>NC_133594.1:8300751-8976502 GCF_964106895.1 Numenius arquata
GAGGGACACGTGCTGCTGGGTTCAATCCCCCAGGTGGGTTCATGCAGAGCAGGGGTGATGCTCAGCACCGGTGTGGAGGTGCTGGGCTCACAGGGTGGGGGGGTCACAGGCAAGGAGATGGTACGGCTTTGTCCCTGTCACCCAGCCAGGACCCAGAGTCCTGACCCCAGCGCAGCACCGGGTCCCCAGCGCTGCAGCCTCTTCCAACTGCTCTTGTGAACACGTAAGATAAAACATTGTGATTCCCCCCCAAAAAAGACATTTTTCATCTCCTTTAGAGACTGATCCCAAAGGCTTTGTAACCTAAAGCAGAGAGCTTGATCACCCCTCACACAGCAGAATCAACCCCTAATATGCAGTCTACCATGAGCACAGGGGAACGTGTGCCCCACGCACAGGTTAAGGGTACAAAACTGCTCAGAAAAACAGAAATCTTTCATATTTTCAACCAAAACCTGCAGCACAAGTCCAAAGAACCGCCCAGTGCTAGCAGTACCACAACCCTCACTTCCCAACAGCTCAGGAGTAACTCTTACCTTTCCAAAATCCCGTACGTCGAAGAGGTCGAAGGGATCAAAGAGATCGCTGTTTCTTAACCCAAATTTGTCGTGACACACTTTTAGGAAGGTTCGGATGTTCTTCAGACAGAGAAACTGGAGGAAACAAGAAAGGGAGGGAAAAAGTGAGCAAGACGGGGGCAAATTTTAACTGAGATTTACTGAGTTAAATTCACATGCGAGACAAGTTAACAGGGACTTCCAAACTTGCACGGAAAAGCCCGGCACTAGTTTATTTGTTGTTACTGAAGATGTCAGGCTCCTGGTGCCCTGCGAGGGCTCCTGTGTTCTCAGCTGCGCACCAGAAACAAACGCCCTTTTGAAAAAACAAGTTTCACGTAAGGTAACATCGCAGAAGGGCTGGAAAACTCAAGCCAGGACGTTTCCCCTTCAAGGTCAAAGCCAAATATAAATTACAGCTGATGTTCTACAGAAGCCCAGTGTTGAACTTTTAACCATTTCCAGCAGGGTCCCGTTTGGTTGCCTACAGAAGGGACACAGGTTACATCGCTTATTGTACATATTGCTGTACATCCATACACACAGCCCAAACAAAAGATGGAAACAGTGAAAATTAGGTGGTTTTGTTTGTGGGGTTTTTTTTTTTCCTTTGGGGTCTGGAGCAATTGATAACTTATCCAAGTAATACTTGCTCCCTCATCCTCACACCTCCCAGGTCCCATGAACACTAAGAGACCCATGAAACATCAACCAGCCCACATCCAGCTGTGGGTCCTAAGCCTCGGCCACGGGAGCTGCTCCTGAGCCAGCTCAAGTCCCCTTCCCAGGGCAATCCCTGGGGCTGCTCCCACAAAGCTCTGCTCATCTTTAATCTCAGCCCAGTCGAAGAGGCAGAAATCTCACCTCCCTAGGGACCACCCCCAGTTGCTCTGCTCAACTGCAGAGCGACATTATGTTCCTCTTTCAAGAAAATCCTGTCTTTGACTATAGCAATAATTGGTCATTTGCCAGCGTCGGAGATTTTGGAGTCTGGGGATTCAGACGGTCTCGCTCCAACGATGACGCCTGGCAGCAGAGGGGCTGAGATGAGGAGAATAAAAATCTGCTTAATTTTTCCGGTTGCATCACCTACATCCTTCATCGGGAGGGACTGTCCCTGCTGAGCCAGCCAATTCAGTTCACTACTTCTGCATCCTCATGCTATTCCACAAAATACCTTCAATTTATTACTGTATTTTTAAACTTTTTTTTTTTTTCCCCCCCCAGAAAATTCCTCCCCAAATACATAACAAACATGTCAGAATTCTAAGTGAATCAAACGATTAAAGGGGTGAATCACCCCCACGTGATGAAGAGGCACAGGATGCGAGCTGCCCTTGGGTGGGTTTGGTCAGCATGGTTTTGTCCCGTGGCTCTACCTCAGCTCCCCAAGTTGCCATCAAACCAACACCATGCAAGAACGCTGCTTGCAAACTTCACCGAGAGTTCAAAGCAAAATGAAATCGCTTAATTTTCTTTTAATTAAAAGAATCAAAGCAGCGTCTTTAGGGCCGTCGCATCTCCATAGATACGACCGCGATGCAGCTGGTCGGTGCCATCGCACTTGGGATTATACGTGAGGTTTGTGGCGATGGGTGAGCGAGACCCACCTCATTAACAACAGGCTGATTCACCTACACACACACAAAAAAAAGAGAAATAACCTTTTACGCTTTTCCCCCATTCCAGCCCCCTACACACACACACACACACACAGCGCCGCTGGGCAAGAGCAGAGCTCCCTGGCACAGGACATTCCCATCACATCAGAGCCTTCTCATTAGACAAGCAAGTGCCAGAGGCAGAAATTGAAAACAATTCTGTTTTTCTAGGGCATTCCTCTATCTCACATAAACACTGCAGTAAATATAATCTGTCTAGACTGAGAGGTTTTTTTGGAATTGCTTTACAACCTTTCTCGCCGATACGGGCTATTTCATAACTTTATCTTCTGGGTCTCCAGAAGAATTTACACCCTGGGCAAAGCGGCTGCTTGCAGCAGGGCTGTATTTGCTGCTGCATCACAGTCCCGCTGATTTCAAATTTCTAGCATGTTGTTTATTTTAAATCCTTTTAAGCCTCCAGTTCTGCAAGTTAATGACACAGGTTATAGCCATAATGGTACACAGCACGAGGCAAAACCTCCCTCTGCACAGCTCGTCCCGAGGCTGGGGCAGCAACAAAGGCTGAGGTGCTCAGGGAATCACAGAATGGTTTAGGTTGGAAATGACCTTTAAAGATCATCTTAAGAAGATGGAAGATGGTCTGTCCCCGCACTGACGCTCAGCCGAGCGAAAGACACCCGATGGGTGTGAAAACCCAAAACCTCGGCACGATGCCCTTGTGGTTCCGATTCCTGAAAAGCTCAAAGTTCACAGTACCCCGTTTCCGAAGGATGGCAGTGGGATCACGCATCCAAGCAAAGGAATGCCTTGTCCCAACAGCATTTCTAATGGGGAGCGAGCCCCGGCCCCACCATGGGTTTGGATCAGGCTGAGCTTCCCCATCTCAGCTTGGCCTTGGGGAGAAAGGACAGGACCAGCCACGCTGCTCAGCATCAGCTGCATCCAACTGTCTTTGCTCATCCAAGTCAAATCTGGAAGCCATCAGGCCACCAGCTGCTAAATGAGCACAAGGCACCCACGGCAATGCCACTGCCCTTCCCGCAGCTCCAGGTGACATCTGCGACAAGCCACCAGGCACTGCCACCACGCGCTGAGCGTGGGCAGATGACAAGCATCAAGGAAGAATCCGATAATCTATTTAAAGAGCTGCTGAAAAGGCCTGATGTAAAACAACATAAACCGAGGCAGCAGCACCGCGGTCCCGCTCCAGCAGCGAGGACCTGGCAGCAGAGAGAGGCCACCACCTTGCCCACAACCAGAGCCACCCTTTGAGATGACAACCGTAGGTAGGTCTTAGCCCCACTCCTCACGCACAATGACTGTACAACCCACGTGCGGCTGTCGGTGGCACAATTTTCCCCTGCACTATTTCTCTCTCTCACCAATCTGCAAAATACCTTCATGCGTTTTTGCTCCCAGGCGTTTCGAGGCGGGTTTGCTGTTGATGGAAGGTCAGAAATTGTTGGCTTGATGGCGCTACTGAATGGCCACACGTTCAAATCAGCTACAATTGAATATGAGCTGTGCCAAGGCCGTTTTATTTACCAGTCAATCACACCTTTGGACGAGTAAACACTCCACAGAAGAAAGAAAGAGCGAGAAATCGATGCTCTCCGTGGGGCTCATTCACCACCTGCCAGGCCCAAAATCAATGCTGTCATTTATATGCTTCAAAGCGAGACCAGCGCAGGGTCCTGCCATCTCCTTCGGTGCGAGAGCCAGCGGGAGCCCCAGCACCGCACACCCCAACTCCTGCCATCGCCCTCCTCTCCACCCAAAACACCCTTGATACCCTCCAGCCATCGCTTTGGGGCTGGGAGAAGACCAGCACCCAGGACGCTCAGATCCAGAAAGAGACCCCAGAGACCAGGCCACCTTCCATGGAGACCAGCATCTCCCACCATAACCAGTGTCCAGGCTCTGAAAACAGAGGTGCCATGAACCCCCGGCGTGGGGAAAGCTCCATCCAAGGGAGAGGAGAACTTCGGAGAGGTAACTTATTAAAGCCAGAGTGAAGAGGCAGTGGGGGCAAGGGTGGGACTCTACCGCAGGGAGCAAGAAACTTGACCAGTAAAACAAAATAGCTTGAAACCTGCCAACAGACGAGAAAAGCCTGTGGTCAGCTCTGAGCTGACCCTCTGAGGGTTGCAAGGAGACAGCCCAACAGAGAGGCAGAGGTGACAGTGCGGCAGAAGGGCCCCACCACCTGCACTCGTCGAGTTTCGGAACAGCTTTGCTTATTTTTAAACACTCTGAGACGCCATAAGGTGAATAAACTGCTCTCGGCCCCTGCCCATCCTGCCCCAGCCCAGCAGAAACCTGCTCCGCCTGCACACCAGCCAGGGCAGGACCATGGCCACCGTGGTGCACGCTGGAAACTTCTCAGTAGCTTCTAGCATGTTCTCTTCTAAAGAGGGTTTTCACTGTATTATTTGTTTTATTGAGTTCACTGAGTTTAGAGACTCCTTGGATGATCGCTGTGCAGAGGAAGGGGACCGCTGCCAAGTTTTCAACGCAACTCAGAAACTTGTCCTGCAAACAGAAATGCACTCGGAGAAACTTGCAGTGGAGATGGAGGAAGGGACAATTTGGTACCTGGGAAAACCCCAGATACTTGGGATAACTCTGCACAGGGATGACCTGACAGCTTTGCAGAGGGACATCGGGTGCTCAGAGGGACATGTCCGGCCACCCCAGAGCTCTGTTCCTACAGCCCCGGGGATGTGAAAACCCTCAGATGTTTCTGCAGCTGGAAATAAGAGCTCGAGGGGCTGGAGAGGAGCCCGCAGGAGGGTGCACAGCAGCTCAGCACATCCTCACACCTCGTTTCAGTTGTCACCGCCCCTCCCTGCGGTCCCCAAATGACTGGGCACCCACGGCACCTGCGCTGACGAGACAGCGGCATTTCTGATGCAAATTCACCAGAAAAGATTCGGCTACTCGAGCACATTGGGGTTAGGCTGGAAACCGTCCCCCTGCCTCAGCAGAGATGATGGAAAACTGGAAAGCCTCCCAGGAGAGGAGCTTTGCTCAAGGGAGATGGCAAAGGGACAGACAAAAAGTTGGCGAGTGCAGCAGCCTTTGGTCAACAACTAGACTGCCCAAGGTGGGATCTGGAGGATGTTCGTGTGAGCATCGGAGCAGCCCCCAGTCCCTGCAGTTGGGACGGCACAAGGGAGGGAGGTGCAAGGCTTGGGAGGTCATAGAATCATGGAATTGTTTAGATTGGAAGGGACCTTTCAGATCATCAAGTCCAACCATCGACCTAACGCTGACAAAACCCATCACAAGCACCACGTCTACCCATCTTTTAGATACCTCCAGGCATGACGATTCCACCCCTTCCCTGGGCAGCCTGTTCCAATGCTTGATAACCCTTTCAGCATAAAAATTTTTCCTAATATCCATCCTAAACCTCCCCGGCACAACTTGAGGCCATTTGGAGTCTGCAAGAGACATTTAATAAATGTGACAAAACTTAGGGAGAAGAAGGAAAGGGGGCTTGTCTGGCAGGGCAGGATCATGCAACAGCCCATGGCTTTTCAGAAGGGGCCTTGTGGAGATGCCGGGGTGGGTGCTGTGGAGGGAGGGGGGCCATGGACAATCGCACCGGGCAAGTGGCCATATGCTGAGCCAGGACCAGGGCCGTGGGCTGGAAACGGGCCCCGCAGCATGCCAGGAATGCTGCAGCTCCGCCGTTGGAGATAAACCCACCAACGGATGACGAAAGTAACTTTCTTTAGTGCTTCCTGACCGTGATGTCAGATTTCCTCTTATCTCCCGGCCGGCACGGCTCGCAAAACGCCGCGCGACAAAGTAAGTCCCCGACAGGGAGCTGTGAGCATCTGCTTATCACAGCCTGCGCCAACAGGGAAGGGAGGGTCTCTCGTTGAGAAAACACATCGTTTGCAACGATCAGCAGGGAAACGCCAGGGTATCCCATGGCGTAAACCTCTGGAGAAAGCCAAAGGCTGCATCTCCGAGTTGTGCTGCGCTCCCCTTGCGCTACTCTGACACTGCGAAGGAGCACCAAAGCTCCCTTTGCTTCCTCTAAAGTCAAGAGCGGGGAGAAAGTCCGAGAGCATCCAAGTAGCCGGCAGGAACCTGGGCAGGGCTGCAGCCAACGTAACTCTGCACTTAAAACTGCGCAAATCACCACCTTTATCTCATCTCTCCAAATGGCTCTGCCCAACCTCCACTCGTCTCCGCATGGAGGTGTTACCGGGAGAGTTTTGTGAGCGGTAATACGAGTCAAAAACCACCACTACAGCTTGTATCACCCTCCACCAGCAGCACCACGTCTTCCCTGGCTTTGTTCCTTCTCAGGCTTCGCCCCATTGTCTCCAGTGGAAAGGAGCAGCCGCAGAAACGATACAAAAACATCTCTGCAGAAACTCTCCCTTCCCGTTCGCATTTGGATTCATGTCGCAGCTCATCAATTACTTTAGATGGACAGATTAAATTTCGGGTTGTTGGACAGCAGATTTATCTACTGAGAAGCGGAGAATGAAATTATTTCTCAAACAATTTAGTGCTATTATTTCCCCTCATTTCAAAGACATTCCTATCACAGAGCGCTCACGGGCTGGGCAAACTCCACTTAGTGAGGCTGATTAATGAGCCCGAAATGCTGATGAGCGCTGACCTCCCCACAGCTTCTCCTTCTCCTCACATCCACCCACAAGCAAGGATGAGCCCTAAGAGAGTACCTGGGGGAGAGCAACCATTTATTGAGCAAACAGCCATAGCTCATCACTGGGAGGACCAGGGGAAAGCCAACCCGGAGCTGCAGCAAACAAAGGTCCTCCCCAGCACGGAGCACCAGCCAGAGCTGCAAACCTCCCACAGGAGCTCACCAGGAGCTCCAACCGTGCCCAGCAGAAGCCCAACATGGAGCCAGGCAGCACTGCCAGGAGGCTGAACCGGCAGGACCACAGCACGCCGGGTCCCTGCCCATCCTCACACCTCTGCTGGTCATCACTCTCACACGGGTCAAGCAGACAAATTGCTCCCAGGTACCTCACAGGAACCTCCCACCATGACGTATGGGCTCTCAGAGGGAAGAAGTCCATCAGATAACAATATTAAGCTCCTGAACTGGAAGCCAGAATATACATAAAATTGTAAAAACAGTAAAAAACCCCAAGGGGAAGCTCTGCATTAACGCATTAAATACATTGGAGTGCTGAAGTCACAAGCCTGGGCCCCAGAGGCAGAGGAACAGCTCTTGGCCGCGTTCAGGTCAGAGCAGGCACAAACATCAAGCAGAGCTCCTGGATTTCATGCCAGACATGAACTACTGAAACAAGGCGAGGAGCAGAGGCAGACACCTCCGAGGTGGCAGGCGTTAAGAGGACGTGGGAAGAGCGAGAGACAGAGCAGCACAGGGTCAAATGTTTAAATCCCAATTAGTCAGAGATGCAGAAGAAACGCTGGGTGACATACTGAAGTACGTACCCAAGATGTAGAGGATACAACTGCATCCGCGCTTTCCCTGCTTGCAGGAGGAGCCCCGTGTGAGGGCAGCGGCATCGTGTCCCCCCCCGGGGCTGCTGTCACCTCGCCAAGCCCAGCACTGTGGGAGCTCATCCTATTTTACCCTAGGAAAGTTTTGCTGACCCCAAGCTGCTCCCAAGGACGGCCAGGCTCATTTCCTCCATTCCGTATGAGAAAGAAATGGAAAAGAAAAAGAAAAAAAAAAAAAGTAATCCAGAAGTGTGGATAAAGACCCCATCAGGCAGCTGATGGGTCCAAGACGATAAGATGGGACAAGGATTGAGTAACATTGAGCCTTGCCTTGCCTCCCCAGCGGCATGGCAGGAGAGGCTCGTTAAAACCCATGCAAGGAGCCAGCAGACCCCACATGGTGATGGGTGGCCCCGCCAGGAGTGCTTGGCTCAGCAGAGCTCGGCATCCATCCGTCTGTCCGAGGGTCACCCAGCGGCGCGCGGGGGCTTTAAATGAGCGGAAGGAAGCCACAACTTCCCAAAGAAAACGGCGGAGCTGCAGCCCATGACAGTACTTCCCTCCTTTGTGGAGCCCGCCGAGGTCTACAGACACAGGGCTCTGCTGAAAAGCTGAAAGCAGGAACCGTTACGATGAGGGCTTTAATTGCCATGCCTGGGAGCATCTTTATCAAAGACGCTTACAGGGTCTGAAATTTTCTGCTCACACATCTGTCCTCTGGACAGCCCAGAGCTTTTGCCCAAACACCCAAAATCCAGCAGGTCCAGCATGGGTCCAAACACCAATGACAGGTTTGAGGTTTGTGTAACCAAAGCCCTTGCCACTAAGGTTTTAAAAAACCCTAATCAAATTCCCTGCGTCGCATCAGGCGGCTGATTGTACTTCACAGATTTATCTTTTAGGATGTCTCTAAGCCATCCAGACACCTTCTCAGACACCCTGTCCATAACCATATGCATTGAGATTTAAGAAAACAAAACAAACAAACAAACAAAAAAACCCAAAACCGAAAACAAACCAAACGAATGCAGAACAGCAGTTTTCTCTGCAGGTCCTGGCCTGCCCCAGAGCCGTTTGGGGCTGGCTGTGGGGACAGGGGACAATGGGGCAGGGAGAAGGGGCTGTCTGCAGCCTAAGCTATGGCCAAGTATGGGAAGACCACCAGGTATCACTACCGTGCTTCAGAGAAGAAACCCAAGCTGGACCTTTTGAGGCTCCTCAGCATCTCAAGGAAATACAAAGGGGTTTATTTTTGACTTTCCCACACAATCCAGGGTTAGAGCCTCGGACTCCGGCAGCCCAGCTCTGGGCTGTCTCCACAGCGTGCTCACCAGCAGACTGCCAAATCCAGCCTTGGCTTCAGCGAGCAACAAGATCTGAGACTACAGAAAGCTTGGGAGCTGAAGAGCTTGGGAGGATTGCTCAATCTGCCCACGTTTGGCACCCTCAATGGAGAGTCCCCTTCCACACTCATTAAATCCAGCCTTTTTCTCCTCTCGCTGGAAGCCATGCAGCTCCGTCAGGGGAACTCGGTTAAGAAATGGGAGAAAAAGAAAAGGAGATATCTTGGATTTTACTATCGACGTGAAGTTCTAAACTCACGTTTGCCTCACTGGGGCTCACACTTCATCACTCACAAAACATGTCCATAGGTAAAAGAAGGGATATGTAAAAGAAGAAATTATGATTATAGCTGATCAAGAAATAGGATACCTTCCCACGCACTGACTTTTCAGCAAAGAAAATTCAAAACATTTTGGCCAACCCAAAGCTTTAAGACAGGACTTGACCTGAACCATGACAATCAAATTATAACACAGAATTCAGCTGCTGTTACAGAAAATGAGGCATTGCGTAACCATATATAGCATTACACTATAATGATACGCTCATGGAGAACTTTCCAAGCAGTCATTGTTCTCCTGCTCTTCAGGCTGACGCAGGGAACTGGACCGTGATGAACTTTTGACAGGACAGCGATGAGAACAGCTACGGTACATCTCCGAGATGAGTAAATAGCAGCCAAGTCAGGAAATCAAGCCCTGTCACGTCAAGTATTCGGGCCAGACCCGAGAGAGGAAGCCTCAGGCAGTAGCCCTGCGAGCCTGGGCAAGTTCAAGAAATTCACAGAACTTACTTTTGTCTCTTTATAACCAAGCTGCCCTATGGAAATGCTGAAGAGACAAGCTCTGAGGCTTTGGAGGCAGAATTGAACCACCGGGTGGGATGTGAGGTAGGTGCCTGCGATAGCTGACTCCAATATCATTGATGAAAAACTGTCAAAACAGACTATTATTAAATAATAAAGTGTGTATATTAAATTCAAGACCTTTATATCGATTTTATAAGACTCCCATGTGAGCCCAGTTTTAAATACCCATCGATATCTCCAAACCACCCCTGAGCTGATCACGCTGCCACCATTAGAAGCCCATCCTCATTTCAGGGCGCATACCAGTCTTGCTGCATGCACCGTTCACTTTTCTTTATTAAAGTATCCCAAGAAATCATAGTTCCAAAGTTCTGCCATCAGATCAATGGCATGCAATCTGCCAACATCCCGAAGAGCTTGCGTGGATGCCATTGCATTATTCATGCATCCCGGGCACATGCAGTTTTTCTCCATACAGCCATGATTTTGGGCGACCCGCTTCCCATTAGACTCACTTCACCTTCAGAAAGCCTCGGAAAATACAACCAAAGGGGTTATTTTCGTCACTGCAAAAAGTGCCGGGTTACCTGCCAGGGAGCAGAACCACCGAACAAACGACCCTCCCGATACATTCGCCCACCGCGTCGGAGCAGAAGAGCAGGCAGGGGGAAAGCAGGACCGAAAAGCAAGAAATCAGCCATGGGAAATATTTATAACGCTGCATTTGTTGCAGCTTTTACCTCTTAAATTGGCAATGGGAGGAAATAATGGCCTAAAACAACCGCAAACTGCTGTCAGTTTGAGATTTGCGCTCTGGACAAGATCTGGAGATGAAAGTTCAGCTTCCAGACCGGTACCGAAGGACCCAAAGCTGTAGCTGGTGCTGGCAGAGAGTTATGTGTCCCAGGAGATGGAGACAGCCTGGTCACAGTGACAACCGCTGTCACACACCCCGACACCGTTACACCCGGGCTGAGTTACACCTTCCTGGACTGTTGCCCAAGTTGCCATCTACTCGCAAAGCCTTCTTAACAACAACAAAAAAAACCAAAAAAACACAAAAAACCACCCAAAAAAACATGCCAGCGGCTGACAACACATTTGGTGAAAAACAGTTCCCAAATGTCACACCGGGGACCGGGATGGCATTATTAGAAGCAGACAACAAACACTCAGAGAACTCTGCTTAATGGCACCAGGTAATGATGCTGAAAGATGTCCTCCAGCTTCTTCCTAAAGTAGTAATTAGAACCAGAACACTACTTTTCACATTACGGATAACTGATGCAGACCTGCATATGAAATCAAGCTGCATTTTGCAAGATTAAGCCCACAATCTGCTTTTAATAGGTCTCTGGGTGCTCCTCTGCCTCGTGGCAGCACGCTGGGGCCCTGCACCCCCAGCAGCCCCCTGCCGCAGAGACGGGCAAGGGTCCAAAGGTCTCTTCCAACCCTTCTGGGATTCTGTATCACAGGATCTACAAAGCCAGAGGGAGCAACCCACTGCAGACCAGCTCTTTGGAGCCTCCTGAGTAACGGGGAAGAGACAAGCATCGCACCTGAGGATACGGGCAGCGGCAGGAGCTGAACCCGATGTGGTCCGAGCTGCGAGAAGGGGCTGGTTGCCTTTGCCAGCCAGCGCATGGAGGCTGCGTGTCCTTGGGGACAGAGAATGGACAGGCGGTCCCGGGAGCCGCTGGAGGCCTCTTCCTCTCCTCATTCTTAAATAATAAATGTTTTGTTGCATTTCAGTGTTGGGAAGAACCAAGGATGTGAACAGACAGTGCGAGCTGGAGAACAGGAAGGGCTTTTGTTTTTTTACCCACGGTTTAATTGGGGCTCATCAAGTTTTCTAACTCCAAATTCCTCCTGCAGAAAACGAAGCTGAAGCAGAGTGGCAAAAGCAGGAGCAGGGAGTACCACTGTCTGCAAGGTGACAGCCCACCAAGAATGATTCTAATACAATGCACAGAAAATTACTCTGGGTAAAGAGGTTATTAAAAAAACCCAAAATCTTAATGGAAGGAAAAATAAAAGGTTTTATAGCTTTAGTGCTTGTGTGTGGGACCAAGGCTGGACAGATAGACGTGCAGACACACACCAGTCCCTGGAGCTCTCTGATGAGCATCTCTGCCTGCAGGTCAGCCAAACCAGACCCAGGGCTCTGTGTGCACCTTCCCTGTGAAGATTAATTCCCATTACGCTAACGAGATGAGAGGCAGAACATCCCCTGACAAGCAGCGGGAGCTTTGGTAGTGCTGACACATGCCAGACTGATTCCAGCCCGAGTGGCTTGGGTTGTACAAAGCCTCCGTCATCACAAAAATGAGATGAGATTGAAAAAGACACCTCTGGCTTCACGCGCACTGCAACTGCCTGCATGTTTCTGATTAAGATACTCGTTAGTAGTACAGCCTACCACAGATTAAACTCATCTTTAAGAGGAAGAAAGGAGACCCAGGGAACTACAGGCTGATGAGCTTTACCTCCATTCCGGAGCGTGCCCCACTTGGGATCCCTTTCCCAAGGACGAGATGGTCAGTCAGAAACAGTCAACACAGATTTAGCACCAGCAAGTCCTGCTTGTCCAACCCGATTGCTTTCATAAAAGACGGGGGCAGACAGAGGAGGCTGGAGCCGTGGATGTGACACACCACCTCCCTCCCGCACCGAGGGACCGCACCGGCTGGCAGAGTGACCATGCTGGCTGGCAGAGCTCCTGCTACCCTGTATCGCCTGTCTACCAGCCGTGCCCAGGAGAAAATAGCTAACAAATCACCTATTTTAAAATGTAAAGGGGAAGTTGAGGTGGAGAGAGACTAGGTAGGATGAACCACTCCCCTGCATTAAACCTTTTTTTCCTCCCAGTAACAGAAAACGTCAAACAGTTTCAAACGATAAACCCACAAGTGGGTACTTGGAACTTCCCAGGCATCAGGAGAAACCCCCACGGGTCTTCCACAGGCTTCAGAGGAGGTCCCAAAATCCTACTTGGCTTTCCCACAATAGCTCTGAATCCATTCCTGTGTATCAGGAAAGGAAAACCCATCCACAAACACAGACATTAACACACATTTTTCTTACTACCTAAAGCACCCGTACTGCCTTTTGTGATTTGCATTCAGGGTATCAGTTCCTCTCCCTTTCAACTTTGCAAGGAAATTAATTAACTGAATAGTAACTGTAAGTATCACAAAGCTTGGCAGGCTGAGACAGGAAATCTGAAGGTTAACCATGATATTTAACGTATGCGTGAGATAAAAATCAAAATTAACTTCAATCAGGGGAAGGATGGGGAGGCCATTGGCATTACTGTGATGTTGGTTGTTTTAGGTTTTTAAGATTAGAGCCTATGTTTTATCTTTATGATTTCAATTAAGCATTTTTCTGCCTGCTGGAGAGAAAAGAAGGGTTTAATTCCTTACTATAGAGTATCAAGCACCATTCCAAATCACTCAAGTGTTGTGATGAAAGCCAGGTGAAAAGCGGGAGCAAAGCCATCACTCTTCGGACCTTCACATCAAACTTTGGCAGTCACGGGCTCTGAACCTTTCTGGATTTGGGTGCATCCCCATCCATGACCTTTGCTTGCTTCAGGGAGAGGCTTAAGCTGAATTAAACGAAGGGGAGCTTCATTTCTGACCCAGTTTATTTTAAATCTCTCCCTGAGGATGTGACTATTTTACCTTATCTGGAACATTTGACCCTCCTTCCCAAGCTCAAGAGGCAAATTTTACTGCCACAGCGCAGCTCCCGCAGCAGTTCAGTCCAGTCCCTCTTTCGTATGGTTGAAAACAAGCTACAGAAAATTAATCCACTGGCTACTTTATTTGTAAAGCTGCTTAAAAAGGTCAGATCCCCAGCTCATAAGAACCATCACTGAGAACAGATCCCAGAGATTATGGGAAATGAGGCTCTGGATATTTATATAAATTAATACTTGGGGAGTATAACAAGATCAACAGGACCCTTTAATACCTACATCACACTCTCTGCAGCTCATATCACTTATCTATTACAGTAACACGCGGGGGTTGACTCAAAGCTGGCATCTGAGGCTGGAGAGGGTTTTAGAAATCTTCCCATATGTTTTGACTGAAGAGTTTCCAGCTTTGGCTCTGAATTTTTCAAGGCAGGTCCTCCTTTCTGAGCCAGCCCAACGGGGGCTCACACGCACTACCAGGGATAAGTATTAGTCTACCGAAAACACGGGAGAACAGCATTTTGGTGGTTTGGGGTGGATTTTTTTCTGAATGACGGTCTGTTAAATGCTTTAATAGAAAGTTTAGCCTGTAGACGTAATCACAAACACTAACACTCCCGTGATTCTGCAGTTGCCCCTGATTTGCTCTCCGTTCAACAAGAACACCAAACTGGAATTTCTCACTGTGAGACAACGAGAAAAGCCAGTTATCTCCAGGAGCTGACTTCTCCCCTCTCCATCCCTGCACTGACTCGAGTCTAGGCAAACGCAGGTGTTTTCCTAGGACAAGCATTTCCCCTGGAAACAGAATTTAACGATGTATTTACCAGCCAGACATGAACAGTTACACCAGACAGCGTATATGAGCAAAGCTTGCTCTCCTAATTGGAATATCTAAAATAAACTCTGTATAACAGTGTTAATTGCATTTGCAGAGCAGGGAACGTTAGGGAAGGTTGCATTGCTTTTGCTGTGCTGGTCTAATTAATTTGGTACAACTTGAGCACGGAGATAAGGCCCCAGGGAGGTGTTGGGCTGGACCATTAATGCTGGATTTCAGCAGGAGGGTGAGGAGGGGAACTGGAAGCAGCATCCGATTCCTTCCTCGGCTCAGCTGTTCAGCTCCATCTCCTTCCAAAGCCACCCACTTGCTTTAGTGGGCTGAAAATTATCCAGACATGAAAGGACAATACTCGGAGCTCCTAATGGGAGAGGATCGACACATCTAAATAGGCGGTGGCCCTAAAAAAGCTCACTGACCCGTAAATTAAAGTTACTTTATTGACACGGTTAAGACAGTGTAAACATGCAGTTAAACACAGACTCTTCATTTCCCCTTTTTTTTGGCAGCAACCCTATTCTATTTTCCTAAGTGCCACCTAATTTAAGTTAATTTTTACTACTTCAGCTGCATATATAACTGAAGAAAAGTGACCTTTCTTCTGCTTTAAATTAATCCTTCTCTTAGCAACTGCCTCCAACAACACGTACACAGTGTAAAACATAGAGATTTTTTCTAAGCACTGAATTAAGGTGCAAGAACAAGCACACAGATTTTTGTCAGACTAATGTATACTCAGTTCTGTGCAGCCCAACAGAGAAGTTATTAAGAACATTTGTTTAGAAGCCAGCACGATACTTTTTTTAAAAGTCATACAGCAAATATTAAGATGGGTCTGGCTCCTGTGAAAATGGCTATGGCACATACTAGGCTGAGCTGGTAGGAATAAATTGCTCCTCTGCATACTGCAATCAACACTATACAAAGGAAAAAAAAACTAAGGCTATGTAATATTTTATAGGTTCATAAACACCAAGGGAAATAAAACATCTTTCTCTAAGGTGTATCTTCCAATGCAAAAAGCTCTTATTCAAACCAGCACTGCCTCAAGCTCCACAGAAGAAAGGCTTTCCAGCCGCTGAATGCCTCTTAGGGAGGGGGAATAGATAACATTTCACGTAGAGTCATCATGACCCATCACTTCTGCTTGCATTCAAGCAGCAGATTGTGACTTTTTCTGGACCACACTCCACCACGAACAGCGTTCCCTCGCCAGGACTTGAGGAGTGACCAAGATCTGTCTGATGAACATCTGGCAAGGGGCTTACGTCTCAAAGAGGATGAGAGAGCCAAGGCGATGCACAGCCTCCCTTGCTGTAACAGAGCCTTTCCACCTTCGGTTTGGTAACGCGAGTGAAATGCAGAGATAGACCACCCCAAGTCAGCCCATGGTGGCTCTCCTCAGACATTCACATGCCCAGACCCCAAACCACAAAGTCACACAATGTGTGTGCCACCAGCTAAGGAGCACAGACCGAGATCCTACGTATAGCTGACCCCCTTTGTGTGCCTGACCTTATGTGCCCAGGGATGTATCAACTTCTGATGCGCTATTCCCCAGCTAGGCAGAAGGGAACAAGGAGATTTAATTGAAGTTTGAGTACTCCTCCACTCCCAAATGCTAATTCCTTCAATCCTAAAAAAACTTTTCTTAATATCGCCTTGAATGAACCAAGGAACAAGTAATAAAAATTATACAAATCCACCCACGACCAGAAAAGAAACTGCAGTCCAGTTTGGTTCCCAGCCATCTTAACTATTCCTTGGTACTGAGCTTCTGGTTTAACTCAGATGCTCAACTTTTGAACTTCTGCCTCTGCTCCTCACCACAAGGAAGGAGCTCTCGGCTGCTTCGTACCCAGCCACAGAGCCCGGTCAACCACACATCCCTGCCCTTAGAGAAGGGCTTTGCTGAGGGAGATCAAAGGCTGACAAGCTCACGGGGTCCTCCTCATTGAAGAACAACGCTTGAAGAGGACGGCCGGCAGAGAAGGGCCCAAGAAGAGGACGGCCGGCAGAGAAGGGCCCAAGAAGAGGACGGCCGGCAGAGAAGGGCCCAAGAAGAGGACGGCCGGCAGAGAAGGGCCCAAGAAGAGGACGGCCGGCAGAGAAGGGCCCAAGAAGAGGACGGCCGGCAGAGAAGGGCCCAAGAAGAGGACGGCCGGCAGAGAAGGGCCCAAGAAGAGGACGGCCGGCAGAGAAGGGCCCAAGAAGAGGACGGCCGGCAGAGAAGGGCCCAAGAAGAGGACGGCCGGCAGAGAAGGGCCCAAGAAGAGGACGGCCGGCAGAGAAGGGCCCAAGAAGAGGAGCCAACCTGCCCCCTTTACTCCCTCAGCTTTTATCCTGAACATGGCAGACGGGAGGGAACACCCCATTGGTCAGTTGGGGTCACCTGACCTGTCCCTGCCTCCCCATGGGGTAAACAACCAGGTCAGCTGACCCCGGTTGCCACGGCAACGAGTGTAAGCACGGGCCTCCCCCTGAGCAGGAAGTGGGCTCCACTCCCCCCCAAACCCATACAACAACCCATGGCTCAGGATTAGGGCCTCTGTTTGCAAAGGGCCCGGTACCTGTTGGACCCTTGACCTAGGCATCCAGGAGTTAATAAAAATAATAATAATATCTCTCAGGGGAAGAGTTTTTTTGAGCACTCCGCTGCTGAAGGAGATTCCTACAGAACCAGGCCTGGGAGCAGCCCACAGTGCACACATACAAGCCCACAGCATTAATAACCAAGCGCTGTTGTCTTTTTTTTTTTTTTTTAATGGTTGCCTTAAACCCACAGAATTGTATTACTGGCACCTCCTTTTTGTGTGTGAGATTATTTCTTTTTTTTCCCCCGTAAGCCACCCGCAGAAAAGTTATGCAAAAGTTTTTCCCAAAAAACAACAGGAATAATGATGGCAAAACACCCAGAGGGAGAGAGCCTGGAGCCGGAGCAGAACTCTGGGCTGCACATGGGCTCCAGCCCCGTCAGTCCTCATTACCCTGCGATCTCCCAGCGCGGCCACGCGTACGGCCGAGAGCCAAGAAACTGAGACATATCTTCAGCCTAATGGACACTGAAAACGTTAAACCCCAAAGAAAGAACCGAGCCAGAAAGGGTTTCATTGCTCTCGCCCCTGCGTGATACAGGGCGGGATGGCCATCCGTCGCCAAAAGACATTTTTTTTTTTTCCAATTTTTGAGTAAAACACTAAGTGGGCGGAGGGAGAAGTTCTCCATTTATTCTTCAGCACTCAAATACATGACAAAGCCTGGCTGCTAACGTGACAAAGACAAAACCAAGCCGTTATTAAGTTACCTTGAGCACAGAGACAAGTTAAATACCCCTTTTTGCCTCCAGTTTCCTCCTATGCTCCATCAAAGGGAGCTCCTCCTGCCACTGCGCGACGAGAATCAGACTAATAACAGCCCTGCTCGGGTGAATAACGGGTTTCTATGGAGCGATAACACTACCTGATGTCTCGTCTTTATTATAAAGGATCTTCACACCATTAAACTGTTATTAGGAGAGCCGTCTCTCAAAAAAAACCCCTCTAAATCATAAGGAATAAAAACACTCAGAAGGGGGATTTGAGCAGTTCCTCCTTCCACGTCTGCACGAGAGCAGTGCTCAGTGAAACACGGCTTTTCTTCTCGTCCCCAGGAGGAGAACATGCAAAACCTGGTGGCTACGGGGGAGAAATCCTTCCCTCTGCTCCAACTCGGGAGGTTTAACACTCAATGCAAATACCCAGCCTCATCCTTGGGAAGTTCCTCTCTGCCCCCACAAAATTACGAGGCTGCTTTACACCTCTTGAAGTTTTACTCTCATTCCTTTTATTTACACCCAGCGAAACCAGCTGTTTAACCCTGCTTAATATTCTTTTTCTCCTTGTATGTAAAAGATAACGCTATTCACTGAGTCATGGTGGAGCCCAAAGCTAAACGTGGGTTGGTTTTGGTTTTATTTTATTATTTTACAAGGAGGGGGAATTCAGAATATCACCTACTCCTCCTTCAGTAATCATTCTGCTTTATAAATTTTAAAACTTGGGTATTTTAAATTCGCTTTTGAGCCTATGAGGCTTCAGAGAGCACTTCAATCGTGCTCTCATGCATTTCCCCAAAGTAATGAAAGCAAGAGCTTCCAACGCCTGTTTGTCTGTCTTCCCTTAAGGAAAAATTAAATTCTCACATCACAGGACTCCCAGGAGCTGGGTCTTCCAGAAAAACACCAGGGAAGAAAAGTCACAGGAATACTTTACCGCACTGCCGATACCTGCTGGTAGCTCAAAACTGCAGGTCAGGGACCTGCGCGGGAGAGACGGTGGGCGAGTGGGATCCTGATCCCCGAGACTGATGAGCAATGGAGAGGAACCAGCAGTGCCGACATGGACCTGCATCTCCTGATGACTCCAGTGAGAGCCAAGTTACAACAGAAAGACCTTTATTAACAACCTTTGGGTGCTCATCAGGATGGGCTGACGTGTCACAGCCAGTTTGGGTACCATGAACCCGCTGGTCTCACCAGGGACCCCCTCCCCACTTCACCCCAAGCATCCTCCACTTCCTCTTTGTCTCCGCATCCGCTCCAGCTGCGACATTAAATACCCCCCTGCACCTCAAGTGGCGGCAGAAGAGCAGGGGGATAAAGGCAGAGCAGGGGCACTGCACAGCTGCTTGGTCACCAGCCAGGTGAGCTCCTCTCCTGCTCTGGTGCGTCCCAGACTCACATCTCTCCCCTCCCTGGTTTCATGGAGTACATGGAGCTGGTCCTCACCAACAAGCCCAGAGCACAGAGAGGTGCGAGCCAAACCACAACCCTACATAGAGGCAGCAGCATAAAAAAAAAAAAAAAAAAAAGAGGGCCAAGCCACCCCACACCATGAGAATCCACTGAGACATGCTTGTCTCTGGATCCCACACATGGAGCATCCCCCATCCAGGGGAGCAGAGCTCTTTCCAGGTTTTCAGTATTCACCCCCACACAGTCAGCCCAGCTCCAGCCAGGCATTAGGATTCATCTGGCAGATTTAACCCTGCCAGAGGAATGTTCAAAAAGAACCCAAAGCAGGCAGAAGTATTCTTGGCTTTGGGCGAGGGCTGAAATGATAAAACAAAGGACACTCGAGTCTCAAACATACATCAGAGTCATCACTGCGCTGTCCTTTCCCATTGCAAAGGAACAGATTTTGCTCACACTGCCAAAAACCACCAGGAACTATGAAAATGCAATGAGGCTTCATCTTCCATCAATAAATCCATATTTTTTTTTTTTCCTATAGAGACTTTCACCCACCCCGGCAGCTGTATGCTAATTCCCCCTCAGCACTGCTTTATTATCACTTGGAACAGATGTTCCAACCGCTCCAAAATCTGGAGGTTACAAAAACTATTAACCTGATCTGGGCAGCAGGCTGAGGGTTTGTTGCGGGGTGTTGGGCATGGAGGGGACAGTTCGGTCCCTTCCTCCTGTCCCGGCAGTCCCCGGGCAGCGAAGCGGGGCAGGGTCTGCTCTCCCGGCAGCAAGAGACGGACGCTTCCCCATGGCAGCCCCCCAGACAATCAATAGCAACGACGGGATCGAGAACTAATTGATAAAAATACCCCCCAAATGTTGTCAAACAAAGACAAGGAGAGATCAAGGGAGATGATACGATTTACAGGCTTGTTCCAGAGACTAAGGGAAATCAGCTACAAGATCCCCACGGTTTTTAAAAATTTGGGCACAAACGTGGATGCAATAACCTTTTTCTTTTCTTTTTTGAGGGGGTGTCTGTCTTTTTTGAGGTGTGTGTGCAAACAAAGTCGTTCCAACCACAGATAAATCCAACTGCGAAAGGTTTAGCATTCCCCGTGGAGTTGATGTCTCCAGTGCAGCCCAGTGTGGCTCCTGGAGTAATTAATGCCAGAATCTATTTATGACCTTTGAATAAATTGTTCTTTTCTGAAGGGAAAGCTGTTAAACACGTTAGCAAATATAATTAAGAGGGAAAGGGAGAGGGGGGGGAGGATGACAAAAATCTGGAATTAAATCTCTAATTAGAAATGCTTCTTGCAACAACCTGGCTAAAAAAAACCCACTCTCAAGCAGATACTGTAGCTTCATTAAAGCTTCCTCATTATCCTCCCCAAGATAACCGAGCTGTCAATACAAGGGAAATTTACTTCTAACCTTTGTCACCCCTACAAAAAAAAAGTTTAAATGTTCCTGCATGCGTGTAAAGCTCCAGAATGTGCACCCCGACACGCTGAGGCTGTAAAGCCGGAATTCCAGCAAGGGATGAGCAGAACTTCTGTAGGGCCCCACTCGCCTTTCCCAGCCGGGGCCGCGTTATCTCGGCTGCATCGCTGCTCCTTCGCTGGCCTCCTGGCCACAGCCGCGGCTCCCGGTGCAAGGAACAGGTTTGGCTGCCCATAGCTCAGGACTTTTGACCAAGTTTGCCCTGTCTCAGGTTCAGTTCTCATCAGGGAGATACCGATTGCATCGTGCAGAAAGGCGCCAGGCAAAGCAGGTGGGAAGCGGCAGGGATTAAAGCCGGGAATCCCTTTGAAAATGTTCTTGCTCCATCAGCACGAGCGTCCCTACCCCTGCCCACTGGAGAAACCAATTCTCAACTGATGTACAAGAAAGGGTTAAAGTAAGGTAACAAATCTGCAATGCCATCCAGCACCCTTGGCACTCTTAATGTGAAAATGCAGAGGGCAGAATGATTCACATCTGGCCAGATTCCTAAATATATATATTTTTTTTTTAATTATTTAAGGAGGCACATCAAAAACCCCAGTTCAATGTAAAAATATTTGTGCTGAAGTAACACATTCTTTTCCATCTCCAGTCGGTTTCACAAACAAAAGATGACCCACACAGCAAGGTGCCCAGTGAATCACGCTCATGGGGAGGTGAGCAGGGATAATTCCCTGGGAATATCAACTCCTGGCATGGACCTGCCCAGCACAGACAGGACAAACCTCAGGGCAACACTCACGTTTCATCTCCTGCAACTTCACACAGAAAAATCCACCCTTTCAGAGGGAGCCCGGAGCTGGGCAAGCAGATTGCATGCCCAGCCTCCCTCCCAGGCTGCTCTGGGCTCCCAGTCCCTTGGCAACATTAAGTTCTTAGGTCTATTTTGCTGCTTGAAAACTGACAATTTGGCTAAAAGACACCTGTATCCATCTACAAGACTGCACATCTCCCCAGGAGCAGACCTGCTGGTCCTGCAGGCATCACCCAAGAGCCGCAGGCTGCCACCGACACCATGATCATGCTTTGTCCCCCAAAAAACAGCGCTCTGTGACCACCCTGGCCATCCTGCTGGAGACCTTGGGAGCTCTGCCCAACCCCACGTAGTTTGTTGGCAGATCACCAGTTACAAAGCCACATTTGGCTGGGCAGAGAGAGAGCATCTAGTGACAGAAGCGGCATTGAGGGAAAGCCCCGCATCCAGTTCGCCCATCCTGAGGGCAACAAGCTGAGCCCGAAACCACGATGCGCTGAGCGGCTGCTGCTCCACAGCAGTTCCCAGAAAACAGCCCAAAACCCTGCAGCAGTATTAAGAAAATAAAAAAAAAAATGTAGAAATTGATCTATAAAAGGGGGTGAAAAAAAGCATAGAACTCTTCAAAGTAAGTTACTGTGTTTACTAGAAAAGTTTTTGTTTCATTTTCTGTTTAAAGTCATAGTTCTCCCACAGCCAACATGAGACTTGTCTTCACTTCTTTTTTTTCTCCTTCCCTCCCCGAGGCTTACCAGTGGCTTTCTTGGAAGACAACTCACATGAGAAAGCGCTTCCCATAAATGCAAAGGGTCTTGATACGCACACGAGTCTGCCCCAACGCTGTTCACATTTCCTGCCCTGCAGACACACCATTCAGCCTGGGATTCCCAGTGTTCAACACACTCCAGCTCTTAGAAATATATATATATATATATCCCATTGCATACATATATACATATCTCCCATTCTTGTTGCTTCTGCCATAGAGATGAGACCAACCTCTCCAGAACAGGGCTCTGCTTTAGGGAACACCTGTATCTATCCTTGCATGAACTCAGATGCTCCCAGCCCAGCTGTGCACACTCCAAGTACCCAATAAACCCTAAAACAGCCAAACGGCCAGTCCTAGAAAGCAAAACCAGTTTATGCAGCACTTGTCCCTTCCAGAGCAGCCTGGGGGACACATGCTCAGTGAGGACGTGTCCTGCACAAGCCATGGGGTTTTCCTGCAGAGATGGAGGAGCTCGTCCCATCTGCAGGCATGACCTGCATCGTCTCGGTGACAGAACACGGGGGACGCCATGCTCCCAGCTGCTCTGGGTTTGGGCCTACTAAGTTTGTTTTCCACAGGGCCAAAGACTTTGGTCACGCACATGAGTTGAGCGGATTTCACAGATAATTCTGTTTGCAGCAGTAAACACAAATCACTTCTCCCGCTCCTCCCCTTCTTGATCTACAAGCCTCCTCTGTTCCCTCCTCAGCCCCTTTCAAATACCAGATGTTCCATTTAGCTGTAAACCACTACAAAACACAACAAAAGATATGAATGCTAGAAAAAGGGCCAATTTACTCCCTCCTCCACCAGTATTGAAGCGTATGCTTGAAGAGAAAAAGAGTAAATTTCCTCTATGGGAATCTTTTAACCTTCCCCCTCTCCCCATTTATCAATCCCTGCTCGTTTGGGGTGTCTCAAAGGGAGCTAAGCCCCAATGCAGGCAGGGACAGGCAGCTGCCCCACGCTGCGGTCCCCGATGGATGGCAGGGAGCTCGCTGCCAAAAGGAGGATAGCGTGGCCCGGAGAGGTGCGAATCCCTCCCGACCTCGCCACCGTCACTCTCATCACATCTTATCACATCCAGCCGTCAGCATCCCCCCCCTCTGCCGAACCAGGTTCACCACCCGGTCAGCTGTCAGCACCGACCAGAAGAGAGTCACAGAGCTCCTGACAAGGGCGTGCAGGGCACCGTGCAAGGTGGGAGATGCTCCCCAGGTCCAGCAAGCCTGGCAAATTCAATCCTGAGAAGTCAAGCGGCATCACGGCAAATAAAAGCTGATTTACAACTGGGTGTCTACCACGGGCAACGCTAGAGAGTCTAGGGAGACAGGGGAGTTCGCTAGATCACACCACCGAGGAGCCAAAGGAGCAGAGCGAGTCAGGATATGACTCAGGCTGGTGGCTTTCCAAGGAGGCGAAGGAGGACCTTCCAGCTGAATCCTCACTGTCCAGACGGGGCAGGCCCACGGGTTACGAAACCAGAAGAATAGATTTCACATTACCTCTTGCTACGGAAGGGAGACAATGGGCAGGCGGCATCCTTTGTCCTTCGCTCTGTGACGGGAAAGGGCTTGCAGCCCTCCCATCAGGTTGAAACAACTGTTTTGGGGATTTCAGAAAAAAAGGGCTCCTAAAACTAGAGATGTTCCAAAACTTGTTCTGCAGGACTTGTTAGACAGGCTGGGAAGTTTGATGGCCAATAAACTACTACACTTCAGTGGCTTCTCCTGGGGATAACTGATTTTTTTGCAGAGGAACAGGGCTTTGAGCCTAGACACAGATTAACAGCCTGACCCATCCGCACCCGTATTTTTTCCGGTTCTTTCTATGGTGGAGTCCTTTTGGCTTTAGCTAGAGACAAGAACATCCTCTGCCACAAGAGGAGAGGGCTTGGATGGTCCAATTACCTGTTATAGATGATGTGCCCCCGTGAAAAACTTTTAGGTTAGGTCATCCTAGCTAAACCTTACCATTGACATGGACTGGACCCAACAGGGCTGAGCTGGTCCAGAACGCGATCCCAGTCAAACACTCCCAGAGCAGCAGCGGTACAAAACACCCATGGGAATAAGCAGATCACAATCACAGGGCTCAGCAGCTGCAAGATCACCTATAAACCCAAGCTGTAGGAGACTCCGGCAGCGGGTGTTCGAGCAGCACAGGTTGTTCTATGGGCAGGTACATGCTTTGCTGGCTGGTTTGGCCAAAATCCCCACCTGCAGGGAGCTGAAGAGCCCCAGCCCATCCGGCCTCTCCACTGCACACCCAGGAGGCTCCGAGCCATCCCGGAGGGTGGAGGGCAAGGAGTGGTTGCCTTCGAGTTGTATCATCGGATGAAGCACAGCCCTGAGCTGCAACCAAAGAAAACATGAAGGGAGGTGGGGGGGGGGGTAAATGTCAGTTTTATTAGAAACAGACCTTTTTCCAGGCTTTTTCTTGCAGGAGAAATACAACACTGGGAAAAGTAATTTCATTAACGCCGAGTTTGAAGTTGTCAAAAGCAGACTGTAATTAATAGTTGTCCTGTAAAAAGAAGGTCCTTCCCTCTCTGTGTAAAAGGAGCATCAGAGGGAATACAGCTTAGAATAAGGAAGCAGGACACACTTCTGGGACACAACCAGGAGGCTGCTGTAGGGTAACATGTGAGTCACCCCAAGGACATGCCCATAATGCGAGCCCTTGGGCTAATCCCGGCAGGAGAGCTGGGGTGACTCACGGCAGGCTGGCAGCAGGGACAAGACCAGGCTTCGCCTGGGGCCAGCACTCACCCAAGCAGCACCGGTGAGCCCCGCGGGTCCCGGGATGCTGCACGGACAGCTGGGCAGACAGATGGACTCAGCACCAGAGCAAGTCTTCGGGTGGGATCAGAGATCCGGGACGCTGGGCTGCTTGCTGGGAGAGCAGCCACGGGGACTCATCTTAAGAACGCTAAGAGTCCAAGGAAACCAACTGATGCCAAGGGTAGTGCAAGGAAGCAGGAGGAAAATAAATAAAACTAAAAATAAGCTGTGTACAACTCAAAGAAGGTGGATCCATGCTTTAAAAATCAAAGCAGAGACAGTCTTCACTTCCCAGAGATGTTGCCCAGCTCACTGTACTTACCCCCCCCTCCACATTAATCCTTTCCACGCCACCAGGTACACCTTAAATGTACAGTAAACCCTCCACCCCCTCACTCACACTGTGCCCTAAATTGATGGGATCCCGGCGCTCCCACCCCGGGCTGCTGGAACATGTGGGATGAACGTATTTGAGATACCACTGAAAAAGCTTTGAAGGAAATCAAATGGAGAAGTACTGCAGGGAAAAAGCTCAAACGCTTGGAAAAAAGGTTTGTCTCTTTAAGAAGGGACAAAGAAGCAGACCAAAAATTTGCCCTCAGGCCAGTCTGAAGCAACATTTCCCTCAGCGCCAAGAATCAGGTCCCTTCTGGCTCCAGAAAGGAGCTGAAGAAAGCAAAGGGTCTGTGTCACCGACCAGGGGCTCCCACAGCCAGGAGCCACGACAGGGGGTGATGGGTCAGCACCATCCCACAGGGCACAGGCGAGGTGGAGATGCTCAACCCTTCGATATAACCTCATCCTGGGCGCACGTCTTGCTTGATCTAGCCCAAATTTTTGCAGCCCAAATTCCTCACCCAACTGCCTCAAACACAGCCCCGGGAATTAAGCATCACAAGTGCCATTGCCGAAAATTTGCCCGTTTCTCCCTGGAGGCACCAAGCAACAAGGTACCCTGTTTTCTGGTGGCACACCCAGCACAAAGGATGGTCTCTGAGAAGGACGGAGAAACCAAGCATTTCTTTTACAGCTCATCAACATGCTGCTGAGAGGGAAAGCAGCTTCCAAGCCTAGTCCCAACTTGAAAAATGACCAAATTGACTGGGTTTTTTGGCTTTGTGTTTTTAAAGGCATCTATTCATTGGAGACTTTGTTCCCGCTAGGTATTTAATGCAGGTATTTAGCTCTCCTCAATCTTTCAAGGGGAGGGGGGGGGAAGTTTTCACTGCTTTTCATGCTTCTTGGCACAGTAGCAGGATCCATCTAACACTTTCCGCCTTCTTCTGCCCCAACAGAATACATATGAGCCTTCAGCTGCAGGTTCAGTTATATCTTAAAACCTTGCCAAACAGCAAAAAAAGAGGGCACTGCCTCTAGCTAACACAAGGTTTTAGGGTGCTATTTGACACGCAGGAAGAATGAGGGGGGGGCGGCTGAGAAGGAAGACTGAAACTAGTTCCTATTTGCAAGGAGCTCCCGGGTTCAGCCGTACAAGACAGAGCACCTTTTCTCCCTTTGTAAAGCTCAGCACATCCGAACGGGAAGTCACTGAGACGCAGTAAACAGTGATATGTAACGAGGCCATTTTTCATAGCTGTTTTTGGAACAGATCTCAATTTCAAGCAGCAGAGAGTAAATAAAAAGCCAGAGGACCTGCGCGGGGTAAATCAGGGAGCAGCGATACAGACCTTGCTCAGACAACCCTACCCTACCTACCCAGCCAGCTCCGATAATACTGAATTATATCTAACTACTGTCATGACATGTGGAAGTAATTACAAGCATTGTAGCTATAAAGCCTTCAAGTGGCACGTTAAAGAGTCCCAAAGCCTTGTGAATAATTACCAGTACCAAACACGCCAGCGTGCCTCCCTCTCCCATATACCTGGGGGAAGCGGCCGCTACAAACCACCTGCTCCCAGTTGTCATGGCAAATAAGCGCCTACATCATCAATAAATAGGACTTTGATACCAAATTATTGCCATCCTTCAGCGGAAACAACAGCCACGAAGCTGCCTGACAGCTCAGTTAGGTGCCGGGCATTCCATCCATCCATCCATCCATCCATCGAGGGAGTCACTTGTCTGCGTGGTCCCTTAATAAGAGCAGAACGGAGCGGTGGGCAGCCAAGGCATCGCACCAATTACGTCTGCTGGGTCTCATCAGCCTCAAGAGCCCTAATAAAACCTCCAGGCACTGCAGACCGAGATGGATGATCTCTAGAGAGATGTCAATATGCTTCAAAATAAGAATCCTTAATGAGCTGACCATTACTGCTAACTTGGAGTCTCTGCACACACAAATACAGGCATTAAATGTGGGGCTGCTTCATTTCAAGTATCCAGTAGATTTTGAAGCAGGAAAAAAGAGATATTTAGCAGTGTCTAGGCCAACCTTAAAGGATGGGTGAACGCAACACGATATCAAAGGGAGTCTTCACCTTACAACAAATCGCACGATGGAGCCCTAGAAGGGCACAACTGCTTTGGCGCAGGTAGCAACCTCCATCTGCCTAAATATATGGAGCAACGTCAATGTCACGGCAGAGCACACTGCCACAGCATGCTCATAGAGCCAGAACAGGGCAATGGGAAGATGGGACAGGATTTGGGGGGTTATTGCTTTTTTCTTAGTTGTTTTCCCTTGAAAGAACCCACATTTCCTTCAGCTGCTGAGATTTAGGAGCAGAAACTCTCCTGGAGCTGGGATGGAGGACAGGCTGAGAACCCTTGGACATGCTGGCAATGGTGCCAGCCCCTGTGGCACCCTGCACACTCACTTTCCCTCCTGCTTCTCGGGCACCGGCAACACAAACACTTTGCCAAGAGACATACATTTCCATACAGCCCCTCCACGGCATCGCCACAAGTGCCAAGAGGTTCACCCAGGTCTGCAGACACCAGGGTGCCAGCATGTCACCGCAGAAGGGACAATGACCTGGCACCCTGCAAGCAGCTCCCCGAGTCCTCCATCTTCAGGGATAATTCCTGATCAATCCCACACCCACAAAGGCGTCTGGCAAAACTGATCCATCGGTGGGAGGTTTCTGCCTGGAGACCTCCCTGCACAAAGAAGCCTCCAGCAGGGCTCTCCCAAGCTTCCCTTCAGTTCCCTTGGACAGTACATGTCCAAGTCCCTATCAGGAAGGACTAATTTTATCTAAGGCAAATGCAAAAAATAGAAAAAAAAAAAAAAAACCCCACACCAACCACACACCACTAAATATCAACCTCACCCAAACATGCAATTTTTTATTGCGCATACTATTTTCTATGCCTCACCACGCTGCAACACAAGTGAAGAGTCATCTAATTTGTATTTGACCAGAGACTTAACAAAATTACGATTCAAACCTAATTATTGATGAAAATCCAAAGCTCGGAGGTCTCCATCCTACTCCCAAAAGGAGCCTGGGATGCAAGAGCAGGGGTACCACACAGTGCCAGAGGACTGGAAGTCAGTGCCAGCTGCTGGGGAGCGGGGGGGAGACGCGGGGTCCTGGAGACGGCTCCGTGCAGGGATGGGGGGGAAATGCCGTACCGAGAGCTGGGGACAGGGATTGCGAGCCTGAGGGGTGCCACATCTGCTCCCGTTTGCCAATAAAGATGTTCTTTGCATCACGCTCTCGCAGTTGGCTGGCAAACCACCTTGAATTACACCCCACCCCCCCAAAATCCAATCACGGTAATAGACATAATGATCAATAAGTACCGAGGGCAAGTACAAACATCCCACTTCCCACCTCTCCAGGCGCAGCCTCTACAGCAAGAGCAATTAGCAGAAATTAAGTTTTACTCCGGGCTCATCAGAACTGGCCTCACGTCCACCGACTCTCAGAAGAGAACTGGGCTTTAAGACTTTTTTTTTTCCTGCTTATTTTGTCAGTCTCTTTGGAGGTTCGGTAGCTTTGGGTCATCCCACCCTGCCAAGCACCCGACTCGGGTCTCTGCAATTCAACATCAAAATAAAGCAAATTGAGATTGCAACCCAAGGAGGCAATTTTACTCATTTATTTATTTAACCATCAGGCAGTAAACTACTGCTGTACAACCAGCCCGGCCATTCCAGCAGCCTGGATTCCCTGCTGGAAGGTTTTAGGAGGACAGGGACAGGACCTCATGCTGTGCTGGGACCAAGATCCGCTGCTCAAACCTCACCACGCAGCACACCTTCAGAGAAACAAATCAGCATGGAGGGAGACTAAAATAATAAATAAATTAAAAAAAAGAAAACAAACAACAAAACCCACCGAACAAACATGCAACAGCATCTGGATCTTCAAGCGCTTCTCTGCAGAGAGCTGTGATTTCCCCTCCAGCCTTTGAAACGATGCTCACCTCGGGCAAAAACCTGTTTCTCGTTACACACCTGCACAACCCCATTTAATTCACGGAGAAAGGTGGATAACAGAGTATTACTGGGTGTTTCAAGTCTAGCACAAGTGTCTTGCCCCCTGGCATTTTGACTGAATAATAAAAAAAAAAAGTCATCTGTGGAGTAAGGCAGACGGCTGGTTAGCCAGCCCAGCCAGGCAAAATGTGCATTTATCATCAAAAACAACCTCTGAAGTTTCCAGGCACGCTCTGCCTTGCACATCCCTCGCCCCGTGTCTGGACGCATCACGGCTGTGTGACAAACATGGGTTCCTACACTCTTCTTCTGAAATTTGGCCCAGAGAGACAAAAATCACTCACCGAGAGCTGTGGGGACATTTGTCCCCACCCCGGCTGGGCTCAGACCCCAGCTCCCTCCTCCCCGGGCTGCCCGTGCCGCAAATGCATAGAAGGTAAAGAGCAACCTCCTGCTTTTAGCTACCCTGGGCAAGAAACCAGGTTCCCAAATTCAGGAGTTGCCAGAGAAACACCAAATACAGAAGAGCAAGTATAAAGACTTGAGTCTGGGTTGATTTGAGTCCCATCCTGGCCAAGGACAAGCATCAGCTGAGCCTCACCAGAGCATCCACTCCCACGCCAGGCTCTGCTTTGGCCAGGCTTCACCAACGACCAGGTTCTCCCAGAGGTGACCAAGGCCACCTGATTCAGCCCCTCCACACTCCTCCCGAAGCCAGGAAAGCAGCCAGAAAGCAATTTCATTAAGGACAGCTGGGCTGTAAACTCTCACCTCCAACGAGCAACACCTGCCCTCAGCAAGAGCATCCTTTGCAAACGACCACTGGGATCCTCCCTGGATCGCCGCTACCAGCTTTAAACCCATTCTTCATTCCCCGCAGGGGAAATATTGAACCAAAATTAGGTTTGTAGGGCTATAATATTTCCTTAAAAGAAACCAAACACAAAAAAAAAAAACCCTGCATAGTATGCCATTCTCAGCATGTTCTAAGAAAGCAGGAGTCCCTGCACATCCACAGCTCCGGAGCGCCAGTTTATATTTGGAAACATCAGTTTGTACGGAAGACAGTTTGATCAGTTTATAGCCTGGAAAGCTCAGAGGAAATCTCACAACATTGTTCCACCCCGGGAAGAGGCATCAGTACGTGTGGTTATTTACTCGGCACCGGCACGAGAGCTGACGGGGGCTGGTTTTCACCACAGGGTCGGGGCTTCCCACCCCATCGGTTGGCAGGACCAAGGTCTCTGACTCTGCAAACGAGCAGCGATGTCCTCGCGTCCACGTGCACGCAGCAAAAACACGCTTCACTCCAAGTTTCGGGCCCGAACACCTCGCTCCCGGCTGTCCCCAGCCACAGCAGCTCCCCCAGCACAAGAAGAGGACAAATGGACAAAAAAACCCCACCGTTGCCCCGGAACAAAACTCCGGTGGGAGAAGGGAAAGGCACTGGCTGGATAAGCGGGGTGCTTGCACAGCAGAGATCCACAACTCACGTTAGCATTATACATTATTTATCTTTGAATGCTTGAATAAAGTTAAACGGAGTCTCGCGTGCCCTTGGCTGCCAGGAAATTTCCTTTCCCTTTTCCCAATAAAACCTGCTGTTGCTCAAAAATAAAAGACAAATTTGCTGTCCGCTTGTCAACACAGGGGCTGCCGGGTAGGGAGGACGAAGTACCCCGTTTCATTTGTTTCTAATTGATTTCACTTCCCGATTCCCATGCAAATACCGCGCAGCTCGGCTTGCAAAAAACGTCAGCAGAGCATTCAAACCCAAAACAACCAGAGTTGGGTGTTTTTTGTTGTTTTTCGTTTGAGCCTGCTTCCATCAAAACAACCAGAAACTGGAAACACTTCCTCGAGGAGAGAACCCCTAAAGCTTCCAAGTTCCCATCCCTGGAAGCGGCGAGGAGAGCGGGGCAGAGGGAGCGCCGGGGGCCACCAAACCGGGAGCCCGGTTGCCCCTCGCCCCGGGCACTCTGCCCCGCCGGGCTCGGGGCAGCCTTGAGAGCAGCAGGCTTCGGGTTTTTTGTTTTGTTTTGGTTTTTTTTTTTTTGGTTTGTTTGTTTGTTTTTTCCCTTTTTCTATTTGCTTATTTTGCTTTTAGTTTTCCTGGGCAAAGTTTTGTCCCCAAGGGCAGCAGCCTCCCAGCACCGCCCGCTCCTCCAGCGCATCAAAGCCGAACCGGTGCCTCGTTAAAAACCCGAAGTAATCCCCCCCCCTCCTCCTCTCAGCCCCATTATTTGCTTTTGTTTCACGATGGCTGTAAACAGAAAGGGGATGTTTCCACTCTTTCCCGTGAGGGGTTGTTTTTTTTTTCTCCTCTTCCCTCCGCCCTGGAGCCCTTTCCCGAGCGGCCGCTGTTCCCACCGGCGCTGAGACCCCCCCCGGGGCACGGCCTGGGGGGGGGGGGGGAACCGGGAGCTACAGACCGGGGGGGACGGGACGGGACACTGAAGGGCAGCCGTGGAGCGGGGGGCAAAGAAGAACAGTCAGGGGGGAGCTAAAGCAGACGATCTCCCCCGCATCCCTTCCCCAAACCCGCTCGTATTCCCGCATCCCACCAACTTTTGCATCCCGCATCCAGGGAAAAGGGGGGTATTCCCGTCCGTCCGTCCCCCACCCCCCCGTCCCCTCCTACCTGGGACATCTGGGGCCTGAAGTTGATGTCCTTGAGGTCGATGGAGCCGGGGGAGAGGTTGTGGAGCAGCTGGCAGAGCAGCACCCCGTCCCGCAACGCCTGGGCCAGGTCGAAGACCACCGCCGAGGGCCAGACCACCCGGTGGTTGGGGGGCAAAACTTTGCAGTCGATGAGCCAGCGGCCGCACTGCCGCCACTCCTCCATGGCCGCGGTCCGCTCGCACACCCGGCCTTCCTCCTCCTCCTCCTCCTCCTCCTCGCCGCCGCTCAGGGGCAGCGAGCGGCTGCTCGGCACCGCGGCCCCCCGCTACCGCCCCGCTCCATCGCCGCCCGCCGCCCGGGGAAGCATCGCTCCGCGCCGGGGCTCTGCGGAGGAGGAGGAGGAGGAAGGAGGAGGAGGAGGAGGAGGAGGAGGAGGAAGAAGAGGGGCGGCGCGGAGTTTTCCGGCGGAGGGCTGCCCCTGCCCCCGCTGCGGCCCCACCGCCTCGGCCGGGGCTAAGCGCGCTGCATCCTCCCGGGAACAAAGCGGGGAGGAGGGCGGCGGGGGGGGGGGGGTACACACGACACACACCGAAACCGGGCCGCCCCCGCGCAACTTCGTCCCCCTGCCCCGAGGAAACTTGCCGCCGAGGAGCCCCCCCACCTGCGGAGCCGGAGCTGGGGATGCCGATGCCGCGGGTGTGAGACCCCCCCTCCCGCCCCGGGCCGGCGGGAGGAGCTCCCGGTCCGCCCCCGCCGCCCCTTTGTCTGCGGGAGCCCGGGCTGGGCTGGGAGCGGGGGGGCGGGCTGCGGCCGCGCCGCCCTGGCTCCTTTCCCGATTATTTATTTTTTCTCCCTTTTTGATTTTTTCCCTTTTTTATTTTTCCCCCTTTCCCCCTTCCCTTTTTTTTTACCCCCCCCCTTTTTTTTTTTTTTTTTTTTTTTTTTTCCCCCCTCTTTTGTATCCCTTCTCTCCCTCCCGCCGCTCCTGCTTCGCTCCCTGTTCCGGGGAAACCGAGCCGCCGCTCTGCTTCGCTCTCCCCGCCGGCTCCCACCCCCACTCCGCACCCCACTTTCCCCCGGGCACCCCCCATCTCCCCGCCGCCCCAGCCCCAGCTGACCGGGGGCAGAGGCAGGACCCGACCCGGGGCTCCGCACCCTCCCGCTGCCCTCGCACACAAGACCCTGCTTTGTCTGCCCGTGCACTCCCACTCTCCATCTCATGTTTGGGTTGCAAATACTGCAGGGGAGATGTTTAACCCAAACAAGCGATCGTATTCCTTGACTTTCAAACATGAAGACAACTCCTATAATTAATTACCAGTGTATTTATTAAAAACCTCAGCTCTCAGCCATTAACTCCTTGGCAGCAAACTCTTGAAAAATCTCTAATTTTTCACCCGTGGCTTCTATCCAAATCAGCACGGTTTAGAAGAGCCTCTTTCCAAATCTGTTCTGAATTTTCTTCCGAGATCCTCTCCCCAGAGTTTGCCGATTAATTTCCAGCCTGGCTTTCCAGATAGCCAAAACCGGAAGCCGAGACTGGAACGAAGGGAAGCTATTAACCTGGATGTCAAACAAATGCAACGCTAATCTCTTCCAAATGTAGCCAAGTGGAGATAAAGAAGAACGAGCGAGTGACTCTACCGGCATGATCCTTCATTTCCAGTGTAGGAAGAAGGATCCCTCCAAAGAATGAAAAACAATTAATATTCCAAGGAAAGTTCAGTAGGTTTTTTTTGGTTTTAGGAAGGCACTTCTTTTAGCCCGGTGTGCTGGGGCTCCATCTGTTTCGGGTCCGGCTGCATGCGGTGCCCGCCGTCCCTCTGGCAGGGCAGGGTAGGTGTGGTATGATCCGAGAGGGAGCAGCATCCATATTGCCCCGATCCCGCCATCAGAGTCACTCCCTGCCCCGGGTACATTCGGGAGGATGCTGATTTCAGGCCGCAGCTCCCCATTCCCTGCGGAGGTGATTTCTCGGAATAACTTTCTCATTCTTTTAGCTCTTCACGATGCTTTTCTTTCCGGCCGCCCGCAAGGTCTCCCCCAGCACCCACCGGGCAGGACTCACCGGGCTGCTGAAAGGAGTGGAGTCCTGCCAGGGATAATTTTGGTTGACTCTGTACTCGCCTGCCTTGTGAGGTCAGGTCTGTAGGTAGAGGACAACAGAGGAGTTTATTCTCTGTGTATAATTAGAGCTGCTAGCTACAGCCTGGCTTTTTTACTGCCTAATAAAAAGCGTACTTGGCCCCTGGACACTTAGGAACAATCACTGCAGCTGCAAAGCCAGCCTCTGCGTGGGAGGTGTTGAAGCCAGGACGCTTCTCGCCTACCTCTGCAACAATCAAAGCAGCTGACAGCAGAGATATTTTTGATATCTGTGATACACACACACACGCACGCAAAAAATAATAAACCAGACCTATAAGGCAAGGCTGAGTGAGGAGCATGTAACCAGCACACAGCCCTGTGAGGTGCAGGTCATACAAATGTCCTGAAGCGGGTCGGGGTACGCGGGGGGGATGGACACACACACCTAGAGGCTGCTTTCAGGATGTACCTGAAGCTAAAAGGGAGCACGCATAAATTAAAGAGGTCGAATTCTGTGCTAAGAGCCGGTGCTCCCCTTTCCTGCCCCTTGGCACTGCTGGGAATGACAGCCAGGGAAGGACAGACGGACAGTCAGGCAGGGCTGAGGCTGCTGACCCTCACGCAGAGGCTGACACTACCCTCTGCTGGGGACTGAGCGTGGAGCTTCTCCTCTCCGCTAACAGGCTTCGCTGTATGTGCTTTTATTACTTTCTTGCATGAGAGAAGCCCGAGAAGTGACTGCGCACCCTGTAAAAATACTAACAGAAGGGAAATGATGCTTTTTCATCCCCAAATGTCTCAGTACCTGGGCACAGGGAGAGAGGCAGGAGCCACCGCAGCCTGGGTCCCGTTGCGGAGGGGTGCGAGGGGGCACGTGGCTGGCGAAGCAGGGGCTGGTTGGGAATGTAAGAAAGCTGCTGGGAACATCACAGTCCAGCATGGAACAGGGAAAACCAGTCATTAAAGAGAGACAGAGAAAAAGACAGAGAGAAAGAAAGAGAGAGAGAAAAAGAGAAAGAGAGAAAGGAAGGAAGGAAGGAAGGAAGGAAGGAAGGAAGGAAGGAAGGAAGGAAGGAAGGAAGGAAACTTAAATGCACAAACATGTGCAAGGAGACTGTACCTTACAAATCAACCAAAACATACCCGGGAACATACCCCATTTCGCAGCAAAGTGTACTTTCTGTAACGTTTGGTGTTGCTCCTGGGAGAAGGGCTGGCTCCCTGGTCAGCACACGCCGAGAAGCAGCCACCACGCTGCCCCTTTGGAGCAGCCAGCTGAAAACATCCCTTAAATACAGGGGCCGTAGCGCCAAGAAATCCCCATTTCCAAGCCGGCCAGCGTCTATGGATTGCCATTGCCACCTTCTGGATTAGACCAAGTGTGCACCAGCCTGCCCCAGCCCCGCTGCCAGCAGCTCCGTGGACATCATGGACATCTGTCTCCAGCTGGAGCTGGGGTCCCCAGAGCAGGAGCCATCACGGCTGGTGTCACAGCAGAGCTCGGGCCCCACCAGCAGCTGTCGGCAGTTCCCCCTCCAGCCTACGTGCCATTTCCAGCACGCCCTCGGATCCTGTGATCTCCTTTTGCCGACTATTTTAGGAAACCAGTGCAAGTCACAACTCGGCAAAGACACTGCAGCTCTCCCTCAGTCGTCGGTGTCCTGGGCTGAGCGACACAGGGCTAACTTTTCTTCTAATGCTGGGAAAACTGCCCTTTCAGAAGACACTAGTGTCTGAATTCGTGAAAATATTTACTTTATAGCCAGCCAGGCCATGTGAGATTCAAGGTCTCGGTGTTTTCGAGCCTTGCCAGGTACAGGGATGAGGAGGAGTGAGGTCTGGGCACTTGACCCAAGCTGCCAGCGGGATTATTTCATACCATGAATGTCACATTTGATATAAATTAGAAAAGTTTGCTGTGTAGTTTCTCTCTCCCTTGATGGAGATGGTCCAGAGAACTCCTTGCCCCGGTGCCGGACCCCTGACCCCTTCTCTTCCTCCCGAAGCCATTGTGCTCATGGTGTCCCACAGTGGCTGTCCCCTCTGGGAGTGCACAGCCTCCTGCTGGGGAATGGGCTGGGTATAATCCTTGTATATCTTATATTAGTATTGGAATTAATACTGGTTCCTTAGTATTCTTATTAATTATTTAGTCTTATCCTATTAAATCTATTTCCATTTCAGCCCTCGTGTTTCCTTGCTTTCCCTGATTCCCCTTTCCAGGTGGGGAGGGGTCATCGGGTGATCAAATAATTGTCTAAACTGGGTACAGCCAGGAATTCTCTCTCTGGCTCATCTCCGGCTGTAAAACCCTGATCTACCTGCCTGGGACACTTGTACCCTGCAACAGGGTAATTATCCTTGCAATTATCCTCCCGCTAACGGCTCTGCGCTCCTGCCAGGAGACCCCACATCTTCTCCCCCCCCGCCTCAGGGACACCCCCTCCAGAGCAGCAGTGTCGGTGACCGCCTGGCCCTGCGTAAATGAACCAGCTCGATGCTGGGGGGAGGGATAAACTGGATTCTCTTGCACTGGGGCAATGGGGGCAGCCAGCCCAAAATACTCTTTGTTTAGCCTGGAAAAGGCTAACACTGGCGGGAATGCAGCTCTGCTGGAAAAGGGCTCTCCACCTGGGTACCAAGCAGGTGGAGCTGGCCCTTCCCTGGGCATTTCTCTGTGGAAGGGTCTCATTTATGGGGCTCGTGATGCCCCCGCTGTGCTGAATACAGCCGTCTTCCCCCCCTAACGCTTTCCCATCAGAATCGAACAGACCCGAACGGCATCACAGTCCCAAGGAGCTGAGTAAGTGGAAAACAGCCCAGCCCAGCCCGTGCTGCAGCCGTGTTTTACAGCAGAGGTACGCGGGGAAAGCCAAGCAGACACAGAGATTGCCTCCAAGGAAGGAGGAGAGGAATCACCATCGGCTGGGCGGCACCAGGGGTTCCCCTCGTCTGTTCCATTCTGCTGTTTCCCAGGTTTATTTGGGAAGGGTCCTGCTGGCAGAGGTCTGGGGGACCCACGGCGAAGGGTCAAGGTGGGTCAGAGAGGCAGTTGTTGGTTTTCGGAGTTCCCAGTCCTTCTTCTTGCCTTATCTCGGCAGCGTAACCACCCCACTCACCCGCTCCTGCTGTTGTGCTCTGAGTTTGACGATAACGGGACCAGTAATTTTTCAGAGGGGACCAAGACACCTCATCCGTACCAAAAACCGACATCTGGGTCCTCTAAAGGATTTCGTATTTAGCTCTGCAGCTTCCACAAGGTGGGGCCTGGGCTGGCTCCTCCGTGCCTGCGGGAGGCGGATAAAGCTGGGAAGTCAGGACATTTCTGATAGTAAACATTTTAACTGGGTATTCATTCTTTTTTTCTTATTTTTTTTTTTTTTTTTCTTTCTTTCTTCCTTCTTCTTTGTGTTTGGTCTGCATCTCCCGGGAACGGGGAATCGCATCTTGTCTTCTATCTGATGGCAGTAAACCACCACGTCTTGTTTGTGTCCGGGAAGGCCGAGCGGAACGGCGTCACCACCTCCAGTAGCTCTGCAACGGATAAGAGCATGGGCTCCTCAGCAGGAGATTAGATGGCACCGCGTTCGCAGGAGATAAGAAGATTGAGAGCTTAAATTTAGCATCATCAGGAAAAGAATAAGCCCCACGGCTCTCTTCAAAACATATTTCTTACTGCGCTTGCCAGGGGACAGTCGGGCTGAGAGGCAGCCAGTGGTGATGCTCAGTCACGCTCCTTTTCCACACAGTCCACAGTGACGGTCCCATGAGGCTGTCGGGACACACAGGGATGTCCCCCACCTGCCTTCAGCCCACGATGATGCGGTCACTGGGGTCCCCGAGACAAGCGCAGGGGTTTAAAGGGTATCACGCACCCTCCCAGCACAAATGGCTGCCGTACCGGTCACCCACCAGAATGGAGACTGGGCAGCAAAACGCTCCGCCTGGGCTTTAAACGCTGGGGGCTGGGACCTGCCACCTTCAGCATCACCGAGAGCCGCTCTCCGGGGGCACCCCCAGATGGGGTGGGCAACAGCAGCTTCCCCCCACTCAGCCCCCGTGCTCCCACAGACGATGCCAGGGGCTGGGTGTCCCTTTAAACCGCTCTGTGCACCCGGAGGGGGCTGAAACCCATGGGACCCACATACATAGTGTGGGGAGCCCCATTGCTGTACCCCAGATCCATGTACCCCACTTGGAGACCCCCATTACCATGCCCTGGACCCACGTACCCCACTCAGTGACCCCCACTGCAGTGCCCTGGCCCCGCACACCCCGCTCGGGGACCCCCATTACTGTGTCCCAGACCCACTCAACCCCCTCGGGGAGCCCCACTGCCGTGCCCCAGACTCACACACCCCACCGCAGAGCCCCCCTACCGTGCCCCGGACCAATGAACCCCACTCGGGGACACCCCTGCCGTGACCTGGACCCACGAACCCCGCTTGGTGACCCCCATTGCTGTGCCCTGGACCCACACACCCCACTGCAGACCCCCCCGCCGTGCCCTGGACCCACGAACCCTGCTCAGAGACCCCCATTGCTGTGTCCCAGACCCACACACCCCACTCGGGGAGCCCCACTGCCGTACCCCGGACCCAGACACCCCACCGCAGACCCCCCCTGCCGTACCCCGGACCCACAAACCCCACTCGGTGACCCCCACTGCCGTGCCCCGGACCCACGAACCCCACTCGGGGACCCCCATTGCTGTGCCCCGGACCCACACCCCCCCTCGGGGAGCCCCACTGCCGCGCCCCGGACCCACGAACCCCGCTCGGAGACCCCCCCCCCCCGCCGTGCCCCGGACCCACACACCCCACCGCAGACTCCCCCCCCCTCGCCGTGCCCCCGCTGCAGCCCGCCCCGTCCCGCTGCCCCCCCCCGGCGGCGGCTCTGGCTCCTCCCGCCGTGATGCGCTCGGGAGGCGGCTCCGCGGCTGCTCCGGGAGCGGCGCCAGGGCCGGGCCGGGCCGGGCCGGGCAGCGCAGGCACGGTGGGGCCGATGGGGGCGCGGGCAGGGGGTGCAGGGAGCCCTCGGGGGTGTGCAGGGGTGGGGGGTACCCCACGGGGGGCGCGCAGGGCAAGGAGGGTGCGGGGAAGGGGGGGGGGGGACGACCGTGGGCGGGTGCGCGGTGCCGGTGGAAGGGGTCGGGGGGCCTGTGGGGGGCACGGTGATGCCGGGGAAGGGGCCCTGGCAGGGTAGGGACCCCCGCTGCCAGGCCTTGGGGTGACCCTCGCTGTGCCCCCCCCCAGGTTGAAGCCCTGAAGCGGTGCTGTCAGGAGGGGACGGGCACCCCCAGCTCGGGTACCACAACCGGGGCTGGAGGCAGCATCTTCTCCTGCATCCCCGAGTCCGGGGCTTGCTGAGCTGCCCTCCATCAGGCTGGCGTCGGGTCCGTGTGAAGCCCCAGGGGAGAATCCATGCATGGGCCTGGTGACCTCTTACGTATGACCTCTTAGATCTGCTCTACAGCTTCGGGATCCAGCCTTCAGGGAAGGAAAACTCGTCCAGAGCCGCTCAGCCCGTCCTGCCCGGCTGCAGATCGACCCCAGCGCTGTGGAGCCACCCCTCATGCCCATTGAGATACTTTGTGGACTCTCAACAAGAAGCTCCTCGTGCGTGTGTGGTCCCTTCACAAGATGAAACACGTAGCGGCATCACCTCTGGATGAGCTTTTGGAAGTCCTGGCTTGTGATTTAAGCACGGCCAGGCTGCCCGTTGTGGTTTTTGGGGACACGTGTCCCTGCTCCCTCTCCTGAGTGGCGCTTACCCCCACCAACAGCTCGTGGGGCCCCGGGGATGTTCTCCCTTGAGCTCGAAGCATCAACCATTCAGCCAGTTGGACCCAGCGGGGTATATTTCGGAGCTGCCGGGAAGGAGCTCTCCTCTTTGGAGCTACCCTGGAGCAGATGACTGACAAAGTCATGAACGGGAGGGTTCCCCTGCCCGAAAAAGCCTTGTCCGAGGGCTATGCCCGGCTGCGGTACCGGGACACCTCCCTGCTCATCTGGCAGCAGCAGCAGCAGAAGCTGGAGTCGGCCCCCCCCAACACCTACCTGAGCCGGAGCCGCAGCATGTGGTACTCGCAGTACGGCAACGAAGCCATCCTGGTGCGGGACAAAAACAAGCTGGACGTCTCCAGGGACACGGGGCAATCCAAGTTTTGTGCTATTATGTAGTTTCCGGTGGTTTCGCGTTAGAGATCCGCGCGTGGAGACAAACCAGACTCGGGTGAAGCTGGGGGAGGTGGGTTTGCACCGTCCTCGCGACAGCCCCGCGGCTAAAGCAGCGTGGACGGGGTGGCCAAGAAAGGCTGCCTCAAGTTTGTGTTTGTTTTCGCTGTTGGTAGCATCCGATTTTGCATGTTCTTGAGTGTGTATAACGAAAACAGCCTCGCCGGGGAACTCCCCAGCCTCGGTTCGTTGCCTGGCATCTTGGCAGGGTGCGTGCTGGGCCATGTGTTGCTTGGAAGCGGCTCCTGCACCGTGAGAAACACCCGCTGGCATTCGGGAGCCAGCCCCGGCGGGCTCTTCTATTGCCAGTCTTCAGGCGTTGCCAAAGCCCCGCGAATGCTGGGGGGGGCGGGGGGGGAGAGAGGGGCCAGCGTGGACCCGCTTCCATCGAGGCAAAGATCTTAAGAAGGTGACCTGCAAAACCGCCCGGCCGTTACTTGTTCTGCCGTTAATTACTGCCCTGGAAGTGGTCTCGTACAACCAGGTAACGAAGTGATTTATTGTAAGGGGGGAAAGAACGTATTGAGAATTTCATCTGAGCCTTCGGAACAGCCGGCGGGAAAGGTGCGGCGCAGGTTCGTCCCGGGCAAAGCAAAGGGCCCTCTCTGATGCCAGGGTTTGGTGTCATGGGAATAACAGAGGGGACTTCTGGAGTCGTGGAGCTGATTCCCTTCCCACCGCTCGATCCCCAGCCCGGGCTCCGGCGATAGATCACAAGGGAACCACCTGAAAGGGAGGGACAGGCCCAGGAGAGCAACAGGAAGAAAACGACTGTAAATAACACCCATCTCCTGCTACGGGAGGTGAGGGAACTCCTGCGCAGCACGAACCTGCCCCCGGAGAGCGGCCACGGAAGGAGAGAGCCCACCCGTGTTTGCTTTGCATCTCAGTTTTAATGCACCCAGCAGCTTGGAAGGGTTTACCTTCGAGTTCGAGTTGGAGAGTAGATTCGGTGTGTGTGTTTTAAAAGTCACGTCTGGGAGCGTTTGTTTCAACTAACTGAAGGGATTTAGGAAGGAAAAAATACTACAAGTGCACTTTTTGGGAGTAGGGACTACTTTCAGGGTGTTCCCTAACTTGCTCAAGGCAAAATAAATGAAGCCGAGAAACCCAACCCAGCCAGCACCTAAACCTTTATTGAAAACGAAGCGGAACCACTTCCAGGGGCACTGATTACGTGCCCAGGGTTCGGCGTTGAAGTGTGACATTTCTGTCCTGCCCAGGAGCCCTCCCGCAGCCCCCTGTGCCCCATCCGGCACCGCCTGGGCACGGGCTGACCTTCAAGCAAATCAGTATTTGATGTTGACGTCAGTATGGATTATTTACCTGCCTAAAATTAGGCACGTCCATCACTTATTTATCTAAAACCTCTTGTTGGTTTATCAAGCACTTTATTATTATTTTTTTTTTAATACCGTGAAGAATCACCTTTTCCACCTCTCCCGCGTGGGTTAAACGCTACAAGACACACACTCGAGTTTGCTGAACTCCAGGCGCTGAGCAGAACGGGCTTGTTTTAAGGTGAGATGGTGGAGGTTTGATGCCCCGGGCCCTGACCCGCGTACACACTGCAAAGCCCAGGCAGCTCTTTGGGTTTTTTATTATAGCACTATTTATGCATGTGTTGATGTTTGGTACCTGCTGTGCGTGCTCGTGAAATTAAACCTGCTGATGGACCTCCGTGTTTCGCAGACCCCGCGCGTTGCTCCGCACGCTCGTGGTCCTCTTCGTCTTGCCAGGATTAGCTCGGCGGGGGGGGGGGGAGAGAGATATTTTGGTGAATAAATGTTTTTCAACTGGGGAAAAAGCAGAGGTTCACAAAATGAGATTGACAAAACTAGCGGGACTCCCACAGCTACCGCAGCCGCGGCGGTGCCTGGTGTTGAGATGGAGCATCGCCAGGGATGCGGGACCATCCGGGGCTCCAGTTCCTGGCCCAGCAAAGAGGTGAGGGTCTATGGAAAGGGGCAGGAGACTGGTCTGAGCGCTCCCCTGGGAACTGCAGCTGGAATCGACCCCGAGAGGCAGGAGAGGGGGGCTCGGAGCCTTTGCAGCAGCCCAGGGGAGCACACGAACTCTGGGAGTTTAAGGAACAGCACGTCCCCAAAACCAGCTGTTCGTTTTCTTTACTTTTCTTATAGAAAAAAAGTAGATTTTTTTTTTTTTATTTCAGTGAGAAAGTTGATTATTTTGGGTATAATCAGTCTCTTTTTGTTTATGCGGCTGGTAAACCAAAATTCTGAAGAGTGTTAATTGGACTATACAACTATAAAAAGTACGTGCATAAATTATTCCAGGCTGGAGCTGTGACAGCACAGGAAGAGCGTGACTCGTTCTTCCATCTCTCTGTGAACGTGACTCTATTATTTTCCGTGTCTGTGTGTCCTCATTAGTCACAGCAGGTTGGGGAGCGGCTGCTGCGAGCGAGCGTTTCCGTGAGCCCGTTGTGTTGTGTTGATGCACTTGTTTAAAACGCTGGTGTAGCCTCTTGGATAAAGTGCATTAAAACGATTTGAATGGATCCTCGCACGCAGCTGGTTTTCTTCTGCATGTTAAGTGCTTTGGATTACAGCTTTATCCCTCCCCATCCCCACCCCGGGGAAGAGGGAAGCCTCAGCAGACGGGGGTTTCTCCCCACTGGGAATTACCTTAGTGACTGGTTGGCCAAGGGTACCCTCCCTCTCCAAAATCACACCACATCACCTCCGGACTGGCCCCATGCAGGGGAGGCTCCTCCAGGTTCCTGACAGCCCTTTGTCAAAGCTTAGTGGTGACCCCGGGATAAGGAGAAGCTCTGGATGTCACAATAACCTCTATGGATACCGGTTGAGCCCAACCTCAACTGTGTTCTGGCTGTCCTCAGCCTCCTCCCAGTTTGTAAGAAGCAGCGCTGCCTGATGCACCAACAAATAATTAGTAAATGCTAAAGAAAACATCTTCCTGGGGGGCAAGGGCCTCACAGGAGATTTTTAAAGGACAGGCTGAACAAACATTTCCTTTGGGGGTATCACTGGCACAACACGCAGCTCCAGATACAACAGCGAAGCCGAAGAGGTTTGCTGAAACCTTAGGGAGATCATGGCTTTAAAGCCAGTGAGAAGGAACGGGGTTAGAGAAAGATTAACCCTGGGGAAACCTGGCTGCTGTAACCCCTACCTTATAAATAAACCATCTGCACACACCCGAGAAACCCAACAGCAAAACCAACCTGAACCCTCTCCAGTGACCAGAATAGATTTTGGCCACCACACAACAACGTGAAGGCCCTGCTGTGAAGGTGACACCAGCCCCTCTGGGCCACCCCTTTTCCAATGCATCTGCCACATCCCGCTCGCCCCAGGCTCGCTGACCTGCAGGGCCAGCGTGGCCACTGGAGCAAGTGCCACTGCCAATGCTGGTGAGAAATTCCCTGTGGTTTCTTCGGGTCTCGGTGGCTTGAAAGCAGTCGGCATTAAACCAGGGGGAAATGTCCATCTCCTCTTTTTCAGCTGAACTCACCTCAGTTGGGTACAATTTTCACATAAACTGAGACCCCAGGCCAAGCTGGCAGTGCCCCAAGACTTGCCCTCTGCTCCCAAGGCACTTCGCCCCATTAGCACCCACAGCTGGACTTGCACAATTAATTCCAAATTATTTCAATACTCATGGCACGAGGACTCCTCGTGTATTTACGCCCGTCTCTTAGCAATGCTACTCAACCGCTTGCTCCATCAAAGCCCTACGGGGTTTCAACTGGAGCAAGTGCAACACCTGGAAAAGCAGATGAGGAAAGGGAAAGGGAGAGAAGAGGGGGAAAATACGGGATCAAACTGCACGCACAAAACAATTTTTCTTTTTATTATGAAAACAAAACAAATGCCCCAGGACCAGGGTCCATGATTACCAGTAACATCAAAGATTACTTTCTAACTCTTTTTAATTTTGTTGTGTTTGAGGCCAGCAATTTGCAATAAACAAGCTAAACTACTTACATTGACTCATTTCTCTTCAGTAACTGACATTTACAGGAATATACTAGAAATGGCACTAAAAATTTTTAAGAAAGAGAGTTACGGTAAATTTGCATGCACATCATACAGAAAAGTAACATTTTTTTTTTAAATATTAAAAAAAAATCCAAAACAAAACAAAAATACAACAACAAATATGTCTGGATTGGTTATGCCAGTATCAGGGGTAAGTTCTAAGTGGCCTGTGTCAAATCCTAGCTGGTGGCTTATTTATTTCTTAAAAAGGACATTTAAAAAGATATGCAAATACCATTTCTTTTAAAAAAATGCATCTCGTTTTACAAGCAAGATAATGCTTCTAGTGTAATGAATCCTCGCCCTAAATTTATCTTCAACAACGCAGAGCCTGCCCACAGTTAGCCCTAGTGGTAACTGCTCATGACTGAGAATACGTCTTTTTAAAATCCAGCACTAAAAAAGTTGTGGTTTTTCTTTGTCCCGCCCCCATCCCTTCCCCCCAGCTCCAACCCCGACTTTAAAAAACATCATTCCTTTCAAAACAAGGAAAAAAAAAATTAAAAACTGGTCTAAGAGTCCCCAAAAGAGAGAAAGAACTAGATTAGGTAACTGCAGTCTGCTTCTACCACACAGAGAACATGGGAAGAGCCTCACGGGGTAACTAACGTGTGTATGTACATGCACACACGTGTCTGTGGGTGTGTGGGTGTGTGCGCCCATCTCAGACACACACTCACAACCAACAGCGACAGTCCCGAAATATCAGTTCTACAGTTACAAACCCTGTCGGTAGGAAAAGTTTAAAATCACCATCGATACAAAACCGGGAGGGTTTTGCACAGACAACGTTTGGTGAGCAGAGAACTGTCGTAGGCAACACATTCCCTTCAGGAGACAGATCACAGCCTGAGCCCACGGGATGCGGGTCTCCCTCTGGTCCCACTGAGCCTACACCTGATGCTACTGCCGAGGAACAGGCTGGTCTTACCATCAGATAAAAGGTCAACGAAGATTTTAAAGGTGCAGTAAATGCTGGTTGATCGATAACAGGTCTGGTCAGATATTTTGTCAAAAGAGGAATTGCTCAGAAAAAACAGTTTCGATAAAAACTATTTGTGTGTACGTATACATATGAAATCATACCGATTTCAGTGACGTTTCCCCTGGAAAACAAAGTTAAACTTTGTTCGGTCAAGAAAAATTCTACCATAAAAATTTCAATCTTTTTTTTTTTTTATTCTTAAGTTTAAAAATGTTATTTCAAATGTTCTAGGTTTGATCATTGTAAAGTTATTTCATGACATCTGTACTGACACGTCACAGAATAAAAACTCAGTTAAATAGATGCTCTATTGTTTCAGTTTCCAACTCATTAAGGGCTGCTGCTACTTACTATGGACTGAAAACATCTCTTCTTTCCCGGAGACACTCTGATCTGGAGATACAAGAGGCACCACTACTGACATGGCGGGAGATAATGAGCACTACAAACAATACGAAAATGAAAAAGTGTAAGAACATTTTGAAACGAAGTCACCGATTTCTTTCCTGCAACAGTCATGCCAAAATGGATTTCTCCCGTAAACTGCCATTTCCATGAAAACAAAGTTTCCCACTGACTGGTAGCCCAGGTCGCAGCTGAGTGTATCAAAGACAAGCAGGTGGTTCTTCATAGTCCTCGCTGGTTTTAGTTGCTTGTTTTCCTTGCAAATCCCCAAGCCAGGGACAGGTTTGCCCACTAAAACAGGGCTCCTCCTCCAGTGCTGCAGACAGTCTCAGGCCAGGCCCCCTTTCCATCCCTCCACGCTTGGTCCCCAACCCTTTGGCTCTAACCCCTCCGCTGATTTCGGTGGGACAGACCTATGTGTCCTAGAGGAATGTCTGTACCCTGGGCCACGGTCCGCGGGGTTGTCCCCAATGTCGGAGGATGGTGGCACGGTGCAGAGCCAGGTCCTGGGCTTTGCCTGGCGCTGATGCTGGTTAGAGTGGCCACCGGGCGGGTTTCTATTGCCTCCAACAGCAACTGCAGTTTGTTCTCCACAGGAGTGACCACCACGTCCCATCAAACGGCACGGCTCGGGTTAACGCACGCGGGAAAAGGTTTCACGCAGGGAAAACTGGGAGCTGGTTTATCCAAATTGTCATGCTACTGAATCAGTTGAAATTATTTTAATTACAACACTAGTTGGTTTTGATAATGCAAGTCTCGGACAATAAGAGAAACACAGATGAAACCCAACCCCATTTAAAAAAAAAACAAACAACAAACAACCTAAGCTCTTAATTAGGTGTATATTACATTTCCTCATAGTAAATTCTGCAAATATATTACTAAGGACCTGTCTAAGTGAAGACTTCTTTAAGGGCAGAATTAAAGTAAACACAGGAACTAAAAATAACCCCATTGTTAATGGAAAAGGAAAATCATTACTTTCAGCAAGAATTGCCCTAGTTCATCCGCTTTCAAATACTACGGGAAGCTACCTGCAGAGACTGGAGAGCCTCCTGCCAACCGGCCGAGCACCCTGGGGATTGCAAAACCAGCCAAGGGTGCCCAGCGACTTACAGGAGGAACTCGGTGCCTCACAACAACACAGCATCGCGCTCTCAGCCCTTAGATAAAAAAAAAGGGAGTTCTTTTCTACAGCAAACTGTGGAGAGAGGGTTATTGTCACTACACAGATAAAGACACGGACAGAGGCATGTCAGCCCTACGAGACGCACATCTGAGCGCTCTGAAGTGCTGATCTTTGAGAGAGAGATTTTTAAAGACAGATGTGTGTTTAGCTAATTAAATAAAACCTCAGTGGATGGGCAGTAAGCGACGGGCAGCTGCGTGTGGATGCAGTTACAAGTGCAAACCATGGAGTGCTAATAACGGGCTGTCCCTGGACTCGCCCTGCTTCCCAGCAAAAGGACATCACCCCCGGACAACACACGTCCCAGCACGCCAGCTCCTGGAGGCTGAGCACACAGCTGACCAGCCCCTGTGCTGGGGCTGAGGAGTCCTCCAGGGCCACAAACCTACGTGAAAAATAAACGCTGGTGCAATCCGCACCGCGCAGCCTCTGGCAAACCACTATTAGAGACCACAGCAGGGTGAATTTTAGGGCTGCCCCACAGCAGAGGGGCAGCCTTAGGGGCTGGTCTGGGAGAAGGAAAGGCATAACTTTCTGTTAAACTCTGTATATTTTTTTTCTTTACAATAAGTAGTTAAGAATTTACAATAAATTTCTGCCCCTCGGATTACAAATTTTATATAATTATAGAACTGGTGTTTTCCTAAAACTGGATTATAGAAGAAAAAAGCCACTGTTCTACCAAAAAAAAAAAAAAGAGAGGGGAAAAAGACGTCTGGAAATATTACAGAGAAAACAATAATGTGCTGCATCAAGGAATTATATCTATCTGTACAAAACAGGAAAAAGGGGGCTTGGGTGAAAAGATAAGGAAGAGAGAAAATAAAACAAAAAATGAACACACCGAACGTGACAGAGCACCAGACACACGACAGACTGGACTGTAGCACCTGTAGGTATAAAGTCCATTGGATTTAAATAAAGTCTCAAATTTTTATTTGCTTTTTTGTTGTAGGTTTTGTTATTTTTGTTTTTTTAATCTGGTTCAAACCACATTAAAAGTCTGCATTTCTGCTGGTCTACATAATGCAGCTTGGCTTTTGTTATTTTTTTTAGTAAGTTTTAAATGACCAATGGTGTTTAATAAATAAAGTATTTGTATATACACAAAATTAGGGACAGTGAAAACAGAGTGTATTGCAGCAGTGCAGGTCAAAACATTAGGCTGGACTCAAAAATTGTAAGCCTTAAAAAAAGTCTCTTTTTTTTTTTTTTTTTTTCTCCCTCCCCTCTTTTTTCTTTTTATTGAGGTAAGCATTTCAGTGTCCGCAACCCTGCGCCCTGCAGGACACAGAACAGAATCCCCTTCTAGGAGCTCACTACTGAAATGATAAAGGAGGGGGGGGTGGGAAAAACAACCCCAAATACACACAACATCCCTCCCCAGTTCTGCTGCCAGCTCAGCCTCAGCTGGAGCTCGAGTGCTCCTTTATTTTAAGCCCAGACGGAGGTGCTTGTCGTGGAGAAAGCACTTAAGCAAGTGTCTAATAACGAGCACATGACATGCCTTGGTCACCCCTGCAGGGATCACTCCCAGGTCCAGCTGAGAACTTCCAGCCAAAAACTGGTTTTCAATTAAATGAAAACTTTTCATAGAGAGCGTCAATTTCCTGGAAATTATCTATTTGATGTTAAAAAATAACATTCCCAAGAAACTTGAGTGTCCCTTGCTCCTGCCTTCCCAATGCGTCCCCAAGAAAAATGAAAATTTTGAGTGGAAAAACAAGAAATGCAACCAATTCTATTGCTCATGTGCCTAAAGTTAAGTTCATGCTTAAATACCTTCCTGAACAGGTGCCTATGCCTCTACCAAGCTTAAAAAAAAAAAAAAAAAAAGAAACAAAAAAACATGTTAGCAATCCACAGTACATGAGAATTTTTTTGGTTTTTTTTTTTTATGTAAAAAGATGATAGCATCTGGCATTTTCATCACACTGTAGACTTCGAGATTAAGAATACTAGTGCTAATAACAAATACACCAACTAGTTCAAAAGCTAACATCTTTCAGATACAGTACCATTTTACAGAGTTTTCTTTAAAAAAAGATTATTTTTTTTTTACCTTGTGTGAGCCAGGCAGGCTTATTAAAAGAGAACATTTTGGGGAGAGGGAAGGGGCGGGAGGGAAATGTACTACAAACCTCTCAGAACTTTCTATTTATCTCCTGCTAAGAGTTCAAAGTTCTTCCATTTTCAACCAATCTTCTTCAGTTAAAATGTATTTTAGAGACTTTATGCAAAGGGAACTGTTTTGTCATAAAGTCTTGTCACACACACGCACACGCAAAGATCTTTGACCTATTAAAAGAGCGACCCCCAAAAAAATGGAAGATACCTTTTATAACACTGAATTAAAAAATAAAATAAAAAAAAGTCAGAGAAAGAGAGAGAAAAAAAACCTGACCACCGTGGAACAAGAGCAGTATATTAAGGAGAAAAAGGAACACTGCAGAGCATCGGTGAGGGTGATGTCCATTTTGTGTTTTGTGTGTAAGTGTCCGTAACTCATTCCGAATCGCTGCTGTCTGAGCTGGAGCCGCTGGAGCTGCTGCTCCCGGACTCGGAGGAGCTGCTGCTGCTGAGCCGGGAAGGGCCTCCGGAGGGAGCAGAGCCAGATTTCTCTGTGGGGAAGAAGGCAGCAATGTGGTTACTTACAAGGAACTGAACTAGAGAAGGTTTGCCCCCAGCCTCCGTCCATGGCTTCATTCAGAGTTTCCTCTTGCCTGGCACCTTTATTTCCCCCACAGCCTTTGCCCACTGTAACAACTGTCCTGTCAGTGGACGACAAGGTTTCTCAGGCTGCAGGTGACCACGAAAGTTTGGGATCCACACAGGAGCCATACCAGCGGTCCATGTCCTCCGCAGCCCTGAGGTGCTCCAAGTGAGATGGTGCAGAGCGCCTGGGGATCTGTGTCTCCAGCCTCCCAGGCTTCAGTGCAACATCTGAACCTGCCCAACTTCTGCAAAGCTGGCAGAAGCTTAGTTTACACTGGAAGAACCTTTTGTGCCATCTTCCACGCTATTGCACTATGTGGGGACTTGAGCTTTTTTTAATCCCACGAAGGACAAAAATCATGTGTTAGATGCTCCGCGGTACTGGTCTGTACGCACAGTCCTGGCCAAGCTAACGTAGAGGAAAAGATCCTCCTCCCTCTGAAGGATGAACTCCCTCCAAGACACCTCATATTTACCACCCAGGAGAGCTTCCACCTCGACCTTTCAAAGCAGCCCGCCCCACAGTACTTGGTGCCCACCAGTAACTCACTGTGCCCCGACACCAGTGACCAACTGGGGTAACTGCCACAGAGAAAACCCAAGGCAGGGTTTTCTACTGCACAAGGAGGCAGTAGTTTTGCCTCAGTGAAGAAGTCCATGTACATACACAACCCTTCGGGCACTGTTAGCACAGTAAGACCAAAGCCATTACCTTTCTTTGCAGGTTTCTTGTTGTTGTTTAGCTGCCCACTGACGTCCTGTAACCGTTTTTCTAGTTCTTTCTTCTTTTCCTGAGCTAACTCTTCTTTTGACTTTGCTGCTTGCTTTTTCCCACTTGCAGCTGTGGAGGAGGAACGTATGATTTCTGAAACTGCACGGTTGCAGGAAAAAAGAGTGGACATCGCTATTTTACAGGGCATGTAAATCTGTGCAACCACTCTGCAGTGACGCTGCTAAGATCAAGTGACCACACAGCAACTGCACATCCCAGAGAGAGGACAACCCACGAAGTTGTCTCAATCATCCAAATCACCATCGTCCTCTAACATGCACTTTTTTAAAGAGAGACCTTCTGGAAAGTATTTTAGAAGATAGAAACGTCCATGTAATAACCCTGTAGTTCCAGGTTACTTACCAGCCAGTTATATGGTCAATAGTTACACATTTGTAATTACAGAATTGTTACATGGGTTTTCTGCCCTGTAAAATAAAGTGTCCCATTAAAGGTTGTCAGAAGGAAGCATCTGCTGTTAGAACTTAAGATACCTCATGCGAGAATCTACTGTGGTTTATGTTGCTTTAACTACAAAACAAAAGAGACAAATTATAAACCAACCAAGGCAGACAACAGGAATGTACCTGCATCAGTTCGGATGGAAACAGTGAGAAGTACCAGCAACACTCATACTTCTGAGCAGAAGGAATATCCCTCTGAAGGAGGAGTAATTGAACACAGGTGTTGGCCAGTATCAGGAGCACAAGACAGGGGCCAGACATTTTGCCTGATCCAGCAAGGAAATACCTACATGTCTGTGTGCTGGTTTAAAGCAATGATTTTATATTTAAAAAAAAAAAAAAATATAAAAAAAAAAAAAAGAAATCTGGAAAGCACAGTCCTAAGAGGGTGTGTCCCTGAAAACTAAGTATTGCAATGAGAGCAGGCAGCAGGAGAGTGCAGCTGGGGTCAAGCACACCAGTCTGCCAGCCCAGTGTGTACCAGTCTCAGAGGAGCGGACAGACAGACATCTGAGGTTATCTGCAGTACTCTATGCTTCAGTTCCAAACAAACAAACAAACAAACAAAAAAAAAAAAAAAGAAAGAAAAGAATATTTCTTGTTCCTAACCACTCTGGAAAATCTTTTCCTGAGTTATTCCAACAGCAAAGGACTCAGAGAAAAAAAAAAAATAATCAAAGCAGTGTATTACAAAACAAAAAGAAGGGTCACGGAATCACAGAATTGTCAGAGTTGGAAGGGACCTCTAGAGATCCAGTCCAACTCCCTTGCTAAAGCAGGGTTGCCCAGAGCATGTTACTCAGGACTGCATCCAGGCAGGTCTTGAAGATCTCCAGGGAAGAGGACTCCACACCCTCCCTGGGCAGCCTGTTCCAGGGCTCTGGCACCCTCACCAGAAAGAAGTTTTTTCCTCATATTTGAATGGAACTTCCTGTGTTCCAGCTTGTGCCCGTTGCCCCTCATCCTGTCACTGGGAACCACTGAAAAGTGTCTGGCTCCATCCTCCTTCAACCCACCCTTTAGGTACTTGTAAACATAGATAAGGTCTCCCCTCAGCCTTCTCTTCTCCAGGCTAAAGAGCCCCAGCTCTCTCAGCCTTTTCTTGTAAGGGAGATGCTCCAATCCCTTAATCATCTTTGTTGCCCTATGCTGGACTCTCTCCAGTAGTTCCCTGTCTTTCTTGAACTGGGGAGCCCAGAACTGGGCACAGTATTCCAGTTGTGGCCTCACCAGTGCAGAGTAGAGGGGGAGAATGACTTCCCTCGACCTACTGGCCACACTCTTCCCTATGCAGCCCAGGATTCCATTTGGCCCTCTTGGCAACAAGGACACATTGCTGGCTCATGGATAATTTACTATCTACCAGGACCCACAGATCCTTCTCCCCAGATCTTCTCCTTCTCCTCAGAACTGCTTTCCAGCAGGGAAAGTCTGAGCTTTGCTCAGGCCTACCTGAAAGCTCTGTGGTGAGGAAACAGAGGTGCCCTGCAAGAGCTGCGAGTCGCTATTGTGTTATACTCCCCACAGCACAACTCTCTCTTAACCTACAAGCAGAAGGACCGAGCCAGGACCACTGCAGGTAAGTGACCCCCCACTGCTATTCAGCTGGAGCTAAACTCTCAAAGGGCCACAACAATTCACCCTGTGGATGCAGCACAGAGAAAAGGCTGTCCCAGACTGAGCCGTACACTCGTCAGTGCATTAACATTAATTAATCCTCTGATCTGATAGAGGCTGAGGGTAATACAGTAATCAGGTTATCTAGGAAGAGCAGTTTTGGGGTGAATATACAATTCACACCCAGAATCCACAGGTTGCCCACGTAACTTTGTTCAAGTTATTTATTCCCTTGGTGTTTTGGATCCCAACAATGCTTTTCATTTCCTTCCTAATTAGATGCTAAACTATTCAAGATAAGAAAGTGATCCTTCCAGATGTGTGCACGTAATACCTAACACAATGAGACTGACACCTTTATAGTGCCTTCTAGATTCTAGATAAGTAATAAAGGTATCACACTGGTCTTGTAGAGGAACACAATAGTCCTCTAGGTCTCCACGGCATGACATCATGGGAAGAAAGAACAAGAAAAATAGAAAGTTTCTGTACGTTTTCTTGAGAGAAAAGAATCTCTAAAAATCCCTGTTATCGCATACCCAACAGCTGGATGAGAGAACTCCAACACACACGCCCTGACTCCAAAGCTGAGCCTAAGAGCTGGTAGAGGAACACGTGCCCCAGGAGGTAACTTACAAAAGGGTTTCCTTTGTTTTTTCTGTAAACAAGATTTCACGTATCTCTCCAGTTCTCGTAAAGTTGTGGGCTTCAATGTTTCAAAATCTATTTCTATCTCGTCGGGATTGGAGTCTCTGAGGGAAGGTTCCCGCGACTGGATGATGTGCACCACCCTGCCTAGCTTCTCCCCGGGCAGGCGGTTGATGTCCAAGCTGAGCTGTCGTTTCTCATCATAGGTCATGGGCAGACCTTCCTCCTCCTCATCTGAATCATAGGTTGCAGATGCCTGTTTGCCTCCTTTCTTGGGCTGCCTGAGGGGGTTGGCAAGCACAGAAACATTCATGGGTATATAGAAGCAATGAATTCTTTTTTTCTACCCCCCCCCCCTTGCAACAAACATCCCAATGCTCTTGGCTTTGAACCTCCAGCCAGATGGCTTGAACAGCACCACAATTTCTGAAAAAGTTCAGAAATCTGAGATCAGCTGTTCTACTCCCATTATATCTTAGCCCTGTGAGGCACGACAACCAGCCCATGTAGCAGCAGGAGGGCAGCAATGAAACGGCATGTTCTCACTGGCTGTGCAAAAGGCAGAAAGCAAACCTTATCTGAGAGTGATCAGGCAGGGATTCTGAGAGAGTTGGACAGTGGAAATATGACGGTTCCACTGCCAGCTCTCACTTAAAGACTCCCTTGGAGCTGTCTGGGAATGGGGACACTATTCAACAGCAAATTAACTGCTCTGACAACTGAGCCTCACCAGGAATTCCACAGGGACAGGAAATCTGGGCTGGAAGCTCTTGGCATTCCCCCCTTAAGGCAACCTCCTTACCTGTTAGCTGTGGTTGTGCTGTTTGCTTTCTTAGCTGGGGCTTTCTTCTGTTGGGTTTGTTTTGGTGGTTGAGCCACCTTGGGTTTCTTCTCCTCCTCAGGTTTTACTTTGTGCTTTTCTTTTTCCTTCTCTTTATCTTTCTTTTTCTTCTCTTTTTCCTTCTTCTCTTTTTTTTTCTTTGGTTTGTTCACTGGCGCTTGCGACAATGCAGCGAGCTGCTCGTGGACAGCCTTTAGCTGAGGGAAAACGGTGAAAAAACAAATCAGACTTCAAGGCAAGATAACTGATGCCTCCGCATACCCTTCCTCTAGATCCCAATGTGTAAGTATATCCCAAAGTCAGTGATCAGGCAGCCTAGTGACTGAACTCAGAAGACTTTTGATTTGAAATCCTTTGAAAAATGCAGTGCAAAGATGCAGAAGTTGTCTCAAATGAAAACATCGTTCTTGTTTTATATGGGCAAATAAAAATTAAGCTTAATAGCTCCATCTAGAGTGCTGACAGCCTGGCCTCTGGAATCCTGAGTTAACTTCTTGGCTCTCCTACTGGCTTGATTTGAGACACCAGATAAGCTATTTTATTAATGCTTTGTTATATTACAGTAGCACATGGAAGCACTGTAGCATCTGGCATTGTGTGTCTGCATAATAAGAAAGGCCATGGCTTAATTGTCTGTAACACAACAGTCAAAACAGCTCAGTTCTATCTACAGAGGGGATGCAGGGGGACAATATCCCACAGGAAGCCTATGACAGATATCACTGTGCCTGAGCTCTCATACAAAATGGGGGTCTCTGTTCTTCCCAGATCCCTAGTATTGTCTGCACCTTCATTTGTGCTCTAGAAGGAATCACAGAGCATCAGCACCAAAAACTGCTACCTTGAAGAGAATTAACATTAAATCTAACATGCACTTATTTCACAACTGAGCATTTTTCCCCTTTAGATGGCAGAAGGGGAGATTGCTTTGCCACACTGCAGCCTCGACGGGATTTTTAAGAACAAAATTAAACCCTTTCTACTGCATAGACACAGAGACACAGCTTGGCTGTTGCCATACCTGCTCCTGGAGCTCCGCCAGCCGAGTTGCTCGCTCTTCTTCTGAGTCGGAGCTATCTGAGTCAGAGGAGCTCTCCTCGCTGCTGTGACTGCTCTCTGTGCTTTTGCTCACCACTGGTGCTGTTGGGGGAGGCGGAGGTGGGGCCTCTGCAGGCTCATCGGGCATTTTTGCGAACCTCATCTCAAAGACATCCTACAAAAAGGGGGAAAAACTGGTTATAAATGCCACAAAGACCTCACTCTGGCCTTTTTAACACACCAGACATCCCACCGTGGGCCAGGGTCTTACTGCACTACACAAGGTGCTGTACAAGTAAATAATAATGTACAGATGGGCAGACATATTCTGTAAGCCCAAGAAAATTCTCCCATTAGTTTGTACAGCAAGGATTGTAACATTTTAGGCATTTTAGGAGCAGAACGTGGCATTGGGCCATGCCATGTGAAGAGCACAACGGTTCTGCAGCAGAGAACATGGCTCTTCCCAAGGGCTGGAGGAATCACTGACTCTCCCTTGTTGGTGCCAAGAGCAGACCAACGCTTGGATCTCTGAACTGACACCTTGTAGCTGAACTAAACTAGCATTTGCCAACACCTTTACCTGGAGCTTCCTGGCCATGGCTACCACTTCGTGGTCTGGAGGATTGTACTTGTAACAATTAGAGAACATTAACCGAATATCTGCTGCAAAACCTTGTGCATCCTGGTATTCCCGACTGTCCATTTTTTTCTGCAAACAAACAAGCCAAAGGGAAAGGGGAGAAAAAGCCATAAGCAAAAGGCATTTGTAGCAACTGCATGGAGGACATGTGCATCTTGGAGACAGCTCAAAACAGCCTCAAAAATCACATTTATCAAAGAGAACAGTAGTTTGAGCTGGCTTATTGGTTCCTAAATAACATTCAGAGTTTCTGCTTTTTAAAACAAGCAAGCAAACAAACACCAGACAACCAAACAAGCAGATATTGCTCCGTAACAGCTTAAACATTTTAAGATTCTAAATTTGGGTTGTTTTCTAAGTAGTACTATATAAATCTGTCAGGGTCCACATTCTATCAGAAAATAGAGTCATTTAGAACAAGTGTTGCTGGATCAGAAGCTAATGTAAACAAGGGTCATGGACAGGAAGGGCAAGAGTCAACAACCAACCAAGTTACAGTTACAGCAGTACCTTAAGCGTGTATTTCTATGTGCTGCTTGGGCATATTTCACATTTACAAATCTGAAAGGGCAGAGAAGATCACGATCATCTAACTCTGGCTTCCTGCTAACACAGGGCGTGAATTTTGCTCGGCGATTCCTACAGCAAGACAGGCATTTACACTTAAACTACAAACCTATTCTGGATTTAGAAGTCCAACTGATAGAGTAGATACTGAATTCACCCTTTATGAACCTACTCATAATGTTATTTCCTGGCGTAGTGAGGGTAAGTAGCAGGAGCTAAATATTTATACCTTGTTCCTTTCTCTTATTTTTCAGCTCTCATTTTCATCCACTTCTCTTGCTGTTTGAGACTGAATGACTTGGGTTTAGAGAAAAGCTGATAGCATTCCTAGAACTTAATTGATTGTACGCATATATTACTACTTCCTATAAAACCTTAGCTCCAATTACTCCTACTGAAAGGAAAAAGAAGCTAACACTAGATTTCATTTGCATTTAAAAGACCTGGGGTTTAAAGAAATTCTCTGTTTGCCAAGTGCTTTTGTACGTCTGGTGCACCTGTATCCCCCAGCGAAGGGACAGGGCTGCTGGGCAGACAGGCTGCAAACAGCATCGGGGAGACACGTCCCCCCATCCGAGGAGAAAGCAAGGGCTGCTCCGGGTCTGTGAGCCACGCTGGAAGCCTTAACGCAAGCAAAATTCCCATCTGTTCAATGGAAGCTCCTGCTATTTCACAGGTATACGTCAGACCTTGTAACTATCTTGAAACACTGCAATGACTCCTAAAACCATTTTGGTTCTGAATAGGGCAGAATTTCACCTCCAGGGATGCAGTTTCGGAGGGACCTGCACGCAGGGTGGTGACATTCCTGCAGCCTTACTCCCTTGCTGCGCTGCAGCCAAAGATCTGTCCAACTTCCCTCACAAAACCTCATTCTCTTGGTGAATAAACTACGGGGAAGCCTCTGAGCCGCAGCACAAAGGCAGAAAAGGAAACAGGTTTGTGTTTCTCCTGTTTGAAGGAGAACTGGCCTTGTTTGAAAAATGTCTCAGGCCGATTCCAAAGCAAAACATATGTTCGAACGAAAGAGCCCATTTATTTTGAATTACGTCTTGCTGCATGAAAGACTTTTTTGATGCACTTATATTTGTTTGGCACATTCAATGGCTGATCACCGCTTATGAAATACATTTCAGCGTCTGAGGCTCTGCTTTTATCCAAACCCAACAGTTTTCTAGACAACAGTTTTAATCTGTGGTTTTTTTGTTTTGTTTCCTTGTAAAGAATAATTAACTTATCCAAAGGAAAAAAAAAAAAAAAAAAGAACTTTATATTGGTGGGCTGGAATATCTTTGGTTACAAATTCACTTTGAGATATCCAGCTGCTTATAGAAGTTACTACATTTACAACTGCAAAGCAGGGGTCAGCCAGGAGGCCTGGCAGAGATGCTGGAAGGCCAGTTAGTCCATTCTCTGCCCTACAAAATACCTACCAAAGCAATCTCATTTTTCCTTCAACAATCAAATCGATTGTTTAATATCCTTTAACGTGCAAAAATTAATTTCCTAATGTCCAATGTATCTCTCGCTCTAAGGTAAGCCTTGACCTGCCCACAGAGGATGCAGAGAAAACTTTGTTCCCTGGTTGCAGCAATCTTTTACACGTTTGAAGACCTCTAACACCTCCTCTTTCCATTTTCTCCTCTCCAAGACTGAACTGGACATCGATCTGTCCTCAAAGCACCCGCCCTGGGGATGGCATCAGGGCAGGTGGTGACGAGGGACAGAGCCACACAGGTATAGCGACTTTAGCAGAGAAAACTCTACCTCCACCAGCTAATAAGTACTTAGCCTGATTTCTGGGGGCATAACTGCACCTTACGGAAACTGCCTCAATAAGAGCAGCTGCTTTGTGAAATTGCATTTGTACTCTGAAATAGGTGCAACTAAAGAAAACTTTAAAAACTCCACCACAGAATTTCTCCTCACTTTCAAGACCCTGAACTCAGCTGCTCTGAAACCACAGTGATTTACTGCAAGGAAACGAACCAGCGAGCATAGTCAGATCCGTGGCAGTAGCACTTTTTTCCAAAAGTAAACACCTTGTATAAAACCTCTGGTGTGGCGAGGACTGGTGCTAGTTCACCACCCAGGAAACCAAAGGCAGAGACACCCACATCGCTGCTGCTGTGACCTGGCAGCCAGTGGATGGAGTGGGAGAAGAGGTGCTCCAGGTTCCCCTCAGCTCCGTCACGGGCACAGCACCCGGCCTCTCCGCACGCTGAAGCTCCCCCTGAAGCATCACAGAGGGAGACACGAACATACTGCAAGTCACAACAGCCAACCTGCCTCCTCCGCCACGCACGCAGAGAAAACAACCTCCAAACCCTGCTGAAGCACACCTCTGCTGGGTACAAAGCCTGAAAAATAATGCTCCTGGGCATGAAGGATATTCTCTGAAGAAAAATCAAACCTTGTATAACCAGAGAACCAAAGTGACAAGCAACCAGGTATTGGGGAATCTATTACAGCTGCAGCAATGCTTATGTTCTACTTTCTCACATAATTACTTTAAGATTAGTTTGAAAACCATTAGTTGCACTGCTTTACCACGGCCATTGTCACTTGTGCGGAATTAAATGTAAAACCTTTCAGAGCCACACAGAAAGCCCCCGACACCGGAGAATTACACTGCCTGCAAATGGCAGGTTTCTCTTCCATGCAGTTAACGTATTACAGGCTGCATCTCAGAGAAGTCACACTATGATCTACAGGCCAAGAGCAATGATAATAAAACACTCCATAAAAAACCAATACCAGACAGCACTTCAAACAAGTTTATTAAGAAAAATACTACCATGTGGAAAGACAAATCCAGAGTCTTTATACGCAGAAGACTCCGGTGGGTCTCCAGTGGAGACCAGTTTTCTGTCCTATGCTAGTCTCCAGCTTTCTGTCCTACACCAGTAAGGTACAGAGGGACAGTATCACCTGCACTTGCAGAGAAAGTGCAGCCAGAGGTGTACTCTTCTTAAAAGAATGAGGTTAGGACTATAAAGAGATTTGAGTGTGAAAAAGTTACCAACCCAACGAATCACAGGTTTACACCTAAATTTTGCACCATACGGCACAGAATCTCTTGCAATAAGAAGCCACCTAACCAGATGTGGAAATACCACCTTTGACAGAGTCAGGATTTCACTCTCTCCATCTCTAACCTTACTGCATTCACCCAGAGCTTGACCTACCAGGCTGCAGGTATCTGAGACCTACAGCATCCCTAGGAAGCCACGGGAATATGACTGAGAATAGGTCTGAAAGAACTAGTATACTGACAGTCCCACTAAAATCAGTACAGGAACTGAATGAGTTCATCTGGATGTGATCACCCAACGACTTGTCTTCACAAGACTAGCAGAGCAAAGGCTATTAATAACACTTCATCACTCTAATGTGAACAGTCACACTCAGGAAGAGATGCTTCTTCCCAGCTCAGCCATTTCTGCGAATCAAACATACTTTGAAATTCCTTTAAAGCTACTGTTTATAGAGTCTTAGAACAGATCTGGACGTGCAGCCTATGATAAGCATGGGCCATGCCATGTGGATGGACCTCCAAGCAAGTGGAGAAGAGGAACTCCAATGCAAAGTGAAGTGAGCAGACCTTGATAGCAAGTCATACAGTTAAAACAACGTACAAGGACTAAGTGAGCCTTCGGCACTGGGCATCCAAAATCAGCAGGATGGCAAATGCACTCCAGTACCAAAACTGAGGGGAGCTTCTTCCTTCCTCATTCCCACTCAAAAGCAAGAGAAAATGGAAACTTATGCAAGAAAACGCTGCGACATTCTGCTGTCAGCAGAACATTAAAGTCAGGCAGCCAGCTTTGCAGACTACCATGTTCAACCTAGCCATTTCTTCTGCTTTTACTCACTGTATTTCAGGTTCCCTCTTCTTGCCTGCAGCTCAACTCACCTTGGCCTTGCCCTCTTCTCCTCCCAGGAAATTGCTGTGGGACTTTAACACAGCTCAACTTAATTGCAAGTCAAAAACACCGCACCTTGCACTGGCTTTTGTAACCAATGCAAGGGCACTGCAAGCTCAAGAGAAGAACAGTCTCCAAGCCTAGCTCCACCAGAGCCCACTTCCAATGCTTTTGCCAACTTGGAGACTGCCTTTTCTCTACAAACCCCACCAATAATATTACTTAAACAGTGCCTTCCGGATATCTATCCTCACAACAGCCCTGTGAGGTAGGTTAAGTATTATCGTCTCTATTTTATGACCGGGAAAACCACAGTACAGAACTGCAGGGAAACTTGCCCAGGATCACAGCATCAAAACAGCCATTAAAACTCAAGACACTGGTAACTCCTGGTCTAACCCTCAACGCGCAGACCATGACACCCATTCTTTCACTACTAAATAATGCAACTAAAATAGTCGTAAAAATATTGCAGCTGTAGTAAGAACCCTTGCAGCATCGCAGCTGAATGATATGGCACATCAGAACAAGACATGCTGCTTCCAGGTACTACGTAGGATTTACCAAGGAATACGAAAGGAATCACAAATGCAGCTGCCCTTTTGTCACCTGGGCATTTAGACAATCCCAGTCGTTGGCTCAGATGGCAGCAAAACACTCCTGGGACGCTAGGAAAAGCTGGCAGAAATACTTCCTGCACACAGAAGAAAGTCTCACCTCCACCAACACCGATTCCAATGGCCAGCAGACAAGCAGAAGATGAGAACTAGAAAAAAACACAGCTTTGCACCATGGATATTTAGGATTCAGAGAAACCTCCCAGTCTACTGGGAGAAACACCTTTAATATTGGACCATACTAAGCTAAGCTCTTGAAGAGCCAAGCATGAACCACAAAAGCATCACTGTATTTCCTCCCCTTCCCGAGCACAAGGCGATCACCACGTTCCGGTTGGAATTGCTCAGCATAAGCCTATCTGGACCACACATCATGCCAACAAGTAGGCAGGTAGTAGCTTCTGGAAATGGGATACTATCAATCGAATCCTATGAAACACAGCACCTCCTTCTTCTCAGAGCGCAACACAATCCCAAGGACACAAGTTTAAATAGCCGGACTATCCACAAAGAGGAGAGGATGCCATCGTACAGTCTGCTTTGCAGGGCAGAAAAAAAGACGTCCCAGGTTAGGGGAAAAAAGGAGAGGGGAAGGAAACAAAATTAAAAAAAAAAAAATCCAGATGATATCCAACAGGTTCAGTTTTCCACCCTTGTCCCTTCCCCCTCCCCCAGAAGGAGCCAGTCCTCTGCAACCAGAGGGCTGTGACACCCTGCAAAAGAGGTGGTAAATGTGGACGTACTTTAACAGTACTGAGATCCATGGGGTGTTTGATAATATCATGATAGTCATGTAATTCCAAGGCCTCTGCATCAACAGGCTTGTAAAAGGGCCATGCATAGGCTGCATGCTTCTTCGAGAGCATCTCCTTGAGAATGCTGTCACAGTACTTGAGGTGCTCAGAGAGTTTGCCCTTCTTCCCTGCGTGCTGAGGGACCTCTCCGTCTTCAAGGTCTTTCTTTGGTGGTTTGATGGGCCGGCCGCCGCTCTCCCGTCGAGCGATGATTTTGGCCTGCTTGGGGTCCGAGAGGGGCGTGGGCGACTCGCTCCGGCTGGCAGTGATGGCGGAGGTGGTGGGGGTCGTCGTGTCCGCTTTCCGCTTCACTCCCTTTTTCTGAAACAGCAGATGGACAGGCCTCATGAGTACACACCCAGCTCTCGTGCTACGCTAGCAGAAACCTAGCACAATTCATCTGTATTTTTGAAATCTGCCTGTCCTCTTGACAGAAAATACAATCATTTCACTGGGATAAATGGGACTTGCGACTAGAGGCTTCAACACACGATTCAGTGACTACAACATGATGTATTACTACACGTCACCTGAGCCACAGTAACCAGCCATTTGCACGTCTCCAACCCAACCCCAGACATGATGCAAAATGTGTTAGCTCTATGTATTTCACTGAGATTTAAACTAAGGACTCTTACCTCATGTTTGCCAAGGGAAAGGAGTGCGCCCAGTCGATTACTGCAGCTCAGCTGATGCATCGTGACTTAGTAAGTGTCAGTAACTTAACCACATGTCTGAGTCCCCAGTGGCAGGATCAGGCTATAAGTTCTGAACCAAAGCATATTAATCACCAAAGACCCATAAGCCCTCAACTCCCTTGTATTTAGTGGGTGTGCTAAGGTAGATCGCTTATTATGGACAAGAGAAAGAATTTATAATGATTTTGCCTTAAGCAAATAAAACCTCTCTCCCATAAGTTCAAGCTGTGACTGTTCAGTCACCTCGGTCTCATGCTCCTATGAAGGATTTATTTCTCTGGGGAGAGAGAGAAAGGGGAAACAAAAAATTCCTTAGGGAAATCCTAAGTAAATCTCAAGCAGAATTAATTTTGCAGTATGTATTTGGCAAACTCACTTCTGGGTTCATCCTTGAGTTTTAAAATTAAATTGATTCTAAGAAACAAGATATTTGGACAGAAACTGAAGTATGAGACAGGCTTCTCAGGAGTACAGCTTAGCTTGCAAGAAGATCTGACTTAATTTCTCTCGTAATTCACAAACTATAAGGTTAAATAAGCAAAACAATTCTGTGGCTCTGCTGGCCCATGCAACTTCACATCAGAGAACACCAATACTGCAGCAGTTCATTTCCCAGTTTAGAGAAGAAAAAAAAAAAGCAGCTTTCTCTGAGCCACACTTTCATAATTTTTAAAGCAATACACAGCTTGCCAGGAAAATTCCAATTATTTAGAGCAATGTTTTCATTTACCCATAAATTAGCATAGTAAATAGCAAAACACCAATGGCAACTCCCAGAAGATTACTCAGTGAGGAAGACAGAACTAATGCACCCAAAACCTGCAGGCAACATCAGTCTCCTCCAACTGGAGCGACAGGCTTGTCTTGAACTGGTTTATGACAGAGGAACATTCCCAGTGCTGGAGTCTGCAAACCTTAAAGGAATAGCCCCAGTGAAATCAGGGGGGGCAGTTACAGAGGGAAGAGATGCTTTGATTTGTATGGAGCCAAACGGGGGAAACCTCCAACAGCCTTCTGGTTCGTGGAGCATCAGCACTGGCTCAGGCTGTGGTCAGATGAGAGCTTGTAACCGAGTTGGAGCAATTACAGTTGACATCACCTTAGCTGGGGTGCGGTAAAGCCGGCAAAACTTTTCTCAACCCTCTCAAACTCGACAGCAAGCACTTTGAGCACACCCCAAAGGGACAACGATGGCCAGAGAGGCAAGGAGTCAAATATGAAGAGAAGGGATACACGTAACCAGCAGTGAGGGGATGATAATAAAGCACTGCTTAGCATTACTGCCTTCTGAAGAGGAAGGGGTCGAGTTCTCCATTTACCTTGACTACCGGTGGCGTAGGAGGCACCACGGGCATTATCGGAGCAGCTGGCGGAGGGGGAGCAGCGGCGGGAGGGGCAGTGACAGGCGGGACATTAGCAGTGATGGTTGGCACAGGGGTGGCAGCAATGACGGGCGTCTGGGAGACGGCTGGAGGGACGTTCTGGAACGGGGCCGGCGGGGAGACGGAAGACACGGCCACTGCTTGCTGCGCTCCTTTCAAACGACAAAGTGAAAACACGCTGCAATGTACTGATGGTTACATGTGCCCACAAGACATAGGGAACAAAGTGACACTAGTGCCGCTGGACTGTGTAATCATGGGCTCAGCGAAAGGCTCCCAGTCCAGGGCCACAGGAAGAGCACAAAGGACACAGTGTGATTTGCTTGGTGTCGTTACCCAGGGATCAACAAAAAATGAGAAACCATTGACCTAAGTCCTCGTACCATGAGCACAAAATACGTCAAGCTTTGCACATGGGGTGTGTTGCTTTGGGACTCTCTTCACCTTTCTGGTGCTCTGAGAGCTGCTCTGAGCTCAGCAAAAGAGAAGAGCTCGAGGAGAAGGAGCGGAGGGAAACGGCTCTTTTGGACAGTGCTGGCCTGCACAGACCTCAATCTGGGAGCGTTTTTACTCTGCATGACAAATGGTAACAACCACTCCCCTACTGCCAAAGCACTTCAGATTTGCCACAAGTTACTCAGCAAAAGAAACAGAGCTGGGAGTAGAGCCTACGTCTCCTGATAGCCAGGCAAATGTCTCTTATGCTAGACCTGGACTGTTGAAGAACTGCCTACTAACGTAAAGTTAAGGGGAACAAATCTACTAACAAGCACACCAGCAATAGTCCTCTATGTTTTTATAGCAGCTTTTATCAAAAGATGCTGAAAAGACATCACCACAAATTTGCCTGAGCTTGGATGAAGTTGTAGCTCCATTTGGCACCTGACATGTGGGAAGACAAAGAGGAACAGTTGACTTTCCCAGAGCAACAGTTAGACCTTGTTTATAGAAAAAAAAAATTTGCAACCGTTTAATTCAGCCCACACAAACTCCTTTATGAACCATTTTACCGTGCTTACAGACTTTCTAGTCCTAAATCCATTTAAAATCAACTCTAAGTAAGCTGAACTAAACTTAGCTTCTACTGATATACAGTGGTCTACACAGCCTTTTGCAATGGCTTAATAAGTCCTTTCTGTTGATCAAAATTTATTCTATGATGTTGCCACCATGCGTGCAAAAGAAAATTGTTGTATGGGATTCGGGGATTGACGAGATTTAAGTCCAAGTTTCTGCTGTGTCAGACTTTTGCCAGGACCTCAGGTGAGCTGCACAAATACAGGTCTACAAAGGCATTCCATGCCATGGCCTGTCACTTCCAGCAGACTGGCCTAACTACCCTGCCTCTTCTGGCCTTGGTTTCTTCTTTGCATAAAGGAAGCAAGAGCATTTCCCTCCCTCACTGAAGCCTCACTGAAGTGCTGCGTGGATGGACAAGTCACAGATGGTAACATGTTTGTATGACAAATGTAGAGTGGCATTAAGACAGACAAGTCCTGAAACACTGGGTGAACACTATCTAGACATCTCACACCTTCCTCTGCTGCTTTAACCATTAGACTACATGCCCCTTTCCTACCCTCTTCACCGTTTGCAAAGCCAGGCAGTTTGCAAGGTGTTACAAGCCTGTTGCTGAGGCCTGGCTCATTTCCTGTCACTGGATCAGGTTATTACCTGCACTCTGTGTGCCCGCTGATGGCTTGCGACCTTTGCCTTTAGGAACTGGGGGTAATAATTCGACTTCCTCCTGAGGCATCTGGGCCACCTTCTGCAGAAATATCTTCTCCAGGGCTTGGGCCATGAGGACGATGTCATCTGTGGGCTGCAGAAAGAAGAATGGAAGCCCATGCTGTATTATCCACATATTTGAAGCAGAGAGGTTCAAGATCATGTTTTGAAATCCCCAGCGACACTGCCCTTCAAATAAATGACGGTATCCAAGCCCCAACAATAAACAGACTGGCTCTTCTCCCTCCTTGCATGCGATCCTCCTGCTCTTCTATTCTGCTCTAGCATGCAATAATTACAGCCTCTGAGTACCCTGCATTCAGAGAGTTATCAGGACTTCCAGTAGGAGCCTGATAACTAGCATCCTGTGCAACAGTGTGGAAGCAGCAAACTGGAACAGATGAGTTGTCCTCCTCTGCTTGCCAGCAGGTCCAAGAGAAGAGTGTAAACACATAGTCTGTGGCTCAAACTAATTAATTTGTTTATTTCAGCTTGTTCTCCAGTACGGATCAATGATGACAAACCATTGTAGAAAACATAATACAAACAATACAGGCTTTTAATAACCTAACAAAACAGCAGACAAGCCAAACCCAAAATAATAACAAGCAATCTAAAGGTGTGCAAGTAAGGACAAGACATAGGCAGAGAACCAAGTTACACTTCCTGAACTGCTCTCTGCTAAGAGGTATTCTTTACTGCTAGACAGCCTGTGTAACACACAGCACTAACACCCCACATAGCACCCGCAAAGCACTGCACAAACTTTAAAGAACTCCTAACTGGAAACAAAAAGGAGTAAAAACTTGCTGCATAACCCCAAAGCAGAAATCTATCTATAATTAAAAGGCACATTTGCCGTTTTAACTAGTCTGGGGGAAGAAAGACCCAGCACAAAGACAGCTTTGTGCATTTCAAGTAATGTGGTTGCAATTAGTGGCATTTCAAATCCTTGCAAGGAGGGCCCGGAGCACAGCAGAGCTGGCTCTGCTCAAAACCTGCACTATAAGGCTCGTAGGTGGGTCTTTTCTAGGCAGTGCCCCAGCTAGAGGCTTGTCTGGGCTCTTTACCTTGTTATAAATGTAACAATTTGTAAACATGGTGTTGAAATCCTGCATACATTCACTGGCACTCCAGTAATAGTTATGTTCCAGGCGCTTCTTGATCGTTCCCATGTCCATGGGGTTTTTTATTATTTTGTGATAATCCTGTTGGAGAAACAGCAAAGATGTTACATCTCCTGACACGCAGAAAGAGTGTTGTTCACACCTCCCTTTAGTCCCACTTTTCTCTTCATTCCTCCTCCCCAAAAACACATCCCCATTTTTTTGTGCAAGTATCATCTTTACTTTCATTTATTTTCTAATTTGTAGCCTTTTAGTCTATTATTATTATTATTATTATTATTATGAACTTGACTACAAAGCACCAGAACTCCTTCCACAACCACCAGCCTTCCACAACTCCCTCTGATAGACACTCAAACACAAACACAAATGGCTACTTGGACATTATATATGTTTATATTTATAAGAATGGCTGGACTGGGAAGGTGGTAACCGCAATATGTGGATGAAAATATGCTTTTTGAGCAATTCACCCCGGAAGCTGTTTGGAGCCCTGATACCTCTTAGGATGGCCTAGGTGCCATAGAGTGGATGGGTGTCACAGCTGACAGCTAGACTGACGTGAAACGATGCTCTTCATGCTCCCGTGGGACCAAAGTCATGGCAGCAGGGTCAGCAGGGCTTTGGCAGGGTGTTCAGCTCAATGGCCAACTGGCTGCAGTCTGGGAAACAGCATTTCTGCCTCCCTTTTTAGAAGGCTGCCTCTAGCACTCACAGAAATTCATCAGAGCCATCACCGGCTAAGACTGTGCTAAAACTTTCAGTCTCTCTTTTAAGGGTATTTCAGCCCTTAAAAGGCTTCCACATGTTAACCCAGTTTCTCTCTGGGCTGGTCTTGAGCATCTGTAGAGGCTGTGATTAGCCTGGAGACGCTCCAGGCATGCCAGGTCGTATGCTGTAATTTTCTCATTCTGGAGAAAAGCAGAAGCCCTCTCGCTGCATGTGCACATGAAGCCACATATGGCCACTGGCCACGCTCTGAGCCCAGCCCTCGAGCACGACCTGAGACAGCAATATTTCCAGGCAAGGCAGGTGAGGGCAGAAAAAGCAATCCTGCTGGCTACCGGGCTTGTTCAGATTTAGGGCACACCTGAAAAACAACTATTCTTCCAACTGACGACTCCTAAATTTTCTGGTAACCTGCCCTAAAACCACTTCAAAATGCCTCACTGAGAAACTAAACCCACAAAAAGACGACACAAAGGAGCACGGGTATTAAGTGCTTTACCCTTGCCCAACACTTTAAATAGTACCCATCAACAACATTATAGACTTCAAAAGACTCCTGGTCCAGTCCATAAAATTGGGTTATAACCTGCAGTAACTACAGGACTCCTGACCTTACATCCCCAAACCACGCTCCCTCAGATCCTACATGCAGCCCTCTTGCTCAAAGCAGCCAGAGTTGATCCAAAAGGGGCTGCCTGGCTGAGCAAAGAGGGTGGAGGAGATGCAAAGAGTCTGTGGCTATGTTTCCTGGAAGAATGCAGCTTAGTAAATTTTGATCATTTATGAATAACCAGGCTATATCCCGTACCACCTCGTCTGACAGAGCATATATCATCAGGCACAGGAGGTAGATGGGTAAATGCAACTGTTCTGTTATTTTGACTTCCAATACAGCATTGGAAAATATCTAGCTTCAGAGTATCCTTGGTAATTAGCTTCTCCTGTCTTCCTCAACCTGAATTCAACGGCAAATCAAGGAAAGCCTATTGGAAAAACAAGCTACATTGAGCCAAATGCCAAATGCTGAGAAGAGTGTGGGCTTCAAGGCTCTCGCTCAAACTGGACAGAGGTGAGGTAAGGGGTGAAGACACTTAAAAGTAACCAGAGACAAGCCACAAACAAGCACTATGCTTCAGATGCTCTAGGACAGCTTGCCTGTATGCTCTTCTCTTCCCTCACTAAGTGAGTAGTTTTTCCCTTCCGAGACCTGCACCTCTCCAGCTCCCAAAGACATCATCCTCTAATTCAGCGAGTCTAAGAGGACTCAAGGAAATTCCCCAAAGCAACACAACCATGCTGATCCAGTCATCAGAAAACTGATCTCACCAACACAAAGCTTTCTAGGAACAGAATAGTGAGCAGAAGATGATAGATACTTACCGGCAAATTCAATTTAATTGCATCAACAGGTTGGTAGAAAGGCCAAGCAAACTGATGCTTCCACAAGGTCTTTACCACAACATTTTGCATATATTGCAACTGGTTGGTCTTCCGGCCAGGCTTATTAGGATTAGTGACCTCCGGAGGCGGCGGATTCACAGGGCCCTGAGGAGCCTGGATTGCTGATGTGACTGTCGACATTTTCCTGCTCTTGCTCTCACTCGCTGTCACAGCAGCAGCGACTGGGAGATTTTCTTTCTTCCTTTATGCTCCCTGAACGGGACTGACATCCCATTTCCAGGGTCCAACCATACAACCTAGATCAAATGAGAGGAAGAGGACAATGTATAAATACAGATACTCACTTGAAATAGGCATGTTCAATCAGCAGCAATGTCTTAACTCAGGCTCTTTACTCCATCTGCTTCGTTCCCTTGTAACATACTTTATCTTGATGATGGGCACAGTTCAAGACCCAAGAGACAGTGGAACAGCAATTCTCAAATTCAAAGCTTGCAGAAAGCCAGTAAGCTTCACAGAACTAGTTCTTGCTGTATCTGGCTCGGAGAGCATCCTTGTGCAAAGAAAACCCATGGGGCAACATAAAAATACTATTAGGGAACACAGTTAGGATGTAGCGCAGAGGTTTCCATGAATGTGCTGATCTGAGCTAGTAAATCCATACCTTGCAGCTCCACGGAAACTTAACTGCACTGTCACTAGACCCATGCTTGCTGGCACCGAGTCAGCTTACAAGTCTCTACACTGGTGCAATGGTTAATCTAAAATCCCATACTCAAGAGCGGACGACAGCTGTCAGAGGACCTTGATCCAGAGAAATAAAAGAAGCAGCAGAGGAAGGTGCTCTGAAGAGTTGTGAATGAAAGGCATCACCAGAAACATCCTAACTTGGAAGTGATCTGCACTTTGAATCTCATAAATGTCTTACTATTACCCTTACACATACCTGACTGGCCCTCAGTTATGTAAGGAAGTCTCAAGACACAGGCTCAATATAAAGAATAATATTATACTTGTATCCTACGACCTGCCTAAGTGTGCACTGTCATGGTCTCTCTTAAAGGCACATATGAAATCCAGAAAAATACGCAAGTTGCATAACTGTATTCTGTTTTTTTTTCCCAGCAAACTCCAGGGAAAAAAAAAATGGTCTAGTATCACTGTGTCTTGTATACCATATGGTAAACAGCTTTGCTATGTCATCTTCCATAAACATTTGATATTTCAATTCACATCAGGACTGCAGCTACTCTTCTCATGGCAAACAGACCACGATCACTTTCTAGAGGCAAATTATTTCAAGTACGTTCAGAAAGCCACACAAATACTCTCACTGACATATGCTTCTTGCCTGCATAGAGAAACATGAGCAGAGACAGAAGCTGCAGTAATCCAGGAAGGAGGAGGGAGCATTAAGAAATCCTAGGGGAAAAAAAAAACCACCTCTTCTTTGATACATCCCTAATCATCTCTACTGAATATCTGGACTAAATATAGAGCATCAACTTACCCTTTGAGTTGCTGGTTAGATGATGGCAAAAAGTAAACACATACCTAATTTGGGGGAATTTTGTAAAAATAGGTGCATACAAACATAAACAGATCTGCAGCAGAGAGGGATGTTTAAATATTGGTCTTCCCAGACTTGCCTGAGTAGTGGAGGGATCTGGATCCTGGAGGCCAGCTGCTGCCCCAGCAGCTCCGTAACGAGGAGAACACCCTGGTACCCCGGTGATGCTGTGGCACAGGGATCCATGCCATAAAATGGCCAGTGCTCCAGGTGCCACAGCCATCATTCAGCTTGGCTCTCAGGTGTTCCTGGCTCCACAAACCAGATCTGGTTTATTTTTTTAGAGTTAATTGTACAGTTAATTTTTTTATAGTGCCTCTATGGAAAATGAAATTGTTAAAAACCTAAAACAAATCTGTGTGTGAGTGTGAGTGCTTATGTGTGCAGGGAACAGACAAGATCAGTTATGACTCTGCTACCATCCATTCATGAGACCCATTATATTCCAAGTATGTAGGAAAAAGCAGAGATGACAGTAGGACTTTCTTGTGCCATGTATATGGCACTAGTATAGATCCGGAATCATGACTCTCATGACTCTTATTCTTTGAAAACTCAAGAGCCCAGCTTAGTAGTTCAAAAAGGACCAGTGTCTGCTCCCCAGCCCTCTCATCCGATCACGCTGGTCATGCTGCTGTTGGCAGGCAGGGTGATCACCAAGCAGCCAGGAGGGCTGGCTGGCATCCTCTGGGCAAAGAATTTCCAAACTAGGATGTTACTTGGGATTTCAGATTTGGAAGAAACCAGGAGAACATTTTTTCCTGTTGTCCCATCAACTCAGAGCAGCAGCAGAAATATTGCAAAATGCAATCTTCGGATCAAGGAGGGGGGAGAGGGGCGTGAGGGAGGGGGATGGGCAAGGAATTAAAAAGAAGAAAAAAAGGTAACTGGGAAGTTTCACTCAGTCTTGTTCTGGGCAGCTCTCTGTGTGGATTTCAGACCCCAGGGCCATCATCCGAGTGCATGCAACGCTGACTGCAGGCCCCTGGTGACCACCACTGAAGCATTTTGTTTGCTGTCTTCTTGATTAACAACCTGAATCCAACGCAAGGATTGACAGGAAATAAAGCGCCCACAGAGAGCAATTCCTACTGCTATAGAGCATTTCAGTCACAAGTTTGGAACTACGCAGTGTAACTTAAGTCTTCCCTCGAAATAACCTAAGGTTAAATACAACAATTCTCTTTTCATTTGAATTTCCTGATTTCTTCCTACTGTCAAACTGTCTTTGATAAGGATATTTTTTTAAGGTAATTTTTATTAAATCCCAGAACTGTAACTCAAAAAACACAGATCTAGCTCCTACCTCTCCCAAACTCCTTCTCTGACCTTAGCCAAGGTACTCAGTATCTTCACACCACAGTTCCTCATCTGTGCCATGGAGATAGCGATAGTTCCTTTCTGTCTTCATCTGCTCCACCCAGGCAGCCCGGGACACGCACTGCCTCTTCACATGCACGTTTTGATCATCAAGCTTAAACAAGGCTTGTACAGTCCACATAAGAGAAGCGTGTAACAGTCAGTGACACAACTCCGAAAGGATTTTAATTAAGAACATTACCAAAAGTAGGAGGGGCAGGATCATGACAGCCAACTCCGCCAGTCCTCTGACAGCTCTTTAACTTGCATGCTCCAACTCATTGGTTATTACAACCAAAAGTGGCTACAAACCTCAAACCTCTTAACAGCACTGTCATTTAAACACTGGATCCTGCAGCTGAAAGCCAGGAACCAGGGCGCTCTCAGCAGCACTGGAAGTTATCTGCTCCCGGCATAAATGCAGCTTTAACGTGCATGTGCCTCGCTGCTCCCTAATTAACCCTTGGTCCATCAGCTCCCTCATCATTTGCTGGGGAAGCTGCTTTGATATCAGATCATTCCTTGATTTTTTTTTTAAATTAAAAATTTGTTTCTACATCCATTCCTTTATTTCTAAAGTTTCAAAATAATATTCTGTTTAAGAACATAAAAAGCAGGATTATGAGGAATTCGGAAGCTGAGGGTGCAAATGCTTTGGAATGTCCAAAAGTGTATGACATTGAATTCGGAGAGGTCACAGTCCTGCCTGAGAAATCAGTTGTCAGACATGAGGAAAGTGAGAGGCATGACCATCTGACAGCCCCACTTACCACACAAATCATCCAACACAACAGTTAAGTAGCCTCACACGCACAAAAAACAAGCAAGGTTACACAAACTGTCCCATAACTCCAAGTAGAATCAAAATACACAGCTCTAGTCTAAGCACTTCAGCATCTACTGAAATTGTATTAGCATCAATAATCATTTAAATCATTAGGGAGCCCAGTTGTGAACCAGGACATCACTGTACGAGGTACTGTACAACCTGGAACGAAGACTGCCAAACCCAGCCTTGGCACAGATACCACGTGCATCTTCCAGTGAAGGCCCAAGGTTGGACTTCTTTTAGCCCTAGAGTAATAACTTGTTAAATTTCAGTTTTTAAATTGCTACTTATTTTGTTCCTCAGAACTGTAATGTTCAAGTAACAGAAGCTTTTCTTGATTTTTCTGGCTGTGCATGAAGAGTTCTGATATTCCAAAATTAAAGTACACCCTTTCACTGTCATACATGCAGAGCGTACACTGCTTCCCACACTCTGCATTTCTCCTCCTTCTTACTCATCCCAGTCTGAGACGACAATTAAAAGCAAAACCCAAACCCAAACTCTCCAATAAATCTTGCTTCTCTGGAGTTCAAGTCTGTTCTTTTGTGCTAAGTTGCAACCTCAGTGCGGCATCCAGCAAAGCTACAGGGTTTGGCTCATCCCCCAGTCAAACCAGCCATCAAAAAAAAAACCCAGCAAAGTTGGAAGGCTTTTCTTTTTTTTTTTTTTTTTTTTTTTTTTTTTTAACTTTTCTTTCATTGAGTTGCTTGCATGGGTCAGTCAGCAGAGAGACAGTTGGCACAGAGAAAACATGTTAATAATTCCCTGTACTAGCAGGATAACATTTTACTCGGCTGATGCAGCCCACAGACTGTCTGCAGTGGTGGAGGCTATTTTAAAAGGAGCTATAAAGCCCCATGAAATGTGCGCTGTGCCAGCGAGCCTGCTGCTTCAGCTAACGGTTCTGCCACTTCCTTTGGCAGGGCCAAACATTTAACGGATGGCTCACTCCCTTGCTGCTCTTCACGCAGTACAGGATGGTATTTGTTTTGATTGCAAAATTAGAAGGTAGCAAGCTTTATGGTAGCATGTGAGCCCAGCAGCTCTTTTTTTTTTTTTTTTTTCCTCCCCCTTGGTATAGTATTTCTGCGTGGTTACTTGGACACTGATCAAAAACTGGCACAAATCCAGCCCAGCCAGAAACAGCAATATAAATCTTCCCATCAGGGAAAATTATCAAGTTTAAGAGACGTTCCTTGACCTCATCATTATCTCCACATAATTATTTACGTTACAGTAGCACATGGAGGCTGTGCAGAGATCAGGGTCCCTCAGTACTTGGCACTCTGCAGACACACAGTAAGACCCTGTTCCTCCCTTTAAAAGCTGATGCTGACACCTCATGCTTCACACCGTTAAGTGACCTGCCCGTGGCCACCCAGTGAGGCTGTGACAGAGCCCTGAGCCCTGGCCAGCGCCTGGCCCCAGTTTCAGTAGCCAGCCTGTCAGAGGAACAGCCCCTCGGAAGCAGCGCAGCTCTCACAGGCAAGAAAGGCAGTGACTGAGCCTTTCTGAAGGTTGGATGAAGCCAGCAGCCAGAACCATGCTGAGACAGCAGGGCAGCTGGAGCAGGCTTCCTCACGCTGCTGCTCCTCCAAGCATTACTCCCACACACAGGCTTCTTGCAGCCACCAAAGCAGACACGCGGTCCCTTTTTCATGACAGCAGCAATAGCTGGAAGCTTTTGCCACCATATGCTACTCCCCATATCTCAGAGAAGCAGCAGGCCCATGATCATCTTGCCCAGACTGTCTTAGAACTGCAGGAGAGCTTTAGTTCACTGCAGCACCTCAACACAACCTTAAAGTCAGATAAGATTATTAATTGAGGGTTATACCCATTTCATTCTACGGCTGTAGAAAGTAAGGGCTACACCACCACTCCTCCAGGCTCCTCAGAAGGAAACAAAGCTGGTAGATGTCCTCCTTTTGCTCCTACTCTGCCTTCTGTTGCCTTCACAGCCCCATACAGGAGTTGAATTTCAGGCAGCTTTCACTACCTACTAACTCCATGTCAGCAGGGATGTTCTCTTCAAACACAAGGGATGTTAGGTTTGAGACCAAGACTCGAGGACAGACGAGGTGCTTTATCAGCCAACACTGCCCTGGCAGACACACACACGCTACACACAATATGCCACCCCCTCAAGACCTGGGGATGAAGCGTTTGCACCTGGCTTCGCTGCAGGAAAAGGGAATTTGGCTTGAGTGCCCTCATGACACGCTGCAGCTTTGCACTCTGAAAGTCCATTCAGCCGTCCTCGTTGTCTCCCACATCATTAATTTCACACACCAGAGATTTGCTTTTCATGCATATTATTTTGAGCACAGCCCCAATAACATCCTGAGACTAGGAGATGCAACTGTGTCCTTAACTTACCTCCACGTGAGGGAGGGGAAAAGATCACAGAAGATTAAGTCAGTTCCTTGGCTTTTGACTTGGTTAGTTTAATGCTCATCAGATTATGCAGATGGATTTCCCACCCTTGGTCTCTCCTTGGCTATTATAAGAGCAGGTGTTTCCTCAGTAAGGAGCCTGTGGGTTCCTAACCAGTAGATAAGAATCAGCCAGAAGTAACTGGTAATTTCAAGGGCTTTCGGTTCTGATGCATACTCAGTGCTCCCTGCAAATCAGGCTACTTTAAGACGTCTCACATCATGCTTTCAAACTCAGGGGTTCCCAAAAGTCACTTTATCTTGACTATAAAAGCACTGGGGACTTTTATAAGCACTATTCTAGGCACCTCAAATAAAATTATGGTCCTTCTGATAATTACAGGCCAGCGTATTTCTCTCACCAAGTTGCTAATGCCACAGGAAGCACCCTCTGATCAAGTCTGAGCAAGAATTTAGATGCATGTCACCTACCTCCTGCAACACACAAATCATATGGGGCTCAAATGCTTTCTAAAGGCTGCAGTTTCAAGTGCAGGGAGTGATGCTATAGTGAACACTATAACAAGTTCATTTTCAAGGACTTAAATTTGCTTTTGAGAACAATTTAAATAACCGGCCTCAGTAATGGATTAGGTATGGTTGATCTTGTTTTGGAGTGGGGAGAAGGACAGAATGACCTCTGGACATTTCTTGCAGCCCTATATTTTGTGGTCCTCTGAAAACACAGAGGCAAATTTGAACTCTCAGATATGTTGGTTTTTTGCAAGCTCTTGAATTACACACAGTTTTGTTAACAAGACTACAGGAGGAAGGAAAAGTGCGAGTGGTTAAAAAGCTTACTCTGTGTTGGATTCTTGACTGGAGAAGTTCAGCCAGCTCTGAGACCTGACTCTGCGGTAAGGATTGGACTGAGATTTCTGAAACAAAGTGAACTGCACTTGCAAAAAATCTTCCAGGAAGTACTTCAGCAAATTAACTGGGTGACCTATAATGAAAATGTTAACAAACGCTTAGTTGTAGCAGTGGAAATAAGCATCTATGAACAGGTTTCAGAGTACATAAAGCAGCTGGTGGCTTGCACATCGACACTCTGGGAAGACAGAGCTACATCAACAGGATGGGAATGGGTAGGTGCTTCACAGGAAAATGCTAGTGGTTGTGCCTCTCACAACAAGAAAACACCAAATATACCTTTATGGCAACGGGAAAAAAAAAGTGTTGGGCTGTTTCAGCCTTCACTTTCATAACCGAGATTTGGCAGAGAAAGGAAAGTGTTTGGGAGAATCACATGCCTGGGCAAAGACTGCTCGTGCCATTTCTTCCTAGAGGGGAAAGGTGGAGATGCGATGAAGTTACCTTGCATGACCCACAGGGTTGAACCCAGAACATCTCATCATCAGAGGAAAAGCCAAAGAGAAGACAGACATCAGGTTTACAGAGAACGGAGAGAAGGTGAACCTGCTTCTGAGCATATACTCTCTCTTATCTAGTGCACCGTAACACACCAAATGCTTATTTGGCAATTTCTAGCATGTGGAGGGGTTACTGCAGTCCCCCAAAAGCCCATGTGCAGCACAAGCCCTGCTGCCTTGGACATTAGGCAAAAAGGAAGCTGCGAAGGTGCTGGCACATAGCCACATACCATGCGAGCTCCCAACATGTCAGGAGCAGGAGAGGGGGGCAGGAGACCGAGGGGAGGCAGGAACGTGGCTCAAGGCACATTGGAAGTACAGTGTAAACCACAACAGAGACAGCAGCTCAGTCCTCCTCTGTGATTCAGTAACCACTTCAAGCCTCATCCTGCAAAGCGCTAAGCAACTTTCACCTAAGTTGCACAGTTTCTGTGGCTCAGCTCCTCTCCACAGAGGGTTTTGCAGACTTATCGCCTAGAAGATACAACTAATTGGTCCATCAAGATAAATCTCTTTCTAAGGAAGGTTTAAACAGAGACAGAAACAAATTACATGCTCTCCACACTTTTTGGCCCCTCTACCTTGGTCAACCCCTTCTCTAGCTGTCCATTAGGGAGAGATAAAGAGACAAAGGGGGTTAAGTGCTAGATATCTGGGGCTGGAGAGTCTACTCAGGCCGATCAGACTTGCGGATGCTCCCATTGTTGCAGTTACAATAGCTCTGATAGCTGATCTAGTCAGTGCTACCCAGGCCCTGGAGATACATCCTCCAGCTGCAGGATTGCTGCAGAACGTGATCCCAGCTGGAGAAATCCTATTGCACAAGCGTAAGGTGTGCAAGAGCACGGAGATCTTGTTCTCTTTCACCACTTTTCCTAAAGCACCACACAAAGATAAATTGCAGCCTAGTCAAGAAGAGGAATTTCCATGTTTACGTGACGGTTGGCCAAGGAGGGGAGAAAGAGGCACAAATTGGCAAGATGCAACGCTCTTAAAAACTAAAAATAATCACAGCGCAGGTCAGTACCACAACCCACCTCCTTCAGTGCTCTGTCTCCTAATTCCCATCTATCATTTTACAGCCAAACTTCTCCAAACATGACTTATCCAGTGCATGATACTACTGTCCATTCATCCTGTGACTCCAGAAATCAGTTTTGTCGATTTCAGGTCAGCAAACCACATTTCAGTTAACTGAAAAAAAACCAAACCAAAACAAAACCACCAAAAAACCCATACTCTGGTACTGACCCAAGTTTCAGATGATACATGCACAACAGAAACATTTAGGTACACCCACTAAAGCACAACGTGGCAACACCCGCTCAGACTTCAGAACTCCTAATGGGTTTATTGTACATCTACACCCTCGCAGGGTTCTCTTTTTCTGCTTTTTAAAGGATATGATCTGCACAATTAAACATTTGTGTTCTGAAAAAGTCTGCCCGTCCCCTTTTTAATCAGCATATGGTGCTCTGTATACTTTTACAGTATAAGAAAAAAACTTCAAACTCACTCAGTTTGACTCAGCATATAGTGAATAAATTACACATAGTCTTTCCACAACAGGTTTGTTATGATTTATTTTTTTTCTGGACTTTGATTTCCAAAAAAAAATAAATGTTATTTTTTGAAGACAAGGTGAGAAACACAAACAAAAAACTAAGAGACTTCCCTGCTGGGCAGAGCATCTCTGAGTTTCTGCTATATCTGCAAAGAATTACAAAAGACAGCTACAGAACAGGATGCTGACACCTCACCTCAGTTCTTGACACCCCATAGTGTAGGCTTGTCAGGTCCCCACTTGTGAAATAGGGATATGAATATTTCCACTACCATCTACAATTAGTTACAAGTCATTAGTCTTTTCCCATGCAGTTATACATTAACTCCTTCTTAGTGTTATGGTTATACCAAATTTTAAGGAAAAAAGCAAACACACAGAGGAATCGGTATTTACAAGGTGTTCAAATACCATAACTTAGGTTTCTGGAAACACCTTAAGTACAATGCTCATTGTCATTTGAAGAAACTGCAAAGCTAAAGCTGCCATCTGCTTTATCCCAATCCCCATACTGCAGAGCTCTTTGAACACGTTTCTAAAAGATAAACCACAACACCCAAGAGGTCCTTCATGACACCTGTTGGGGAGGGGGTTTTAGATACAGCCAAATTCCACTTCCAACTGAATTTAAGAGGCTACATATAACAGGAAGATTACCTCCTCTTTGAAACTAAGTACAAAAAGTATTCTGAGCACAGTATAAAACATAGAGCCTTTGCAAACAGCATTCAATTCCTGTGTATTACCTCTTTGAAGGATTGTTTTCTGCTCTGTGTACCTAATAACCTACACTTCAATTCTCCTTCGCACCACCAGTACTGCATGGCTATATATCAACATTATTAATATCATTTTTAAGTGCTACAGATGTTATCCTTACGGGCAGCTCTATGTAAGCATCAACAGAGGGACAGACTTCTAATAAACAGGCACAGATCCGTATGTTAACTTGTTAGAAGCATTTCACAGTATGTAGCAGAACCATCAAAGTGATTCATTAGAGAAAATACCTTCCTTCATCAACAGACTCCCTCCTTTGCGCACTTCTTGTGCTCCAACACTTTCTCCTACTCAATTTTAGTATTTATTTTATATATTAAAATGATTAAAGTTACTGTTTTGAAAAAGAACAGATTTGTTTTAGGATAAAAACCATTACAAGTGTAGTAAGAACAGATGAGCTGCCACTGGTTTAAATCATGCTCTGGGTTTACAGCTACAGCACTGCAAGTTTCCCAAGCCAAGGCTACCTAAATCAATATATGACAATCAAGTTAGTTTAAGGGGATGAACAATGAAATGAAAGTGATTGAATTACCATGACATAAATATACTACTTGTTAGCTGAGCCACAGTAATGTTATACTTGGTAATGGGGCAGAGTAAATACACCCACCCACCAAGTTAATTACTGCAGCTTAGCCGACAGAGGAGCAGTAATTCGCCGCCCTCCCATTTGGGACCACCATTCCTCCCCTATGCATGTTCCCCTAAACTGGTTGCACCAGCGTTATCCATTTCCAAATCAATACAAGTGCCTCGTCTTCGACCAAGCACATTGTTCCAGAATAACTCAACATGTTAACTTTAAGCAAACGTAGCCAAACAAGTGCAAAAGGCTGTATGTGGTCTACTATTTCAGATGAAAAGCGCCTCGCTGATTTTGCTAAGGTTAGGTAGATCCATAAATTTGCTCAGCTACGCAAGGAAGTTGCAGGTCAGCTAAGGTGTGAATAAACTGTGATAGAGAAACTGCTGTCGCTCTCTGACAGGGCACCAGCGCAGTTCCTGCTGCCTGAGTTTGTGCATCTGATTTAAACTCCTAAACAGTCTGTGAAAAAGGGAAAAATTTGGACCTTAGAGTCTATGACCCCTTCCTATGCAGGGGCAGAGGCTGGTAATTCCGAGGATGAGGAGAATGTGTTCCCTACTGCCGAACATTCCTGAGTAAGGTGGTCTCCCTCCACACCCCCAGAAGAACACCACCATCCCCATGGACTGCTCCGGGTGGACAGACAGGCTCCCAACAGGAGGAGCTCAGCTTCCCCAGGCACAGATCCTGCCAAGAGCTCAACCTCCTGCGCAGGGAGAACGCACAAGCCCTAAGCTTCTCTTAAAGCTCCTACATATGGATGAAGCTCAAGTCAAAGGAAGTACAACCACGACAGCGTGGACACAAGTATCCTAATTTATTCCCATGTGGCTGATTCCTGTCTGGGAAGGGAACACACTTTCAGCACAGTATCCATGCTCAGACAAGCACAGTAAAAATCTTGGGGGAGCACACTCTCTTTCACATGGCATTTTGAGGAGCTGCACTTTATGGTCTGTGAAATAACATTAAACAGAACTGTGGCACCAACAGAGAAGCTGCAAAAGGCAATGCTTTCCAATAAGGAATGGCGTTCTCCATTATACCCACTCACAATTCCTGCACACACGTACAGAACACGTGTGCTCGGCCTGTCGCTTTCACTAGAGCCCACAGTCCAGCTCAGTTCACAAACCAGCCTTGGTAAGCAAAAAGGCTGCTACGTCCTACGTCCCCTCCCAGCAAAATCGCACAGTACTGCAAACTCTGCGCTGCTTATAGCCAAATCTATCCACCAGTGCAGTTTTAGATAATGGATCTATCTCGGCATGGCCACATTTTGGCAAGAAAGTGACATCCCCAACCAGGCACCCTCTGTAATGTTACACAAGGATAAGTTGCGCAGTTGAAAAGACAAAGTTACACAAGGAAAAAAAAAAATGTGCCTGTGTTTCAATACAGGTTGGGTTTGGTTACAACAGGTGAATCAGTCACACGAAGTATATCCCTGCTCATATATTTATGTCTGCAAGGATATCCGTGTGGCTGTTAAAGTGCTCCAAGCGTAAACTTCAAGACTGGAACAAATCCTTTTCTGCCTCTGCCTCTCTCTTTTTAAAGGGAAGAACGGAGCAAACAGGATCATTCCCAAAGCAGAGTCAATCAGAACTGCGTTTAAATCTCAAAGTTTGAAGCTAAATTGAATCACTTCATCCAGGGCATTTAGTTCCAGATTGGTCCCCCATGCAGAGAAACGTCACCTCAGATTGCCTTTGCTACCCCTGTGGGATGAGAATGTTGAGCCCTGGTCCCAGCAAAGGAGTGAGACAAAGAAACCATCTCCTCTGCCCAGGTTATCCATGTTGCTGTAGTACTTCCAGACACCACAGTGTCTACTTATCAGACTCAAGCTGCAAAGAGACTGAGGCCTGGAAAGGCGTGAAAGGAATCCAAAACAGAGGCGCGTTTTTCTTCAGTCGGTATCTTATCAGTAAGAATGGGAGAAGGAATAAGGACTAGTAGAAAAAGCAGCATGCTACAGTGAATTTCCACACTGCTCTCCAGAAGAATTTAAATCCTTCCAATGTCAGCTTTAGCAACAAGTGGGTTAAAGAGTTAGTGTGCCCCAAAGAAAGTTGTCCACCTCCAACAAGCACTAATGATTGACAAAAACACACTAATGTCGCCGTAAGATACCGTGGAATGAGAAGCTCGAGACACACACATCCTTCCAAAATGTCCTGACAGCTCACTGAGCAGCTCAGCAAACAATGGCTCCTTCCTAATTCCCAGAACTCTACTGCTTACAATGGTGTTCTGGGCTATTACTGGAGAATAATGTGGCAATTTAAAACAACAAAAAAAAAAAACAACCCAACAAAACAAAACCAACACACACAACAAAACAAAACATACGGTTCATGGTAATGATTGGGAAACCCACTGCGGATTAATGAATTTTGCAAATTAGCAAAGAAAGAGCAACCAGGATTAAAGAGAAACAATCAACAGCACTGAGATGCAAAACACTCTTTGTTCATTTGTTTAGCAAAGTGTAGTTCTGTCTGTGCTGAAAGCACCTGATAGCTTACCAAAGTAGACAGAGAGTAATATATTTTGTAATAGTAATTAAGCCTTTGAAACATGAGACCTCACTACATCACTCAGTGGCTGCTGAGGAGAGGGATTTGACTCCCGAGTTGTTTGTGCTGTCAAGGAGAGCGATCGGGCTCCCAGATTACCCCAGGGTGAAGCAGCGAGATTCTAGGAGTGCAGCGGGGCTTGGCTGGGAACCAACAACCCACTGCACAAGTGCCCCCTCCCTAAAGTCGAGGTAAATATTAAACAGCATCTTTCAGAACTTGTACCGATTAAAAGATGCATCTGTAAAAAATATGGGAAGCCCCAGCCTTTACCAGGGCAAACTGCTTTAACTGTGCACACTGTCTCCAGCCCACTGAGGCTCAGAGCGGGAAGAGACTTAGATTTAGATTAGATATTAGGAAGAAAACCTTTACTGTGAGGGTGGTGAGACACTGGCCCAGAGAAACTGTGGATGCCCCATCCCTGGAGGTGTTCAAGGCCAGGTTGGACCAGGTTGCTCAAAGCCCCGTCCAGTGGGAGGTGTCCCAGTCCATGGCAGTGGGTGGGACTGGGTGATCTTTAAGGTTCTTTCCAACCCAAACCATTCTGGCAGGACCCTCTGTTCAGGCAGGCTGGTTTCCCGGCCTGCAGACATGGTTTGTGGACACCAAGAACCTCTGTTAAGATTCCCCACCATTTTAAGAGATGACTGAAGGATAACTCTTTAAACACATGGTTCTTAATTCAGGAAAGAAGCATTTTGCAGGACGATTAAGAACTGTGATTTAAATCATTGTATCCAGTGCAGTTACAACAGTGCAAGGAACCACCAGCTACAAAGCCTGCAGACACCAACACAACCAGCCTTCTCCAGAGACAGACAGCGGAAGAGCGCTGTTGCCGAGCCTGCTTACTGAGCTGGAACATCAGACTTCTTCAATGTGCTTTTCTTCTAAATATTTGTTAACTGACAAGAACTAAAGTTCTTTAAAGCACCTCTGTGCTTAAACGACAGAAGTGTTATTTCCAGAAGCAACGGAGCCTAGTTTTTATTTGAAGTTAATGGAACTAACGCTCCAAAGTCAGTTTTGAGAACAAACCTCAAACACTTTTACATCACACATACATTCTTTCTTAATTTAAACTCTGCACACATTGGTCACTAAAACTAAAAAGCCTTTCACTGGAACAGCTACTGTCACAGCACTGAGCACTACGTAGGCAGCGAGTACAGAAGACAATATTGCAATCAAGCTTGTGCTGAACATTAAATAAGATTGTTACCCTCTGCCCAACCCTTTTATAAGCATTGTCTCAAAGCACTAAATGCACGCACGAGTATTTTTAACCAGCGTGGACTAAAGAGAAAGAAATCTACAATCTTGGCATATATTCTTTCCAAAAAAAAAAAAAAAAAAAAAAAAAAAGGCTTGGAGATGAGGAGTTAACTCTGTTTCAGCAGGAGCCTCCCAGTGTATTACTAAGAACTCTGTAAACTTGTGTGCTACCAAAATCAGAGAGAGAGCAGCCCGCGAGTGCTGTCATCTGCAGATTAGGAGGCAGGACTTTGCATTTACAGTACACTCAAGTGGCTGGGTAGTTGTAAGCAACACAGACCGGGGTTTGTTGGTTTTTTTTTTGCATATAAAGCAACCAGACTGCTTTGGGGATTTCTTGTTTGTTTTGATTGAGGCACATTTATTCTGCACTTCTCACGCGTATACTGCAGCACATATGGTAGTCACCGAGCCCCCTAATACCTTGACTTATCACTGTGTGAATTAAAGACAAGAGTTTCAGCTTTAAACCTAAATTTCCAGTTTAATTTAGAGACACCCTCTCAGCACACTCACATATACTGAATGCATTAAAAATACTAACAAGCATATTAAAAAAAAAAACACTTCTCTATTCCCAGCAAGGAATAGCAGGTGTGCTTCGCTAATTGTGTTACCCCCTAACCGACTATTTACTGGTGTCAGTGAACTAAAGATGTTTAAAAAAAAATATATATATAAACGTTCAAAGTATTAGTGAAGCCATCATCTTTGCTTATCCAAAAAAAGTTTATTTTAGTAACTTTTGATTCCTGAAGACATCAACAGAAAGGTATAGCCACAACTGCAGGATGGTCACAGAACATTTAAGGTGAACCTTACAGAATGCACGCTCCGTGTTGTCAAAAGTCATTTTCAGTAGGAAACACCTTCCCTGTTAACACCCTGCAGGACTGAACCACGCAGCTTAAAGACGCGCACAGATCCGCGACCTGAACACTGCAGCTTTGTTAGAAAGTGAAACCAAGCCGGCTACAAATAATGCTCTGTCCCCAGCGCCCTGGGAGGTGCAAAAAAGCAAACAAGTAGTATCAACGGAGGAAAAAGTACGGCCGAGTTTTGAAGTTTTAACATTTTATTATCGGTAGCATTATTTATAGCGTGACACTTCTTCTATATATAAATCCGCGATCTGCGTTTCTTTTTACACCTAGAAAGCATATCGAGTTTAGGCAAGGAACCCTTGGTTTCTATTTATTTGCGAAAGTTCGGTAAACATCCGATATTTACACGAGCAGAGCAGCTGTATATATACATATAAACACAAATATATGCATGCGGACACGGACAACGCACGAAACGCGCACTTTTCAGCGTAAGCCGCCTGGCTCAGACCTTTTTCCAGCTCCACAAACTAGCCACCCGGGCGGCGGCGGGGGCCCAGGGAAATGGCCGGGACCAGCCCGGCGCTCGCCCAGGGGCCGAGCCCCGAGCCCCGCTGCTCGCCACCGCCGGGGAGCCGCGCACCGCCGGCAGCGGGGGCTTGCTGCTGCCTAGTCCGGTTTCCCACCCCGCCTTTTTTTTTTTTGTTGTTTTCGCCCCCCCCCCCCCCTTTTTTTTCCCCTTTCTTTTTTCCTTGTGGGTTTGTTTTGTTTTTTTTTTTTTTTTAAGGGCGCCTGCAGCCCTCCTTTTCCTCGCCCCTAATTTTCCCTTTCAAAAGATGGCGGGCAGAGAGAGCGAGCGAGGGAAAGCGAGCGAGAGAAGGGGAAGAAGAAGAAAAACACCACCATCACCCCCACCCACCCAAAAAAAAAAAAAAAAAAAAAAGGAAAGAAAGAAAGGAAGAAAGAAAGAAAGAAAGAAAATCTCCTTCCTGCTTGGGGGGCGCGGGGTTCGGCGGGGCCGGGGCTGAGCCCGTCCGGGGCGTCTTGGGGCGGTCGGGGAGAAGGGGGGGGGGAGCAGAAGATGGAGAAGAAGCGGCAGAAGAAGAAGAAGAAGAAAAGGGTGGGCAGGAGCGGCGGGGCCGGGAGGAAATCAATGGCCAGGCTGCAGCCAGCCCCGCCGCGCTTTGTTGCATTGTGGCGGCGCACAAAGGCTGCGGGGCCGCGGGGAGCGACGCGGGGCTCTGGCAAGAAGAAGGAGCAGAAGAAGAGAGGAGGGGAAAAGAAGAAAAAAAAAAAATTAAAAAATTAAAAAAAAAAAAAAAACCACAGCATTGGCCTTTCCCCAAGTGGGTTTTGCTTTCCTCCCCCTTTTTCCCCGGCCCCCCTCCCTCCAGAAACCATGTCCCAGTGCTAGCAATGCACACCCAAGCATCTAACAAATAAAGGGAAAGATTAAATAGATTACTTTGCCCCGGCAGCTCCAGCAACGTTTGCCTTATAGTCCCTCCAGTTGCTCTTCTTTTTATCCTCGGCAAGGCAGTATAATAGATGCGCTAAGGCGCCCAAGAGCTCATGCGCCGGGGCGCAAGGCCATGTGGGGACGGTAGTCCCGGGCCGGGCCGGGGGAGAGGCGGCCGCTGGCCCCCGGACTACAAGTCCCAGAAGCCACCAGGTCCCCCCCCCCCGTTCTCCCCCCGTCTCCCCGCTCCCTCCCCGGACCGGCGGGCAGGGGAGAGAAACAGCGGGGGTGATGCCCCGGTCAGCGGGGAAAGACCCTCCCCACGGCGGGGAAAACGCCTGGCGTGGGCTCGGGTGGGGGGGACCGCGACAAAAACCCGCAGGGACTGGGGGGCTGGCGGGTCCCGTCCCGTCCCCCCCCGCCCCGCGCCCCGGGCAGACATTGCCGGGGAAGATCCCGGCTTCCCCTCTCCGGCCGAGCTCTAAAGGTACAACGAGAGCCCTTAAAAAAGTGCAACTGGGAAGGTGCGGGTCCCACTGGGCTCGGCGACTGGGACCCACGCAAGGTGAGGCGTGTTGCGAGTTTTAAATCACAACTGTGGGAGCTGGCTTGCTTTTAAACACACTCTCCCCCCCCCCCCCCTTTTTTTTTTTTTTTTTTTTTTTTTAAATCGCGGTTTGCATTGGGTAATGCGCTCTCACATTTATTACGCAACAACTAATACGAGCCGCAATAAAAATAGAAGGCGGCCGACGCGAGCTGGAGTAGTAAATGGCAACAAAAAAACCCACCCCACCACCGTGAAGAAAAGCCACAACCTGATGTAGTTCGCGCTGGTCGGTGCGTTTCACAACATCCTCAACTGCTGAAAACAACGAGGAAAATAATCCAATGTATACAATAAAAACAAGATGAATTTTACAAACACACCCAGCGTAAGAGCATCAACAAACGCTCCCGAATAACAGACCAACACAGGCGATATCCTGGAGCAAATCTACAAATGTAAACAAAAGTTTAAAAAAAAAAAAAGAAAAAGATGCTGTTTTAACCTCAAATATGATTCAATCGGTGCAGCACAAAAGGGAAAAAAAAAAAAAGAAAAAAAAAAAAGAACTGTGGAAAATAAAAGAGTCCAGGGGAAACATCTGAGTGCCAACATAAAATAAGAAGTAGTTATGGGATTTCTCTGCGGACACGTATGCCAGCAGAGGCTGCCACCCTGCCTGGGACACAGACAGCCACGCAGTGATGCCAATTAATAAGTCAGTTTATTGTAACCATAAGGTGAAGGCAGTTCTACTGGAAGACCTTATTTCCAGAAGATTAGTTTTTGAAAAACGTGACCAACGGGATCGAAATTTCTCAGGAGGTCTGATATGAAGAGCAAAATTGGGTTTTGCACAGGCAAGAGGGCAGATGCCTGGGAAAGTTCCGCTTCGCCAGGCTTGTGGCTGCCTCAGGATGAAACCAAAGTTGCTCATATACCTTAACCGAACCCAAGAAAAAGAGCTTTTTTGCTCTCAACTTCAAGGCCTGCGAGAACTCAGGAACTAGAAACTCACTCTTAGATGTACTTACTTTGTAAGACATCATTTGAAGTCGCATCTGCACCTACAGCCAAACCCCACACTGGGTCAGGTGTGTGCCTTGGGCTTCCCTCTGCCACAGGCACCTGCAAGTTGACCTTTTTGACTCGCCCATCAGGTATCCCAACACCACTGCAGTGCTCTCTGCACCCAGAGCACACGAGCACTAAGACAAATGTACATTCTGGTTCCTCTCAAGGGGAACAGCCTCACTTCACAAGCTGGTGTTCACTTAACCTGCCCTGTGTCTGGTCATCCTATGTTCCATGTTGTGAGACTGAGCGAGGAAGTCCCTTTGAAAGTCCCACCTGAACTACGCCCAACCTAAAAGCATCCTGGGTATCGGATATCGGGGGTGTAGGGAAGGATTGGATTTTCAGCACAGGGCACTTTTAACCATCCTTCTGCTGTATTCCCATTTTCAAAGCAATTCTAAGAGAGTATCAAAGCATTTGAGAGCTGAAGAGCAGGAGGTCAGTTCTTTCAAATGCACTGTCCTATTCCAGTACATGTCTGTTCCACCAGGATATGCAGGGTATAAATTTATGAATGCCGTAACATACACGGACACCAAATCATGAGCATGACCAAAGAGCCCCTAAATGAAAACTGCTGCTGCTCTAGGCACGAGGGGCTGGGAGAAGTTGTCAGGCCAAAGCTTTCTAAGGGAGGGGGCAGGGAGTAATCAGGTGAGCATTCACTATGAACACTTGGGAAAATGTACGCCTTTCACTCTGAGGACTAGTTCTCAGCTGAACCGTAATCTGCAAGTTGCATTTTTAAATGTATTTGTATTTTAGTTTGAGACAAACTCCTGCAACAAAGCGTGTTGACTCAAATGTGAGACTTGGCAGAGTTAAAGGAATGGAACAGGGGGTCTTAAAATGCAAAGTGTTCAGCAACCTCAGCAACACACAGAGAGCAAACAGGAAAGTGAAGCAAAATGTGAGCGCAGGCACAGGCGCAGAGACAAGAGAAGCAAGGAGGGTCCCAGCAAGAGCATAAAGCCCTTCAGGCTGGCCAGGCAGAGTCACCTCCCAGGGAATACGCACAAGTTAAAAACAAGTTAAAGTTAAAAAGTTAAAAAGTTAAAGTTTGATCCTCTCTGCAAATCCACTTTCAAGAGCAGCTTGGTGATGGAGGCTGCAATGAAACTGCAACCCAAGGGCAGTCCCCCAGCTACACTTTGTGCTTCCTTATCTCACCCCGGGTGGGTGTAAGACGGTTTCACCCCAAATTATTGTGTTCATTACCCATCAGCCTGAGCGGGCAAAACAACTCACATGGGAAACCGTCCCCAGAGATTTCACCACTATCAGCTTTTAAACTGGAACATCCAAGTCACTCACACACCTACCTGTAGGGCTGCAAACTTGCGCATGAAGAACCCAGCTGCACCCTCCAAGGGAATAGGGAAGCAAGCATGTTCTAGGGATCCTTAAAGCCTTCTTTATGCAAGGCAGTGAGTTTAGATAATGGTTTAGCTGAACAGGCACAGGCTGACTCCGTTTGAATAAGCACCACAGAAGGCACAGCGAAATCAAATCGGAATGATTCAAGCACAAGGTACCTCGCCCAAAGTAAAAGCACTTAGACTGAGGAAAAGATAGTTGCAATCTTTAAATTAATTTCTGAACAGGTTCTGTCATATTAGTTTTACACGAGGTGTAACAGTCTGCCTGTTCCAGGATACCTTAACAGCAACTTCTCCATAAAATACAAGACTAGAGCAGTAGCTTTTTACTTCCTCCTCCCCAAGCTCAGAGGAGCATCCTGAGTTCACCCAAAGCCTTTTGATTAGCCTCTGTGGTCTCTTATGTTGCACCTCCAGTTACCCAATTAGTACCTTGTTAACTAACACCTGCAGTTTATTTATTCCTTGCCACTGCACTATTCTTAACCCTTAATGCACAGTGGTGCATTCATCCTTCTAGGAAGCTTTGTGCATAGGCTTGGACAAGAAAAAAACTTATTTGTGCAAAACCAGAGTGGTTTTCAGGGCTACTAAACATTGATACTTTTTGCTTCTCTGCTCTTGGGTGTCCAGGGTAGGACTTGAAAACAAGGGTGGAAAAGGGAAATACTTGTCTCTGTGGGACTGATGAGTTTTGTGAGCCTTTGATAGTATTCAGGGACTGCTGGGAACACTAACCTGGAGCACCAATTTTTCTGAATACCGCATCGGCAATGCATTCTGTCCTCCATCTCTGGGCTCAGACGTAGGCACGCTGTACATTGACATGCACATGAAAAGCCGATGCGAGCTCCACACGCCTAAAGGCAAGCAAATTGGGCCATTCGGACCATTTTGTCAGCCATCAGCCACCATGGACTACAAGAGACCTCACATATCAGCCAGCTCACACCAGATCTTATTACCAGCAGCTGCTGTCTCTAGAGTGGATGTTGTTATACATTACAAAAAGAGAATTTATTCAGTAACAGTCACGTTTGGGATAAAGACATAATAGTGCCCAAACAGAAGATTGCTTAAGAGTGTGTAGTAAATGTCTGGGATTAATATGACTCCAATCATCCCAGTGGCAGAGAGAAGGGTGTTGAACAGAAGGGGATAAATGCTCTTATTGCAACAGAGAGTCAACTTTACCAATGATTTTCTTCACTGTAGCGGCAGGATTTCCTTGATTGAGTAAGCGTTATTCAGTAAGGATGACAGGACTAGGGCAGAGGTTTGAAACAATAATTGCAGTTTGTTCTTCTGTAGCACCTTTCATCTGTGGAATTCACAACAATGCAATAATCCTCCGAACAGCTTTTGTAAGTACGGAAATATTATGAGCTCTGTTTTTCAGCCAACGAAGCTGAGAGGGAATATGATGATGCAGAGAATCATGGGCAGAGCTAGAACTGGGACTCAGCTCTTCTGACTCATACTGCACACAGCAGTTGGTGAGGCCACCCTGGCTACTCAGTGCCTATAGGACCTTTGTCTCTTCAGTGTTCACTCTTCATCTGGAAAAGGGTGAGCAGAACCCCCAGGCAGGGAACTCATGAGCCAAGAGGTCTACAAGCCCCAAAAGGCACAGCACTATGGTAATCGATGGGAAGGCAGGGAAGAATTGAGCTATCCAAGACCCAAAGGATCCTGTAAGTGTTCATCTGCAAATATAAGTTTTTATTACGATCTAAATGCTGGGCTGGAGACAGCCAATATCCAATGGAGGGTCCAGAGTGGATTTTAATAATGTCCTTTCAGATTGGCAGTTCTCAAACCAGAGACACCGGGATGAATGGCTTCTGCAATGGAGAGGAAGGGAATGAAGAACCCACAAAATATTCTGTCTGACCTTGGTGTCTTTTATCAGGATGTAGCAAGAAGCATTGCTTGGAGAAGCTGGAGGCTGGGATACAGTGGTCTAAGATTTATATGTATGGAAAGAAGCAGACCAAAGGCCTAAACTATTGTGGGAGAGAAAAAAGGGACATGACCACAAATTCTGAGAAGGGAAGACAAACTGCCCAGCCAATATGGCTATGTATCTTTGGACACAGTAAATGTTTATTTGGAAATCAGCTGCATCTAAATGGTTTTGTTACACATTCAGTGTGTAGAGACCTAGCACCTGCTGTTAACACAGTGGTTTGCACAGGTAAGCAAGCTTGTGAACTGTGTGTGCTACTGAGCTGGCAGTTTAAACTAACACATACTAGAACATGCTAGATTTCAACTGGCTAAAGCCCTGATGGATTCCTCTGTGTTCTCTTACTCTTCCTCCTGCCCTCTTATGAAGGAGAGAATGGTAAAGAGATGCTTGAACCAAATAGTAACACTTTCAAACATCTTGATTTCTAAATTACAATGAGTAATAAATATATTCAGATTTCACTAAGACTCTCTCTGGTGTATGAGTTAACTGTATTGACCTGTCCGTTCATTGGAGCTGCAACCATTTGCAGCAGCCAAGAACGAAGCTCCTGATTCACAGAAGTGCTGAGAACCTGCTGCTCCAGTTGAAGTGGCTGGGAGAGGCAGGCTGTCATCACGTCTGGCAGTCAGACCGTGCGTGATTCAGTCTGGGGCTCTCAAATCAGCAGCCTTTATGCATTAACTTGGCTGTGACTTGCGTTGGGGGGAATCTGCTTTGAATGACTAAAGCACATTGCTGGACTCCAATCTGGCATGAAGTCCTACCTTCTCTCCAAAAATGTGGACTGCTTCTTAGCAGATCTTCACTAACATGGAGCTCTGTACATGCGGAGTTCAATGATCTTACTTTGAAAGAAGTTCTTCAACTTCCATAGGCCCCTTGTGCGCAGGCTAAGTGTTTGTACACATCCCTCCCAGGGCAGAATGAATCTAATCCTACCTGATCTCCACCGGGGTAAGATTTCCTAGTTTTAAATGAACAAATGTTGGCAGTGATGCAAGCAAGGTTCATACTGTAGTAGGAGAGGCAGAAATATCAGCCTGGAACAGGTTCAGTGTTTGTTTTTAAATCCCAGAAGGAACATATGAATGCGATGTATCTGAGATTTAGAAAAAAACCAGAGCAGAATATTAGCAACCACACAGAAACAGCTATATGTCAGAGATCAGCTGCTCTTTAAAAGCCTAAAAGATGCAGCAGGTCTCTCATGAGTTCTTCCCCCCGCTGTTTCTTGAGCAGTGTGTCACACACGGTAAGTCTGTTCCATGCTTCCTCTGTCTGCTGAGAGGCCCAAGCAAATAAAAGTCCTAACTGAGACTGCTAATTGTGCCAAAACATAAACGTGGGCTTACGCAGCTTGTATGCTTAGTGCCTTATTACTCACCATTCCAAACGTAAGCACGAGCTTGTTTGCAGCAGTCAGGTCTATGCAGATCTAGCATGTATTGAAGTTAGTGGGAGCTTTTTCACAAACACTAATGTCCTTTGGATCACATCTGCAGGACTGGATTAGTTCTGGTCTCGGTGGAACCTGTGACAAAATCGTATACATTAGTCATAGCCGGACTCATGGCCTCAGCGCTGTTCCTGACACCCTCAAAGGGATCCCAGTAGCACTGAAAGCTGCCACTTCCGTATAGTCTGAGCCACTCATGGACTTTTCTTTCCTTTTCATCATTATGGGAAGCTGCTCTCCCCCAAAAAACCCTCAGACAGGTGTCTTTTCCAGTGCACTTGGCAAGTCACCAAGTTCAGGCTATTTTGAACTAAATGGAATGAAAGATTTTGTGAGGGAGAAGCCTGCCAAGCCTCACTCTTTTCCAGAAAGGGAATTTGGACAGATACTACGTCCTGCTGATCCCAGCTGTGGCGGCATGGCTGGGGGAGCAAGAAAGACCCTCACAGATGACTCATAACCAACAATTTAAATTTCATCCAAAGACAACAGACTGTCTATGCAAATCCCCAGGTACTCACGTTATGCAGTCCCAAAGGAATGCCCTTGCTTGCTGAGCTGCCTTTTTCCATAAGCGCCATGCTGTCAAAAACCCAATCTAGCATGTGACCAGGTACTTTGCCAAATAGAGTTTATCATACTTTAAACTTGTTTTAAAAAAACACAGGACACTTAGAGGCTAAGGGATTGTTTAGGATTACGATAAATTTTTAGTTGAGGCTAGTTTTCAGGTTCCAGAGAGATACTATTCAGTATAGATAAGGATTTTAACACATACATATATGTGTATTTTATATATATATATGTATAAAAAGATCAAGGCACAATACAAACTTTTATCTCCAACACGAAAGAAACAAACACCCTATCCCTACCTCAGGAAAGTTATATAAATACATACCACTATACTGCCAATTGTGTTTTCTCATTGTATTTCATATTTATTTTTTAAAAGAATGAAAACTTTAAGCCAAAACCATCTGGAAGAATCGGCAACAGGAACTTAACTGGATTTGTTTCCTAACACTGTTCCGGGGACTGTGCAGCTTTTATAAGACCGTGTTTTACTTCCCTGAGTTTAGACGGCAGGGTTAATTCTCCAGACTTCTGCCATGGGTTTCCAGGCTGGAGGAGAAGAAACTGTATCACAGGTTTTTTTCAGTTTGCTGGTTTTGTTTTTTTTTTTTTTCCTTTCTCAACTGCCACTAGAATTTTTGGAGCCCAAAGATCTTCCTGTGTTAAAAGGCCAGTAAATGACACGTGTCTCCTTCTTTTCTCCCCGCTTAACTGAAAGCAGACTGTAATGTGTTCAGTGCGGCAGTGGGTTGAAGAAAAACCACTGCTCTCCAGAAAAGTGCTTAAACACATGCCTAACTTTAAGTTGGCTGTTTGGCCTTAATGAATCAAAGTTAAACGCTTTCCTGAGCTGGGGCCCTCGTACACCAGTACACTGAGAATCACCTTAGATACACTCTTACACAAGCAAATACTACAGTATTAAATGATACACGTATCAGTCTCGTGTGTTTTAAATAGATAATTGCCTTATGAATTAGTCTGGTCTTTTCATAATGGTATCTGTGGTACCAGTGGACCCTTCCAACAGTGCTGGCCTGCACGTTATGACCCAACGACATCCAACCCCGCTGCAGCCGGGATCGACGGTTTCTGAACAACGGCAAAACCGGAGCCATGCCTGTGTGTTACGTGGCGTGTACCTGTCCCACAGCGCCCAGTGTGACCTGTGCCACACGGGCATGTCCCGCAGGGCTGGACAGGCCCTGAGGAGACCTGCTGGATGGGGCCCTGAAGCGACCTGCTCCGCACCACAGGCCGGGCAGGGCCCCGGCTGCTCCGCCCTCGATGCCCGCTCCCCACAGAGACACCCAGAGCCAGGGCAGCAGCTCGGGGGCCTTACCCGTGGCGGTGGCAGGGCACGACAGGGAGCTCGGACCCTCCTCCCCGCCGCCGCTCAGCCCGGCAAAGCGACGGAGGGGAGGGCGGGAAGAAAGGCCGAAGCGAAGGCGGCGCCGGCCCCTTTAAGGCGCCGCCCGCGTTTTTTTTTGGCTCTCGGGCCTTGCCGTAGCGCTCCCGGGAGAGAGCGGCATTGTGCAGCCTTTGGCCCGCACCGCGCATGCGCCCTCCCCACATTCCCCCCGCCTGGCGGCTCCGGAGCCGCCGCCACCGCCGCGTCCCCCCTCCCCTTCCCCTCACCCTCACGGCGGCCGCGCTCCTCCTCACCGCCGAGGAGCCGCCGCCCCCACCACCACCACCCCCTAGTCCCTTCCTTCCCCCCCCCCCCCCCTTTTCCCCGGTAAGTCACCGAGAGCGGCGGGGGCGGCCCGCCTCCCCTCTCCTCACCGCCGGGCTCCCGCACCGCCGTTCCCCGCGCGCGCCGCCGCTTCCCCTCAGGCAGCGCGCGGAGCCCACTCCCCCCCCCCCCCCCCCTTCCCTTCCCCTCCCGCCTTTCGCGGGCCGCCGCGCGTGCATGAGGGGCTGCCGCGCGCGAGCCGGGAGCTCCCCCCCCGACCCGATCCCCCCCCCCCTCCAAACACCCCGGAATTTGGGGTCCCCTCCGCCATCGTGGCCAGGCGGGGACGGGGCGTTTGTAACGGGTGGGTGTGTCGGGCCCGGGGGAGGGGATGGGGGTTGGGGGTGGGGGGGTGTGGGGGTGTGTGTGCCCAGCCGGGAGGAACCCGGTTTACCTCAGAAAAAACTTTTTTAATTTGGGGGTGTCGCGAGCAGCGGTTCCTCCCGCGGGGTGCGGAGGGTGGGCGGGGAACCGTCCCCTCCCCGGTGTGGGGGGGAGACGGTGGGAATGGCAGCGGTGGCTGGAGGAGCCAGTGGTTCCCCAAATGTGTTGCCACCCGCGGGGAGAGCGGCGGTGGGACATTGGGAGGAGGCTTTGGAAGACAAATCCTTCCCAGGGAGAGCTGGGGGTTTGCCTTACGAGGATGAAATGTGGCCGAGCTGCGGCGGAGACGGTTCCCTCGGCAGCGCCGGCTCCCGCTCGGGCAGGTTTTGTTACAGAAAACAAGGCCGGTACGAGGCCGGCTTTCAGTCAGGTGGAAATCCCGGGCAGAGGAGGGTATGATCTGATGCTCCAACCATCTAGGAAGGAAATATGAGACCCGAAATGCTTGCATTCCGAGGTGAAAGGGATCTAGTAAGGGCTTAAGCTCTGGGAACGCCTGTTATTTTTTTTCTGCTCTTTATGATCTCTTGTTCTGTACCTTAATACATCTGAAAAAGAAGGCCTTGGGCCGTTCCTTCCACCTCTTGTGCAAACCGTTGTATTTACTACGTTCTGAGTACTTCTTAGAAGTATTTTGGGGAGTAGGATATGAAAACCCTGCTGCACCTAAAAACTATTCTGCTTTATTTCTATTTGGAAACGAAGCAGAGTGGGGAAAAAAGCTTTCCAAGAAGTGATAAAAGGCCATGGCTTGGGTTCTTGGTCTTGCACATTAGTAGGTCTGAAGACCTAAAATACTGCTGTGTTGCTAAACAGATACAGAATGTGGGTTTTCATACTGGTTTCTGGTCACCTGTGTTTAAGCTAATCTCATTCTTCTAGCCGCTGAGAATCTCTTTGACAGCTAATGAGAATATTCTGTTTTTCTTCCAGGTTTTCCTTTCAGTGTGATTCTCCTCTCTGTGGTGAGGGCCGCCTTTTGAAGCAGCACATTCATTCTCCCCTTCAAGCACCATAAGTCTCATTTGCCAGCTTCAGAACCATGGCAACAGAAGAAAAGAAGCCAGATGCAGAATCCACCAAAACACAATCTACTCCTTCCTCCTCGACCAATCAGAGCAAGGTGTGTGTGGGGCTCCGAACAATATCTGTGTAAATACAACTACCTGCATATTCAACAGGCAAACCAGAATTAGAGAATTGAATTCTCATATAGATTAAGAGCTTCTCCAGATTTCTGCTTCTGCCGTTGTCTCGAGCTGAAAGCGTGCCGAGGATTTTATGGGGAAAGTGGAGTACAGCCTCTTTTGTCTTGCTAGAGTTTTTTTTTTTGGTTTAGTGGAAAGTCTTGCTAACAAGATACTTCTTGTCACTTTGAGCATTACAAAGGCAGGTTGGGTGTATCCTTGGAGTGCCTAGAGGCGACTGGAGAATTGGTGAATCTGTGATAGTAGCTGCAAAGTGGGGAGGCGGTCATTATTCAGTTTCTTTGAAGCCTGCCAGTGCTCAAAGGAGATGTTACTGTCTAGCCAGGAACCCTTCACAAAGGGTGAAAAGGTGAAAAAAAAAATGGTATTTTAGGGGTTTGGAGGAATTGGCCTGTGATTTAATTCAGGATAAGGATGGAAACCGCAAACACTTAAAAGCTCTTCACAGATCAGTACCAAGGGGATGATCTTGATCTGCCAGTCACTTTCTGGTTGGGCTGTTGGATTACTCTCACCTGTTTGTTATTGCCTTGGATGAAATTCACACTAAGGATGATTTGGTGTTGTGCATGCACCAGTGAGGCACTGCCATCCCCAGACAGCAAGGGTGTGCGTTTTGTTTTGTTATTTTTTCAATTTGGAGAGGGGGGAAATGTAAATGCTGGAATATCTATTATGGTGAGCATTCATGCAGTCCCTTACTGTGTGCTGAGCCAGTCTGATACAGAGCTTGTCACTGAGATACTAAATTTGGAATTTATTAAACTCATTCATATATATTTTTCTTACAGCCTGCGCCAGTAAAACCAAACTATGCTCTGAAGTTCACGTTAGCGGGGCATACAAAGGCAGTCTCATCAGTAAAATTTAGTCCTAATGGCGAGTGGCTAGCCAGCTCCTGTAAGTATTGCTTTTTTTTTAATCTCATCTAAAACATGCAAATGTGGGCCTTGGAGAACTGCCTGTCTTTAGTGTTGCCCTCATCAGATGCAGGAGGAATGTAGTGTTGTGATTTTTGTTAAAGAGGAGCAATCCCAAAGCTGTCAGTCTTTGAGATAATCTGCTTTAAGCTTTTTAAGTTCGGTTACTTTGAACACTGGATCTTCTGTGCGTTGCCAAGTTGGAGACTTCTTGCCTGTTCAGGTCTCCTTACTGAGCAAACAGAGGATTCTTTTCCTGTGCAAAGGAAACCCTTCTGCTTTTCTGTATCGCTAGACAGAGCTTAAGCTTTTAAATTAAACTTTGTGTACAGTATCTGCAGGCAGAAGCTGAGCTCTGGGAAAGGAGGAGGGTGGCTTTGCGCTAATTGACTGGGCTGTAGAGTGTGGTTATGGTGGCCTGGCCATGTGCTTCTGGCCTGTGTGCCTGTGGCGGTTAATAAGTCAGAGCCTTTGGTTATCCCAGTGAAATGTGTTGAAGGTTATTATAGTGTTTCACTGCTTGTTCTCTGAAGTGGTAGATCAAGTCCTTTTTCTGTCATCTTTGGTATTTCTTAAATTTTTTTTGGTAGTCAACATTGCTGGACAGCTTTTCTTTGAAAACATGTTTATATGACGCTGATCCAGAAAGGATCCATATATAAGGAAAGGGCAACAGGAAACAGCATTGCTGAATATGATGGTGAGGGCAACTTGATTATCTTCCAGACATGGGAATGACTTAGGTCTTTGGCTTAACTGCAAATAGCCTTAATAAGGCCAGTGCAATGTGCCATATATAAATATTTTTATGTTCAAATATGCTCTGAAAGTGCCCCCGTCTCCCTCACCCAGGTTTTCCGATCTCTACCTTTGGCAAATATCAGCCTTTTTCTCTGGCATGTTTTGCAAGTTAACATGGATAATATGTTTGGGTTTTTGCAGGCATTAATTCAGTCCAGCTTGTGGTGTAATTTTTGTTCTTTTTGGGCAAAAGCATTTCAGCATTCCTATGGAACGGTACTACTTTCACCACTGGCAATCTAAAACAAAAGTAGAAACCCAAGTTGTCATCAGAGAAGCTAAAGCAGCTGGAGAATATGTGCATTCCAGGCAGTTTATGTAATCTCAGCTGCTGCAGCTTGACGTGTACGAAACTGTTCTTTACCAATTACATATTGCCTTCTACACTTGGCTCTGCTTGGGGAGGGAGAACTACCCAGGGTTTGCAGAGATGTAGTTCACACATTTCTTTCCACCTGGAAGGGACACCTGTATCTGTTACTGCTGTTAATGTCTTTAACTGGCACATTCTTTTCCAGCTGCTGACAAACTCATTAAGATTTGGGGAGCATATGATGGCAAGTTTGAGAAAACAATATCTGGTCATAAACTGGTAAGTACGAGGAGATTGCAATGCGCTTGAATATGAGTTTACTTAGAGAATCGTAGAATTGTTTAGGTTGAAAAAGACCTTTAAGGTCATCAAGTCCAACTGCAAACCTAACACTGCCAAGTCCACCACTAAAGCATGTCTCTGAGCACTACATCTACATGTCTTTTAAGTACCTCTGGGGATGGTGACTCCACTGCTTCCCTGAGCAGCCCATTCCAGTTCTTGACAACCCTTTCCGTGAAGAAATTTTTCCTACTATCCAATCTACTTGTAAAGAGTTTTGGTCTCTTTTCCTCATCTAGAAATTTCCATTCTTGGTTAGTTTGACTCATGTAGAAGGCTTGTTCTTCGGTCTCGGTTTGTACTACTTTGTTTATACAGTCCTGTGCAACAGCCTGGGACTGGAATTGCTGGAGTAATACTGGGTCAGGCTGGAAATATGGGTGAAGTGCAGCTGGTAATGGAATACCTGTGTGCACAGTGCCTCCACGATTTCTTGAGCCCCTCCATTTCAGGAACACCAACCTTGGACACCGGGCAGTGCATTCTTGTGTGAAAATCCCTGCAAACTGTTCCCTCTTTCCTTTGTATATGGAGCAGAGTGGCTTGCCTTTTAAGGAGATTGAATTTTTCTTGTGGGTTTGCCTACATAAACACAACACTTACTCATTCGGCAAAGTTCTAAAGAAAACTCAAACTCCCAAACCCTTCAGTTTTGTTTTCGAAAGTTTCTTACGTGCTGAATTTTCATAAGCGAAAATGAAGATTCACCAAAAGAAAAACCAGTAGAATCTTGTTCTTCTCCAGCCCTTAGGGATTCAGACCATAAAGAAGAAGCCATTTGTCATGAAGAGAAGCCACTTAGTCAGATTAGTTTATATAGCATACTGTTTATAAATTCCAAGAAAGGGTGTTGGTGGCCACAGTAAGAGCTATGTGAACAAGCCATTGATGTTTTTGGAGTATATGGCTCAGCTTAAAATGAACAAGTGCCAAAGGAGCTGTTAACTCAGTCAAATAATGAATTCCCAACTCGCAACCCTGAATTTTCTTTCATGCTTTGGCTGTGAATATAATATGCAGTCTGTGTTTTCCATTTTCCTGTGTCAGTGAACAAACAGCTGAGAAGAGCATTGTTTTCCTTTGTTTTAGGGTATCTCTGATGTTGCTTGGTCATCAGATTCCAACCTTCTTGTCTCTGCCTCTGATGATAAAACTCTCAAAATATGGGATGTGAGCTCGGTAAGGACAGAAACTATTATTTACCTTCCTTCTCCCCAGCGTTAACTCATGTTCTTCTGAGAGACAGCCTTGGTGTGCTCTGATGAGAGAAAGTGGGGGTTTAAGCACTGGCTCCCCTTTGGGTAATACTCTTTCCTGCTTATAATGAGCTGCTGGTGGAATGGGCTGTGCGGATGAGCGAGTTGTGCTGTTTTTGGAAAGACGGCGGTGCTTACGGCTACCATGAGGAGCCTGGTTGTCTTCTGAGAGCGCTTAAGCCTTACAATGGCAATGCAACCGCAGGCTTTATTTCTGAAAGCAGCCACTCGGATGAAACCTATTTGTAACTTCTTATCATAACTTCACCTGGTTTTGCTTCTCTCCCCCTTCCTTTTCTACCATTATGATAAGAACTGGGAAATTTCGTTGAATTTTGATTAGGTATGTTAAACTGCTTGGTTCTCTTAAGTTGCCCAAAGGGTTTGCAACTTGGCTGCGGTTGTTAAAAATGTCTTTTTTTCTTTCCTGTTGTTTTGCTGTAGCTAGTCCTCTGCCCATCTAACTCTGGGGTTAGAAGTGGTTTCTTTATGAGCAGTGATTAACCTTAATGCAGCTTATCTGAATGCGTTTATGGCTGTGAAGGATGCTGTATATTTAACTCTGCTAAATCTTATTTCAGGGTAAGTGCTTAAAGACATTGAAAGGGCACAGTAACTACGTTTTCTGCTGCAACTTCAACCCTCAGTCAAACCTCATCGTGTCTGGATCAGTAAGTGATTTTTTTTCTTGGTACAAAGCAAGTGCTGCACACCCCTGTCACCTGACACTGAGGGGACAGACAGGTTCTTTTAGGGATCTTTGGCAGAGTGATGACGGCACCAAATTGTAGTTATAATTAAAGCTTTATTTTCTTAATGGAATATTATGATTAGTATAGCACAGAATTTATTATTAGAATGGCACAGCATTTCTACAAGCAGAATCAATGTAGTACAGTTTATAGGTAGCATAATACAGAATTTATAATACAGCTTAATTTATAGTTTCTAGTCACCTAGATTCTCACTTAACTCAAAGTATGTTTTCTGATCACTTGGACCCTCTGCAGGTTGGGTCAGATCTTAACATGTGGTTTGCTGTGTCAATAGAACAATCATAATCTACACTCCAAAGTCATATAAAAGAACACCCATCACTCCCCCAGTCCTCGGAGGAAGCAGATGATGGTGGGGGCATTCCTGGCTCCTGGAGGGTCACGGTCTTAGTGTTCAGCAGCAGTTCTGGTCCAGGTTCCCCCTTAGGACTTTTAACTGCTTGGTTTTGTAGTCAGTGCTCTGTGTGCTGTTATGCTTCCCTGCTCTGGGATGGGTGGTCGCCACCACCATGGGGTTGGCTGGGTGCCTGGGACCTTCAAGGCCAGCGAGGAAGGGAGTAATCGGCCTGGCGCCCAGGAATCTTGAGGCTGGTAGGGAAGGGAAGAGGAAATCTGTTTGGTTTGTCTACTTGGTTCACAGGGCCTGATAATGAGGGAAAGGGAACACTTATGTGACCTGCTTGGTCACAGAGAATGGCTGCTTGCCTTATAAAGTGGTGTTAGTTTTGCTAACCACGTGAGCAGAGGGTACCAGTCACAACCCCTTACCATTCCAATTCTCTGTCTTCCACAGACAGATGAGCGGTGCAGTGTCACTGCTGTCTTTGCCTGGGGACACAGTCAAAGCCCTTAACCCATCCTCAACACGCAGGTTTCCTGCATGGAGAGGAAGGGTTCAGGGAGCTGTGTCCCCAGTCTGTTATTTTTACCCTGCGTTGTGCTATCCAATGCAGCTGCAGTGCAGCTGGAGGAAGGCATGTGCAGCTTGTCAGGCTGTAACACCTTGCATGCCTTGAATAGGTGCATCATTAAACCACCTTGTGCGTTTCTTCAATCTTCAGTTTGATGAAAGCGTGAGGATATGGGATGTGAAGACAGGGAAGTGCCTCAAGACGTTGCCTGCTCATTCTGACCCGGTTTCAGCTGTAAGTCCCTTCCAGTAAATGAACACACTAATATGTTTATTTTGTTTAGCAGAGCTCCTCTCCTCCTCTGTTGGTAGAGAAGTGGGTTTGTGCTCTACCTCTTACTATGGAGCCCTTGCACGGTGTGGTGGATGGGCTGTGGTGGATTTGTTGGTGGTCGTTGCTCAACGAGAATGAAATGAGCAGTGTTTTCCGTATGATCGATACGGATTTTGGTCTTAGGTGTTAATGTGGGGAGCAGAGATGGGTGGTGTGCCCATCAGGCCTGGGGCTGGCAGTCTGATGCTGGGACACAGATTTGTGGTCACTTGAGGGTCAGAGAATGGTCTGTACATCTTTGTTTCTGTGTTCTTCCAAGCTGTTACTGAACTCAAGAGCAGGGTAGTTCCATAGTATGCTCCGTTTCAGATCTCGTTCATTTAATAGGTAAACGGAGCTTGGAACATAGCAGTATCTGTTCAAATGAAGACAGAAGGTGTTCAACTCCTAATATTTTTGAAATTAAGGAAACTGAAAAAAATGGAGCCTCAGATGTGTTAAACCATGGCTGTCGTAACGTGATTGTTCTGCCTTGTGTAGAAGATATTTCACACTTAACAAATGAACATTGGTACTGATTATTCTTTAAAATAGCAGTATTCTGAGGTGTAGTTGAAGGGAATAAATTGACCTTAAAACATATATGTGGCTACATATGAGGTTAAATTCTGTGCCCTTATAAGGTATAATATCCCCAAATTTGATACTTGTATTATTTGAGCAGCTAATGCTGTTTGAACAGAGTATTTGTGTGTTCAGGTGTTCTTCTTAGCTTCTGCGGAAACATGTACTGCAATCCCTGATGCTTAAATAAACAGCTGTAGTTAACATCCCTCCCTCATTAATTACACCAGACAAACTGAGGGGGAAAGAATCTTGGCTTTAATCACGTTACCCATCTAAACTCGTGCCTATTGTTTGTATGTCATGTTGACTTTCTGCTTCTATCCACATGTGTTGCAGTGTCAGTAATGGAAGTACTTTCAGTGGGGCTTAAAAATTTGGTCTTTGTGAACATCAGTAAAGTTATTTTTCCCCTTCTCTAATATTGCAGGTGCATTTTAATCGTGATGGATCCCTGATAGTGTCAAGTAGCTATGATGGACTCTGGTAAGCGGTTATTTCTTGTCTGCAGCACTGTTCAAGCCTGTTGCATTTAAGAAAAAAGCCTTTTGCATTTAAGAAAATTGACTCTTTTAAAAAGAAAAAAGCTTGTTTCTGTAATGCTAAAACCAGAACAAAGATCTCAAATCCAATAGTAATGATTCTTGTTTGGTTTTAATAGTCGAATCTGGGATACAGCATCAGGCCAGTGCTTGAAAACACTGATAGGTAAGTAGGAATACTTCTTGTTTGTGTTTTACTCTTCGTTGTTAACTTGTGACAGAGATATTCTGTGTCGTTGCTGTGAACAGTGGCTTCCCGAAGCTCTGTTTTGCTGTGTTCTTGCTATTCTCTTAGGACCTGTTGTCCTCCTGTCTATTGCAATAAAAGAAACTGTCCTCTCGCATGAATGGGAACTTGTTTAAGCTTTGAGAGCTGTGTAGGTGGACAAATGAGTTTTCCAAAGTTTTCTGCCATTCAGCTGTGCGGGGCTCACTGTACAGCCATTCAAAGCTGTAACGACAGAGATTTGTGCTGTGGATGTGATGGAAACAAGTAGTCTGTGACTACAGGAGCTGCCTGCTTTTATTGCAAGATGCACAAGGAATCTTGTGAACATGGCTAATAAAAGGAAACCACCTGTTGGGCATATGTTCCGTAGACCTCCATATTGTTATAGAGCATTATATAGTTGAGTTATATGGCACTACAAATCGATGGCATGTATTCTAATGTAATGATTTTTAAAAGGTAGAGATACAGTCTTGCTCTGATAAGTACTGATGGGAGGAAGGAAAATTTAGTTACAAATGGTTATTTAAAATATTTGTGAGAAAAATGCTTAATATCCTTTTCTTAAATTACTGAAAACAATCACCTTCCTTACACCTCTCTCTTTCTTGAAATGTCAAGGGACAACAAAAATGAAAACTTATTTCAGTGAAACAATTAACAACAAATTATTGTCAAAAGAAATTCTCTGTCAATGAGACAATACAACTGTGCACTGTTTAATATCACTTTTATTTTCACTGCAGATGATGATAACCCTCCTGTGTCTTTTGTGAAATTCTCCCCAAATGGCAAATACATACTAGCTGCAACTTTGGACAAGTAGGTATTTTTAAAGAAAAGGAAGAAAAGTCCACAGGCTTTCAAGTATTTATAAGTATCAGATAAAACTTTATTTTGCTGCTGTTCAGGTATTGTAGTGATAATACTACACAAGTTCATTTATATTATCAAACGTAAAAAGCAGAGGAAGCCCAGGCTAGGCTCCCTGGCTATCTTGCAGGCCCTGGCAGTAGCCTGGGTATCAGAACACGCATGGGGCTTGCTCAGTCTGTGGAAAAGCCTAGTGCTTGCCTGAAACAAGGGACTCCATGTCCAAATCGTATTCTATAATGTGCTTATTCCCTTCCTCTGCGCTGGCTTAGGCTTGAACGGGCTGAGGATGCCTCAGTCCAGCGTTTTGTCCCCTGAAACACCGTGGCGTGGGACTACAAGTTGAAAAATGAGGGCAGCGTGTGTGTATTTTGGTCTGTATGTACTTTCAGGAGAATTGGATTTTCAAACAGCTGAGGGAAAGGGGGTAGTTTTAGGGCCATCCCTGATTTCTAGTGGGTATCTCACCCTGATGAAGATGATGTCTAATGAAATCTGTATGAACCGTTTGGCCGCATTGGCATTTGGGGGTGTCTGCCAAATGACCTTATCCTCTCCCACTGTAATTTGTTTGTTATCCTGCCCATCGTTTCCCTAGTTCTCTGGTCATTATTCCCAAAGAAACTTGCAGGTGTAGGGAAATAGTTAACCACACTTTTTTTAATGGAGGAGAATATGAATGGCACGGCAGTGAAATTTATACTGTGGGGTTAACTAATGCTGCATTCCAAAGCCAGGCTAAAGTGATCCATGTAGACTTTATAAACTCTGATATGAAGAAATTTTTACTGCTGCTGGGAAACTGTCAGAAGAAAAAAACCCAAGAACTAAAATCTTTGTTTTTCTGTTGTTTTCTAGCACTCTTAAACTTTGGGACTACAGCAAAGGAAAGGTAAAAACAATCCTGTCTTACTACGTAGACTTAACTAACCTTATAGGAAGATCTGGATTTTGTATATGCTTTTTAAGCTTGCCAAGCGTTTTATGAATACTGTAGAAAAAAGTGTTAGTACCTCTTTATTGGAGAGGACTTAAGATGCCTTAATAAAAAAAAAAGTGATTTGACCACCTGTATAGCCCTGAGATATCAAGTAAAGCTATGTTTCTGCATTTTTCTCTTTATGAACAATAAATTGCTGTTGATGTCTTTCTCTGTGGTAGTGACGAATTGAGGGCTTCCCCCTCAAATTGTTTAGTGTTGTAGGGCAGAGATGGCCTCTGCATCCTCTAGATAAGGTGGCAGGGTGGGAAACACGGGCAGATATATTTAGTCTGCTCTGCCAAGAGAGTTTGTCCTTGACTGAGAAAACTACTTCCCAGATGTATTCATGTCTTGTGGCTCTTCGCTTTCAGTGCCTGAAGACGTACACAGGACACAAAAATGAGAAGTACTGCATATTTGCAAATTTCTCCGTTACCGGTGGAAAGGTTAGTACTTATTTGAGATGCTTTTTACCAATGTGCAGTTTTTTTACTGCTTTTTTTCTGTAAAAGAAAGAGTGTTTGGGGGATGGAAGCCTCCTTTGCTGGGTGGTGGTTCACAGGTGCCGTAGTGTGGTGGGAGAAGAGGGTGTCCTAGGAAGTCCCCGTGAGCAGCTCTGGTGTCTGTGTCTCTGGGTGAGCCTGCTGTCCCGCTGCAGCCGTGGAAAAGGGCTTTCCTGCAGCAGGAGAGCGGCAGCTCCTGTCTGGGTTTGCCGCAGCCACACGGCAGTTGGCCATCAGAGGATAGGTTGGTGTGTTCCGGTTGGGATGACAGAACAGAGCAGCAGAGATTAAATCCTGACACAGAACCACCTTAGCACCTTTTGCTCTGTTAGTTTTCCTCCTCCAGCCTACGAGGGTGGAACAAAGCTTTCTGCTGCCTGTGTGCACTGAATAGAGGCTGAGAGAGAATGAGCCGCATCAAGCAGTCATCTAATGTTGTCATTTGTTGACAAATGTTTACTGAATAATAACAGTTAGATATAGTTAGATATAGATGAGAATGATTTAAATAACTATGTCTTTTCTCTGCCCCTCCAGTGGATTGTGTCCGGTTCAGAAGACAACCTGGTTTATATTTGGAACCTTCAGACAAAAGAGATTGTACAGAAATTACAAGGGCACACAGGTGTGGAAGAGAATTTTGTTTTTATTGATATAATATCCCCCATGTCAGCTTGTAATGAGGGTTTAGCTTGAGCAGTTTCTCTCTGATGTTTAGTTTTGACTATCAGACTCATAAATTCTCGACTGGCTGAAGCTCAGTTGAACCCTAGGAGTTTGCTCCTTTTTATGAAGGGTTTTTAATGGGCGTTGCAAATGTTTATTCTTCCACTGTGAGAACTTTGACATCAGCTTACAAAAAAGATTTCCTCGAGTTCTGATCTGGTCGAGATATTTAAGCAACTCAATATTAGGGACTTTGAATTGCCCATTAATGTCTTCTGGAGCTGCAGCTCTTGAAAGGATAAGGACTGAAGTTTGTACGTGTCAGTACGTGTGCCTGTTCTTGAAGGCAGAGTCGAGCAGGAATTGAGATGCCACCTGATGGGTACTTCAGTCTGAATCCCGTCAGAGAGCAGCATTTTGACTGTACCGACTAGAAGGAGTTGTGCTGTGGAATTTAAACATGCTTCCTCCTTTGCAGGACCATTGATTTGGACTGTAAGTTGGGGCAGTGGCAGCAGGTTTTCATTTTCAGGCTCGGGCAAGGCTCTGAAGATGAAGTGCTATCGCAGCATGAATGGGATGTTGGAAATACCTTACATGGAAAGAAAAAAACTGAGCTGGGATTTTATTAGCTGTGTCTGACATAATATGCCAAGGGTTTTGTCTGTGAAGTAAGCAAGGACTAGAATCTGGAGAGTTCTCACATTTTGAAACCTGTCAAACACTTTCCAACTACTTACACTCAATTCTTTTTTGCTGGTATTTCCGCTCACAGAGAGGCAGTAGTTGGAAAATAGTTATGAATAACGCGTTTGTAATTCTGCTACAAGGAAATAGTAACTTGGCTCTGCTGTATTTTCAGAAATGCCTGCTAGGAACCAAATTTCATTGCTGTAAATAATGATATTTATATATCTTTTCTTTTTACCTAGATGTTGTAATCTCAACAGCTTGTCACCCAACAGAAAACATCATTGCATCAGCGGCACTAGAAAACGACAAAACAATTAAACTGTGGAAGAGTGACTGTTAAACGTTCCGGTATCACTTTAGAGACTGTCAGGAAAAAGATGTTTTTAAGAAAAAAAATATTAAAAAACCACATGAGAATAATAAATCCAGTTTGGCAGGAAACCTGAAGAAGATTTGATAAAGTGGTTTCTGTTAGTCTTGGCCCAAAGAAAACGTCTTAGCTCTTTGCTAGAACCGGGCAACGTGGTGGAAACAAACAAACAAAAAAAAGATGCAGTGTCTCCTTTTCTTGCCTAATCTTTTGGCAGCAAATGGATCCTTCTGACATCGCGTTACAAGTGTCAGCCTTGTGTTGGACACCCCAAAGATACTGTACCTTACGGTGGCGTTACTTCTGGGCGCTGTCGCTGCTTAAGGAGGAGCCACCGGTCTACTTTGTAACAGTAAGTTAAGTCACAAGCCTAGAGATGTGTGGGATTTTTTTTTTTAAATGTCTAATTTTTTTATTTTTTATTTTTTTTTTTTCCCAGAATGTAGGTTCTAGTCTTGGGAAGTTTCTGTATTGTTTTAACTAGGAGTACTGCATCTTTAAGGGTGCTTCATTTTAAACACTCAGCTCAAACTTTGTGACCAAATAAAACCATGCAGATTTCCAGATTTCCCTCTTCCTGCCCCTGACTTGACTCCTGTGGTGAAATCTCCTCCTCTTAACTTCTGTATAGTCGCTTACCTCTTGTTACGTGTGTTTAATAGATGCTGTTCTAGAGCAAAGTTACAGTTCTTCTGTTAACCATTAAAATGAATCCTGCTTGTAGTTGTTCTCAGCATACTTTAATTTTTTTTTTTTTTCCTCTTCTGGTTAAAAAAGCGAACTCGCAGAACACTGTAAAGTTATTTCAATGTAAAAAGAAATGAAAAAAAAAAAAGAAGACCCAGATTTTTTTGTATCTTGAAAATCCATCGTATGAAACTGTATTGGTAATGGCATGACTCTGTATCTATTTCAGCATTGGTATTTCTTTCCCTTTTTGTCATACCCGTGTGGTATTTACACATCCAAAAAAACCACAAAAAACCATATGCCATAATAAAAAGGTGGGATTTTATGTGTATGTTTGTGGTAAGAGTGTGCTGGTGTGAAGTGTCTGTGTCCCAAGAAGCTTCCCTTCAGGACACCTTTAGAAGGAAGTAGTTCCGGAGCGGCTCCCGCTGTTGAGGAGGAGCGGCCGCGTGGTGCTTTGTGGCTGTTGTGGAGAGAGAAAAGAGGGGCATAACTCAAGTTAAAATTTGCTTAAAAGAAAGTGAGAGGATTGAACTGAAGGTGTCCTCAGCAGAGGCAACATTCGTACAAAAACCCTCTCGGAGCCCTTTAGCTAAGGGGAAAGGAATGTGCCCTCGCCGAGCTGAAGGGGCAGAGCACAGGCCAAGGGATCATCCAGGAGTTAGCATTTATTGCACCCAAAGGCTTCCCCTTGTTATGGGGATGTTTTGTTCCTGGTGAAGCAAAAATCCATTTTTTTTTGTATCAACCTCATGTGCTTGATAACTGAAAATCAATTACAGCACAAACCTCTCCTCTAGTGGCTGCTGCGAGACTGCCTTGCTCTACCCTTAGCGAAGGAGACAGCTGCAAGACATGAGGTATAGCTTTTCCTTTTAAAATATAAAAATAGAGTTCATGTGGAGCTGGTGCTGAAGTGGCTGTTAATAATATCACTGTCTTTTGAGGTTTTTCATTACCCCCAGGAAAGGACACCATCTCTCCAGACTCAGTGAGCGTCGCTGCTGAAGTAATAAATTTCTTCATGGTTTTTTTTCTTTTTTCCAGTCTTTTTCTCCCAGGCCAACGAACCTTTTCAGTTGCGAGATGTGGCTGTTGGAGAAGCTGGTGTATTTCTCCAGCAAAAGCATTTCTATGTAGATTAAAAAATGTTTCCTGGTACAGTGCTTCCCCTGTAACGGTGTTTGTGTGAGGGGCTCTGCTTGCCCAGCCCTGCTACGGCCTTCCCTGCCCTCTGAGCCGAGGGGCTGTGGAGAAGACGGGAGATGGTTTCCCTGCTGTCGGAAGGAAATCTCTTGGAGAGGGATCTTCTTTTTCCCCCAGACTGAAGAGCCCTGATGTAAAGGATCTGCTAGAAAGCTGTCCTTTGTAAAGGTTGTGTTTAAGTATCTAGTATCCCACCTGGGAACAGAATCATAGAATTGTTGAGGTTGGAGGAGACCTTTAAGATCATCAAATCCAACCATCAAATGAGCACGGCCGAGTTACTGCTAACCCGTGTCCCTCAGCACCTCATCTACCCCTCTTTTGAATCCCTCCAGTGATGGTGACCCAACCACTTCCCTGGGCAGCCTCTTCTGATGTTTCATTACCCTTTTGGTGAAGATTTTTTCCCTAATATCCATCCTAAATCTTCCCTAGCACAACTTGAGGCCATTTCCTCTTGTCCTATCTCCTGTTACTTGGGAAAAGAGACCGATCCCTGTGCTACACCCTCCTTTCAGGTTGCGGAGAGCGAGAAGGTCTCCCCTCAGCCTCCTGAGGAACAACCCCGGTTCCTCAGCTGCTCCTCATAGGACTTGTGCTCTAGACAATTGGCATGAGGTCTCCATGATACCTGCATCCAGCCTGGCGTGGCTTGATGGCCAGGATTAGCTAATTGTGGTGACTGGGCTGACTTTGCTTGTAGGCTGATAGGGGCTGGAGCATGTTGCATGGGGAAAGTGAGCTGGCACCCTGGGGCTCTGCTCTGCCGGGTGCTTTTAGGCTGAGGGTGAAAGGAGAATGTGGGTGAAAAAAGCGAACGGGCGGAAGTAAAAAAAAAAAAAAACATGGTTAGATGCCACGAAGTAGGTGGCAGTGCCTTAACCGTATGCGTGTTGTATAGGCCACTAGGGCCTCTTCCATCCTTATCAAGGGGAGTGCTAACCTTCTCTCCTTTCATACAACACATTGCAGGGATACCATCCGACGGTATTTAAACCTCCATCAAGTTTCTTCTATTAAGGATCGGGTGAGTAAATAGTTGTCGTCTTTTCCTTCTCAGTTTGACATCTATTTCTGATTCCCATAATAAATTTTTTACCCTAATTCCTGTTATAAATATAAAAGCCCCGAAAACCCCGTTAAAATAGCATTGACGCGCGCTTCTTGCCGTCTTCTTAATATATTCACCGCTCTCAGCCAATCAGAGCGCAGGGGCCGCATCCTCTTGGGCTGCCCTCTGCCGTTGACGCCGCGCCCCCGCCTAAAAGCTACGTTCGCCGGGGGAGGGCGCTTCTGCTTCCGCCTCGCTAATGGCGGCGGGAGGGCCTCTGGGTCCGGCGGTTCGAGTCCCGGCCCCGGAGGGCAGCCGCGGGCGGGGGTGGGCGCCGCGGGCTGAGCTCTGCCTCCCGCCGGGATGAGCTTTAAAGCAGGATTTGCGGGCGAACCCGTCTAATCTGCGCAGGGTTTAGCCGTCTTTCTGGGTATCCCGAAGGTTTAAGTGGGAACACTGGTGTACCGGGGGATTTGCTAATCACGTTTTTCTCAGGCAGGGGAGGAGGGCCCTTTCCTACCGTGTTCCTGCTGCCCCCGGGCTGATAAATCTCTCTGAATTGTGTCCGAGCTAACGACAAGTTAAAAAGAAACATACGCTGGTTCCAGATGTGGAAGCAGTTGCAGAGTTTGGGGTGGGTTTTTTCGTTTTTTTTTTTTGTTTTTTTTTTTTTTTTCGTTTTTTTTTCTTTTCTTTTTTTTTTTTTTTTTTTTCCCCTTTTTCTAAAGGTCTTTGCCGTCTGCACGCCGAGGGAATAAACCCAAAGCAAACGTCTGGCTAGATCAGGACCTCAGACTGGCCCTGGGTGATGCTCTGGGGACAGGGTGATGTTCTTGCCCACCCCAGTGTCCTGCTGTCTGTCCCACCGATGCCAGGTGTCATGCACCGTGCTGTCCCTTGTCCCCATCGGCTCTCCTGGAGCTTCCTGCTCGGTTCCCTGCGGGAAGGACCAGCTGGTGCCAGTCGTGGAGGAGCCGCTTTGACGGACAAGTCTGCAGATAGAGCCAGGTGCTGTGCCCAGAGATGTTCATGGCCCCGGGGCCACCAGCTGCCCAGAGCTGCTGCACCGTCCCAGCAGTAGAATTATAGAGTCATAGACTCATGGAATGGTTTGGGTTGGGAAGGACCTTAAGGATCATCAAGTTCCACCCCCTGCCCTGGGCAGGGACACCTCCCACCAGACCAGGTTGCTCAAAGCCCCATCCAGCCTGGTCTTGAACCCCTCCAGGGATGGGGCAGCCACAGCTTCTCTGGGCAACCTGGGCCAGGGTCTCACCACCCTCACAGGAAACAATTTCTTCCTAATAGCTCATCTAAATCTCCCCTCTTTCAGTTTAAAACCTTTCCCCTTTATCCTATGTCTCGCTTCCCTGACCAAGAGTCCCTCCCCATCTCTCCTGGAGCCCCTTTCGGGACTGGAAGGGGCTCTAAGGTCTCCCCGGAGCCTTCTCTTCTCCAGGCTGAACCCCCCCAACTCTCTCAGCCTGTCCTCACAGCAGAGGGGCTCCAGCCATCGGAGCATCTTTGTGGCCTCCTCTGGCCCCACTCCAACAGGTTGATGTCCTTCTGGTGCTGAGGAATCCAAAGCTGGATGCAACTCTCCAGGTGGGGTCTCACCAGAGCCGAGGCTGCTCCTGGCCACCCCTTCTAGATACCGATGAGTTTATTAAGGGATTAAAAGTTAGTTTCCCCTCCTTATTGAATGCTGTGATTTATGCATGCGTTTAAATCAATCCCATTTCCTGCGTTTTACCCCTTCTCCCCGAGGCTTTCAGGCTTTGCTGTTAGACATTCGTTATAATCACATTGTTTGGAGGCAAGCGAGATGCTGTGGGTGGTTTAAGTGATTTGAATAAATGAGCTGCGTTACTTAGGCACTTCTTCCAGGTGCTAATTGCCCCTCCTGAGCTCTAGATGCCCAGACTTGGGCAAGTTTGTGCTGCCTCTCAGTGAAATACTAACGAGCGATCCTGCTAATGAAGATGCTGTGTGGAGATTAGGTCCGTGTCCCTGCCTGGCCAGGAGCTGTGTCTGGCAGAGGAGGTGCCCAGAGGGCTGGGGTGCCCAGGGTGGGGGATTCTAGGTACCGTTAGCAGGCAGTTGCTGGATGGGCTACGTAAGCAGCTTATTTTGTCATTTTAATTTTTTAATCCCACGCATTCGGTCACGCTCTCTTATTAGTAAGCATTAGCTCTCTAAGTCCCATTAGCTCCACCAAGAGCTGGGGCTTTGCTCGTGGGGACACTGGTGAGGGAGCCAGCGGGGGTCTGGGGACCTGATCCTGTGGTTGGTGATGTCCATGATACCCCACGTGGCTGCGGGTCTGGTCCTGGCCCAGGGGGATCGGAGCCATCACAGCTCAGTGCTTTCCTCCTCTGTGCCCCTGATCCCCCTTCACAACCTCCAAACAATCCCAACTGGGTCCCTCCAGAGCCCATGCAAACCTGGGACTGGCCCCGTTTGGCTTCTTGCTGCTTTATTAAGGCAAATTTTTATTTATTTATTATTTTCTTGTGCGTGAATACTACGATACATTCAAACCCACCTCTCCCTCCATCAGGTTTTCCCTTTAACCCCATGGCCATCCCCGGGGCTGTACTTTGTTAGAGAATCTCAAGCCTTGGATTTAAAATTAGTTGACTGCTTCTCTTTAATAAAATTATTCCTCCTCTCTTTAAATAGCACAATATGTCACAGAAAGCCGGTGGGTCCGTTTGTGAAGATGAGGCAGCTCAGAGACAAAAAAGAGGAGGGGAAAATAAAAAAAAAAGTAAAAGCACACATCTCCCCAAACCCCTTCTGCCTAATCCAACTGAATTAGAGGATTTCGAAGTGGATTTAAAACTAAATCTTGATTAGGGAGAATTTCTCTCCAAGAGCTGCTGCACGGTGGTATTAATGGGAAGTGATCGTGGACAGAGGAAATAGGACAGAAATAACCGAGGGTAGCACATACGCACTCACGTCTGTGCAGGAACTGAGAGAGCCGGCGAATTTCTCAAGAGGAAAAGGGAGAAATCAAGCATCGACATCGCAAGACTGGGGGCCGCGGGGCTGGCCGGGGAAGCGGGGAGCGGCCAGATCCCTGCTGCACCCTGAATTCTGGTGGAGGGTTTGGCAGGTGGGAAGCAAACGACGTGCACGGCCGGGGGGAAGAAGAGCCGGAGGAGAGGTGGTCTCTGCCCCAGACGCCGGTGTTCCGTCCTCCGAGCCCCATGCTCTCAGGACACATGCCTGGAGGTGCCCATGGGATCCTCTCGCTGCTGACCATGGTCTTTGTCCTCCCAGAGGGTAAGTGCCACTGTCCCCAGGGTGTGGAGTCTGCCCGTGCTTTGGAGTTATGGTTGATCGCATCCTCCCCAAGCCCTGGTTGCTAAGGTGGGGTTTATCCTCGGGGTGGATGTGGGGGCAGTCCTGCCCCAGGTGATGAAGCTGCGTGTTACCGTGTGCTGGTGGTTTTTGGATGGAGCTAATGTCACCGTGTTTTGTACAAAACAAGGGCATGAGGGTAAGGAGCGGGGGCTGGGAGCTGGGATCCCCTGGGCTCCCCTTTCCTCGTCCTGCTGGGGCAGGGAGTCCCCTTGCCGTGCCTGGCTGTGCGAGGGGGGTCATGGACCCCCCAAAAACCCTGGGGGAGCAGATGAGGCTGGGATCCCTCAGGAAGGGCTCAGAGGTGGGGAAAGTTAATGGCAACAGTAAGTGCAACCTGATTTTTTTCTGCTGTGATTAATCAACCCAGGGATCAGGTACTGCGTTTGCCTTAAACTCTGTGGATGATGTAAATGAATATCCTTTGAGGCTTCTTTTTTTTTTAAAAGAACCTGAGAAATGGCTTAATTCCCATGCTGGTCTAGGGCAAGCAATTCTCAGACACAGTTGCCGACCCTGCAGGGAAGGACTGAGCTGCCACCAGTACAAGTGTGCAAGGCTCTGGGGACACACCAGTGCCACCGTCCCAGGGTCACACCAACACCTCTGTCCCGGGGTGACAGGCGCGTTGCCTCGCAGTTGCTCTAAATGAGGGTTTCCCTTCTGTTTCTGAGTTGTTTTTACCTCCTTGATGGACCCTGCGATAAAAGCAGGACCGCTCTCAGGGAGAAAACCACCCCTCTGGTGTGAGTGCCTCCAACACAGGCGCAGCTGAAACTGCAGGAATTTGGTGAAAATGGGCCAAAGCTGTTTCCGAGGGTGACCAAGCCCTGCCTGGGTGATGGCTGCGGTTGGGAGGTTTCACCTACTCTTTTCAAACCCTGTTTCAGAGCTCCCTTGTCCCCACCATTTGATCCCAGCTGAAATCTCGGGCTAATCTCTGATTTCGCACTGACCTCTAGCGGGAGATGCTTTTATATATATATTTTTGGGCCCACTGGGTAAACAAGTGGCAGCAGCTTCGGGCTCCGGCTCGGTGCTTAATGCGACTTGGCAAGGCAGAGAGCGCTGCGAAGCCGTCGTTAGAGAGCAGCGAGGAAGGAATTGAAGTATTTTCCCCCCTGGAAAAATCCAATTGTTTTTCATATGGTTCTTGTTTAGTGTCCGGACTCCGGTGTTATGGCTGCAACATTATCGTTGGCACCAAGAATGTGGACATGGGGTGCTCCAACCCAGAGGTGATCACCTGCTCCCACTCCCACCAGGGCTTCAAACACCGGTTCTGCATTAAGACAGAGAGCGGTGAGTTTGCCCCGGGGGGACCTGGGGTCGCAGGGGGTGCCGTATTGAGCCAGTGATGCTTGAAAAAAACCAAAACAAGCCTTGCAGCCTTCACACGGGACCTGGCCCCGTTGTAAGGCTGGCAGAGAGAGCATCACCCTCCACCCGGCTGTCACCCCCCCTGTCCCTGACGTCCCACCCTGTGCTTGCTTTGCAGTGGTCCTGGGCATCCTGCTGACCAGCGGCTGTGCCACCTCCCGTCACTGCCAGCAGCAGGAGCTGCCGGGGGTCCGCATCCACTGCTGTGACACAGATCTCTGCAACGGCTCCCCCCGAGCCCCCAGGCCACCCCCTGGCCTCACTGGTGGCCACCTCCTGCTGCCCTGCATCCTTGCTGCGCTGCTTCTCTCCTGAGCCCCCCAGGACTGGGGTGGGAGGACATGGGACCCTCGGGGGGGAGGCTGGGACAGGGTTGTCCCCATCCCTGCTCTTACAGGTGGGCAGGATGCCCTCCTCTCCCTTCTCCTCAATAAAATGTGCCGAAGGCTTTGCCCTGAAAAGATTTCGGTGATGCCCCGGCGGTGGGGCTGCATCCCAGGGAGGATGGGAGACATGTCGCTGGGCTCAGAGTGGGGGGACCAGCCTGGGGCAGGGGGACCACAGAACCAGGGGTACCCATCGCCACCCGTGGGGACTCTGCCCACATCCCTGCGGGGCACCGGGAGCCGAGCCCGGCTCTTCCCCACGAGAGGGCATCCTCGGCCCTCGCTCTGCCGTCCAGCATCCCCACGGGTGGGCTTCGGGGTCTGGGGATGGAGCCCCCCGCTGCTCAGGGCAGCGTGGGTCCCGTGGGACGGGTGGGCGGTGGGGTGGGGAACAGGGCACCCACGTGAAATGAACAGGGTTCTTTTGTTTTCAGATGTTCTCCCAACTCGAGAGGCCAAAACGGGAGCTTTAACAGGAAAATCTCATCCCATGCGGATGGGAGCCTAAGTGGCTTGTTCAAGGTCATCGCAGGGGTTTGCGGTAGAGCTGGGAATTAAATGCATATGTCTCAAGAGCCAGCCTTGTGCTTTTATCACCAGGGAAACAGCATAAACTTCACTGGTGAGAAATGAATGAAATATGTTTATTATAATTTTTTTTTCCTTAGCTAAAAAAAAAAAAAAAATAATGCAAAAGACCTTTTCCATGCAAAACATCAGCTTTTGATGACATTTATCAGATGTGTATCAGAAAACAAGTCAAAACTCTACCAAAAATATTATCTGAGGCACCTTCCCAGCAGAAGCACCTTGGGGCTGACATGTTCAGATTCTGAAGATTCGAAATAAAAAGAAATCAGCAAACAGATCCTGTAGAAATGACAAGAACAATAACACCAATTCCCTCTCTTTCTCCTTAAAATGTTCCTTATGATTTTCAGGGGAGCAAGAAACATTTCCTTGGTGGCTGGAGTTATTCTTGCTGCCGGTTATTTATCTGCCCGGATGAGTGCTGTGCTGAGTTCTTGCAGCAAAACCTCCACGGCATCAAAATTAAACTCCCATTTATCGGCCGAGGATGGGGACAGACTCCCAGCGGAGGGGACAGGGCTGGTGGCCGGGGGTCCCGGTGTGGCGTGGACCACTTGACCATCCAGCAGCATCTTGGGGAGAAGCGAGGGGCCAGGAGATGCCGTGGTCCCCTCCGTCGCGGTCCCCGGCCGTGGTCCCTGGCCGCCTGCATGCCTCCAGCTGGTGATGCTGCCGGCCCCGCTCTGCCCCCCTTGCCCAGCTTGACTCATCCATCTTGCGCCGCGTAAGAGGCCTGTTGCAATTAAGTAGGCTGAAGTGCTCCTGAACTCTTTAACCTTTGCCCCGGGATTGCTCCTTTTGCCCTGGGGCTGTGGATCAGCTCCATTGCACTCTCCAAACAGCGCCTGCTACTTAGCTGACATTTCTTTCTCCTGCTGGATCCTATTAGCACCCTGAGGTTGAAAATGCTACTTTGGAGCGTTGTAAGGAATGTGATTTATACTGGAAAGTAGTGGCAATCTATCTTTCCCTATACACACACTACACGTGAGGCTGGAGAGCTAAATCCACATCGCCTGAACAAACAGCCACGGGGGTAATTGTTGAGGAGGCTTCAGACACCTCGAGAGGAGAGGAGACTGTGGAACGGCACAAGCCGGGCCAGGGGATGCCGAGCTCGGGGCAGGCAGCCGACAGCGGGGAAACTGCTCCCCAGTGGGATCCCACCCCCACACCAGTGCAAACTGGTGCTGGGCACTGCTGGTTTCCAGGCAATGCTGAAGATCTGGTTGGGAGCTGCCTGGGCTGTTTGCAAGGGCTCTGGTCGTGGGGTCCATCGTGTACTTTTTCACCCTTTTCCTTGCCTGTCGGTCTGGTGTCAAAGGAAGACCAGAGCAGAGTTTGCACGGGTTTGCTGGCATGGGAGAACATCTCATAGATAACGCCGTACGCATGGGAGGCAGATGAAAATAAGAATTGAACGGTGCCTGAAGGAGGGCTGATTAGCCTTTATCAGATATGACACACTAACCACTGAGGCTCCTTGCTGGAGTACCGGGTTAAAATCTCTGCAGCATCAAATTTCCTCCTCCTGAGCACAGAGACACTTTCCATAGCGTTTGTGTGAATCTTCCGGAGAAGCCCTGGAGACTGAAACCGTCTCAGCCTCATGTGGGCATTAAAAAGTCCCACCCACGTGTTTAAAAAAAGCCCCAAACCCCAGAAACGCAAAAGCTGACATTTACTCTCAAATGTCTTCTTCCTGCCTGGCTGCATGGCTGCATCCCGCGTGAGCGGCGCGTCAAACCCCCCCCCTCGCCGGGGCTGGCTGCGTTTTAGCGGGGCTGTGGGCATCCTCGTGGGCATTCCCACCAACGGCCCAGCCGACAGCCGAGGGGTGGTTTTTTTGCACACGCAAAAGTGCGCGCACAAACACACACACAGGCACTAGCATGCTGCTTTCCGGGAGAAAAACCAACTACAACCCCCCCGGCCCCCCAACCCCTAAGCAGCCTCTATGTCAAAAGCCCTTTTATAAAAGCCTCAGTAGCTGAAGAATTGCCATTGTTTCGGTCTCCAGCGAGTGCTAGTCTTAAAATATTTCCAGCTCAGAGCAGGCTTTGACATTCTGCCCAGACCCAGGAGAGGGAACAAACACGAGCTCAGAAGTGTTTCTACAAGGCACAGATCCTGCTTCTTTTTGGAGAACCACGTTCAGCATCTCGCGTCCTGTAGTTTACCCCCAAGGTGGAAGTAACACCCCGAAACACCCCCAAAAGTCAGGAGGCGAGGACTCCTTGGGGGCTCCCGGTAAGGAAGGGGGAGCTGGCCCCGCTGTCATGCTGGGACGCTGGGCTTTGCTTTTCATGCTGGTTACTCAGCCTGTCCCTCAGGAACAGCAAAGCCAATTTTTCCCCCCAGAACTCTGTCGTTCCAGGCTGCTCTTGCTCGAATGCCAATGGCTGTGCAGCCCCAGCTCCCCACCCCGCTGGATGCCGGCGGATGGACCAAAAGCGCAGGCTGGTTAGACCCTGGCAATCACAGGAGGCAGAAATGAGGTGCTATTAATCCCCCTTAGCCTTTTTTTGTGTGTTCACCAGTGATCCTGGGTGGGACAGTGCAAATGTGGGAGGAGGAAGGTCTCAGGGCTTCACTCTCTCCATCGCTGCGGGCAGGAAGGGCAGGCGAGGGATGGACCACGACACAAGCACCCACCGCAGCTCCCTGTGGTGGTGGGAGCTGGGGTAGGAGGACCTCAGGACAAGGCTGTCCCGGGGACTTGACTCGCTGGGGAGTTGCAGCACAGCTCTTTGGCCAGCATTCATCTTTTCTCACCCTTTCCCTTTCCATAATGTAAAGTGAGGAGGACAGGAGCCGAGACTGGCTCAGCTACACTTCTGCAGACCAAGGTCATCCCCGCCTTCTTGCAAATAACATTTTTTGGCAGAAAACTGCTAGAGGTCTGCGGGCGATCGGGAACAACCTGGCTGTCCCCAGGGTCCGCGGGGTCTATGTGCTCCAGAGAGCAGGAGCGAACATGGGCTTATCTCGGCTCCTCGCGTTGGATAACGGGCAGTGTTTGCCCAAGAACAATGTGGGGTTAAAATTTAGTAAGTCCTTGTGCAACTCCTTATAGAGAGACAGCGAGGACAAATAAACATCTCTTGAAATACAGTCAGTACTGGGGCTCGCTGTTTAATTCATCCTCCGGAAATGCATGTTGTTTGTAGCCATGCGTGGCAGGAGCTCGGAACAGCAGGGGTCTGATCCACTCCAAATTTCAGGCGAAGTAATACCATCCTCATTCTTCTCTTGTTTGTTCTTAGGAGAGAACACAAGGTCAAATCTTCAGCGAGTGCAAAGTTTGCTTTAAACTACTGAATTTTTTATGTGAGAAAGTTTCTTCTCCGCTTGCTCGCTCTCTCCTACCATTCCTCCCCCTCCATCCAGCCCGGGAGGAGCTCGAGTTCCCAGAGGATTTGGGTTTCCTCCTTGAGTGATAAAGCCTTCTTGGGGGGAATCAGAGCTGGGTGGCCAAACCCAGAGGTCCCGGTGTTGAAGGTTAGGATATCACTCTCTTATCTGCTCCCCTCCTGAGGAGACACAAGCAGGGGAGCAACCACGGGTGGGACATCCCGCTCCCACCTCCCTGGGGCTGCCCAGCCTTCCCAGGGGCTGCTGCACCGGGCTCCAGCAGAGAAATCCCCTTTTTCTGGGGGCTGGTTCAGCCCCATCCCTTTCACAAAGCCGAGAGGGAGCAATGCCAGCCCTATTGACAGAAAAACCATGAACTGGGTCACGTTGCCCGTTCCCCTCCCGGCGCTGACAAACCCGGAGCTGGTTGCTCGGTCTGAACGTTGTGCGGGGCTCGTTGTATAGGGCACAGCGTCCGTGCTGGTCCGGGAGCTGCACACACGCTGGCTTTGCTCAAACGAGCCCAAAGCCTCAAAGAAATGCTCTTCTTCTTTAGGACGGGAGCCAAAGCTGCCCTTTGCCAAGGGCTAGGCGTCGGGGGGAGTTGGATGGAGGGAGAAGGGGGGATCCTTGTTCGTTTTAATGCCCTGATGGCAGTGCCGGAGCCAGCGATGTGCCTGACCTACATACAGCCCCGAGCTCTCTGAGCACAATTGATCCATTGGCAAGGGAGCGAACGCGGTGGTGGGGGGAGGACCTGCCCCCCTGTATCCAACCGGCATCGCCCCCTGGTCAACTGGGAACCGGCAGCACCGTGGCCGTGTCGCAGCATCTGACCCATGGGATGAAGCCACCTTGTCCTCCATCCCGGAGGAGGATACCTTGTCCTCCATCCCGGGCACCACGTGCATCCCACAGCCCCCAGCATCGCTCCGTCATACCCTCCACGCTCCACAGCTCCAGCACGGAGCAACCCAGACCCGTGGACACGTATTTTGAGATGTTGTCCTCGGGCAGACTTTCCTTTTGTGCTTCTGGGAGGGTAAGGCGTTGGTTTGTACATGCCCCTGGGATGCCTCTAAGTAAAGCAGAGAAGGTTTCGGCTGTTGATAGGTCAAAAGGTGTGCTCTTTGGCTCGGAAGCTGGATTCACATCTCCTTACAGAGCCTGCTAATGGATCATCAGCGGATTTGAGTGTCCGTCCTCCCTGGTTGTCTGGTTTATGCCGCCTGGCAACACAACCCTTAAGCCTTTTCCTTTGATTCTGTTGTTTTAGCATCTTTACACTCTTGGGCCACGCTCGCCGACCTCACAGGTTCTACTGCAAAAGGATGGATATTTCTGTCATAGTTTGCTCTTTTCTGTCCTTCAGCGGAGGTGGTTGGGAGGGTGGCAGGAATATAATGGCAAATGAGGGGAGGAAAGGGAAGATGCTACAGTGCCAGGTGATTTTTTTTTTTCCCAAGTCCCCAGATTCTCACTAATTAAGAGCTAGCGGGAATAAAAGTAATACCATCTAGTGGCACGGTGGCCTAATCCTGTAGTCTGCCTCTCCCCAGGCACGGGGACACAAATTCACTCGCCTGACTGCTGGTGGCACTAGCCAGAGGGTGTTGATCTGGGGGAGGACGGATGAACACCCCGAGAGAGGGACCATGGCGTGGGCAGCAGCGTGGAGGAGGATGGAGAGGGGTGGCTGATGGATGAGAGGATGCAGTGTCCTTGCAGTGGGTAACCCTTTCGGGACAAAAGCCAGGTCTTCTGGGTGTCCGTGTCATGTCCCTCCCCTCAGGTTATATCTCCTCTATTAGTGCTACCTCCATGGAGCAGCAGACTTTGTCTCCGACAGTCATTATGGAGCTCGTTAAGCACGGAAAACCAAACCCTGGTGCGGAATCAGGAAAAATAAGGCAAGTTAAAAGGTGGGCAGAGCCTGGCATCGCCTCTCCCCGGCGGCGTCGCTTTGCTCCTGGGAAAGGGCCCTGCCAAGTTTCACTTTTACCCGGCAGAAATGAATCACGGCAAATTGCTGACGGAGCCTCCACCAACTGCTTCGGCATAAAGGGAAAACGCTGCTGGTCCATCTCCCCCCACCCCCCCCGCCCCGCCAGCTCCTTGCCGGCTGAGCGCGAGGCTGCTAATTAGTAAATAAGGGATAATCCGATCAATTAAATGCTCAGCCCGGGGGGCTGGAGAGGAGGGCACACCTCTGCTGGTGAGGTGGCTGGGAAGGGATGGATGCGGAGAGAGGTTTTTATGCCCTGAGTGGATGGACAGGCTCCATCCCCTCCATCCCCGAAGGGATGGCCGGAGGAGGGACGTCCGTCCCTCCTCCGGCCATCCCTTCGGGGATGGAGGGGCTGGAGCCTGTTCAGACCATGCCCTGTCCTCACCCCAGGCCACCCCCTAAGTCATCCCAGTGTCACCGCAGCGGGTAAATAGCTGGCACCTCGCCGGCGAGGCAAGCTGCAGGAGATGCTGACTGTTTCCCGACTTGCAAATTCAACCTCAGGAGAGCAGCAAAAGGAAATTAAATGCTCGCTCGATGATGGCAAGTAGGGCCCTCCCGGGGCTTTGCAGCAGCCGGGGTGGGGGGCTCATCTGTGGCTACAGGGACCCGGCCATGGGTCCTGATCCTGTCCCCATCCCCATGCCACCCCCCGCCCCCCCCAGCAGCTTTTTCTCCCTGTGGCTCAACCCTAACCTGGCACATCCCTCGTACACGGGTTTTTATGAGCCGCTTCCCCTCAGCCGTCTTTGGCACTATTAAAACATTTTCCACCAGCACCGATTTCAATTGCATGTTTTTAAAAAGTCATTAAAGAGAATTCCCCGTGAAATTATTTTTATTTCCCACCTCTCCTCCCCGCTTCCCCGCCCCGCCGTCTTCTTCCAAACTAATGAGATTAATTGAGAACTGCAAACATCTTCCAAGAGCCCAAGGCAAATGCAATGTCAAACAAATATAACTCTTCCCGAGCTGTGCAGGATCACACCGACCCTCCCTCCCGCTCAGAGCATCCCTCCCGACAAGGGGCTGCATTTTGCAGACTCAGGAGGTGCTCAAGTTTTGAAATCTTTGATATTTTTTTTTTTTCCTCCTCCTTTGAGGAAGGAAAAAGAAAGTGCCTGAGGAATGAGAGCTGTCAGATGCAATAATGTGAAATCTTACTTCTGGCTGGCGTGCAGAGGGGGGTCTCTCTGGCGTTGACTGTGGGGGGCTGAAACAAGGAAGCGGGGAGGAATGTTAGAAAAGTTATTCTGCTTTCTCTCAGCCCCGCAGGTAGGAAAAGAAAGAAAAATAAAATCCCCCGAACCCAATAACCTGCTAAACCAAACCCCACAATAGCCCTATTCACCTCCCAGGCTTTTATCCGCTCCCAGTGTTTGATTCCTCCCATCCTGGCGCTGGGTTAATCGATAGAACAAATCTCCGGCGTCGCACCTCTCCCGGCCCCCACGGGCTCCTCCGCCATTGATTAAAGCAAACAGCCATTTGCAGGGCTGCACGCCTCGGAACACAGCAGGCTTTTCCAGGCTGCCTTGCTACCACCCGCTCTGGATAAATGAAGGAGAGGGAACAATATGGGAGATTTGTTACTTGGTGGAGCAATCCCTCAGCGTCACCTTCCTTTTAAGCAGGGCGAAGAGAAACCTCAAATAAAGCCCCAAACCCTGCTGAATTACACGGGATTGCACACATTCATATACACATACACACACAGTGGTGAGGAAGACGGTGACAATAGTTTTGGAATTGGAGAAAGCAAATTTACTTGCACGGAGCAGCCCCCCCCAAAACCTATTTTGTGCAAAGACAACGGGCACTGATGACGGCAGAGGTAATTAAGGCAGGGGAATGAACTTGCTCCTTTGCTTTAATGACTTTAGCCTCACTCACAGCTCATGTGTGCTGCCAGCCCCTCTCCTCCCAGGGGCGTGGATGGATTTCGGTGGGACTGCAGGGAAGATGCTGTGAGATGCTCATGGAGGGTCTGTCGAGTCACCCCCTTGTAAGAGCGGGGGGTGCCTGGGACCAGGGGGTACACGGAGAGCAGAGAGCCATCGCACCAGCACAGGCAGGGGACCAGGGCAGCCGTGGAACAACCTGCCCTGGTGCCCATGCAACAGCCTGGCCAAAAAAGAGCATGGATCCAGTCCCTGGCACCCTCTGACAAGTTAAAAACCTCCAGTTTATTAAAGATACATTCCTATGCTAATAAAAGACGTGTTGTCTGGTGGCAGAGAGGCTGCAGGATGTTATGGTTGGAATGTTCCTCAGCCCTTCTGTAATTAAAAGCCCCACCAGCTGTGGATCTGCGAGAAGCTATTTCCCCCCCCCCCAGACAGACAGACTTGATGTTTTCTGTGATCTCCATGATGTCACCAGCTCCCCTTTGATGTGTGCAACCGAGGAACTGCCGAGGCTCACGACTCCAGGGGGATATTTGTCTGAGTATTGCTCATTAGATGACCCAGTAGGATGGAGGCAAGATTAATTACAGAAGGCAAGAGACCGATCCCTGTATCCATATTCATTAGCGCATTAAGGCTCGGTGGCCATTGTGGTGAGCCAAATGCAAAAATAACAATAGGACGAAGTCACTTCCCTGAGGATTTCAATAACGGGACAAAAGGATGGATCGTTTTCCCCATTTCATGTGGGGAGAATGGAGACTCAGAGCAATTAAAGGCCTGTCTTAACATCATAAAGCAGACTATCCCACGAGGGGCGTGCAGGGGAACCAGACCCAGAGCAGATCCCTCCTTAACCCCACCTCGTGCTTTCACGTTTGTGTAGCACAATGAAACCACAAATCTGCAGGGGTTTCCTTATGCAAGTCCTCCTCGTGGACCGACTGGTGGCAAGTCATGTTGCAGGGGTGGCCAGGGGTACTCAGAGCAGCCGTGCTAAGCCCTGCTGCAGCTGGCAATGATGGACCAGCCCTTGGGGTCTGTGGGGCACGGATGGCCTGGGCTTTGACCAAATGGCCTCAGGAATTGAGCCCTCCCCACACTGACTCTTCTGACTCCACATCATACAACGCAACCTCCTAAAATCCCTGGGAAACACTTTGTTCCTGTTCTCTTTCCAACACCCTTGCTCCCATCTCCACATTAGATGCTGGAGACAAAAGGCTCTCCCATCGCCCAGCTCAGACGCTCCCTGGGGACTCCCGGTCCTTCTCTAGTGACCAGGATTTTTCCAGAGACAGAAAAAGCTGGAGGCAAAATCCTGCTGCCCGTTGTAATAACATAAAGGAACATATTTTGTGTGATCCCTCCGATGTGTCGCCTTTGGGCTCTAGGGGTCCATGGAGGACAGCTGGAGCCCGACCTTCTGCCCAGGCTTGGTAGACCGTTACGCTGGTGGCCTCCGAGTTGTTATTCTGGGTTAGATAAAAACAGCCCCATGACAGCAGAGAGGACACAGCGCAGGTTGTAGGAACAGCACGTCCCCTCCGCTCACACCCTGGCCGCTTGCTGGGGCAAATACCGGTCCCAAGGCTCCGAGTGAACATTTCTGCAGGTATTTACCCTGCAAGCAGCCCAGAACTGGATTAAGATAAGGTGAGCGCTGGGACGATGTGGAAATGCCTGTCAGGCCCACAAACCTGCAGGGCAAATTAAGCAATCGTGTTCCCAGGACATACATAAAAATAAGTAAAAAACACTATTAATCCATGGCAACAAAAGGAGATAGCATGGCAACAGCAGCAACTGCTGCAAAACAAAACAGTAACAAGAAGAGAGGAGGGGAGAGAGAAGATAAAGCCCAGTTCTATCCTTCAGGGGTTTTTAAGGTAAAACGGGATGTTGCATCCCAGGTGGGTGGTGGTTAGTCCAGGGACCGGGTGTGATGGGCTGGCTGTGTGGTCCTGCTCTGACCCATACACAGCTCTGCTGGGCTGCTGGGGTCTGGGAGGGTCCCGGGGTGACTGGTTTGGCCTCTGGAGCTGGGAAGGGGCTGCAGTGAGGCAGTGGCCATGGCACAGAGTGGTGGTGAAAGACATGGACCTGTTGGAGCAGGTCCAGAGGAGGCCACGAAGATGCTGCGAGGGCTGGAGCCCCTCTGCTGTGAGGACAGGCTGAGAGAGTTGGGGGGGTTCAGCCTGGAGAAGAGAAGGTTCCAGGGAGACCTTAGAGCCCCTTCCAGTCCCGAAAGGGGCTCCAGGAGAGATGGGGAGGGACTCTTGATCAGGGAGGGGAGCCATAGGATGAAGGGGAAGGGTTTTAAACTGAAAGAGGGGAGATTTAGATGAGCTATTAGGAAGAAATTGTTTCCTGTGAGGGTGGTGAGACCCTGGCCCAGGTTGCCCAGAGGAGCTGTGGCTGCCCCATCCCTGGAGGGGATCAAGGCCAGGCTGGATGGGGCTTTGAGCAACCTGGTCTGGTGGGAGGTGTCCCTGCCCAGGGCAGGGGGTTGGAACTTGATGATCCTTAAGGTCCTTCCCAACCCAAACCATTCCATGAGTTTATGATTCTATGATTTCCCAGGCTGTCTTTAGGGCAGGTCTAAATGCTGGGCTTCTCTGGGGGGACCTGAGCCTCTGCTTGGGCTGAGAAAGGTCCCACCTCCTGATGATCACTGGCGGAGCAGGACTGGGAGCTGAGGACACCAAGCTTATAGTGGGTCGCCCCTCCCCACCCGGCCAAATTGTTATTGAGAAAATTAAAGTAAAAAACGGCCAGTACAGGAAGAACAGTCCTCAATAGCAGCTCACAATCACTTACAAAGATGAGCTGCTCATGGCCATTGGCACCGCAGAAGAAAAAGAGCCTTTTACCCCTTAGGACTGACCTGCTGTGGAATTGCTGGATTAAGTAACTGAGCCCAGGAGCGGAGGTAGCCCCACTGCATTCCCACCCTCCAAAATGATGCTTTCAGCTCTGATGAGAGCAAACCCCTCCAGGAAACAAAACCGGGATAAACTCAGTGTCAAAACAAGGCTCAAACCCTGTTTTGAACCCAGGTAATGCTCGGCTGTGGGTGCGTAGGAAGAGCGTGATGGAAATAAGCCCTAATGGGTGTTAATTTGAAGTGGCAACTTCGTGAGTCAGGCGGGGGGGGGGGTGGGGGGGTGCAGGGGGAGGAGTGGGCAGGCGGCACGATGCAGGGATGAGAAGTGTTCCTGCTTCTGCTGCCTGCTAAAAGGGGTTATGTACACTTCTTGCATGGCGAGAGCACCCCGGCGAGGTTAGCTGGGCTGGGGATTTGGAAGAAGAAGGGGATCTGCGTGGAGAATAGAGAGGGGATTGCGGAAAGCTGAGTTACAGGCAATTTGGCTTTATCGGAACCCACGTTCAATGGATCGTTGTTAAAAGGAGGAGTTTTTCCATGCTGTGAGTGCCAAAGCAAATACAGTGAAAGTTAATTAAATGCTTGCCTGCTAAAATAATAATTTTCTTCTGAATTGAGGAAGGTGGAGTACAATGAGGGATGGTCCTGATAAAGCAACAATGATTCTCCAGCGTGCCTGGCAGAAGCGCACAGGTGAAAAACACAATAAAGCAGTTTTCTGGTGGGGAAAGTTCTCCACTTTTTCTCCCTCGTACAGGTCCATGTGTGGGACGCCCTCCACGGCTGCGCTGGCTGCTGAAGCCCTCACGTCCTGCCTGTCTCCATCACAAAACATGAACGTACAACCCAGTCAGCCCGGGGAATGGGATTGTCCGAATTACCGGCAGCGAGTGGAAATACTAATGCTTGTCTAGAGGAAAGAGAAGGAAGAGGGGGGAAAAAATATCTGTGAATAACTTCAATTTTAATTCTTGCTGGTGCTGGAGAATGGAGAAGCACCTCATCTGGCTGGCCTGGGGCCACTTCTGCACTCCGAGAATTTGTTCCGTGGGGGTCCGGGCAGAAAAAAAAGTCAGCTGGAAGAGAGGCCTTCCAAATACAAAGTGAATGGTAATATCATCATCACGCAAACAACCAGGGAGAATCGTTTAAAGAGGTGAAGCTGGAAAAAAAAAAAAAATTAAAAAAGAAAGAGGTCTTGAACCGTGCACCTGCAGGACCGGCTGCCCGTGAGTGTGCGGAGCGTGCCTTGCACACGCGTGTGCACTCCTGTGGCCCAATTAATTGCAGACTTAGAGGCCAGGCAGAGATTTCTTTTGAAAGCCACTCTCTAAATGTTATTTCCATTTAGAAAGAAAAAAAATAATTTGGAAGGATAGATGGCTTTCACCTTTACAGGGCTCCTCCCTGCAGCACCCCGCTGGCAGGGCTGCTCCCGGCTCCTCCAAGCCCTGCGGCATCCACATCTTCCAGTGCCCTGGGAATAGGCTTTCTGGCTCCCCCCTGGGCTGTGATAGGCATCAGGGCACCAGCGTAGCATAGCAAAATGGGGAGAATAAGAAGCAGTTTGAAGCTTTTATCTTTTTTTGGTGGTTGACTTCGTCTCAGCACTGCCCACTCCAGCCACTGCGCTAGACTTGTTGGGTTTGACTCGGCGTTCGTGGGTTCAATATTTTTATATTGAGGCCCCAAACTATGGGGGTCAGTATGAAGTCAAAACCTTGTTTTTTCATTAGTTTAATAAATATGATAATTTTTAGAATATCTAGTTTTCTGCTGTCTTCCAAATGCAGATACTCTCTCTTTTCCCTCAAAACCCCCCTCCAGAAACCAACTGAAGTTAGAACCTACATTATTTGGCATTGGCTCTTTTAGATATGTTGAACTTTACTTCATGACTGAAATTACAGAAATAAACCCACCAGTAAAATAGAAACTAATAACTTTTACCCTCTTTGTCTTTCTATGGGAGTCAGGAACGGCTTAGTCTGTACAATAATTATACTGTATGCACAGCAAAAAAGTTCTTGACTCCTGCCATAACCAGCCCTTCCCCACCAAAGGGAAAAAAAAAAAAAGTTGGCAATAAATTTAAAACAGTTTTATTTACCTTGAACTACTCAGCCAAGAATGCACATTATTTAGGGACTGGAATAAAAAGCCATTCACTCTAGTTCAATTGGCCATTTAGTTCAATTTGTGTGTGTTACTGCAGGTAATTACTATGGTAATAATGTACTGTAATCTGCGCTGATTTGGAACTTGTCCTGTTTCTGTATTAATAATAAGTGCCATATATGTACTAATTACCAGTTTGTTACCATGGTTATTTGCGTAGATGCCATGTTAATGATACCCTGGAAACATAAAGCAATCACATTTTTGAATTAAATCTTTGTGGTCTCTTTAGTGCTAAAAGCCCAATTCACATAAAATAATGATGAAGAAAATGAGATCATCGTCGCTGACTTGCCAGCGAGCTGATTAGCTGCGCTGCATAAATATACCATTTTACCATACTGAAAAATTAGAGCCTCCAAAACATTTTCCACGGTTGCTAAGTAACTTCCCGAAGATTACATCACTTACAGGAATACGCGGTGCCAAATCTGTCATGCACACGTATTTATAGAGCCTACGGCGCGGGGAACGTATTGCTGGGCGGAGAGGGCTCCGGTGCTGCCATAGGTGTGAGCTGCTGGCTCCTGGCCAGAGGAGAGGGGCAAATAAACCCGCATCCCCCGCCCCTGCCCCGCGCCTTTCCTGACAAACTCACACAGGCACCCCTCACTCCTTGGAAGGAGCCGGGAGGCAATCCAGAGACGTCTATTTTTTAGGAGTATTTAAAGCCAGAAGGGACCTCTGCTGTCCCTCCTCTACAACAATTTCATGCTGCAAGTCCTGCGCTGGCGTGCGTCTCTTCTCCCCTTTAAATTGAGCCGAGCAGCGCGTTTTGGGGGATGCTAGGACGGGGGGGAATGGTTTTAAACTGAAGGAGGGGAGATTAGATTAGATATTAGGATGAAATTCTTTGCTGTGAGGGTGGTAAGACACTGGAACAGGTTGCCCGGAGAAGCTGTGGCTGCCCCATCCCTGGAGGGGTTCAAGGCCAGGTTGGATGATGCTTTGAGCAACCTGGTCTGGTGGGAGGTGTCCCTGCCCAGGGCAGGGGGTTGGAACTAATGATCTTTAAGGTCCCTTCCAACTCTAACCATTCCATGATTCTATGATTTGTTGGAAATGTGTACTGGGAGGGACACGGCTGGCTACTGCTGCCGCTCCGAGCGAGCGCTGGTGGGTCCACGCTCCCGCAGAGCAGACAGGACGATGGGCAGTGTTTGTCCCTGCAAAGCTTCTCCCCGCTCTCTGCCATCCCACTTCTACAACCAACCTGCCATTCCCACTCAGCAGCTACCTTGCTGGCCATGCTGGATCTACATTACAATTAAAAATAGTTTATTGGCAACAATAACATTCCCTTTTCCCTGCTCGCACAGTAAACAATGGGTCCCTTCCTACCCTAAAATTAATGGCAATTCTTTAACCAGATGACACTGGTGCAGGGACTGGGGATGGGGAAAGCTGGAACAGCAGAGCTGTGTGTCCCCGCAGACAGCAAGGAATAAGGCAGGGAAACCTATAGGTCCCAGCCCTATAGTAAAGTCTGATCCCTACTGCTGTGGGGGAAGCCCCATGGATCTGGAGCCTTTGCAGATCCATTGGGAGCACCAAGACCCAGAGGCTGCAGGAGGCAGCAGGGTTTGGGCACCCTGGGTCAGCCGAAGGATGGAGCTGGGGCTCTTCTCTCTCCTTGGCAGGGTTTGTCCAGGAGATGAACAAGGAAGTGGGAAAGAGCATCCTGGTGAGTCTGCTGGAGAGAAACCCGTGCCCTGGACCACGTGTATCCGTGTGTCTCCCCGGCCACACCAACAACATCTGCATCACAGCCAAAAGCCCCAGGAAAATCACAACATCAGTTTGCCGAGTGAAATGCAGGGTCTGCTCTCCTAGAACCTGATCCTTGGCATGTCGTGAAGGGGCTGGCGAGGCCCTCGCTGGAAGATGCCCCTGGCTTTCACCTGGTGAGATGCTGCTGGACCACAGCCATGGTGGGAGCGGAGTTTCTCCCCGTTATCCTCCCTCCGCTTTGGCCCAAGGCCATCGCAGCATTTCCCTCCCCGCTCCCGCAAAAACCCAGTCCCGCGCGGCGGATGCCATGTCATTTGAAAAGCTACTTAGTGCTCTTTATTATCTGGTCATTATTTTTCCACTGAAGCCTGAGATAAGCAAAGCATAAATCAAACCAGAACAGGAGCCACTTGGAGCAGGTAAAGGATGGAAAAGATTTTAATCAGTGAATCTGGGCAAGAAAAGCCAAAAGAGGGAGAGGGAGGGAGAAAAGGGGGGTGAGAAACAAAGAAAGAGAGAGAAACACCACTTGTTGTTTGTGGGATGAAGACAAATGTTTCCAAAGCCACATTTTCCACATGACTCCCAGTAAAAGCTCTTGGTTTGATTATTAATCACAGGGCAGCCTCCATCCATCACTCCATCCCTCCGTGCCTCCCGAGCTGTTTGATGTGCTACCCCTCCGCTCTCCCACCCCACATCCCCCCCATCAGGCGGCTCTGACAGGGGAAAGCCCAGGAAGTTATTCCAATAAAGAAAGCGCAATCAAATAAATAGAGGAGGAAATAAATAAGACTATCAGGAAAGTTGCTGCTGCTCTGGTTGGATCCCTGCCTCTCGAGGCTTCTGGAGAGCTGCTGACACTGGGAACGTCTTCTGAAATGGATGGACTTTGCCTCTTGCCTCATACATCTGTTTAATGACCTCTCCTTGCAGGCACTTGACGTGATTTATGGGATATAAATTTTACCTCTTTGCTTCGGTGTTGCAATCGCCACGTTCTGCAAGGTGAGAGCACCTCACCCCGCGGGGACGCCGGCCCGGCTCCCTCGCCCTCCTGCTCGCCAAACTTTCTTCCTCTGGCCCTTCCTTTAAAAAAAAACAAAAAAACAACAACAAAAAAGCAGCAATCACAAAAACAACAGACCTTTAAAAATGTGTTTTTTCCTCTTTAAAAGAAAACTAGTGCTGACGCAGCCTTCGCAGCGTTCAAGGCTGATGGTGCTTTTCAGAGAAAGAGAAGAGCAGCATCCCAGCTGATTTCCTGCAAATAGTAAAAACATATACATATATAAATAAATAAGTCCTTAATTCTTTTACTGGCATCTGTAGCCTCCAATTCATAAATTCATCAGGACTTTCCCAGGATGTCAGTTTTGGCAAATGAGCCCTGAGTTGCTTCATGCTAATGGAGCGGTGGGCTGCCTGACCTCAGGAAATAGAGAGGCCAAACATGAAAAAACAGAGCCGGGTTCAAGGCTGGGGCTGTGAACCCCAGATTTGAGGGTGAGGTCGGGAAAGGGTCAGGGAAGCATTGTGTGCGCGCGAGGGAGAAACGCTGGTTTCTATTTAAAACCTTTCATGCCGCTGCCAGCGACCTCTCGCCATTGTGCGCGGGAGCAGCCCGGCTATTGAGAAATGCGCCTTGAAGATCCTGACTGCGGGAATGGGAAAAGATTGGAAACAGTCACACTTACGTGTTACAAGCCAAACCCGCCCCTACCTTGGGAAGAAAGGGAGGGCGAGATCTGCCTGGCTCTTTTCAGCGGCTAACGCAGATGGATTTGCTTTGGCATTTAAGGGTGATGGATGTGCCAGGTGCTATTCATTAGAAATGATTTGTTGGGGCCAGCGTAGCTCGCCTGCCCATTAGGACGCATTTACTTCGCAGGTTAGTAATGATGGGTGCGCTTAATAGTTTCTAAGTATCAGAGGGCATTAAAAAAAGCCCTGGAAGAGAAGGCTATCAATATTTACAGCTTCAATTTGTTGGGGGAGGAAAGCCCCTGCGTGTGCCTGGAAGGGGTGTCCGCCCCAGGTCCCTGCTTGCCGGTGGTAGGTGTTGGCACAGGGGAGGCTGGAACGGAGCTGGGAATCTGGTTGTGTTTTGTCCTCAGTGCATCCAGGTGATGTGGCAGCAGCGTGTTTGGCTCTGGTGGGGGAGAACCGAGGCCCATCACCAAACTGGGGTGCACCCCAAAGGCAGAGCCGGCGGCAGAGCCCACGGCCCCTGGGTTGGTGGTGATCCTGTCGGGCTCGGCTCTCCATGAGCATCATGGACCATCATCAGAGGAGGCTGAAGGTCATTCACTGAGGGATGATTATGGCTATTACATCCCAATTCCCATCCCCTGCCCTCCCCCCGGGCCCAGGCTTTGCTCAGAGCGAGATCCCGTTAACAGCCCTCTGCCGATGGGCAGCCATTTACTTAAGTCCCAATTTTTCATTAAAATAGCACATATGGCTATCAAGCATCGCAAGGTCACAGGGCTGCATTGTCTCAGCTTAATATGATGCTATTAAGGCTGGACTATAATGTCCCAGATACAGCAAGTTCAGCAGCATAAGATCAAGCATTGGGCAAGACTGCAATTTCCTCCTGTCCTCCTGCTATGATCTTATCAAAGCCTGACTGATCTCTATATACGAAATCGCACCAGAGAGCATTAAATATCATGAAAGGCTCCGCTCCCCCCCGGCCTGCGGGGATGCTGGGTTCACAGCCCGTCTCCCTTTGTGTCGCTGCCTCCCTTCTCCAGCGAGGACCGGGGCAGCATCGGGCTGGGCTGATTCAATCAATGGGTGTGAGTTCATGTTTTATCTTTGCTATCGGGTTTTTTTTTTTTGAAGCCTGACCTCTTTTCAAGCCCATGTGGTTTTGAGTCTAACTTTTTGCCCAGTTCAGCATCAAGCTGCTGGATCTTGGCTGCCCTCGTGGCCACCGCGCCGGCCTGGGATCCTCGGTGTGGTGGCCATCACTGCTCTCTGCAACCCCCAGCAACCCTTTTATTTCTCCCTCAACTAAACTAGACGAGAGTAATTCTTTTCTTCCAACCTTTATCTTCCTATCTGAGCTACAAGTGCCTGCACGCAGTCCCTTTGACTGACTGCAGTTCCTCGCCCAGCAGGGCCAGGCTCCCGGTACTTGATGAAATGCAGGAAGGGAATGAACAATTAGGGAGCAGAGGCAGAGGTAGGAGAAGGTAGACTGGGAACTGTCTGGTGGCTTTATTAAGCCACGCAAAGATATGCCGCTTATTGACTCGTTGGCAGAGATTTACCGTGCTGCGCGTCGTGCCCAGATGGGAGGTTTTCAGAGCAAGAAGAAAGCGCGTAAATAAAGGCGAGTTTGTGTGCACACCAGCCCTGCCAAGGAGGAAACACCTCTCGCAATCTCTCCCCGAGCAGGGTTTGCAGAGCAAACAGACGTGTTAGTTCATCTCGGTAGCACGGAGGCACGCCAGGATCCCCAGCAGCCGGGGACTGGCGTGGAAGGAAGGTGGTGGCTGCTCCCGGGATGCGACACCGTGTTGGCATGGCCGTGCCGGGTCGGTGGCCCTGGGCAAGCCGGGGTGACGAGAGGGCAACCATGGGAAGGGGCTCGCTTGCAAAACAGACCAACCGACTCGCTGGAAAGGAAAATAGATGCAAAAGCCAAGCTCCTCTGCCATTATTTCCCATTTGAGTCAGAACAGCTTAAAAGATAATTAGTTAATTGAGCAATGGAAGCCATCTCCCTATAGCTATGTGTCAGCTCCTATTAGCTGCTCTGTAATGTTTGCTGAGAATATACAGATACTCTCTGGAGATATCGATCATTTATTTACCAGCCCCCCCGTGCTGCCCCCTCCCCTGCGGTGGGGCAGGGACGGCTGGGGTGGGCGGCCGCTCCATCACGCCACGCCGGCCCCGCAGACAGCCCTCAGCTGCGATTGTTTTCTAGTGAAAATAGATGTTCCGTATCGATCCCTTTCCTCCAGTGGAGTCCGGGGGCCTTCTCCTTAGTTACCCTGATAAAACACAACTAATTAAATTTGTGCCTTGCTTTTTCAATATTGCATTATCCTAATCACTAATTAAGGGGACCACATGTAAGGGATGGGCATTACTCCCTGCAAAAAGATCCCCTAATGGCCTAAATGACATCTCATGGAAGGAGGAAATCTTTCAGCAAAGGCCAAGACTGAGGCTTGGGAAGGGATCCCTGGGGGCAACTTAACAAGAGGCTTTTTAACTCTTCAGCCGCTGCCCTGGTATTTGCTGAATCAAGGACGATCTGGGAAAGCAGCCGTGAAAAGCTGCCCTGAGCTCGGGAAGCGGCTGCCAGGCAGGGAACCCGTGTGCTTCCGTGCAAGGAGAAATTGGGGAGGAATTAAAAGGAATAAGGACATCTGTGCATGCCACCATCTGCCCGGGGGAGCACGTCAGGGGAAAGTGGAGGAGCCGACTCTTCAGGACGGGTGGGTTGCCCCCTCGTGTCCTCCCACGCTGAGCCCAGCCAGGCAGCGTCCAGCCCGTACGGGGACATACCAGAGCTGGGGCTTGTCAGGGAGGAACGAGCCCTTTCAAGCCTGTACACGATATCCTGTTCTTGTCAGGTCCGTGCCAAAATGGTTTTCTTATGTTCCAAGTGGCAATTTAAATACGCAAAATTACAGAGAAGGGTCGTCGGGGGACCGCTGGCAACGGGGGGAAAGCCTGGCCCTCTGGGCTGCAGGAGCCCCCAGTCATCACCAGTGACTCAAGGAATGAAGCACTGGGCGATGTGCTGAGCAAGGGACACCAAAGAAGAGGCAGGCTTAAACCAGACCTCCAAGCTCTCAGCAGCCCAGCTTTGGGACTTGGACCGAGTTCTTCTACACAAGGGCCTTTGAATAAATCCCAAACTTCCTCTAATATGCCCCAGGGACCAAAGCCTGTCGGTGCAGGAGCCTGTGCCGGGCTGCGATGGCCCCCTCCCAGCCGGAGCACCCTTCGCGGGAGTTCACTAACATTTTCATTTCATTTTCCGTGTGAATCGCTGCTCACGCTCTGTCTGTTCTGGCTTCATAAGTCACCGGTTCATTTCTCATACGGCTCTTTTAGAAACATTTTTTTTTTTTCCCCCTTAAATATGTGGCCTGAAAGCGCGAATTGAGATTTATGCCAAAAAGAATTGGGAAAGAATAGCAAATAGGTACTTTTTGGAGGAAAAAAAAAATATTTGGGACATTATAGAGAACTCCCCCAGTACAGGGACTCAGGAAGAACATGTTCTGCTGGAGATATAGGGATTTACCATGGTCCAGTGCAGCAATGACACCCAGCCTTTGGGATGAGCCTTTCTGCTGTGGGGTTCTACTTGGGAGGAGAAGAGTCATTTGACATCTGGGGAAACTGAGGCACTGCCGCACCTTGTACCGAGACAGGGAGTGTTAGAGGTCAAACACCTTCCAGATCCTCCCCATTTCCCTTTTCATGATGATTTGCGTGTTGCTTTATGTAGCACTGTTACAGACAAAATTTGGCCAAGGAATCATATCATTAATTGAAATTTAAAAGGACTCCAGACAATGTTGATGTCTACGATTCAGCATCCTTGTGATTTCTGTTCTGCTCACAGGCTGAATTGATCATGGCTCCATTTTGGCTTATTTTATCTCTCCCTTCCTTGCAGTGATTGAAATCTTAATAATAGAGGAAAATATTGACGCCAAAGTTTTAAGCAATAAACATATAAACAGATTGAAGAGAAGCAGAATGCTCACGTCTCTCAACAGTGAAAATTGTTCCATTTTATTTTGCTGTAGCAGATGTTAAGTTTCCAATAATAAAATAAAATAAAAAATCTAAGGGAGACATTTAGCAAAGTATAGCTTTACACTCCAGAGTTATCACTCCAATTTCAACTGGGACCATAAAGTTTTATGAGCTATTAAATTGTCCTAAACCTCCTTTAACACACTAGCTCTAATGTTGGAGATTAACCATTTAGAAAAAAGAGGTTACCTTAGCAGAGATCGGGCCATTTTCCTACACTCTTATTCAGTCAATAACAGTTTTCTGTGGCAGAGCCATTTGCTGGAGTGTGTGGCTGGTAATTAGCCCGCGTGCCCTGCAGGTAATGCAGCCGCAGTAGATGCAATCCCTCCCACGGCGAGAGGAGCATCAGCAGCACCAGGAGGGATGCTCAGGAGAGCAGGGCTCTGGGCTGAGACTCTGGAGAGCGGAGGTAAAATCTCAGCTCCTTCTCTGGCTGCAGTTTTGGTTCCCCCATCCCCTCATCCATTCAATAAGGATGCTCACAATTTCTTCTTTCCCTATTTCCTTTTCTTTTGGGTGACAAGTCCATCTGAACATGGCCTTTGACTATATTTTACTATTTTGCAGAAGAGACCCTTGATCTTAACTTGAATCTCCCGGATGCTGGAGTGAAACTGGTCTGTACACGACCCAGGAAAAGGTTAATAGCTATTTCAATTTGCACTTGCAGAGCTCTTTCCAGAGGAAGAACTTAAAAACACTCCAGCCACATCCACGGAGTGTCACAACACCCTCCAGAAGCCCAGTATTATTTTATTGATTTTTAAACAGGCGCAAACCCAGGAGCAGAGATGGCCTGGATCCACAAAACGATCTCCAGCCTGTTAAAGGGGACTCGTGGGACTTTGCCACTTGTAATCTGCCAAATCGCCACCCTTCATCTCCCTGCCGAAGTGGCGTGTAACCCTCTGGACACCAAACCTCTGCAAGTGTTGTTGTTTTGACTCGAAGGCCTGATGGTCTTGGCTGGCCACACCTGGAAACATCTGTCTTGAGAGAGCTGAGCGGCGTGGGGCTGTCTCGTGCTGATGGCTTGCAGGGATCTGGCATTTCTCCTAAAAATTCTGCTAGAGCTCCTCTTCCACCGTGAGCTCTGGATGTCTCCTGCCTGGCTGGCTCACAGCCCTGCTGGGGGCTGGGGCATGGAGGAGCTCCCGTTATTAGTCTAGATGGTCCCATCCCCACTTTCACCTTGAACTTTTTGGGGCCGTATGGGAAGCCATCAGCAGCAGGAGAGGTGGGACCTGCCCCCCAGAGCCAAGCTGGGGGTTAATGTGCGTAGAGCAAGGGGACGGCGAGGCGCTGGGGAGAGGGCGGCTCCTTCCCGGGAGGAGTTTGGAAAGAAAGGGTCACCCCTGCTCTATTTTTGAAAGAAATGTCGCAGAGGCCTTCTCCTGCATCCTGCCCACGGCCGCTGCCAGGGCTCTGCTGCAGCATGGGGGGGCGGGGGGGGGGTTGGCAGCCCTCAGGGTGGGAAATGTCTCCTCCCAAAAGCCTGATTCCCATTTCCCCTCTGATAAGATCAGCAAAGACTCATTTTCCCCCTAAATTTTTTTTTTTTTGAAGGCATTTCCTATTTTGAGTCTTTATCGATGCTTTCCCCTAACCGAGGGCTTAGAGCTGACACCTCCCAAAGCCAGGGCGGGATGTCTTCCCCATGAACACACTCTCATAAAGATGCATCAGGAGATGCTTCAAAGTATTGATACCTGTGAGAGGAGCAAGCTGGATCTCACCGTCGGTCTCCTCTGTTGTAGCACAGCCCATGTCCCAGGTTTGGCTGCTTTGGAGGGTCTTTTCTTTCTTCTCAACCATCTGCTGTGGTTAAAATCCTAACTGGGACTTCAAATGCATGTACGGTCAAGAAGCCAGAGTGCCAGCCCGTTCTGGGGAGCAAGGGGGAGGGTTATCTGACTTTGATCCTTCATCAGGCTTTGAGGATGAGGTTCACCAGGTTCGTGTACACTGCAGCCTTTTTCTTTTTGATTAAAAAGATGCATTGTGCTGTCTGAGATGCCTCAGCCATCAGCAGAAACTGCATCAAGAAGAGCCATTCAGTAGAGCAAGCCTTGGGCTTCAGAAATGCTCTGACTAAGCCTATCATCACTGTTACAGATGTGTCCTATGTCCTGCACTGCAGAGAAACAAGGTTTAACTGATGCGAGCTTGGAGACTATTAGGGCAGTCCATCTACAGTTAGCTGGAGATTTAAACTTTTGGAGCCATACCTTCTTCTGCAACTCGGGGAGGGCTCAGAGGAAGAAATCCCTCAGATGTAGCACACTCCATGCAGTGGACGTTTTGACTGAGCAACTTTTAAGAGTGAGTCAGAGAGATTTCCTAACACCTCTTCCCTCTCCGCACTCCCTAGATAACAGACATCAGCTCTGAAAGACAGAAAAACCCTATTTTTCACTCATCCCAGCTGGAGACAGCCGGCCTGGAGTCAGATGGGGATTCAGTGGCCCCCTGCCCGAAGGCTGAGAGTTTTCCTCTGCAATATTTAATTGCCCTCAAGTACTAACCGAGATTAGGGGTACCCTAAAAATGCTACATAGCCTAATAGAACTTGAGTTAAGAGTTTTCTTCTTCCAAATCCCCCTTTCTTGAGTTAAAGTAGGCCTGATTGAGCAATTCCATTCTCTACATGAGCCCCCAGTATCTTTGGAGTGGGGCATGGTCTTATAGAGCAGCCTCGATGTCCCACCTTGCTCTGCTGGGGCTCCTGGCCCCATGCAGGTGTGGTGTCCTTGCCCTAAAAGGGCTCTTGGTCAGGGGGAGTAAAAGACCCAACACCTCAGGAGGTGCTTTGTGGCTCATCTTTAATATTTAAAGGGATGAAAATAAATGCAAGGCCCTATTCAGACCAGAGACCTGTCAGCATTTCCAGGCCGTTCACCTGCCTCTTTCAGTTCCTTTGCTTTCCTTCTAATGTATGTAGATGGAGAATGCAAATACCATCATGAGAAAACTGACCTTTTGGCTGAATGTCACCAAGTTCTGCAGCAGTGGGAGTGTTTGCATTCAGTCGTTAGCTTTAGCCTGTACAATTATTTATATATATCCCTGTAAGACTCGATGGGATGACTCAAAAATGGTTTTGACCTTGGTTGTTCTGGTGGTTTGATGGGCTGCAAGTCCTTAAATGTCGTGTTGCTAACATCAATGTTAGCTTTTCGAGTTAGCAACCCCTAACATGTACCTGGGTCTACCACTCTCCTAGAAAAGCTGTCAGAAATCCAGCCAATAGTCAGAGATGACACCTCTAGGAATGGAGTCATCTAAACTTCATTGCTAACATAACGTTTAATGTTGGAAACCTAAAATATAAGGTATTGAGCTTGAAATTCCTAAGGGACCTTGTTTCCAAAGCTTGTAATTGATGAAGTCAACTCCAAAGGCACCCCAAAGCATCCTGCTTTGGCCATGACGAGCTGGGTATGACCACACGATATGCTGCAGGTGCTGCTCTGGAGTGATGGACATTTTTTCACAGAAATTAAGCCCAAAATGCAGCTTTGGTGGCAATTCCAAAACCCTTGGCTCCTCCCCTTATGCCTGCAGGAATCTCACAGTGCTTCCTTAGCCCTCGCTTCCCGAGGAGGGGGTTCGAAGGCTGAGTTGGTGTTGTCTCAAACTATTCTCCTGTATGGATTTCACGCTGTTTGAAGAAAAAATGTTCTCCTCACCGCCTTACGGGCAGGCAGTCTCTGCCTGACTCCCTCGCTCGGAATACTAACGCTCTGCTTTTGTGCTCGCTCGCCTCTCGTCGAAGCTCTGTTGAATTTCATTCCAGCAGACAGCCTTACATCGTGCGCCTCTTTTATGTGATGTTAAAAATCCCTCTCTGCCATTCTCGAGGTGGTCGGCTGAGCGCGCTGGGCTGAGCTACGGGCATGGAGAGAGGCTTACGGCACAAAAACCCAGGGGGATTTTTGGAGCGAGCTGTGGAGGAGCAGAGATGGGAGACATCCAAGCGGGGATCCAGCAGCTCGGCTGCCCCGGATCTGTCCCTCCATCCATCCATACTCCAGCCTACCACCATCATTTTGACATCCAGCACCTCCAAAACCCTTTCCTCATCCTTTTCAGCCCTTATTTGACATGCCACAGCCATCCTGTCGCCTGTGTCTCGGCAATGTTGCTCGGAGAAATTAGGGCAACTGCTGCACAGGGTTTTTATTAGTATTGCCAAACAACTCTTTCAGCATTTTTAGAAAGGGCTTGAAAAGAGGCCAAGTCGTTTCTCCTTCTTCTATTTCTTTTCCTCCACCTCCTCCCTCCCCACCTCCTCCCTCCCCCCCCCCTTTGCTGTCTGCGGACGCTTTGGGATGAATTAATTTAGACGTGTGGTTTTGAATGTTTTTGGCTCCTGGTTATCGAGCCATTCAGCAGTTCTGGGAGCCTCCCCCATCGGCTGTTATTGAACCAGACAGAGAGGGGCGGAGGAGATGGCAGCGGCCTGATTTGTTGGCTTGTTAGTTCTGCTCCTGCGAACCGTCCATCGGCTCGTGTTTCTGCAGCCTGACAGGGAGAGACGGCGGCCAAAACGCTCCTCTCGGGCTGGCTGCGGAGCGATGCCCCTGCGCAGGATCACTGCTAGCATCCCCCTGGAAGTGAAAACAGGTGGTTTCTCTCTGTTTTTCCCTTCCCTTCTCCCAGTCGCCCCCATCCCCGGCCAGCCCCAGCTCTGCTCTAGGTTCCCTGTTGGTGTCTCAGAGAGGTATTTTTAGCCCCAAGGGGAGGCAGAACCGACGGAGGGACAGTGATACGCACAGGGAGAAGACCTTCTCTCCGGTCCTTGCTTTGGTTTCTTCCCCTTGGGGATGCTCAGGCTCTGCCCCAAAGCCCTGTGGCTCTGACAAGCTGCAGAAGCCCTGGTCCAAGGGCAGCTCTGCCTGGTCCCCCAGCCCCACGGAGACCTCTGTGCCAGGACAGGGCTTGGTGGGCACTGGTGCCACCAGCAGAGCCGTGCTCACCACTGGCAAAGGACTGGTGAGCTCTGGGCGCCGTGGCTGGCTCTCCTGGAGCCTCCCATAATGTAAGCAGAAGCAGAGATAACCACTAACTCCTTCGGAAAAGCACTTCCTACCGGTGCCTCTCCAGGGGGTAGCGCTGAGACCCTTTAATCATAGGGAGGATTGTTGGAATTCATCATTTTCTCAACTTTCTGGTTAAATTTTAAAAGCCCACCTGAAGCTCTCATTAGTACCCGTCAAGACTTTCTTTGAGTATGCTTCTGCTCTGATTTCATACGAGGCTAATATCTAAGAAAAATATTATCTCTCTGCTTGGCTTCCTGCCATCCCGGCCGTGTTTGTATTGCAGTGGTGGATGAAGCTGCTCCAGTTTATTTATGTAGCTGGTAAAGCAGCTCCTCCAGACGGGGGGACGCGGCAGGACTCCCCTTGCTCTGAACTCGGGGCTCAAGTACTCAGGACTGGTGAAAATCCCAGGTGGCTTTAGACCATCCCCATGTGCACGCCATGGTTTTGCACCAGGCAGAGCTCGCTTCCTGGAGCTCTACTTTGACGCCTGTGCTTTAAACAGCAAAGGAAAACTGCAGAGTCTTGATTCATGCCATCCATGGGGTGGTATTGGGAATTGGCAGAAAGTCTTTGGGTGCAGAAGTTCCTGGTTTTCATCTGTTTCATCTGTCTTACTCATCAGGTACCAGATTAAAATGTCAGAGGTGCAAAGAGACGATTTCAGGGACTGCAATGGACTTTGGAGCCTTTGTTTTGGTAATTTAAGCTCGGATCCAGAGAGGTTTCGAGTGTGTAATTCCCACTGGTAAAATTAAGGCCCTCCTGACATTTACCACCAGAGCCCTGGTGGGAAGAGGGCTGGTGCTGGGGCTGGGCTGGGAGCTCACCACACTGACACCTCCTGCAAGGGTTTTTTTTTAATTGATCTCTTTGGGAGAGGGTTAAAACACCCAAAAAATGGGATTTTTGGTCCCAGCCTGTACCACAGCATGGCTTGTGTGGGTGTGACCACTCTTCTCCCCATCACTGCATCCTGATGTACTTGGGGAGCAGGCACCAACCACCTCTCCTGGGAGCTCAAGTCACTCCAGACCATGGTTAAAAGCAGAACATTGATCTGGTTTGGGCTTTTTTTTTTTTTTATTGCCAACACTTCTGCCTGGGCTGTCTGCTGTTTGAGCTGAGTCAGGCAGGCACCGCCGTGGCTGTTTCTCGCAGAGCTCTGGCCACCGTCCCAGGAGAAGGCATGGCCACATGAGAACGTTAACATGAGGTATCCTGGGGTGTGAATTTACGGCACAGCAGCTGCTCCCTGGCCATGGTCTGTCACATTTACCCCACGGTGAACACCAAGAGCCCCGTGATGGGCTGCCCTGTAGGTACAGGGATGAGCTACCTGCAGGGAAAGGAGCAGGGCACGGGCACCACTGAGTGAGCTCCTGCTCGTCTGGCTGTAACACAGGCAGGGCTGGCACAGGGAACGATTCCCAAAGTGTTTGCAGCAGGAAAACGCTGCGCTGAGAGCTCTGCTGGTAAATTCCCGCTGCTCGCAAGGCCGCGGGAGCTGGGAGCGGAGGATGCTTTAATGCACTCATCTCGCACAGAGCACTTGATGCGGCTCCTCCATGTGAGAGGGGGGAAGAATAGAGAGGAATGTGTGAGGGCAGAGGAGAGCGGTGCCAGCGCCGTCGAGAGTCGGAGGTGGACGGCAGCGAGGCACTCTGCGAGCAGCCTTTCTCCAGCTGGGTTCCTCTTTTGCAATTCCAGCGTCTTGTTTCTCAGTAATTTATATTGACAGAGTCTTTCAAAACACTTTAGGGTTGTTTACAACATTGAGCAAGAACATTTTGTCTCATGTCCTCTTCATTCTTAAAGACTCTCCTTTGTCCATCCCCCCCCGCCTTCCTCTGCCGGCTCGCAGGAGAAGCTGCTCCCTTGCTCTCTGCAAACCTCATGGGCTAGAAAAGAACCTGCAAATCTACTTGATGTGGTGCTTCTTCCTCTCTAATTACTAATTAGCTTTTCCATTCAGTGGAAAAAGCACTTTTTCAATGGCAGAAACCTCCCTGCACCAGAAATGCTCGTTCGTGAGTGCACGTCGTTGCACGTGGAGCGTGGTTGTGAAGTGCCGGGAGCCAACGTGACACGAACGCTGCAACAAGAAATGGGCACGTTTGGGTTCTGCTCCAGCATCCTCACATCGTCATCTGAGAAGGTGGCCCAGGCCACCCCCTGCCAGGCCAGCTCTGATGTTTTCCCTCCAAGCGCTGAGTGCAAGGGGCGAGCGTGTCGCTGGAGCCCAGCAAGAGCTTGGCCCGCAGCCCCGCAGCAAGCCCTCTCCTCTCCATCCCTCCTGATTTCTGCAGCCCTTCCCACTGCTCTGGCCCATCTGGACGTCGTGGTCGTCCCTTGCTCCAGCCACATTGTCCTAAGAGCATTGGGAAGACAATTCTCTTATGAAGCCTACATCCAGTCCTGTCCCCGTCCCACCAGCAATGACCAGTTTAAAACCTTTTAAATCATCTTTAGCCTTGCAGCCTTTTCAAACCCTTTAACACAGGGAAATGAAGCAAAGGACTTGGACTCCCCGGGTAGACAAAACCCCCCTGCAAAACCAGCTACTCCTGGGGTTTGCAAGCAAAGAGCTGGCCAAACCCGGCAGCCCTGCCCCGGGCAGCTTTTAAGGCACCAGCACAGGGGAAGATCCGAGACCAGCACCATCCCGGGCAGCCCAGAGAGCGTAGAACTTTCTGGCAAGTCTTGTATAGTGTGTGCCCGAGCCTGCATGGCCGCGCTCTCACTGTGTCCTCTTCCAGTTAGATTAAAGCTTATACACGTTTGACTACCCACGCCACAATAATCCTCCCATTTGCACTTACCTGAGAAGGCTGGAGTGCTCAATTATTTTAGAGTCTGCCGCTTTACACGCTCTTGGCTTTGATTAAGACTTTTCATCTTTGCGGCAGACATCAAAGTGAAACCTTGAGTTTTCCAGCGCTGCATCATGGGCTTGGGGTGCTCTTGCTGCTTCCTTGTGATTAGCAGACGAGCTGCCCAGATGGCAAAGCAGCAGGGGAGGGGGGGAGCATCGTGTCCCAGCAGGTAAAGGAGCAGGAATGAGGACATTTCACCAAAGTCTTCCTCCTCCTTCTCCTTTCAGTCCTTCCTACCTACTTCCTCCCTACCCTGCTCTGAGAGGTTGTCCAGACGGCTGAGCCCATCCACTAAACCTGTTATCACTGTTCCAGGAAGGGACAAATTTAGTGAGTCTGGGAAAAAAGCACCAAACAGTGCTTTGGCTTTCTAATCCCAGCCTTTGGAAAGGCTTTCAGCCACTTGGTGCAATCAGTAGCCTTTTACGAAAAATCAGTAGAGCCATGGAGGTCTTGACAAGGTGTAGGTCTGGCCAGGTGGGTTGTCCTCATCCGTGAAGGCATGGTCCAGTGCTCCTCCTTCCTCTCCCTGGGCATTAGCACAACAGTCACAACAGCATTTACCCACATTAATCCCCCTCCTGCTTCCATACCCATTCCCTTGCAGAGATGCACTCATCTGGAGGGACAGGTAAGAAGCATTTCCAGGCCCATTTGCCGCTGTGCCCCCTCATAAATTGCGCCGTGGGGCTAATCAACCGTGACACCGCTGGGAAACTCATTTAAATACGTTAAGAGGGGAAAGTGGGGGCGTGCGTCTCAAGGAGGCTCCCCAACACACGGCATCTGGCTGATGAGAGAGTCTGTCAGGAGCAGCCTGCGTGGTGGGTGCTCCCTGCCATGATAACTGTTCAAAGTGGATGAGTTTTCTGTCAACAACTTAATAATCTGCGTCTGCCACGATCCCATGTCAGCCAACACTCCTGTAACGAATGGCTGATAAGGAGGAGGTTAGACTGGGGAAAATGGGCTGTTTTGTCAGCACAATGTTCTTGTCAACAAAAAGACTCCGGAAAAGCTCGTTGGCTCCTTCGGAGCTCGCCTGGGATGATTCACCAGCCCCGCAGCCCGGTTAGTCCCAAAGCCTTTCTCCACCGACAGCAGAAGAAGCAGCAAGAAACCCCTGCAGTAAGCAGATGTGGTTGAACCTCCTCCTAACCCAAGCAATTAGCCTGGTTTTCATCCTGAAGCTTTCCTATCGCTTCCCCCCATGTTTATTTTCTAAACTATTGCTCTTGCACGCATATGATTGCTTACTATCCCTTGTGATTTCAAGTCCATGCTGAAACTCTGCTGCAGCTTCGCCCTGCGGCAAGGAGTCCTGCAGCTGAGCTACCCTCCATGTGGAGAAACCTTCCCTCTTGTCCTCAAAATCAGTGGGAGTAACAGGAGTGAGGACCCAAGACGTGGCACATCTCCCCCAGACCAGGTCCCAGTTCTGTTTCTGGATGTGCTGAGGCTAACCCATGGGTTGGAAGGGGTGCAGGAGGCTGATGCCCTCCAGCAGCTCCCAGTCCTGCAGCCCTTCTTCTCCCTGGGCTTGTCCCACTTCCACCACGGCAGGATCATGATGGTCCCATCACCCAGCTCACACTGAGGAGCTGGATGCACTGGGGGAACCAAGCCCAGACCCCAGCTCTGGAGACTGGCAGGAGAACACACCATCCTCGTTGCACAGCAGGAACCGTCCCATGGGTTTCTTCTGGGGAAAAAGAAGGAATTAGCACTCAGGGAGTAAATTCCTCCAGCTGCTTGAGGCCAGGGCTCAGCGCTTTGGAATGCCAGAGTGATAACACGGCACGAGAGCGGACGTTTCAAGGGGCTGTGGACGCAAACAGCAACTCCATGATGCGCCCCGGGCTGCAGCCCAAAACTCGCAGCTTTAAGTCGCTGTTGCAACCGAGAGCAGTTGTTTGGTTGGACGGACGGACGGACAGCCAGGGTCCTTGGCTGGTGGAAGCTGACGGAGCTGCTTCCCATTTGGTGGTGCTTCGTCTGGTTTGTACGAGCTGAGGGTCTGGCTCACTGTGTGCAAAATTAACCACTCGTTAGCGTTGCTTGCAATCCCCCAGCGCAGGGGTGGAATGAAAGCAGATGCCAAATTGCCACCTGGAGCAAATTTTTTTACAATTGAATTACAATTGGCTGGAGACGGCGGGAGTTTTTCTTTCATATTAACTGTGTAAGAAAGCACTTGGAGGCTGCTGCCGCCCCGAATTTCATACCCAGATACAGCACAACTCCCTGCTCGTAGCAGCATCTTCAGAGCATCTCTATTAGCCCTTGGCACCGGCAGCCTCCAGCTGCAGCTTGTGGTGCCACAGGCCTTACCATCAGCCTTCACTTGGCGAGGAAGCTGGGGTAGATGGCTTCAGCCAGCGCTGGGCAGAAGCACCCTGAGTATTCAGCTTCCACCTATTCTATCACAGTTTCACACACCACATTATGTTTTTTAGCAATGACACTTCCATCATGCACTACAATTTCTGACATGTCATCAGGTGATGTAAAAAAATACTAAATTGAGACATCCCCTAAAATGAAATCTAAAGCTCTTGGGTTACTATTTAGGAAGACATTCCAGACTTCATATTTTTATGTTTTCACTTTTGAATAAAAATTTGGAATATTTTCCCAACTGGTATTTTAATGTTTGGGGAACTGGAAGAATTTTTCTCTGAAATACATGGAAGTGTTCAAGGTGGCATCAGCGTGTCCTTCCCAGGAACTCCAGCCTCTGTGCGTGCCATGGACCTCCCCATCATGAAACTACCAGGGTATGTGTCCCGGGTCTCTTGCAGCTTTGTTCAAGCAATGCTGCTGTTGGGTTTGAAGCTAATTAGCTTGAAGCTGGCCTGGATATGCCTACATATGATGCAATCACATTTCTGACTGCAGAGAGATACACTCTGTCACTTTTTGCTGGCAAGTTTTTGATGTGTTTAAGACAGAAAACATTTGTGGGCAGATTTTGAAATGTAGGCAATGTATGCCCACGAAACCCAACCTCTATGAAACGTTCTCTTTGCAGGAAACGTACTGATGTTAACATTTCTTCATGTATAAATTCTAGTTTTTGCAAAGAACAGTCATGGGCTATTAGTTTGAATCAGGCATTTGATATCCATATACATGTAGGACCCTACAGCTCCCAACCCATTTGGTAAATTCACCATTAGCCACATCCAGTGATGCACTCAGTCAGACAAGTCTGCTAGAACAGCATGGAAAATCGAAGTCACTTTTGCCAGGCTCAGAAAGGAAAAGTCTTGCAAGCTGCCAACATCTGCTTTCATCTCGCTGCTTCTGGAAGTGCCGAGGGGAGTGGGGAAGAGGCAGATAAAGGACGAGTGTGTGACATGGGAGCAATCACGCTGATGGACCCCGGGAAAAAAAAAAGAAAATCATCTTTCAAAGTAATTCAACTGGAGTTCATCCTCGGTGCCCAGGTGAGACTGAGTCATCTTCCCAGTGCAATATCCGGAGCAGAGCGTTCGGTCACTCCATGGATCACTCTGCTCCAGGCTGTCAGACCAGGAGCAGGGTCAGGCAATCACAAGCAAGAGCATTAGTACATTTTTAGAAGCTCCTGCCCCCTTTCCTAGGACAATTAATGGGTGAAGGATGGCAGTAATATGAAGCGCACAGTCCCCATCGCTTGGTATCTTCTGGCTTCACCCCGGGCATGCTCTAGCTCCGTGCCACAGCTGGGTTTCCCGGCCTGGTGGTTTCTGTACAGAGTCCATGCCCCCTTTTCTCCCCTTCTGTTTCCCCATCGCGATGTCTTGCCCGGCTGATTTCATGCTCACAAGCAATATTGCTGGTTTCAATGCTGGCAGCTGGCAACATTTTCCCTTGGAGTCAAACAGCAAAGCGTCTGGTCTCCCAAGCCAGCCTGGGAAGGTTGGCTTTGCTGGTCCAAACACAAATATTTCTGGCAGGGCACGCTCGCTCTGAGAGCTTGCAGTTGATCTCACTCATTTCCTCAGTGCTAAGGAAACGCAAAGGGTTTTTCAGTGGATTCTCCATAACTTCATTTTCAAGACGTGAATCGCTTAAGCAGAACGGAGCTCGAGTTCTCAAATGCTCTGCAAAATCACGAGGCACTTCTGATGTCACCGTGGGATCAGGAGCCACTCCACCATTGTCAGGGATGAGCCACTGACATGAAACTACTGGCACCATCGGGCACCCATCCGTATTTACACGGCTTCAGTGTTTGTGAAGGCTCAGAGTCATTCATTTCCTGAATGGCTCCCTTTAACGGAAAACATGATGTTTTGAGAAAGACACAGGGCCAAGCTGAGCATAAAACTCTTCAAGTCATTTATCCAGGTGAAGCAATGCTATCTTCACATCCTGTTTTCGGAAAAGGTTTGGGGATTCGGGCAGGTGCCCACATCCTGTTTCATCGGGAGTTGAATGTTTAACTCAATTAGACTCCTTTGGGAAGCCTGATTTAACCCCACACTTCACTTCAGATGTGTCCTTTGGTCCCACGGAAGCCAACAGGACTTCTGTACATCGCTTAAAGTTTAACTGAGGGTTGCATGAGTGGCTGAATCAAAATCCAAACATTCAGCAGCAGTTCTTGGGCCAAAACCAGCCCCGCTTTTACTAGTACCTGCCTTTGCACTGGCACTTGTGAATGTGTAGAACTCAAAGCACAACGCAAAGACCTCAGCATCGATGTTGACTTCTCGTAGGTGGGAAAAATGAGTTGCAAAGGGTCACCTGAAATGGTCCTGTGGTGGGAAAGGCCATCCCCATGTCCTAGCTCAGGGCTCTGCCTCCTGAGGGCACTTCACCTAGCTTCTGGAGGGGTTGGAGTGTACGTGGTGGGACTGGCAGCAGACTCACACTGTCTGAGTAGATTTCTGACCCAGGCAACATCAGTATAATGGGAGTTTCCACCCAGGCAGCCTTGGAGCTGTGGAAGGAAGGACCAGCAAAGGAGGTCTCTGAATGTGTTAGCATGTCAGGTACTGTGTTGGGTACCAAAATAGGCGCCCTTCTGATGACTCTGGGCGAGGGAGGAGGACTGAGCCTGAAATATGCATTTAACCTGATCTCAGCACAGCTCTTTCCCTTCAGACTGTTTTAAAAATAATATTTTTCTCCTTTTTTTATCCTTTTCTTTGCATTGGGAAAGATGCCAGAGGAGGACTGAGCAGTTTCTGTGTGCATGGATTCAGCTCATTTCCAGGCAGGAGCCAGGCAGGGAGCAGGGAATAAGTCCCATGTACAATTCATGCATATATTTCACAACTAAATCCCAGGCCCACCTCCCAGCCCGAGCCCCATGTTTGCACTTTGCCTCTGGCAAGAGAAGGCTTCGTTTCTGTTGAAGGACCTGATCCACCTGGGTACCTGGAAAACCTTCTCCAGATCCATTTCCAAGAGCAAGGCTATCACTGAAATGGTGTAAATCTATTGAAAGAGGAGCAGAAGACCCAGGAGATAAGGTTTAAAATAAACCCCTAATTTGCTGCATCTTTTTTTTTTTTTTTTTTTTTTTTTCTGAGAATGGAGGCAGCACACACAGAAACCCCGGTTGCTTTTACTGATGATAACTTACAAATCCTCAATTGCTAAAGAAACAAGCTTAAATCTTTCCCTATTTTGGCATCTTACCCCTTTTGGGCAGCCGCGGGGGCAAATGTCACCTCCCTCCCATGATGACATATTCTATTTTTCTAAATATATTCAATTTGAAATCTACTTTGTTAAAGGAAAACCTTCTTGCTGCTCTGAAACAAAACAGGGCCACAGCTCCCCTGGCTTGGGCTGGCTTGGCCATGGCTTTGCAGATGGGATTATTGCTCTCTTGGCAGGAGTCACGCAGAAGTAGGTTTTGCAGATTTCAGAGTGAAGCTAGTTCCTGGCATTGCTGGGATGTTGCTTGTACCAAATATCTCTAAGTCCTTCATGACCATTTAGGTCAACCATCTCACTCTGGGTTGTAGATCTGAGCATGGGATTGAAAAAGGCCACAAAACCTCTCGCCGTCCAGTGGTGGATCTGATGCCATGAGCAAAGTCCAATAGCATTTCTGGGCCGTGAGTATGTTATGAAGAGCAACCAGATATTCCAATCCCTTTGTTTATACCTGAGGTCATCCCGGTACCAGCTACATTACAGCCAGTTGGGAAGGGGACCAGGAAACATTTCACAGGTATTGATGTGGGTGGTTGGATGATCAAAATTTGGGGAGTGATGCTGAAATAGGCAGATGTGTTCTGGAAATAGTCTGCTTTGGATTTCCATCAAGAGATGCCACGTTTCGGAGCCCCTTGCAGCCTGCTACCAACCTGAGTGAGCCTTGGACATGGCTGTGCGTGTCCTCCTGCTTCGTCACTCGTGCACGCAGGTGGACGTGGTGGAAACCTCCCGCACAGCAGGAGATGTAGGAGGCACAGCCGCCAAGTGCCTCAACGCAGACATCTGTTAAAGAGCGCGCATGACAAAATCGTGTACCAATACAAACTGGCCTGCAAAGAAGCAGAAAATAGAAATAGGAAGCCATCCTGTGACTCAAGATGGGTGTGTTGGCTAAAGCTGCCGAGCTGCAGCGACCAGACTCAGCCTCTAAGTCTGTATTGCTGCACTTACAGGAGAAAAAGCCTTTGACAGCAGCAGATGGGAGATGTTTCTCCATTCACCACCATTTGCTCCTGTACAGCCTCCCTATGTGAGCTCTGGTTTGGTATTATGGTCATAAGCGTGTTAGGAATAGCACTAATGAGGGCTTTCCTCATTTATCCATGGCTCTCCAAATACATGTGCCAGATCTCCTCATTTCCTCAAGGCTCCTGAGGCATTTGATGATCATCTTCAGTCTTTACTCTCTCTGGAGACCTGATTGTATGGACATTTCAATTATAATTACCATACTAGTAAAAAGGTCTTCTGGCATCCCTGGTTATGAATAAACCTGACCCCTCTGGGAAGACTAAATCCAGAATTTCAGAAGTCAGGTCTTGAGGACAAGGGCTTGGAAAAGAGAAGAAAACCTCCCTGTCCCCGGGTAAGACTGGGGCAGGGCAGTCTCCTTCGCTCCCAAGCCAGGAGGAAAATCACAGTCCTGGGAATTCTTTTCCTGAAGGGAAAACTCAACATTTCCTTTGCTTCAGTCTTATCAAAACATCTTGCTTTGACACTGCACGACAGCCTAGGACCATGACAGTCAAATCAATATGCTTCCAAGCCATTTAAAGAAGTGTGATCTTTTCCAGCTCAAAATTAAGTGAAACTTAGTCCTTCCCTGCAACATGCTTTTGTGTTGCCATAGGAAGCGGAAAGACCGTGCTGGCAGGACTTTCAATTAACAGGTCTGCCACCAGCAATGTCCCCAGGAGCACTCACTGAATGGTTCTCGCTCTTTTACCTGTGTTCTCACGGGTGAAGCTGTCCTCACATCCAAGTTACAGGGGCCAGAGGGAGCTGGGGATTTTCTTACGCTCAGATCCTCTGATAATTGCTCCTGAGAGGATCTGGATCTTTGCTCAGCCTTTGAGCCAAACCTGTTCTGCTTCCCCAGGCTTGCAGCTCTCTCCAAGCCCATTACAAAGAGCCATTGTGGGTCCTGCCCATGGCGTGTGCCTCGCGCAGCCACCGTCGGAAGAGACACTTCTTGCCCTCTCCGCTGGGAGATAAAGGCTGATTTGTCTCGAGTGGGAGGAAAGCACGGGCTGTGTGGCTGCCGGGTTTCATGGTACATGGTTGCCCACTTTGGCTGCGGCTGCTGGTCCGGGCAGGTGAATTTGCAGAGCTCCCCGGGATGGGGGAGGCTGTGGAGTGGGCATCCTCCCAGCTTCTTCCTCCCCACCTCGCTGCTGCTCTCCCTCCTGAGCTGCTGCATCTCCAGCTGCTTGATGAGCAGGGATCGATGTGATGTGCCACAGCCGCTGAGCTGGTCCCGACGGTGTGAGTCTGTGCTCTTGGGGGTGAAGGCAGCTCCCCCGGGGGCTCAGGCTGTGGGTGTATTGGTGGCCCAGTGGATCGAGAGGAAAACATTCCTCCTCCTTGCCTTGCCTCACCTGGGGATGAAAAACAAGGACCCCCCCTCCCTCCCTCCGAGCTCTGTTTCTGTTTTGGTGTTCCTGCCTCCCCCAGCCCTCTCCGTCTCAGCCCTCCTGGGGCTCAGCTGTTTTTCCCGGAGTGTGATGCTGTGAGTGGGTTCAGAAACACCCCCTCCAGCTGGGCAAGCCCTGGCGGCTCCACACACCCTGGGTTTGGCTGTGGGCTTCAGCTGTCTGATGGGCATGGGCATCACAAGAGCCAAAAAATGCAGTAGGGGTTGGTCTGGGTGGGTCCTTTTCTATCAGTCCTGGATTTAACAGGGAGAAAACCTCTGTCTGAATCCAGCAGGGAAAAGCTGGTTACAGCCGGCTGCAAACACCATTTTTGCATCCTTTGTTGGGTGGCTTTTGCTGCCCATACTCACCCAGTGTGAGCCTTCCAGCATCCATCACCAGTTGGCCAGAAACCCCAGTCCCTTTCCCTCTCCGAGCCTGGTGGGAATCAGCTGCCGGATCCAGGTCGATTTTCTGCCTTCATGCCCTTCTCTTTCCACTGGAAGAGGATGCTTGTGCGTGGCTGGGTACCAAACCTCACCAGTCACTCCAGCAGCCTCCAGTGCCCTGGGGTGGAGGTAGGTCAGGGTGAATCAGTCACTGGGGACACACACTCTCATGCCAGGGGACAGCAGGTATCATCCCCAGCATTTCAACCTCCTCTTCTGTCCCTGCCATTGGCTTGACTAGACTGGGGACACTGTGAAGGAAGGAAAAACAAAAAAGCAGAAGCATAGGCGCTTATGCATCACTGGATGAGTCACATCTGGCTGATGGCTCTGCGAGTGGGGACAGTAACACATCCCAGCCTCTCCTGGGTGACACAAAGCCACTTCAACCCAGAGACGGTTCAGTCCTTACTCTCTGCTCTGGTTGTATGGTAGATGCTAGTCAAAACTACATGCTTCCAGGTTGATATAGCAGATGTTGTGCTCCTGACAGATTATTACATTCCCCGAGCGCTGGAGGTTTGGAGGGTAAGTGACTATAAACCAGCTGAGCAGACTAAAAGCCCTGCAGAAATGCACTGCCTGCAGTGGCGTTTTCCTGCCTTACCAATGCAAAACTCAGAGTGAAGATGCAAGGCAGAATGGCAGGGAGGACCTTCCCCGGGACCTCAAATCCCACTTACAGACGGCTGTTGTCTGTGTTGTGGTCCCTGTCAGAAAACCTTCCCCGTCACTGGGCTGGGTGCTGAGCAGAGGGGAAAATACCAGCAAAAGCTAAATTGCAATTGGGCAAGTAAGGATCCAAGGCGACGCGGAGGATGAGAGAAGGAGCTATGTGGTGGGTGAGGTGCCCTGCAAGTCACACCGAGCTGCTGGGGGCTGTGTGGGAGCAGATGCTCAGCAGGCTTGGTTTGTCAGCGGTGGCTCAGCACCACATGGACCACAGCCACAGGTCCCAGCATGCAGCCAGGGCTGGCTCAAAGCAGCAAAGAGTATCTGCTTGCAAAATACCCAGAGGAGACACCCAAGAGAGAGGCTAGACCAGCCTTGTGCCCAGCCCTGCACATCACTGCACTCCGGAGCTTTCAGTCCACCTCCAGTGCTTGAAAGCCCTTTCACCACCTTGGCCGTGTAAATCTGTCCTCCTTGGACATCTGTCCTCCTTGGACATCTGTCCCCGTTCGATCCTCTGGCTGCTTAAAACGCTCCGCAGTGCCCGTGGCCTTTGGCCGCTGACAGCGTAGCACTGGACTTCACCCCGAGGACACTGCCACCAGCGAGACGATGCAAACTTGGGCTTGTGCAAACAGCCGGAGGCAGGGACCTCCACTCCTGCCCCTTCACGTGCTGCCACTCACCAGGCTGTCCCCAGGGCCAGGGAACGGGTGGCCTCCTCCAACCTGCCCAAAGCCCCAGACAGCATCATCATGGCCTGGGAAGGGGCACAGGAAGACATCATCAGGCTGCAGCTAATAATTGGATTGCGGCTAATGTGGAACAGTCCCTCGAATAGTTTCCTGATGTTGAGTTGCTGCTGGCAGGGTTCAGAGGGAAAGAAAGCTCCAGGGCTGGTGGGGGATCTGGAGCTCATTTCAAAAGGGCACCATTGAGTCCTTTTGGCCAAAAATTGAAGGTGGCTTTCATGCCATCAGTGCTTGGGGCAGAGAGACCCCGTGTTATAGTGCAATGTAGGGCTGGAGCAAGCTCTTTTCACTCTGGATGGGTTGAAACCGAAAAAAGAAGACAATGTGGGTCCTCCAAATAAACAGTGCACATGTGCTGCCATACCAGAGGGAGCATGTGTCTCTGATTTACATGCAGTCTGGGAAGTGCCACATCCGCCTTATGTTTGGAATATTTCAGCTCTCCAAGGCCTGAATTTAACCCCTGCCCTCTCCTCCCTCCTTCCTCTCCCAGCAGAGCTGGCAGCATCGCTGCTCTTGGTCTTAGCCGAAGTTCCCGAGAAGAGCTGGATGCGGGAGGAAGCACAAGGAGGCTGATGGACTGGAGGGACTCCCAGTTCATGCAGGTGCGTGTCACCTCGTCTGGGCATGTCACGACAAAGACCTGAGAGAAAGGAAACCACAGCAGCCAGGCAAGAATTTCAAGCCATTGCTGCTCTGCTCTGAGCTACCCGGGTCGGCCAACTTCTTAAGGAGTGTGCTCACACACCACTCATTGCTGTTTGTTGAACAAATCCAGAGATCAGCGATGTGTAGAGATGATTTAAGAGCCATTTCTTCTTCTTCCAGCGTGGAGTCCAGCAGGTATAACCCCTGGTGAGTGGGACATTGAAGGATATGGCACAGGAGGGGGAAGTAAAGGCAGATATTTCTAATGATTGTTCTGTGCTTTTCCTCTGTGTGCTTCCAGAAAGGACTTCAGCCTGAAAAAGGATGTTAAGACAGGAAGGATATTGAGTTGGCTTCGGCTCTGTCATACAAATAGCTTAAGTGACCTTTCTCTAGCAAAACACCAACTATCGTTGTATGGATTTATTCTGAAGGGTTGTCAGCTCTGGAAGAGTGCAGCCATTTCACAAGCAGGACATGCACAGGTGGATAGATAGATAGACAGATAGACAGATAGACAGATAAATAGATAGATAGTGTGTGGGATAGAGAGAGAAACAGAGACAGACAAATGCAGCCTTCACAAGACAGTGTTTTAACTGCCCTCATTTATAACGTAGGTTTTGATGCCTTTGGAGGGGGACTTCATGTATCTTCACACCATTCCTGAGTGTGGCAGTGTTTGCACAGTGTTAATGTCTCAGGCCTGATCCTGTGCTCCTTCCCTTCATGCACAGCTCCCAGCCAGATGGGGAAACTGAGGCACAGCGCAGCAAAGTACCTTCTAAAGGCTTCATGACATGTGGGAAGCAAAGCCACCCCAGATGGCACCCTCCATCTTCTCTTCTAACCATTGCCCCTCACCGTGTTGCCAGTTATGATCCCTGTCACGCCTCTGGGAAGATGCAACCTCCTTTAAAGGATGGTGAACACCCACCTTCGGGAGTCTGTGCATGCATGAATCATGCAGGAAGAGCAGAGAGTCGCGAGGTGGGAGCTGGGCACTTTCCAGGAAAAGCTGGGCTGAAACCACAGAAGCCATTTCCTTGCCGACTCCAGCCATTATCTCCCTGCCAGAAACAACTGCTTTGCACATGCCGAGCCCTCCTAAGGTTGAGATTTGGTCCCACATGTCCCCACCACAGAGCTGCTCCTTGCCCACCCTCTGGGCTGCTCCCAGAAGGTCACAGTGGCATGAGGACAACCATGGGACCATCGCTGTCTCATTGCTTGTCTCACTCCTGCAGCTTCCCTGGATTAATGACCCTTCTCTACGTTGCTGCCCTAAGCTTCTTGGTCAGTTTTCACCCAAACCATCCACTAAGAAAAATCCCTATGTCCCATTTGGAGGGAAGTAGACCTTTCCTGTGGGCTGCAACCCCTCTGGTTTCAAGGCAAAAAACCCCATGGCTCCAGGCTCTTCCCACCAAAGAGCAGGCACCCTTGGCTCCAAGTGCAAATTTTACGATGTTATTCTTTCTTCTGGACTGAACGAGTCCCAGGAACATTGCAAGATTAGTAGAAAAATGCCATTGGTAGAAGATGGCTTGAGGTCACTATTGAGGGAGGTTGTTGTGTTTCCTTGTAGCTGAGGCTGCAGGGGTGCAAATATTGATTTGGGTAATTCACCCATTCCTCATGTCCAGGAGAGGTGAAACAAAGGAAAAAAACCAACCACCCCAACTCTTGGGACATCACATTGCATTGCTTTTCCTAGTTGGGACTGTGTCTACAGGCTCAACCAGAGAGCAGGAGAAACCAGCACAAGAAATAGCTCCATTACTCTGAGCTTGGCTACTGGCAGGGAGCAAAACTGTCAGAAACATCCCGAAAACGCCAAAACTCAAGGAATATTTCCTAGCTGCATCTCCCTGGCCCAGCCCTGCTCTTGATGAGAGATCCTCTTTGTTCGCAGGCTGACAGACAGCAGTCATGTGTGTTCTATAAACATCGAATGGAGAAGACACTTTTAATGTAATTACAATTTAAGCATAAAATATGTTACTTCTGGAGGATTTTGTTGTCTGGTGCGTAATTACTTTATGGCACTATAAAAATATATTACATTATGATGCCTTGCTGTGCTTTGCTCAAATAATTTATAGCACAGTAATAGCGTGGAACAATATTCAAGACCATTGTATCCAATCTAGCATATAAATAAAAATTGTGAAAAATAATGATCTTGGTTAAACGCTCATTTAATTATTTCACAGTCTTGGCTAAGTTTTTTTATCCCAGTTTCATTCCCACATCCTCACCAGATTATATGCAAAATGTCTAGAGGGAGCCTTTTTAAAGCTCAAATTAAATAGAGCTATGTATGGAATTTTTTTTTATATATGCTGCCATTTCCAAACAACTGGGAAGAAGACACATTTGCTGCAGGTTGACTGGAACTGAAAAAAACTTCTACAATTTCTTCCCAAGCCATATGTTGAAAACCTTTTAATTTCAAGACCACTGAAACATTTTGCTGGCTTAAAAAACCAACCCCCTTCCTTCTGCTTTTGAGGTTCTCAACACTGATGCTCTTGAAACAAAGCATTAGTTGCTTTTGAAGCAAGACGTTGATTCGTAAAACCCAACCCCCTTTTTGCCTTAAAAACAGGGAAGTGAAACCTTTCTCTCTTTTCCTCTCAGCATCCCTCCCCTGGGTGTCTGCTCTGACCACAAGTGGTAAAACCTTTCCCACCGGCCCATCCGCATCCCTTCCCGGAGCAGCCCCCCAGGGACACGCTGCCCAGGGGTACCCCATCACCTCCCCACCTGCACCGGGAGCCCGTTCTGGGGTGTTCACACAGATTTGCTGAGGGGAGGGATGTTCTGTACCCTCAGAGGGTTCAGCGCCCCCTCCCCCCACCCCGGCCATGAGCGGATTGCCTGTGCTAAGACCGTTTTATTTATATTTTAGTTTTATATTTAGCAAGTAAACTATGGGTGGAGTGGGAAGGAGATGTCAGGCAGGAAAACTCCAGGGAAAACAAGCCTCATTAGCAGAGGTTAAAGCTGAATTTACAGCTCACGAAGGATTGGGAAGACTCATATCATAGGGACTCGCTGCCAGAAAGCAGTAGCACTTTCTCTTTTAATCACAGAATATAGAATCATTGTGGTTGGAAGAGACCTTTAAGATCATCAAGCCCAACCATTAACCCAGCACTGCCAAGGTACAGCTGAACCACGTCCCTCAGCACTACATCTACATGAAATCTCCGTCTTTTCCTCTGTCTGTGCATGTGTACATGTGGGAAACTGTTGTGGCTGCTCTGGGGTGAAGGCACCCAAGCTGGACGAGGTGGAGGGATGGGGCAGTTTGGGGCTGAACCTCCAGGGCTGCTCTGGGGTGAAGGCACCCAAGCTTTTACCCAGGTTTGCAGGCAGCTGCCCAGCGCTGGTCCAGAGGGTGACCAGCTGGAGCTCAGGACACATCCTGGGAAGGTGAGCAACCCCCGCGAGGAGAGGGATGATGCCACGTGGAGGTGCCTTCCCTCACCCAGCAGGTTCTTCCCCACGAGGTCCCTCTCCTGCCTCCCCCACCCTCTTCCTCCTGGGTCTGCAGCGGGAGCTGGGACAAGGATCTAAAAATAGTGGTGGGCCCTGTATATGCATCTTCAGCAAAGAGACTCATAAATGCAGCCAGGACTGAAAATCAATTCTTTAAAGCTGAAATCAATAACAATAACTAATATTAATAGTGATTATCCTTTCTTTATTGCACTTTGCAGTTGGAAATGAATTGTTTTTAAGGATTAGCGGCAGCTGAACTCTGTAATGCAATGTAAGGCTGAAGATTTACTATGAAAACACAGCTTATGAGGAAAGACCCATTACCGCTGATGGAATACGCTTTGGAAATAGCCTTGGCGACGGCGGCCGCTGCTGCTGCTGAGCACACGGAGCCTCAGAACCTGAAGTCGGCAGCGGGTTTAGATTTCTGGCAGGAGACAGGGATTTTTGGTCTCTAACCCTGTCTGGTTTTCTCACAGCCTGACTTTTTAGTTTGCAGACATCCCAAACGCATTTTCATTTTTGGTATCTTTTAGCTGAAACAGCTTCAGACATGCAAAACTCAGGGGGGAGGAGAGGGGGGAAAGAAAGGGAAGTGTGTTAAGCCAGACATATATATATATATATATATGTATATGTATCTGAGTCAGCCATACATATATGAGACAGCAGTGTCTAGAACTCTCTGCTGACTGTGTCAGAGTTTCCAAAAAGCAGAGCACATTCGGTGTGCGCCGAGCACTTTAGGAAAGTCTGGTCTCGAGCATCCCCATGGGAGTCCCCCAGCGCTGAGGCACTTCTGCAAAGCGGCAATCCGGTTTCGGGGCTGTGTGAAAGTCCTCTCTCAGAGGAGAAGCACCGCACCTGGGGGCACTGGCCTCCATTCACATGTCTCCGCTCCTCTGCTCCTGGGCCAGCCCTCATCTTGCTTCTTGCTCCTTGCTCCTGTCTCCCGTCTCTGGAAAGAGGCAGGTAATTCACATGTTGAGAATAGATTTTTATTTATTTGAATTTCATAGAATCATAGAACAGTTTGGGTTGAAGGGACCTTAAAGATCATCCAGTCCCACCCCCTGCCCTGGGCAGGGACACCTCCCACCAGACCAGGTTGCTCAAAGCCCCGTCCAACCTGGCCTTGAACCCCTCCAGGGATGGGGCAGCCACAGCTTCTCTGGGCAACCTGGGCCAGGGTCTCACCACCCTCAGAGCAAAGAATTTCTTCCTAATAGCTCATCTGAATTTCCTCTCTTTCAGTTTAAAACCGTTACCCCTTGTCCTGTCGCTCCACTCCCTGATCAAGAGTCCCTCCCCATCTCTCCTGTAGGCCCCCTTTAGGTACAGCAAGGGTTTCTGCGCCTGAAGGTCAGGAGCCCTTTTCATGTACAAAGACCAGGGAGCAGCCATCTGGTAGGCATGGGGCTGGTCGTGGCATTCAGAGTGCTCTTGACCTCAATTTTTCCTAGGAAAAGGTAATGTCTCCTACAGGGTGTGCTGCCAAAGGCACGGTGGCCATGGCACAGCCGGAGCTGGGTGAGGAGATGTGGTTTTAGCGTGGTTTGTTGAGCACCAGGGATGATGTGCAGCGCCCTGCCTGCATGAGATTTCCTGGCAAGGTAACCCATCAAGAGCATACCCATCATCCCAAACTGGAAAAGGTATTGAAGGTGAAGGACTCCAGCTGTCTCATTGGCACGTGGCTGTATTTTCCTGAAGGGATATTTGTGCTTATTAAATGTGGACCCCAAAATGTTATAGAATCGTAGAATCACAGAATGGGTTAGGTTGGAAAGGACCTTAAAGATCATCTAGTTCCTTACTCCACACATGGCATTTTCTCAACCACAAAATTCAGTGGGACAGAGTTGAGGCTGACACAGAAATTCAGAAAAATACAGCAGGTAAAATCCCACCTTTGTTGGGGTTGATGGCAAATCTCCCGTTGAGCTCAGGTAGGACGGGATTTTACCCCTCTGGCTGGCACCTCTTCCCCCTGAATGCAGGATCCTGAGGCCATTTGAGTGCAGAACTCCCAGAGCTTTGATTCTGGGTCATTTACTCAGTGGTTTTTTTTTTTTTTAACACTAGGAAGTTTTTTACTGTTAGCTAAATTGTAAAGACAGGCAGGATGAAAGCCTTTTGCAAACAGCAATAGATCAGTGGCAGGCGGCCTGAGCAGACTGATTGTATTGCATTATTGATCTCTGTTAAAGCGGATTGACATTTTTCACCTGGGAAGGTTCTTTTATTTTTATTGAAAAAATGGCCTTTTCTCCGGAAATAAAATTGGGCTCTCACTTCCATTTTTCTCTGCCATTTTAATTCATAGTTGCCTTCCAATTTTATAAAGGTTTTCATCATAGTTGTCCAAACAATTTTGAAAATCTGGGTTTCAGTCAGAAAACGCACTTTTCGATGGACACCACATCCTGGTAACTAGAGCAATAACCATGTCCCAAATGAAGATAACTTGGATGGCTCAACATTTTCCCCGAAGTTGTTTTTCTTCCCTCGCTTGTGCCTTAACTCTCTCTCCTTTCCACCGAGTCCCTTCAGTCACCTTAGAAACAGAAGCACTGGGAGCTTCCCTGGTTGGGTTGAGCAGTGCTCAAGCTTCTTTACATCAGTGCCAGCCTGGAAAGATTTATTAATGTTTCACTGAGCCTGGCATGTGGCGTGCAGATGTCTCCAGACTGGCTCAGCTTTGAACTTGCTCGAACAATTCAATTTTTTCAGTTGTGCATCATTGCTAATTTCCTCCGACCCATCTTCTGAGGGCGGGGGTCTGGAAAACAGCTTCTTTTTCCCAGCTCAGAGAAAAGAGCCCTCCCTGGACTTCGGGAAAGGAAGATGGTAGCTGTGTATATGGACCATCTTGGAAAAGACCTAAGAAGACCATGGCCTGTGCCTTGAGATAGTAGAAGCAAGGTCAGAGATGCATCATTTTTGAGGGAACTGATCCTTCCAGCTGGGAAGGAAGACTTACTCCCACTTGGGATACGTGCATGCACCAGGAGGGTGCACTGAGAAGTGCAGATTCATGGGACTGTCCCCTTCCATCTGCTGGGTAGCATCTTGTTGAGATGATCCTGGCCACCTCATACTTTCCCGATGAGTATGTTTCACAGCAGCAAATGAGTCATGGTGAGGGGCAGGAAGACAGGATGAACTCCCTTCTAGCACACACAGGACCAGGCATCTTCCAGATCTCAACTCCCAGCCACCTGGGCTATTCCATTCCCAGCTGGCAGAGTGGGAAACACAGGCAGAGACAGGCAGGAGCCACGGCCAGTGCTTTTTAACCCAGGACTTTTAAGCACTTCTGTCCTCCTGAAGAGACAGGACCTTGTGAGCTTTGGGACGCGTGGCAGGCGATGAAGCCCATCGCTACGTGTGCACACAGAAACCTAGATTTTAGAAAGGAAGTGGTTAGTGATTTTTTTTTTTTTCATTTTTTATTTTTTTTTTTTTACAGATCTAGGTCTTCCACCTGTGCTTCCAGCTACCTGCTTCGCAGGGCTGTGTTTGCCCTGCCGTCAGCCTGCCCGGCACTGACAAACAGCGCAGGAGGGAAAAGGAGGGAGCAAGACACGGGGGATGGAGAGAGACAAGGGAGAAATGAGATAATACGGGGATTGATCTGTCCAAAGGTTAAGAAGCTGAACTTATTTAACTCCTGTTAGTTTATTTATTGTCCCTGAGTTATATTTGTGACTGCGACCGAGCAGATTAGCGCAGGATTGCTGGGCAGATTTAGACAGCTGCAGTGTTTTTCTAGCTCAATATGCATGGGGGCATGTCCCCGTGTGCCTGTGTGCCTTATTCTCACTTTTCACCAAGCAGTCCCTTTCCTGCTCCCCTTATGGATGAATGTGAGCACTCGTCTATACAATTAGAGACAGAGAAGGGAAAAAATTTCCTTGCTCATCAGATCAGAAGCTAAATTTATGCAGGGTACAACACATGTTCTTTATTACACCATGAAAGCAGTGGGTAATAATTCCTCTGTCCCCAGAAACAGGGACACTCACTGCAGTAAAAAAAAAAATAAAAAAAAAAAATATATGTATAAAAAAATCCTCCCGCTGGTGGTAAACATATGCGTCATGCAAGATTGATAGAAGCTGGAGCTGGTAAGTACTGGATGTGGATGAGTAATGTTTGTTATGGCCCTGCTGGCTACCGGGCACTCTCGGTAGCAGAAGCTGTAGAGAGAAAGAGCAGCCCAGTGGGAAGGACCGTCTGGTGGGCAAAGGGCCCGGGGGAGACCCAAGGTCCCTTCCAAGCCTGGCTGCAGGCTGGCAGGGTGACCTCGACGGGGCTCCCCATCGTCCTCACAGCCCTGGTTTCCCTTGGCGGGGGGGGGGGGGGGTGGTGGGGGGGAGCAGGGTGGGTGCAGAAGTGGTTGAGGATGATCTCAATGTCTTTCTCACAGACCCTTCTGCTGCCCGGGTCAGCGGCGAGAGCAGAGCCCGGGCTGGGGCCGGCTGGAGAAAGCAGGGCGAGCGGGCGGGATGTCACAGCTCAGGAGCGAGGTGCATTAGTCAGATGGCTTGGCGAATATCTCCTATTACATCAGTTTCTTTTCTTTCCCTGTCTCTGTAAAAGAGCCACAAAAAACAATGAGTAATTTCTCTGCGGAATATTCATCTTTAAAAAGGCAGGCCCAGTGCTTCAGCGCTTCCAGCACATTATTTTTCTCCCCTTGACTTTGAGAGTGCGTCTGGCGAGTAAGCCCAGCAGGGAAAAACTCTAACTGGGGGAGAGGAGAGCGCAGGAGAGGGTGTCCCGGGCTGGGATGAGGGGGTCCCTGAAGGCTCCGGGTGGGCTGGGTGGGCAGCGTGGCAGTGGGACAGCCGGACGCTGCTCTTTACTAAAGGTACAAACCCTGTCATGCTGAATGAAAAAAAGCCCTGCAGTTTTCTAGTTACCTCCTTCGTCTCCTTATTAAGGAGGGTTAAGCATCCCTTCTGCCCGACCCTCCCCTGTCCCCATCCTCATCGCCCCGCGCTGGTGATTTATCCCTTCGTTGGAGGTAGGGGTTATTTTCCATAGCAAACCCGTGTCCTTTCCAGTGGAGAAAATGCAGACAGCGAAGGGGGAACTGGGTCCACTGGTCACACCTGGGTGGCGGATAGCATCTTTTTTTAATCCCAAGATCACATTCCAAGCATCTGTTTATGTCACTTAGGGAAATCAGATGGGACCTACTCCTGGTTTGGGGCACACCAGAGTCTAGGAGGCACTGGGCATCCCTCTCTGCTCCCACCAGCAGCCATGTACCAGTGGTGCTCGTGGCCAGCAGCATTTGGGAGGGGACAGTGACCATGGGTCTGGGTTTGGAGCTCCTGGTGGGAGCTTGGAGGTGTTGGGTCCAGGGTTTGGGGCTGGGCTGGGATTAAGGAGAAGAGCTGGTGCCTAGAACGCACTGATGCCAGCATTTAAAAAGTGCCACACTGGGGACAGCACGCGGCTTGGAGGAGACCACTGGTCCCATTCATCTGCCAACCCTGATGGTTTTTCTTTTCATCATCGTACAGGGAACTGTACGATGGAGGCCAGCAGTCTCTGGACCAGCAACAGCCCCGAAACTGTGAGTGTTTACAGCAAGAATGGAAACATGCCTCATCGCGGCTCCAGCCAGCATAAAGGCAGCAGTGTTAAGGGACGCTGCGTAGTTGAATTTCAACTTGAAAGAAAGTCCAAACCACAGTGTTGAAGCCAGGTATGAAGCTCCTTGGAAAAATCTCTTTGCCTCCTCCTACCGTGGTGCCACCAGCTTTACTGCAAACACAGAGGGAGAGCTACTTTTTATAGATATAAAAAAAAAAAGTCACCAGCCGTTTATTTTATTTATGGAGGAGACAGATAATTGACAGGTGGCTGTCTAAAAGAGATGAAGCCCTCCAGCTAAACACTGCAGCTCCAGCAAGGGTACGAATGACAGAGAAATGGCTCCAGAGGTGATAGACTTGTTACTTTTAACACTGCGAGATATATAAGAGAACAGGGTTGAATCGCAGTTCAGAACAATCATACCTAACCACTGAACTAAATAAAACCCATGATTTCATACCGGTGTCTACTGCAGCCTTCGACTGAGCTTGAATTAATGAGCATGTTGTTGCCTCTCAGAGGCTCTTGCAAGCCCGAGGACTTTGGGTCCCTTTTTTAGGGTTTGAAGCACCCCGTCCTGGGAGGGGGAGCAGGCTGGGGGGGGGTCAGCGTTGTGCTGACCAAAGTAAGGTTTGCTGCATGCTGGAGGGCAAGCAGAGAGTGGGACAGCTTTACCGGGACCAGTGTGCTGGGCTGGCTGGTTCTCTCGTGTCCCACAAGTTGCAAATATCAATCTTTCCTTGTTTGTCATTTTTTTTCCTCCCCCTTCTTTTTTTTTTTTTTTTTTTTTTTTTCCTCTTTTTGAACCAACCTGCCTGGGACTTTGAAGCAGACAAATCTCTTCCAGGCCTGGACCTTGTGCCCCTGGATGGATCCGTGCCTATTTCTAGGATATTCAGTATTATCTGCTCCTGACGACTATAAACAAAAACAGAAGCTTAAATATTAACCCCCACCCATCACACCACCACAATATTTTGCTACCCGAGAACTGCCTTCTCATATGAGAGATTTCCTTGTGTTTCTTAATCAACCTCAAACTTTTTTTTCTTTCTTTTTTTTTTAATGTTTACTCGAGTTTCCCCCCCCACCCCCCGCAGGGCAGAGGAACATTTACGATGTAAAATTACGGAGGCTATTACTCCGCAGAGCCGCACGCCACGGTGATTCAGTGTCAGGTTGGGATCGAGGGAACAACTAGAGCCTGTTAGCTGGATCCCTCCGCTTTCCCACCTCCTCCTGGCTTTGCAGCAAATCAAAGTGCAACAAATGGCTTTGCATCAATTCTTCGAGGAGTCCTGGGCCTTGTACGTTATCTCCAGGGCAGGGTATATGCTATAATAAAAGACGGCTTTATTGCCAGCTGCAACAAAGCCAAGGATTCAGACACGTATCGCCCTGTGGGTTCATTGTAAACTCCCTTTTATGGCCCTTCCAGTTTATTGCTAATAGAGATTTACAGTGGAAAGAAGGGGCCGTGTGCTGTAATTAATACTGTTATTAGCCTGGGTGGGTTCGACGTAACGAGCAGCACGGTGGCACTGCCGCCAACCTTGGTATTTGCCCTTCGTTACCCAGCCTTGGAAATGAGATGGGGACGGGCTGGCTTTGGTGTGGCAGGGCTGGTGTTACCACCCCCTTGCTGGGAGGTGGCTGGACCAAAGTCCTTCCCCATTCAAAGGGACCTGCCGTGGGTTTGGCCACCTCAGAGCAGGACATCACGGGACACCATGTCAGCTCTCCTCGCGAAAATCATTTCTGCTCCAGCTGGTTTTCCCCTCAAAGCAAACAGTATTTTCTTCAGGTGGGAGGGAAGTGGAAGGAGATGGCTTATTTTCAACGGTTTCAGGTATTCCTGGGCACAGGAATAAATTAAAAGCTGGACACACAGAAGTCACCAACTTTCCCCATGGTTCCCTTTTTGGTGGAGCCTGTTTTAGTGCACTCAGCCTATGGAGCCAGGGGCCACTACATGTGGCAGTGCTGAAAATATCCCATCCCACCTGCTCAGATGCTTTCTGCTGAACTGAGGCCATTAATGAAAAGTGATTGTTGTTCCTTGTCCGCCTCTGGACTCTGGAAGTCTTCTGAGCCAGACTCCAGCCCTGTCACCACTGGAGACACTGGAAGTGGCTCTATTAATATCAACCTGGTTTCCATCACTCGCTGCTCTGCTGGAACGAAACCTGAAATGAAGCATATTTCATGTGGCTGCAGATTTTTGCTATGAATGTTTCATGCCGCTCTGCTTGGCAATTAAGAAGCCAAGAACCAGGGTGAGAACAGTCCTGCTAATGATTTGCAGTCAGCTCCTTAGAGCCAAGTTGTCTTTGCAAAGCCAAAATTCTATCATATCAGTCTCCAGAAGCTACCAGAGAAGTTAAACATTAAGTGGTTGAAGTTGCTGGAAACTTCTGTGGCTTCTGACTGATCACAGGTCAAGGATAAAGTCCTTGAGAACGTCCTTTGTCTCAAGCAACGGCCATGAAAATGGCCAAGCCCTAAGAGCAAGGAACTAGCACCATAAACCCGAGCACGTGTGGCTGCTCCTCTGGGCAGGCCCTGTCCTGACTCCACAGAAACGGGGAAAACGATGCTATGGATGCCCATAAACACAGGAGGGGTTTTGGGGGTTGACCGCAGGGTCAGGCGGAAGAGAGCATCCAACTCATGATACTGAAGAGACACCCACTGGTTTTAAAAATCTCGTCCAGCCATCTAGGCAGTGCCAGCTATTTAGGTCTCAAGCACAAGGAGAATATTTTGTGATTATCATCTGCCCCAATTTCAGCCCAGGAGTTTCCTGCAGAAGGAAGAAGACAAAGGTTGAGATCCACAAAGGTTTTGGGGGAAGTCACCAGGAATTGGGTACCGACCCACCTTTGAGGGTTTGAGCAGGGACAGGGAGATGCTGGCGGTTCATCAGTCACGGCGAGGTTTGGGATGGAGCACGGGGTTCGCTGTGCTTTTGGAAAATGAGCTAAAAGATACCAGGCTCCTTCTCACCACTTTCATTAATATTCAAGCTAATTAACTTCACTGAGGGCTGGAGGAAATTGAATCTCAAGAAGAACCTAAGCTCCGCTTTAGATTTTAAGCCTTTTGGAGCTTTTGATTCGAAGCTTGTGCTTTTATTATTATTATTTTTAAATCTCCTTTTTTTTTTTTTTTTCCCTGCAAACACCTGGCCCACTTTAGAGGTGATATAACACTAATAAATGATTCTTATTAATTGGCCGTCAGCTGACAGGGAGCAGCAGACTCCCAGCTGGAACAGAGCACATTTATGGGGGAGCTGGAGTTGGGCTTGGAGGTCCCGGGAGGGTGAGTTTGGCCGGCACTCCTATATGGGGACTCCTGGATGGACACTGAGAGCGGGGTCCCCAAGGTAGGGGAGCTTTTGTGAGGTTAAATAAAAAATAACTAAAAAAAAAAAGAAGCTTTTACAAGCCAGAGCTTAAAGACGTGCCCTCCCCTTTTGCCCGTTTATTAAGTAATAATGAAACACTTTTGTCAAAGCTTAGGCACCAAATTTCTGACACCAGATGAGCTCTAAAGCTAATCAGGGGCTGGAAAAATGGGAATATAATTAAGGCTGCTGACAGCCCTGTGTCATTAACCTCACAGCTCTCAGGTGCCACACTGAACCACAGCTGCAAAAGATACTATATTACGGGTAGTTGGTTTCAGCTGTGGAAATGAATTTGGCTTTTAATGGCTCTGTAATGTCTCTGGAGTTGCCTCATCTGGAGCCAGAGCAGTGGTAGAGGGGAAGGGAGTGATGGGCTGTCCTGGGTCTGGCTTGTCTCTATCCTTTGCTCCTCAACAGTAAACAACTGAGGCTCTTCTTCACCCGGAGAAAATGAGGGTTTTCTGGGTAAGGGTTCAGGCTGGGGCAGTTCTGCTCTGTCCCTTCTTCCTCCCCCGTAATTAATTATTATCATTATTAGGAGTGTGGGTGTCTGCTTTGCCCTAGCAGCTGGGATTCCTGCCTGCACCCCTCCGTGTGCTGTGGATCTTGCCCTCTGATGTAACCCTGCAAGCCATAGGGCTGATATCCAAACCACCTACCTGCTCCGTGACTCAGTTTCCCATCATACAGAGGAGGTAATAACACTTTGGGAGGTTGTCTGGAGGTTTGCCAACGTGTCTGTGTCCATTCCTCTTATGATTATGTTACCAAAGGAGGCTGCCATAGAATCACAGAACGGTTAGAGTTGGAAGGGACCTTAAAGACCATCGAATTCCAACCCCCCTGCCATGGGCAGGGACACCTCTTACTAGACCAGGTTGCTCAAAGCCCCGTCCAGCCTGGCCTTGATGCCAGCCATAGGCTCTACTGGCTCAGGAAACAGCCTCTTGAATCCCAGGCCAGCTGGAACACAGCTACACAACGGGCAGCACCAGTGGTGGAGTGAGGTTTTTTCTTAATTTTTTTTTTTAAATGATTGTCTGAGTTTTCTATTTTTTCAGGATTTTACTGTGCTGAAGGTGAGAAAACGGGAAGTGGCTGTTCCCGTGCTTTACCAGTGCAAGTGCCTCCACCTTCTTAAAAAAGCTCGTAGGAAGAATTGGTGGGACATCCACGGCACGTACTGCAGTTAGGGAGCAGCTGGGCTGCTGCCAGCGCCATGACAGCAGTAACCCTTGAACGGAGCCTCTTATCTGGGGGATCTCGGAGCATGTTTCAACCGTTTCGCAAGGCGTGTTTCGCAGACAGGTACCCTGGGATGTGGAAAGGGTAAAAGCATTTTGCCTGGGAAGGAAGGTGGCTGTGTCACTGCCAGGAATAGCACCCCGGCATCCCGTGACCCAGGCTCTCCTGCAAAAAAAAAAAAAAAAAAATAAAAAAAATAAAAAAAATGAGATAACGTTTCCAGTGACAGGCGCTGAGCAGCCTGGGGAAAGCACCACCAAGCCCCCCTGCGAGCGCTGCCTCGTGGGATGATCAATGTGCTGGAGTCTGTTGTCTGAGCAAAGGCTCTCAGATCTCCCTTGATGTGAAAAATAGCTATTAAGAGCTAACGAGCAGGGTAACGCTGAACCTGATTGAGCTCGGATGTTATTTGTCACTCATCCTCCGCTATCGCCGCGGTGGCATCTGTTGCCCCAGACTTTCCAAGTGCATCTCACACTTTTCTCCGCAGCGTTCTCAGTTTCGCGGGTGCAAGACTCGAGCCTTGGACAAGGGCAAAACCAGTCAATTATGTTTTCACCCTGCCTGCTCTGAAAGCCCCGGAGTGTGCCTGGTGCGACCACAGCCATAGGAAGGCAGGAGTTCCTGATAAATTAAAAACAAAAGCACCATTATCCATATGGGACCTCGTGAGTGGTTCACATACCCCAGCAATTCCAAGCACTCTGTGTACGGCTCTTACTTGGTTTTAACTCAATTTCTTTGAGATGCAAATCAGAGGGATTATATTCGGAGGCTGCATCAGAAAGTCTTTAATCCAAATGGGCTATAAGATTTATTTAGAAGAGCCAAATGTCTTGTCTGGGACAGAAGCAACTGAGCTGAACTGAAACAGATGGACATAAAGGAAATTAAGCAACTCTAATGGTCTTATCCAGAGTTTCAAAGTATTTGGTCTTCTGAAAGCTCTAGCTCCTGGAAGCACGTGATGAGATGGGAAGCTCAGGTTTCACTTAAAAACAGGCTTTGCAGTTCACTGGGAAAAACAATAATAATGTTTTTATTCCTCCTGTGTACAGAAGGAGGGCTGCCTTCCAAATTCTGACTCCTCAGCTAGGCTTACATCGTCAGATGGAAATTTATTGCACGGGGTTTTTGGATTCCTCACTTTTATGACAGCGTCATTATTTCACCAGCCTGGATTCAGGATTTGGGGAAACCTGATGCCAGCAATAGCGATCACAGAGAGCTTGTTTACTGATACAGGAAAAAACCATCCCTCGAGTCTGTGGAGGTTTTGTTCCCTGAAACATGCTGCTGTTTCTGATGGAGACGTGCGTTAGGTCTCTCCCAAGTCTGAGGTTTAACTGGGACATCAGCAGCGCGGGGCCAAGGTCACCTCTGGCTGGGCTGGATGCAGCAAACCCAGAGCGCACAGCTTGGATGCTGATAAACCACTGGGCTGGAAACCTTGATAGATGGGGCAGTCCCCCGAGACCCCACGTGTCTCCACCACTTCTGAGGTCAGAAGATTTGCAGCCGGCAGAAGAGCCTTCCCTGGGATATCTGGATGTGTTTGGGCCCAGATGGACTGCAGAGACAGCAAAACAAGCGTGAGGACAAAATCCCTACCATCTTACCAGAGCATTTCTGAATTGTAAAGTGGAAGTAGCTTGGGGAAAAAAGTCTAGGTTTGAGTTGGTTCTATTATCTTCAGCTTTTAGGCTCTAAATAATGACAGGGTGTGTTTATCATGAGTAAAAACTGAGTGCACTTCTTAATGCTTTCTGAGGCTCTCAAAGCACTGTCCAGTGGTCAAGGAGACCCCAAAGGTAGATGATGGATGAATCCTCAGGGCTTCAGAGGCTGAGTGGAGAGGAGAGCCCTGCCTATGTGGCTCTGGGCTCCTGCCTTCCTCCAGTGGCCAAGCAGGGCTCCTGGGGCTTGGGTTGCCCAGAGCCAGCGGGTGCTTTCCATCGTCTCTGCAAGCTGGGAAATACTTCTGCAGCTGAAGCTCCCGACAATAGCTGGGAGAAGCCTTTCTACTCGCATCTAAATGCAGCCCTCCTGAAGCCATCCCCTGCTTGGCTCATCGAGTGAAGTATCCAGAGCAGAGAAAACTCACGTGTTTGTGCATTTGCCATCCTTCACCCCGGTGCATTTGGAAGTGGATTAAATAAAAGGTGAGAGAAGTGGGGAGAAGGGGAGGGAGAGCAAGGGAGTGAGCGTGAGAAGGAGCTCATCCATTACTATGCTGTGCACAAGGCAGGAGGTCTTGGCCTTCTGGTTTGAGTGCTTATTCCCCATAAAATACATCTGAGAGAAATCAATACAAGAAGCATGCAAGAACTTAAATCAAAGCACAAGGAAGCGGCACTTGGTGAATGGAGTGACCTTGCACAGAGCTGTCAAAACCAGAGCCCCAGCCCTGCAAATGCAAAACCTGCCAGGAAAAAAAAAAAGCCCTGGAAGGCTGGAGTGCAGGATTCAGGCTGGTGTGTGCTTCCTTGGCATGGGGTTTGCACTGGGAAACGCTCTGATCTCCACAGCAGAAAGCATGTGGACAGGGTAGGCTGGTCGTGGGCTGGGTAAACGGCACAAGGGCAAGCTGCCAGGTTGCTCCTGGGATGACAAGGAGAGCTGATGTCCCCTGCATCGCCTATTTAGGCTCCTCAAGTACGTCAGAGATAACGAGGCAAGGGTGGTTCCCAGCTTTGAAATAGAGGAATGCTCCCTCCAGCCTTGGCCGTGCAGGACCTTGGCCCTTGGGAATGTGCAGGCAGACAGAGCAGAGGTCCACCTCCACCAGGCCCATGTCCTGCCTCCCTTCTTGCCCACCACAACAACTGAGGGTGGAAGGCTGTCTCCAGCAGCCAGGTCCTCTCCTGCCCGGTGGTTGCCTCCCATCGGGAAGGGCCACCTTCGCACGCAGGTGCCGGCTGCCTGACCTTGGTGGCAGGTCACAGCGCCGTGCCGCAGACATCATAAATCTGCAAAGGTTTTCTCCAGTCAAGCTCCACCTCCGCAGACCGTGGGGCACATGTTCCCATGCTGGGAAATCTGACCCCTCGGTAGCCTGAGAGACGGGAGAAGCCTGGGTTTGGTGTTTTGAATAAGTGGCTTTTTATCTGAAATCCCTTTGGGAGCATGAGCTCAGTAACCAATGAAATTATATCTGTTGTTTCAAGCAGTGAAGAAAACTTGGCCTGATGTTTATTGAGATTTATGGCTTCCCTTGAGCTTAATTGTCTTTGGGAGCCCTGGATCTTTTTAACGGTTCAGCTAAGTGGTACTAAGAAGGATGGTAATGGTTTGAGCAGTCTGCCCCCTTAGCATATCTCTTTCTCTCACACAATTTGCTGATATTTGGGAAATATAGCTGATGCACTCCCCTCCTGAGGTCACAGTTATTCATTGGTGTGAAACTTCAAGAGACAAAACCAGGTGTGAAAAGCTCCCAGCGAGTGTTTCCTTGGCAAGGCGTTGACTTCCATCCATGAGGGCTGCGCTTCGGGGAAAGAGGAGGAGGACACGTCCCTGCTCCCACTGGGAAGAGTCACCTGGTCCCCTGCAGAGACACTGCGGTCCCCCTGCTTTGTGACCCCCTCCTGGATGCCATGCTTCATCTTCCTTGGTCTTCTTGGTTGCCATCAGCCTGGTGTAGACTCCTCTCTGGTCCTCGGCTGTGGTGACTTTTCCACTCCCTCTGCTGTGGGCTCTTGGTTCAGCTTCAGCTACTCACAATCAAGCACAGCCCAATATCACTTCCCAAATGTGCCGGAGCTTCTCCAGAGCTGGCCGGTGGAGTGGGCGTTGGGATTAACCTATGGAGATGCAATGGGGGTGCTCTGGGAGGAGGGCACCCCTCCTCCCTGCTCCTCGTGCTGGTCTGAACTGGGAAGGGACTATCTGGGCTGGAGGAGAGGAGCCTCCTGCTCAGTGCTGCCCAGCCATGGCCGGTCCCTCAGCAGAGCATCCTCAGTGCTAGAGGGCTTTGACAAAGAGCTTGTCATTGGGAGGAAAACATCGCCCTTCACACGTAATTATTCCTCGCCTCTAGAGCCTTTTCATCTCTTATCGGTGGTGACCCCTGTTGGTTTGTTATCTCTCCCCAGCCATCCAACGGAGCTGTAGACCTGTCATCGTGGGGAATGACCTTAACATATTTACTCACCTCCACAAGATGCCACGTCCGCTCAGCCGGGCGCTCGCAGCAGGGCCACAGCAGCAGAACCCATCCGCCCTCCGCCAGGCGCCGGGGATGCTGCGGCGGAGGTAATTACAACAGCCCGTTATGGTTCAGCGGGCACCTTCATTAATAAACCTCGGGTTTCAGAGGTGCCTAACTCGGCCATTCGAAACCACATCTGGCTGTAACTCTGCAGCTTGTCTAAGCTTTCAGCTCATCTCCCACTGCCTAAGCGGTTTACAGGACGAGCAGTAAACAAAGTCTGTTTTGTTGGGCTTTTGCGTGCTTTAAGGCAAAGAAAGCAAACACACACTCACAGGGCTAATCTCCCCAGTGCAGAGCTGGAGGCTGCCAGCTCCTTCCTAGGTCATGCCAATGGGATTTTTATCTCTGATATTACTCAAACAATGAGCATGGAGATGTCCTCCTGTGCACACACAGGCCTGGCTCGTGGCTCTTGTTGGGGCATCTTTTGTAGCACCTCCAAATTAAATGAAGTTTAGACGGCCATACCACATGCATGGGTGTCTCAGACCCCTAAAGAAATTGTAATCTGACATTTTCCATGGCCGTGGGCAGCCAGGAGCAGAAGAGCAGTGGTGGGTGTCTCACCAGGGTGGTGGTGGGGCAGCCTGGCCATGGCAGATACAGGAGATGCACAAGGGCCCCTCTTGTCTCTGGTACCCACGTACTGGTCTGCCCATGTATTTTTAAAACTCGACTCAGGAGCAAGGTCTATCTTGCTCCAGCTCACCAGGGCTGCTGCTGCTGGGTGGTGGCTTCTTCCTTGCAGCCGGGTGAATAAATTAACCTACAGCCCACATCAACTCTGAAGGTTTAAATATCTTCCCTAGTGCAAGCCTGGCTTACAGGAGGATGAGATGCCACATCGGAGGAAAGGATGGAGTTAAATTCCACAGAGGGGTAAGGAGAGGAGATGGGGTAAGGAGATGAGTTGGGGGATCAAAGGGAGTGGGTAGAGGAACCTCCAACTATAACCAGCCCCACCCGTCAATAAACCACCCCCTCTTATAACCCCCATCCCACCAGAGCTGAAAGGCAAGTGAACGCAAGCCCAGGGCTCCTCTGTGGGGTAGTTCTGGGGCGGACAGCCCGAAGGGAAGGTCGGGCTGCCTGGCTGCAGAGAGATTTGGGGGGGGCCTGAGCTGCTGGTGGGTGATGCCCAGTCGGGCCCTGGGTGATCTGGACTCTGCTCAGCAGCCTTGGACAATGCAGAGCCATCCCATAGCTCTGGGGTGCAGGGCTTGCAGGGGTGTGGGGAGCCTGGCCATCTCCAGCCCAACCTGGGGAGATGCCAGCAGTGGGGCCTGAAGCCACGTCCTTGTGATGGGGACTTCCAGGTGCAACTAAGGGGGAAGATGTCCAGCCCTTGGCACTGCAGACCAGCCACCTCAGCTTCCCAGTAAGCCACTGGGAAGGTGGTGAGCTTGTCACAGAGCTGCTACCCAGCCATCCGAGGGGACATCTTTGTGCTCTGTCAACCTGCTGAGGTTGAGCCGAGTGCTGTGGGAGGGGGAGAGATCCCTCCACAGCATCCTTAACCTGGCACAGAGCAAGCAGAGGCCACCAATGCCTTGCCCAGGTGTTGAGGGTGCTTTCCCACCCTGGGGAATCGAGGAGGAGGTGGCAGCTTTGGCTGTGGGTTGCTGCCGAACTCGCTGGTGGATTGCTAATGATGTTTGTGAAAGCCTTCAACTAAGACCACACACAGGAGGCTCAGGTGAGCGATGTATCTTAGACCTTGAGGGTACGAGGCAAAAATGCTTTTGCGCCTGACTCACCCGCTCTCTGCTAACACTGACTCATAATTACTGATTTTGATTCAGACAAAAGATTTATCTGCATTCAAACCTATGGAAAATGTTCACGTAACCTGGTAGTGAAAAGGGGAGGTGGTGCTGCTGGGTCGCCCATGGCCCTTTGCAAGGCTTGGGGAGCGCGTGGTAGCACCAGCTTCCTGGTCCCAGCTTGTACTGGGATGTGCCCTTGAGGCTGGGGAGGGTCTGGTCACCCTCATCCCTTCACACAACTGGTCATGCTGGAGGAAAATCTGCTTGCAAAAGGTGACTTTTGCAACAACAGCCATTTTTCCGCAGAGCTGCCTGGGTCCCAGCTCTTTTTCCCCCAGCTCTGGGGACACCCCACTGTCCCCAGGGACGAATCTGGCCTTTTCTCCCACGGCCCCCGCGCAGGAAGGCAGCTCTGGGGATGAAGATGTCTTGTGAGATGCACACAGGACCTCGAAGCATGTTTGCACGGTTCCTCCACTCCGGCACAATAGGTGCTGCCCAGCGGGTCGGTCACGCAGAGCGAACAAGAAAAGAATGTCAAAGAAAGGCACAAAGGTGTAAAATCCCCATTAGTGGGGTAGATTAAACCCAGAGCCGTGCCTGGGCTTTTTCCTGAGGGCAGCCCTGGGTTGTAAGCTCCCAGTATGGTGGCAGGGGCTCCAAAATCCCGGGCTCCAAAATCCCCAGCTCCCGCATGATCCCGTCCCCAGCAGCACTAACCTGGGCCGTGGGAGGCTGAATCCCCAGCCGTCCCTGGGACCGTGCCGCCTCCGTGCCCTGCCTGTGCCCTCTCCGAATGCCCTGCCTCTGCCACCTTTCCCCCCTGCTGCTCAGCCCTGCTGGATGCTAAGTGGAAATTTCCCCCCGTGCCAAGTGTTAAATACTTATCAAGCTAATACAGCGTCTTCGCGGAGGTGCGTACATGAGACAACATGTTACCGTAATTAACAAGCAGCTGGAGTTGGCACCAGGCTCTGCTGCAGCTGCTCCCGGCGGCTTCCAGTGCCTTTCCCAGGGCTGCGGCTCTGCCTCCTCCGCGATAGCCGGGGGAGAAGCCGGGATGGGGGGGGCGATGCCTTGCAGGGTCCTTTCTCACTTCAGAGGGGATGGTTGTGGTTCGTGGTCTGCAGACCCCTGGAAGCCTGGGGGCTACTTCTGATCTGTATTACCTGACTTGGAGTGGGTCCGTTCTCAGCAGGCAAATGGTTATACAGGGGGATGAGGGGCCGCTCTGAGAACTTTTGGGGTGCAGCAATTTGGAGAGGGAAAGGGAAACCCACTGCTGGAGGAAAATGAGTCATCGGGACTCGGTGGTTTGTCCCTCCCTGTTGATGTGGCTGCGGCAGCTCCCTTGGTTGGCTTTGCTGCGGGAATTGCACTTGTGCAGGGTCCCTTCCTCGGGCAGAGGTGACTGAGCGCCACTGGGGTCTGCGTGACAGCACTCGGGGACTGTGACTCTTCTGGTGGTATCAACGCTGGACAGATTGGGAGAGGGAGAGAGGGGCTGGGATGAGTTTGCCAACCCAGCCTTTGGTGGCAAGACTGCAGAGAGGCCTTTGGATGGTGGAATTTGCAGAGTTCATCCATGATTCACTGCATCTTCACAGCGCCCAGCCCCTTTTATCTGGACCAGTATGGATTAGTTCACTCATCCATCTATCTGCTCGGCTCTGAGCAGAGCTGCTGCAGAAAACCTCCCCATCCTTTTAAATTGCCTTGAGCTCCCTAACTTTCTAACCCCAGAGAAGTCATCTCAGCAGTAGATGTTTGTATCATGACCTACATTGCTATTGGGTTTTAAATATATTTTTTTTACTGTGCTATATACTAGCTTCCCACATGCAAATTGCTCTGAGTGAACCATTTATCTGGAAAATAAAGGTTATGTTCTCAAAAGGCATTTAGTTCCCTTTCTGAATGATTGAGCGAGTTTTCTGCTGAGAAAACAAAGGTCTTTAACACAGTCTGAGCCAATGACAGGGAAAAAGGTTCAGGTAAAACCCCTCCATTTATTTAACAGCTCCCCCTTCCTCATTCATATTTACAAGATAAAAGGGGCTCCATCAACCCATTAAAGTTGAAATACGTGTCCTGTCTTCAAGGAAAGCAAATCCCATCTGGCATCCCTGGAGGAATATAACCTTAACTTCAGCTTAATGCCACATTAGGGTATCTTACAGATTCTGCCTGAGATTTACCTGCCTTAAAGGGAGATTTATTTTGGAAGTAAACAGGCTCATGTGACAGATCTCCTTCCCCAAGCAACTTGGGCGAGGAGGTGCACAGCGTTTGTGACTTGCTGGTTCCCCTGGATCCGTGGGGCAGAGAGAGGGGACAGTCACACTGCGGGGCACCCCTGGTCCCTGCCAGGGGCTGTGATGGAGGGCTCCGTCCCGCATCTCAGGAGCTGTGGGGGGACCCAGCCTGGGCACTCGTGGGTCCCACTTTCAAACCCAGCTCCCTGCCACGACACCCGGGATGGCAGGGACCACGAGGGGCCCATCCCAGCCCCAGTTGTGGATCTGAGTAGCCACAGGCTGCAGTGGGAAGATCAGAGCCCATATCAGGCTCGCTTTCCCTATCTCCCAGCCCATCCTGGGGGAGCCAGCGCAGCTCCCAGAGCAAAGGCATTCCCGTCCACCCCCATGGCCACAGGCCTGGGCTCCAAACCTGCAGGGCATCGCATCAAGGGAGATGTTTTTAAGGAAAGGCAGGTCTGGCGTCTGCCGACATCACCGAGGTGCTTGCACTTGCCTGGGAAATCAGGGAGTTTTCCGTGGCTAAGATTAGTGCTGCCACCACCTTCCAGCAGCCCCATCCCAACGCTGCCTGTTTCCCTCATCCTCCTCCGCTGCCTTAATGCCAATGACTACGAGCATCTCTCTCATATGTAATGTAGCCTTGGGGACATCAGTAGCAGAGATTGTTCTAAAAATGCTGCCAGCGGCTGGGGACCAGAGGTCTGGGTGGTGCCCTGAGCTCGGTGCAGCAGCAGATGGGACTTGCATGGCCAGCAGCAGCCACGAGCCCCTGCCTGGTGGTCCAGCCCCTGGACCACGGTGTTTTAATGCGTGGACTGAATTACTGTACAGTCTGTATCTCTCCTCAGATGTATACAGGTGACTGCCTCCCAGATAATCCCCTGCACACGCAGTTCACAGGGGAAGCAAAAAGGAAGATGGCTCAGGGTAGAAATCACAGCTCCCCCGGCTTGTTAAAAGGCTTTCGAGGCAGCGGGGTCACGGGGACCGAAGTGTTGTACTGCCCGTCTGAACAGAAAGCACGTTTCTCTACAGAGCTACCGTTTGGTAGAAATTAATTTATTACTATTGCTAGTTTTACTGATATTCATAAAAATGGTGAGGGTTTTGTAATTACTGAATTGATCCCAAATCCTTTCAAATGTACGTGGGAGTTGGACTCCATGATTCTTACAGGTCCCTTCCAACTTGAGATATCCTAACATAAAAACAAGATTGTTTTTAAAAGCCATGGGGCTAAAATAGAAGTTTGCATGGGATTCCCTGCTTGCCCCTGCCTTCAGTTGTAGCTGCAGCCCTTCCTTCACACCTTGTTTTTAAACCTGGGAGGGGGACCCCCGCTAAAAAGCCGGCAGTGGATTTGGAATCACTGCTGCCGAAGTGCAGGGTTTTGGGGCCAGGGGAGGGCACGGCCAGCCTGCTGTGCTCTGTCACCAACCCGCACATCACCCGGCTGTTGATGTACACGCTGTTCAGCCTGAGAACGAGAGGGCAAGTCAGCTGCAGGTGGGTGAAACCTATCTCCTCTCTACTTAACTGGCCTGCCTGACTGGTTTGTGGGTTGTTTTTTTTTTATGATTATTTTTTATTCTGTCTCCAGTTAGGCAATACACTTGCCTGTTAGAAATATCGCCCTGGGCTGCCAGCTCAGCGAAGGAGAAAAGCGGGTGTGTGTCACCGAGGGAGGATGGGGCATCGCCTCCCTTCCTCTCCCCTTCTCCTCCCTGGGCTGCATCCACCGACCCTCCCCTGGCTCTGGTGAATCTCTGCCATTGGAGATGAGCATCCTTACGGAGGGGGGGATTTTCTTAAGGGTCATTCCTGAACCCCCCTCCTCCGCAGCGCTCTCACACCCTGAGGATCACTGGAGCAGGTTGCTGGACCGGAGTGGGTGAATTTAAGTCCAGCCGGTAGTTTGGGATCATTAACCATCAAGGTGCCCCTGGGAAGAAGCAAAAGGTATTTGGGAAAATTTGCTAACAGACTCTAATGACTTAATAATCCCTGCCGGAGAGAGCGCGGCAGGTTATGTGAATGTCAAGTTTGTTTGCTTTGCCGAGAGCTGGCTGCTGCTTATGTAATCGGACCTCCTTCGCGGGGGGAAAAAAGGGAAGAAAAAGGGAAAAAAAAAAAGGAAAGCACACGCCCGCTTCCACACTGGGATGTGAGCAAGCGGGAACACAGGGATAAGTGTTAACTGGGAGCCCCCGATGGGCACAGCTCTGCTCAGCCGCCCTCCCTGATGTGTTGGGGGAGTCCGGAGCCCAGCAGAGCCCTCCCCGCTCTGCCCTGTGGGAGGGAGCGAGTGGCAGGGCCGGGGGCTCACAGCCTGGCCAGGGATGGATTAGGGTCCACCCAGAGATGTGGGTACTGGGGCTGGATCGCTGGAATAGCCACTGCCAGCAAAAACAGCCGAGAGCCCATGTAGCACAAAAGACCGATGCTCTTAGTTGGTACCCGCTGCAGCGGAAGGGGGGACTGGACGGGCACGGAGCAGACACACGTCCCCAAGTGAGCTGTGACACAGCACAAGCCCTTATCCCTCTCCCTTGTCTCTTGTTGCTCTGGCTCTCCAGGTTGTCATTCCTGATGCAATTCCTGATTTGAGGAGGCTGGACTGAGGGCTGGTCAGGGGTCTTCTTGGTGGTCCCCAGAGGCGATGGCTGAGGGAGCTTGGTGGTCCCCAGAGGTGATGGCTGAGGCGGCTCTGAGCTCCCAGGTCAACACGAGGGAGCATCCAGCCTTGGCTCCCAGCAAGAACTGGGAGGGAGATGGGCATCCTAAAAACTTTGGTCTCTCTCAGCCAAGGCTGCCCAGGGAGGGAAAGCTGTCCCATTTTGGGAAGGCCATCAGGAATGGCTCTGCTTCACCCGGCTAAGGGTGTTCAGGGCTGAGCGAGGCTCATGGTTTGCTGAATACTGGGGGCTTTGCTTGAAGATGAAGGAAAATCAGGGCTGTAAAGCTGTGGCATGGTTTTAAACATGCTTTGCATGAGCTGGCACAACCCATGGCACCGGTATAGCCTGACCCGCTCCCCATTGGGGCCTGACATCTTCCTCGGCAGCTGAAGCAAGGCAGGGGGTTGCTGGACCCCACTCCCCATGGCTGAGCCGGGATGTACGGGGAACGCCGCCTCTTTCCCCATGAAAGCAAGTGCCCGGGCTCCCGGGGCGCAGGCTGCTGCCTCGCAGCCCCAGCGCCGCTCCTCAAGCTCCGACTTGCCCTCCATCAATACTGTTTAAACAAGCACATTCGCAGACGTAGCTCTAGGCCAAGTTGTGGGGCAGCCGGGAAGGAGCAGCCGCAGCCTGGCTCCAGACCCTTCTGCGGGAGGTCTGGGTGGCGGGCGCGTGGGTGCCGACGGCATCGCGTGCCAGCCCCGGCTCTGCCCCAGGGCTTTCCTCCGCACCTGCGGCCACTTTGAACCCAAGCCACGGCCGAAAGATGCCAGCAGCATGGACAGAAAACGTGGGAGCACTGGGGCTCCGCAGGCGTATGCCTGTTTTTACGACCCCCCTCCTCAGCCCTCGCTTTTTGGGGCTTTGCACATCCCAGCACAGATGCACGTCCTCACCATAGGGACATCCCAGGGTCCTCCAAGCGAAACACAGCTGCAATGCCAGGCTGGTTCTTCTACCATCTTCCTCCCTCCTGCTTTGTGTCTGGTTTCCCAGGCTATGAGAAATGTGGGGAGGATGCAGAAGGGGATGGCCCTGGGCAGGGGGCTCCCCGGGGAGCAGCCCCACCGAAGGGACCCATACATGGCACCCGGCTTTCCTGCTGGGAAGCCACTGTGACTGTGAGGGAGGGTGCAGAAGGCTTCAGGAGAGGGTGAAACATGCTCCTCTGGAAAAAAAAAAAAAAAAGGGAAAAAAAAAAGACAGACAGAAAAAAAGAAAAAAGGAAAAGGCTTCTGAAGCTTAGAGCTGGATATTTATACACTTGACATAAAGGATATTTCTGCATTGAAGTAATAAGCGTGACTCAGTAAACCAATGGGGAAAGGGTGTTCCCTTTGCAGCAAAACCTCAAAAGATCAAAGAACTTCTTGAGCGGTTTAACATTTTGAATGTTAAATGAATCGGGTTCCCTTCCCTCTCCCCATCACCCTTGCCTTCAAGTTTTGAAAAATAACTGGTTGGATTTTAGCTTGGAAAGGAGCATTTTGGCAGCTCCAGGGAAGCGTGGTGCTGGCTGGTCTGGAGTGTGAAGGTCACGGGCACATGTGCTTGGGTGTGCAGGACACGGCCACCGGCTTGGTGACTATCAGCCCTGCCTGGGACGGGGACATGCCGTGGCCTTGGAGCTTCCCATTAACCAGCTGAGCTCATGCTGGTTTATGGAAACCGGCTTTTCCATCACTGTCACCTTCCAGACCCAGTCCTGCTCCAACCTCTGTCCTACCTGCCCAGGCTGGGGACCTTCCTGAGCACCTGCCAGCGTCACACTAAAGAGGGGGGTGGTCCCATTTTGGTACTGCAGCTTTCAGATGCCATGGTCCTGCAAATGACGAGCCGGTGTGCTCTGGCAGACCCTGCAGCCATTCATGGCAACAGGACAGATCCAGGTAGCCCTGGCTGCAGAGCCAGGCCACCGTGTCCCAGGAGGGGTGTCCAGCAGGCTGAGCTGGGACACCCAGCTCCACACTCTGCCCACCGCTGCAGACCAGGACGGGCTGGCTCCAGGCTTTAAGCAGAGCTGAGCATCACCAGATTTCAGTGAGTTCTTCCCTTGGGAGAAGCAAATCCCGATATTTTTGTGCATACGCCCAGCAGTGGGGAGACATCAGGAGCTGGTCCCTGTCCCCAGCCTGCACCCACAGCAGGCACTGGGGCTGGCGTGGGGTGGGAATGCAGCGGCGGGTATTCGCCAGGGAGGGATCGAGCCTTGTCGGCAGCTCTCGGACACATGTGCATTTCTGGGATCGATAGGCTGGAGTAATATATTGCACTGAGATAACAAATCACTTAGCTTATTGGGTCTTAATTAAGCCTCTTTTATCTCCGTGACAGCCACACACCTGGGCTATGGCCCAGGCAAACCGTGGTGGTGGCCGAGCCGTGGGGACGCCGCGCCGGAGCCGGGGGATTGATGAGCTTCTGCTGGGTGGAATTACCTCATTGTGTTTGCAGCGCTCGGGGCCATCGATCTCCCGGCTCTCCTGTCCCTCCATCCCAGCACCCCGAGCACCAGCCACTGCCCTCTCCTCCCAGCACCCTGTGAACAGGGGCAGGGGATGGGGCAGGGGACCCCCCTGGTCGGGTTAACCCGGGTACGGTAGATGAGCCGGGGGAGAAAACTGCCCCGTTTGGCCTCCTGGGTAATAGATACAGTTGTTATAGTCCCTGACAGCGCGAAATGAAGACCTACATCACCATAATGTATTGTCAGCCTGCAAGCACACTGCGGCCCCCGAGATGAATGAATGCAATATCTCTGCATACAAGGGGGAAGGAAGGGAAGGGGGTTTTGCCGCTGCCGGCAGCCTCTAGGCTGGAAGGGAGAGCCGCCGCTTTGTGCGGCTGGAGAAGAAAAGGCATTTTTTATTCGTGATGCGGAGGTTGAGGGTGTCCGATCCCCGCGGAGCCTGTGACAGATACACTCCATGAAGGGGAGCGCTTAACAAACGGCTGCAGCGCTCCTGTGATGAGTTCATCCAGCGATGAAGTAATCTTGCCCCCGCGCTCCTGCCAGCTGAGGCAGGGGGGCAACTGACTGCTCCGGGGCTAGATGGACCAACACCGATTTCGTCTCACTGGGGAGAAATAACCCCATGCACCAGTACAGGTTGGGGGCTGACCTGCTGGAGAGCACCTCTGAGGAGAAAGACCTAGGAGTCCTGGTGGACAACAGGATGACCATGAGCCAACAATGTGCCCTTGTGGCCAAGAAGGCCAATGGCATCCTGGGGTGCATCAGGAAGAGTGTGACCAGCAGGTCAAGAGGGGTTATCTTCCCCCTCTACTCTGCCCTGGTGAGGCCCCATCTGGAGTACTGTGTCCAGTTCTGGGCTCCCCAGTTCAAGAAGGACAGGGAACTGCTGGAGAGGGTACAGCAGAGGGCTACAAAGATGATGAGGGGCCTGGAGCATCTCTCTTACGAGGAAAGGCTGAGGGACTTGGGTCTTTTTAGTCCGGAGAAGAGAAGACTGAGGGGGGATCTGATCAACACCTATAAATACTTAAAGGGTGGGTGTCAGGAGGATGGGGCCAGTCTTTTTTCAGCTGTGCCCAGGGATAGGACAAGAGGAAATGGGCACAAACTTGAATATAAAAAGTTCCACCTAAACATGAGGAGGAACTTCTTTACTTTGAGGGTGGCAGAGCCCTGGCACAGGCTGCCCAGAGAGGTGGTGGAGTCTCCTTCTCTGGAGACATTCAAAACCCTCCTGGACACGTTCCTGTGCAACCTGCTCTGGGTGGACCTGCTTTGGCAGGGGGGTTGGACTAGATGATCTCCAGAGGTCCCTTCCAATCCCATGTGATTCTGTGATTCTATGAAACCCAGAACGGAGGGGAACCAACCAACCCAAGGGGCCCCATTCGATCGGAAACGTGCGCACACGACAATAGGAATCCCAAGCACGTATTGAATTTAGTTACTTGAAAGTAGGGCAGTTTTTACTCTGAAGTACGACTGCTGGCGTACTGACTTGGAGTGAAATAATGAGAGCTGGGAGTTGCAAGCGACTTAGAGCTGAGCAGCCAAGTCCTGCCGGACCCCTCTCTTTCTGAAGCAGTCGCCCTTCTTTAGGTTGATGCTTAAATCCTTTTCCTTCTTGGGCTGCTGCTAGGGCTCATCCTGCCCAGAAGGCACAGAGCAAGAGCCAGCTCTTCATCTCTGCTTCACACCCTGGCACCTGGGGCAGGCTGGCAGCAGCGCTTCCGACCCCAGATTTGACAGGAAACTGGATAGATATTCCCAAATTCAAGTCCCGGCGTAGCCATAGGCTTGTTTTGTGACCACGGGTGAAAATTGCTTATGATTTCTCCCTTTGCCAGCTTATGAAACGGCAATGGCTGTACCCATTTCCAATTCCTGCTGAGGGGGAGCGCGCTGCAGCACGGCAGATACTGCGTGTCTGCAAATAGTCATTTAAAACAAGAAAATAAAGTTCTGTGCGGGAAGACAAACAGCCCATAATTCGCCTCAGCGTTTGAAACAAAGTCCAAAGTACTCACATTACACAAAATCCAACCGAAGGGCAACACCCTTCTGCTGTTCCTGAGTTTTCATGACTATTTACAGGTTTTTTGGATAAACACAAGAAAGTTGATATAGGAACGGCCAAATCCCATAAGCTGGCAGTAAAACCCTCCTCTGCAGAGTACTTCAGCTGGAGCACATGGGGTTATTAAAGCCATTCACGACGGGGCTCCAGCATGATGGACCCGTTCTTGGCTGCTGGTGATCTTTTCACCAGGTAGGGCAGGATTCCCCTCCACGCCACGGCACTTTGATTTTTGGGATGTGCTTGGCCTTTGGCTTCTTTTTCCCCAAACCTTCAGCCAGAGCCCTGGGCTACAAGAGTTGCTTTGGGGGGTGGTGGGGTGGCAGCGTGTCATGGGAAGGGGCTGAGGAGGGGCAAAGCCCATCCCAATCAGCAGGATTAGCCACTGAAACCCAAAGCGGTGCCATTTTGACCCAAACAGCATGGCGAGGTGTCTGCTAGCTCCTCGCACAAATGCTTTCTAACCTCCTATCATTAACAGCCACCTTTTGTTATGGCATTAGGCACCAGGCAGGTGGCCACTGCGTGACTTTTGGTGTCTCCCTCTCTTTGCCCCCAAACTCCCCGGCTCTCCCTGAGCACAGGCAGCTGCCTGAGGGACACAGCTCTGCTTTTTTTTTTTTTTTTTTTTTTTTTCCTGGCCGTTATTGTTGCTGTGAGGTTTTTCTCTGAAAGGTTAGGCCAGCCCTCGTGCTGGCGTTCAGAGCCCGTCTCCATCCCTGATATACGATGCCCTTGTAATCTCCAGTGACATAAATTTTGCTCCTGTTTGTCTCCCCGTGTCATATCCTTCTTGCGCCGTGCCTGTTATTGTGTCTAGCGTTGCGGTTGCCTTTCAGCATTTTCCGTTGTTTGTCTTCTTCACCTGAGGATGTCCATTATGGGATGGAGCAGCTTTAATAGCTTATAAACGGGAGACTGGAGCTTTTATGCTTCGGGGAGCACCGCTCACGGCAGCCACCATTCAAGAGCGACATTTGCCAGTGCTTAGTACCTAAGCTGCCTTCTTCCCTCCCAACTTTCCTTAAAGCCCAGGGACAAATAGCTCAAGTGAAGCTGTCTGCCCTTACTGGAGGCCGGGTTTGTACCTGCTGGGATTTGGAGCTGGTGTGAATGGTAGCTGGGACACAGCCTGGGGTGGCCGGGAGTGGATGGTGGCTCCTCTCTGCTCCCAGCGCCCCTGTTGGCTTTGTCCTTGTCCCCCCTGCACTGATCAGCAGCCTTGAACTGGAGCTCGAAACGTCCAGTTTCACCTCCCAAAATCCTGCCCTGGGCTCTGGGGGGGCCTGGGGACAGCTGGAGTCGGGACTTGGCTTCTGGAAGCAATTGTCTGACTTTCCCTCATCAGCACCTCTCCCAGAGCAGAGCGCTCTGCAACCAGGATCTAATTAAGCGGCCTAATCTGAAGGAGGTACTACATCTCCATGGAAAACTGCTTCAGTTTGGCTTCTCTGAATAATAAACAAAGCACTTGGGCAGATGATAGGGCATTTAAGTGTTTACTCTTCAGAGCATTAAGTGCTAAATTTGTTTTTAGCTCCCTTATGAAAAGCCCTTGCAGAGGAAAGGCACACAAGGGTCTCAGTCATCCCTCGCAGCTTTCCTCCAAGCCCGCCGTGTCCAGCGGAGAGCCCGGCCGTGCGGCTGCCCCCGGGGGACGGCCAGAAGCACCGGTCATTAGTATCACAAGGAAACCACTGAGGTTTCATCCGCTGGCGAGGAGCAGGGCATTAACCAGAGCCGAGCCCCAGATCCACCCGTGGGGCTGCCGTGAGTAGAGCCAGCCCGGGCAGGGGGCAGCCTCAGATGGGCATCCACTTCTTATTTTTAACCCATTCCATCAATCACTTAGTGTAATAAACTCCCTAAATGGAAGAGATAGAGACAAAAAAACCTCCAAGCAAGACAGAGCACAGAGCTCTTTTCTCTGGCATCCTCCTCCTTGCCGTGCCACAGCTGTTCTGGCAGCTTGGGCTTGGGATGCAGGACCTGAGCAGGATTCATCCCGGGGAGTGCGGGGAGGGAGAAGTGGAAAGGGAGAAAAAAATGGGTGCCTGGATGGCTGCTTTGCTGTTGGGGGCGTCTAGAGGTTGTCCCACCCCACACGGGGCCGCGATGGGGTGTTCGGCTCACATCTGGCCACCGCTGGCTGCCCGGCCCAAGGACCACGGAAGGGAGGGCTTCAGGGCTGAGCTCGCTGCTGGAGCTATAGAAATGGAGCACAAAACCAACAAAACAACTTTCCATTTCTAAAGCTTGAAGGAGTTTGCACCCCACCATGCCAGGACAAAGGGAGAATTAGCAGCCAGCAAAGAGAAAAACAACACAAAGCCACATCAACAGCGTCAAGAAGCCAAAAAGGCCTTTTTTTTTTTTTTTCTTTTTTTTTTTCCTTCTTAATGCGCAGCTTAAACGCCTCTCGTTCTGGATGCGGAGCCCGATGCGGTTCAGCTCTGCAGCACGTTGCATTTCTCTGCGTGTGCCTGGGCTGAGCTCTCCTCGCTGCTGCTTCAGCCGGGATTTTTTTTTTTAAAACCAGTTTTGACACATCAAAACCGGTGCAGGATGACTCAGAAGTTTTCAGACAGAGCTTTCTCCTTGCAGAAGGGGAAGGAGGGGGCGCACGCATATTTAGCAGCAGCAGCAGCCTCCTTCAAATCGACCTTTTTTTTTTTTTTTTTTTTTCAAGAGGAATACTATGGTTTAGGCAAATTTGGGATGTGTCTGTGCGTGCTTCCCGTCCACATCATGGATTCAATTACAACACAACCCAACACTTTGCAGATTTCTGTTAAATTTTAACTCGTTTCACATGGGTTGCATGAACTTTGCCTGACATTTGGAAGCAGGCAACTTGTGTCATCAGGTTACACTCACACTTATCTCTGCAAACATATCCTTGTACCCAGACCAGCACCAGCCCAGCCGCCTTTGCCGCCGATGGCATTAATTCAACCTGAAATGTGCTTTCCTGCGGCGTTAGGCTCCCGCCTGCTCGTGGAGCCATGGGGGTGACCCTGTCCCCAGCCCGGCAAGCTCAGCAGCATCAATGGTGGTGGCCGTGGGCACGTGGGGAGGGTGGCCCGCATCCGAGGATGGAGGGGATGGGGACAGGGGCAGTGGATGGGTGAGGGACAATGAGCAATCGGTGTGTGGCCTTGCTGTGAGTTTTTGGTGAAGGGCAATGGTGGTGCCACGAGAAGGGAAAGACTTTGAGATGATCCCATTCCCCCCCAGTCTCTAAACTGCAGGGATGCATCTGCAGCAATGAGAAGTCGGTGCTGCTGGTGGCCCCCAAACCACATCTCCTGGGGAATCCTGCAGCTTCGTGGTGGCAAGGGTGGAGATGGGCCCCTCTCCTGTCCCAAAAGCCTGGCAGGGACAGCGTGGCTGGGTGACTCTTGCAGGACCAGCCAGCCCTGCTGGCCGTGCCCTGCTCTCCTCCATCACATCAAGCCATGAAAACCCAGCGCTGAACATCACCTTTAAGCAGCAGGTCCTTGAGATGGCTAAAAATCAGGTCTGATCAAAGCCCGGCTTCTCTCCTGGTGCCAGGGGTCAGCAGGGGGAAGGGGGAAATATTAAAATCCCAAGATCAGTCAGTTGCTGGTTCTTACTTCAGCTGCAAAAAGTGACCGGCCCTGCTGATCAAAGGCCTCCCCACTGTTGTTTTAAAGGTGACATTAACATTTAAGGAGCTTTTGAAAGCCCTGGCTTGCAATAAAAAGCCAGACACCCGGTCACAGAGCAACTCAAACGCAAGTTTAATGATAATGAAACAGCCTTTTGTTCTTAAACTCAAAGAAGAACCACGAACCTATTTATAGTGTTTATAATAAAGACTGTGAAGCCTTTTACACACAGTCCGGCAAAACGATACCTGCAAGCCCTGGTGTTACCCAATGATCCCCAGAGCGTGCAGAGCAGGCTTTTGGGCATGATCCTCTCCTTGCCTGGCAGGAACAATAGCCACGTCTCCTCCGATGATGCCAGGCTCAGACCAGCTCCATGAGCACCACGCGGATGCCTCTGCCTGCTTGTGAGCTTGTGCCCAGCCATGCCGCTGGCCCCGGGCTTGTGACCGTGTCCCCAGCTGGGGTGGCATGTCATGGCTTGGCATGGCGTGGCATGCTACAGATGGCACAGCAGGGCTTGGCATGGCTCAGCACGGCATGGAATGGCTCAGCATGGCATGGCATGGCTTGGCATGGCATGGCTCAGCTTGGTATGGAATGGCTCAACATGGCATGGAGTGGCTCAGCGTGGCTCAGCTTTGTATGGCATGGCTCAGTATGGCATGGCATGGCTCAGCATGGCATGAAATGGCTCAGCATGGCATGGCATGGCATGGCTCAGCTTGGTATGGAATGGCTCAACATGGCATGGAGTGGCTCAGCGTGGCTCAGCTTTGTATGGCATGGCTCAGTATGGCATGGCATGGCTCAGCATGGCATGAAATGGCTCAGCATGGCATGGCATGGCTCAGCTTGGTATGGCATGGCTCAGTATGGCATGGCATGGCTCAACATGGCATGTTTTGGCACAGGATGCATGGCATAGCCCTGTAGCTCATCCCATTCAGGACATGCACCAGTCTGGATCTTCCTGCACCAAACCAGCCATATTTTCGTGCCCGGCTCACGTACGCTGTTAGCACAGCAGGCACCAAACCTCTGTTTTACAGCAGCTGAAATCACCGCTTTTCATCCTTCCTCCCTCACTACAGCCTCGTGTCGCTCCCTGCACCCACCAAAACTCACTTTGGACTTATCCCTGCTGCAGCCACGGACCTGGGTGGTCGGGGCTGCTGCTCCCCTCCGCTCTCGGAGCCGGACCTCCGGAGAACCGGGTGCGTTTTAGCAGCGTGGTGCGGAAAGCCATGCAGGCAGTGCTGGGGGGCTCGCTGCACACAGCGATCAGCCTTCTCGCAGCACTTCGTTTATAAATAGCCTGGAAATGAGAGCTGGGTAGATAGGAGCCACGGCCGGGTAAGAAAATCTCCCTCTCCCCGCGCTGGTTCTGGCTGTATTGTCTCTCACTGTAAAGCTCTTTGCTTTATGGCTCCCAGCCCTGCGCCGTCTGCTGTATTTTACCTTGCAGCTCCAATAAAGGCAATTGCAGGCACGTTCCTTATCACACGCAATTGGAAATATCAAGCAAATTCCCCCACTCTGCAAAGTCGTGGAAAGCCTCTCCTCTACAGGTTTTTATGACGGTGTGTTACACCGAAGATCTTTTTTCACTCCTTCCCACCCTCCTGGATGTGGTGAATAGCACTGGATCCTGATCATATGCATTCCCCGAGCACGGGAAGAGCCAGGGAGTGGAGCAGGAGCAGAAAAGGGAGGTTTGTTCATTCGGTTTCTCAAGGGCTTGGGCCTGGCAGGTCAGAGGTCCTGGCAGAAGGCGGCGCAGAGGATCAATATCCTGCAACTCTGCTCCGAATCCCTCCTGCCCACAGCATTATCCAAGCATGAATTCTCTCTCCTGTCTCTTGCAGCGGCGACCCAGGACTATTATTTCTGTTTTCCAGAGGGATGCGCAGGCGTCCTGCTCCCAGCCCCTTCTCTGGCCCTCTGCCTCCCGCGCCCAGCCGAGAGCCGGGATGCTCTCGGAGCCGGGATGCTCTCAGCACGGCAGTCATTGTCTCGCAGCCCGCGCGGGGAGCACGGATCTCCCCTTTGATTTCTGAGGGCATGGATATCCAAATAAATTAGCAATGGGAATGTGCGGGGGTGGGGGAGGCAGGCGACGGGAGAGCTGGCGGGCTGGAAGTGACCCAGACCCAGGGAACAGATGCAACTCATAACGTTAATGAGGGTTTTTCTTTTTTTTTTTTTTTTTCTTTTCCCTCCCCAAAGGCACTGCACTCTTGAGAACGGGGGGCTTTCTATCCCATGGCAACACCAGGGGGGGAAAAAATGGGCCTGGCTTTTATTTCATTTTTTTGTCCTTTACAGGAATCGCAGGCAAACAAAAGCTCTGAACAGATTTATCATTTTTCTTTCTCCCCCACCCCCTCCTTTTCTTTCCTTTTATATTTTTTTAAAATAGGGTTAGAGCAAGATGGATGGTTCCCCAGGCCCAGGGAATGAGCAGATCGAGGCAACCCTGTCGTCTCTGGCATCCCATTAAGCCAAGCTCTGGGAGGAGGCCGCCGTAAGACTTATTAAATTTGCCCCAGCCCAGACCCCAAACGCGCAGGGCTGCCCTGGCTCGGCCACCTGAGTCCCACCTCGCCGTCCTTCCCGGTGCCACCACCAATACCTCTGCCACATCCCCCCGCCCCGGGGACCCGATCCGTCCCCGCTCTCACCCCTTGCATCAGCCCGGGATGTGCCTCCATCCGTTCTTGTCAGCCGAGGCCGATTTGTCACCGGCAGGGTGACAAGCCGTTGTATGGCTCTGTCAGCCCATCGCTGGCACGGGCTGGGCCCCCCACGGCAAAGCCAAGGGTCCCCCCCAGAGAGGGGGCTGGGGATAGTGTGGGGGGGGCACAGCCAGCCCCCGACCTGCCCCTGACCCGGGGGCTCCTGTGGCTGGAGAAATGGCAGCCAGGGAGGGGGAACAGAAAGGGAAAAAGTGGGGGAAAGAGGGGGAAAAAGGAGATAAACAAATAATAATAAGTGTTTGCTGCTGGGGGGGACCAGCAAGTCGGAGGGTGGGCAGGGAGGATGCTGCCCCATCCCCGCCGCCCGCCAGCACCGCGTTAGCACGGTTATTTCCACTTTAATACTTAACAAGGATTTAAAACCCTTCTGTAGTCAGAGTTTGTTCTCAGCGATAAATTTTGAATAGCTTATAAATTATGGACACAACGCGGTGTCTCTGTCTGGGAGGAAGGGCCGGACCCGGCTTGCCGTTACGGCGGTGTAAAGCCACCGCCGCGTCGCCGGCAGCGGATCCGGCAGGACGGCGTTCCCAGGAGCCGGATCCGGCCCTCCGTGCCTGGATATAACATTACTGTGACGATAGGATCATATCGCATAGCAAAGCACAGTCACGTCTGCTTCACACCTCCCGATAATAATCACCCGGGATGCAAAAATCACAGGGCAGAGTTACAGATGAAGAGAGAAATGCACATGATCTCTCTCTCCACGTATGCATGTATGTGTATATATATAGACAGAGATATATGGATATATATAGCCACAAGCACATGCACTTATATGCACGGGGAATATGCTCATGCTCAGGAGGAGAGGGGTCAGATTGCCCATCTCCATTTGATAGTCACCCCCCCAATGCCCCAGCTCCATCCCTGCCGCAACACGCCGGCATCGCGCAGGGGACTGCAAATTCCAGCTAAAATCCCTGCAAACGGGGAGCTTCGGCTCCCGCAGAAAATTCCTTGCTCTGCTCTTGGCTCTGGGGCCGGGAGGGGATCCACGGCGAGAAAAAGCCTGGCTGGAAGAGATGATTTCATCCGCCCGGTGAGAGAAATCACGAGCGTTTCTGAAAGCCACAGGGGTGGATGCAATGAGCCTTCCCTACTTTTTCCCTGGCACACCGTAGCAAGTCGGTAATGAGGTTAGAGCGTCGCTCCAGCTTTATTTCAGTGCACCGATGTCCAATAAATGCGGATGAAGTTCATATGTGTGCCTGAAGTATATAAAGGCTGTAGGAAAATGGCCAGTTTTCACTACATTAATTCATAAAGCAGGTCATGCTGGTCTGGCCCTTTACCTCGCTTGTTATTTCTATTTATTAGTAATATTGATGTTTCAACCAGGGATCAGGACCCTATCGAGCCAGCTTTAATATCAGAAAAGATTTAGCAGGAGAGAGCTCTGTAATGAAGCAACAATCCCAACGCCGAGCTCTTACGTACTGCACCTCACAAACACCGTTATTATTCGTAATCATGTTTTATTTTGTATTTCGCTTCCGCGGCAAACCCAGCATCTCCGATTACCCTGCCTTGGCCACGTAAAAGGCACCGCTGCTCGCCCATCGGCGGGTTATTAAAAAGCCTCGTCAGGAGAGAAGACTAAACAGGTCTAAATGAACACAAGTTGACTTTGTGGAGCGGCGGCGTTAACGGGCCAGATACCCAGCTGGTGTAATTAGGTGTTACCCAGCTCGGCCAACTGCCCCTGCTGGGAGGACTGGCAGGGACAGGGATGGGGACAGGGACAGCCCATCACGCACGTGGGGCTTGCTCTGCACGCAACTGGGTTTCCCCACCTTTTCCCTCTTTTTTTCTCCCCAGGTTTTGATGGTTCCTACCGTCTCCCTGCTGAAGCCGCAGGACTCGATGGAGAAACTTGAGCAATGATGGATAAAATCGAGTGATAAGCGCAGATCTGCATAGAATTAGGGAGAACAACAAGGAGAGCAGCCTGGCAAGGAGAACTGAGTTGGTCTCTGGTCGAAGGCAGCATTTGGTGGTGTTGGAGGATGGATCCCTGTCCAGAGTGGGGCACCAGTGGCACTCCAGGACCAGCACCCCGGGACTGGCACCCTGCTGGGTCTCGCTTTCCGGGCAGCGAAGGTATTTAGGTCGCATTAAGGGAATGATCACACACTGGGAATGCCAAAACTAATTTTTAAATCAAAGCCACTTGAGAGCTCTAGAAAGCCTAGAACCACATCTAAACCAGCTTCAAATTCATTGCCTGCTGAGACGCTCACCTGAGCCAGTCCTCAACCTTGAGTGATGCGTTCACAGCCAAGATATACTGAACCAGGGTTCGTCTGGCAAAATCCCCCTGGAACTATTGATCCTTGAGAAAAAGCGGTCAAGGGAAATTGTCCAGGTTATTGCCTTACTGTATTCTCTGTCACAACTGCAAAACTTTAGCAGCAGAAACAAGGACAGGCCAATCACTCCTGCCCCGAGCAGATCTCCCTTGGTTGTTGTTGATTGGGGTCCTATAAGTAGAAGACTCCTGTTCTGCCAGGCAGGGAGGACCTGGATGGATGGCATTACCTCCGGGGTTTTATTTTTCTAATTTCTTCAGGATGGTAATATTTTCTAGAGCACAGTGGACCAGAAACTGTTTCTGTGGCACTCGCAAGAGAGGGATCGAAAACTGCTTTGAGCAGCATAAAACCCAGATGTTCTCAAAGAACCAAGGGAAGACATTACCTGCCTGAGCTTGGATCTGTCACGTTTGCGGAGCAGAGCTGTGCCAGGGAGGGGGGGACAAACCCCCATGGGTCCCCTGGGTCAGCACAAGGGGCTGGGGGAGGAAACCAAGAGATTTCAAGGCATTTTGGGAAAAGACTCTCTTGAAATCCCGGCCTGGCTCGCTAAGCAAGACCTCAGGGGTTGGATCCTGCTCTCAGTGATGCTGATGAAAAAGCCGAGTAAATCCGGGGGAATCAGCCAAGGTCACTTCAGGCTGGGAAGTGACGTCCGATTTCCCATCGCGTGAATGGCAGCAGGATCTGCCCCCCCGCAACGCTTCTCTTCGTTCCCCCCTTCTGCCATCTCTTTCGAAATGTTTATGTTGGATTGTCTCACGATTTACACTGGAAATCCGTGCAATGTGTCTCTCTTGTGCAAAAGTGCGGTGTCAGCAGCTGGTGATCCCAAGCCCCCGCCGCATCCCGGAAACCCCGGTGCCGAGAGAGGGAGGCAGGAGTGCCGCGAAGGGGACGGGCACCGCTCTTCCAAAGCAAAATTTGGCACCTTCAGGGAGTGTTACGGGACCGGGGCTGTGCAGGCAGGATGAGAACGAGCCATGGCAGCGGGGCTCGTGCTGCTGGACCCGCTCGCAGCATCCCTGGCCATCGCAGGGGCCACACAACCGCAAACCCCCCGTGTCCACACCTTCTGCGTGTGCGGCGGAGCCGACTGGGAATTTTCTGGTGGAGTTTCTTTTCTGCAGGGAAATTCCAGTGAGCTGAAATCGAAGCATCAGCAGAGGAACCCTCCTGGGCTCCCGAGGAGGAGGAGAAGGGGAATTGCACAGTGGTCAGGGCTCGGGGCAGCAGGACAGAGCCAAGTTCAATCCCTTGCACTGAGCCGGGCAGGACAGGACCTCCTGTCTCGGAAAGTATCCCAGTCTGAGTGTGACTCTGGGGTTTCCCACCTTTTCATGACAAATTCTGTTCTTTTTACCAACATAGAAGAGGGAAAAACATCAGCAGTGCCCCCAGCCTCTCCCTCTGGCTGACGTGAATTGCGGCTGGTGCTGCAGTGCTGTCCCCGAGCCGAGATGAGCAGGGCTTATCACCATCATCAACGGGTGGGTTCCTTATGCCTTGTGGCAGTGATGGTGATTTTCCTGGGATAATGCAGGGCAGAATTTCCAAAGGCAGCTCGCCTGCTTGCTTATGGAAATACATGAGTGTACCTTGAGAGACTCAGCGGGAGTAGAAGCAGGGATGGAGCAGAGCAGCCCCCAGAACGTCCCTCCACCAGGATGGGGAGCACATCAGTATCTGGGACACCACGGGCAGGAGCCCCGGGGCGTCTCTGCACCGTGTCTCCGCAGCCGTTTCCACGTCAGGTCCCCTCCGCCGAGCCTGGCAGGGGGATGGAGCCTTTGTCCCCCGGCCGTGTGCTATTTACTGCTTGCTCTGCATCCTCACCGCAGGGCACAGAGACTGCGAGGCCATATGAGACCGTGGCGATGAACATCTCGCCTGACCTACTTACAGCCCGGGCCCTGGGACTTTCTGGAATTCATCCTCTTGGAAACACAACGTATAATTTTAAGGGCAGTAGAAATCCACACTGGATGGGGACATTGTCCCAGCTTCTGCTGGGCCCGTGACGCCAGAATTGCTGCGACTGCCTCCGAGCGCGCTTGCCACCGCATATCAATGCACAGGCTCCATTAACAACTCAAATTGCCACTGATATGCTTCTCATTATATTTCAGGCTTTACGCATCGTTATTTCATTTGCAAGACGGTATTTGTTTTCCCTTCCCTTAATTCACGTCCAAAAAAAAAAAAAAAAAAATCTCATTAAAATGTTGCTGCTCTTTGCAATTGGGAGCGAATCGCAGCTTAATCCAACCTGCCAGGGAAGCCAATCGCCCCCTAAAAATCTCCTTAAAGTCTCCACGCAGGGGAGGCGAAGGGGGGAGAATAATAAAAAGACATGGAATTAGGAGGCGCCGAGGCTCGTTTGAGAGGAGAGGAAGGGCCTGTGGATGCTGACAGGATAGTAATGCAAATCCCCTTTGGAGCATCCAAAGAATCAACTAAATGGATTAATGTGAGGACAGAGAAGAAATTACTTTAGTTGTTTCCCTAATTTGATTCAATTTATTTTTATACGGCATCTTCATACAGAACATCTCACAGCTGCTTCACCCAGAAGAGAAATAACACAGGAACACCATTCTGGCAGAAGTGCTCACCAGTACAGGCATCTCAGCGGGAGGAAGGAATATGAGTGCTGGCCTTGAGGATCTGATTTTCCAAATCATCAGGAAATCACATGCCTTTTTTTTTTTTTTTTTTTTCCAATTTCAATATTACTAATTTCCCTAGGCTTTCCTCAAACCATCTCCGTAATATACTGAGGCTGATTCTCATCTCACACTGCTTTTATAGCACTGTAACTCTGATCTCACACTGGTTTTACACTGGTGCAGTTCCACTTATTTCAACCGAGTAAATTCCTGATTTATGTTCGTGTAAACGACGGCAGAAATAGGCCCACGGTTTTCCCTGGAGCAATGCCTGGCTCACACCGCTGGGGTGAGGAAGAGGAAGATCAGGTCCTTTGCAATGCAAATGATGGGGAAAACTGTCATTAAATTACACCCAGACCCCTTACTTCCAAATATACTTTTGCTTTCTTTTATAAAATCTACCGAATTGTCGAAGTTACAAATGCATGGGAGGAGGTCAGCCGGGAGGAGAGGCCAGGACACATGGCTCTGGTGTTGATGGCAGGTTGAGCCCTCATTCGCCTCTACTTTTTTGGGGAAAATCCATCTGCACCCCCCCCTCGCTCCAGTTTCTCTTCCCCCCGTTTTGTGCACAAACTGCTTCTCTCTTCCCCGGGCCCGGTTCTGCCCGGTGCTTTGGATTAAATTGAAATGTGTGCATCCTGTTTGCTTTAAAATATTAAAATGTAATCCTGGGGAATGAAATCCCTTAAGACAGCGGTGTGACAGGGCAGCCTGCGGCACGGCCTTTCCCCCTCGTTAGCGCGCGGAGCCCTCATCAGAGCCGGAGGTGAGAGCACAAGCGGGTCTCCTCCGCAAAGACCCGCTAACATAACTCTAATTAATTTATTTTTTAAGGCTACACACGAAGGAGCTGATCAATGCTTTGCCTCGCGGTCTGGTTTGTTTGCAGCATATATAATTTCCTTGATTTATTCTCTGTGATGTGACAGAATGTAACCAGCATCTTAGCACCCACCTCTGAGGCTGCTCCCTCTCCCTCCGCACCAGCAGCCACTGCATCCCCCATTAACTCCTCGGCGCTTTGGGCAGCACCTGGTCCCCGTTTGTCGGCTGCCCTTAAAAGCATCTCCCCCACCTGTAGGGCAGTGATGCTGGGTTGACACCAGGCGTGGGTGCTGGGTGTGATCTGGGCTCCTGGATCCCCTGCAGACCCCCCACCGGCTGAGACCAGGGGTGCCACGTCCTGGGGGTCCTGCCACATCCTGGCTCTCCACCCAGGCAAGTCTCATCCTCACTTGGTTCTGCTAATGGAGGAAAAGCAGGGACTGTTGTAATTAATGACTGTGTCAGCCACTGATTTATCATGGATTGTTTTTTTCCCCTCTTGTTTGCTCTCAGGGAAAAAGCTGGGGCAGAAACAGGGGGAGATGAGGGCAGGTTGGCAGCCAGGAGGGAAGGGGACCTTTGCTTCTTTGGTAGTGGTGGAAGGATGTTGTCTTCACTCAGATGCAGGTCTGGTTTTGTGGATGAGGGTCCCTCAGCTCCCACCAGCCTCTGTGCTGTGCTCTAAGGAGCCTTTTGTGGAGGTTTGTAATGGCCAAACAGCAAATAACTTGGGGTCAGTGGCGTTCCCTACAGCTCCCCCAGCTTTTCTGTGCTCTAGCCTATGTCGGTCCTTGCTGGTGCACATGGTGGTCAAAGATCCATCCTCCCCCTGCTGTGGACTGGTGCAGGGAAGGGAGTGATGCTGTACTCCTCCAGCAGACCCCCTGGTTGGGACAGGCTTTGGGCACAGAAGGCCAATGGAGGGAAGAAGATCCAGGTGCCCCAATTCCCACCTCTGGGTGCCAGAGCCCTGCTTGGGAAGCCTGGCAAGCATAAATCAGTGTAGCTCTATTGTTTTTATAGGGCGCTGCTGATTTATGTCTGCTGAGGACCCTTTGCCATTGCAGAGGAGGGACCAGTCTTGCCCAGTCTGGATAAAGATCCCTCCTTCACACCCAGTATGGCACCAGCTTCTCCTCTGAGCCCCCTCTCCTACTGCTCCTTGCCCTGCTGCTCTGTACAGTCAGAGAAAGCACCGGCACACGCAGCCCCCGAGCAGCCTCTCTGGGGCTCTGTGGGGACCCCTCGCCCTCCCCAACCCCCCCAGACAGCCCCGGGAGGATGAGATGCCACAGCCTGACATCAGCAGAATAAAATATGGTCCTGGCAGTAATCTGATAGAACTGGATGGTAATTTGGGGTGGGGGAGGAGAGGAGAAAGGCATTGAAAAAAGGAGGCATTGAAAGTACACTTCCTTTCAGTGCATTGCTGGGAAGACCATTAGGAAAACCACTAGATTATTTTTCACATTCTTCAGTGCAAAACTACTGCATTTTATGACCACTATCAATAACAGCTATCATATTACTAATGCTACAGTTGCCACATATATAATATTTAAATCACATTTGCGGCTGACAGAGACCTATGGATATTCTCGATCCCAACAGGCTATTACAGTTCATATCATGTCTGTCATATAAATATTATGAATCATTTCCCACTATCTTTATGGGGGCTACATTGACATCGTCAAAAAGGCTCTGGGTACTGCCGGATACTGCATATTTATATACACCTTATGTATATGTATGTGAATGGAGGGAGATTTATACAACAATCATCAGTAATAAATGCCTATGATAAAGCATATTATCTTCACACTTCATTTGCAAAGTGTTTTGTATGCAGGGCCTGGGAGAAGGCTGGCAGAGGAGGCTCTGTGGAGTGACTGGGTCGCATCCTCAGGCTCTGGTGTAAATCAGGTGGCTTCTCAGCAGCAGTTGAGGCACAAAGCCCTTGCAGCAGGGTAGGATGAGCTTCAGCTGGTGCCCAGGGTCTGGCTGGGTCAGTGGGCTGCTGGCTCGCATCAGGTGAGGGTTTGGCTGGTGTCCCACTTGCTGGATGGGTGATGCTCAGTGGTGCTTCCCCCAAAGAGCTGTAAATCTCATAGTTCACGTACTGAGTTTCATCTTCCATCCGTTACTGCTTTCTTTGCTGGCTTCCTTGGCAGTCAAGCCCTAGTCTGGGTGATGAGATGAAATAAAGAGATCTCCAGGTGTTATACAAGGCAGAACTAGACTTTCCATTTACAGAGACTTCTTGCAAAGCAGTTAATTAAACCACTGTCCCTGCAAACCAGGTGAGACATGTTAAACCCAATCCACCAGCAAAGCCCAAGAGAGGAAGAAACCTCCCCTAGGATTATTCAAGATCCAGACAAGAGCCCAGGTGCCCTGAGACCTCTTCCCCAAACCTGTTTTAACTGCTTGTACACTTTATTAAGGCTTGCTCCATATGCAGAGACAGACAAGAACAAATGCAACTTGATGGCTTGGAAGTTAGGAGGTCTCTAATAAGCATTTAATGTCCAGTTCTGAAGCAGCTGAAAGAGCAGGCCAGTACTTCTGACTGTGCAATACATTATTTTATCTGAGCAGCCTCCAAAAGAGGGGAGAATGCAGCGTCTCTGCCGATCCTTGGCGTGGGAATGTGGCTCTCCAGCTCCAGCAGATCAAATAAATCATGTGCGTTTCACTTCATAAACAAACATCATCAGCCTGTTAAATGCTGCTGGGAAAACAACAAAGCAGTTTGAATCTCCAGCACTTAGAGAAATGTCTTGTCCTTTAGAGCTTTTGCTGGTTTGCGTGTGTAATGCCTCTCTGAGGAGCAGGGACCCACCCTCCGCCACCGTTTGGGTTTGCAAGAACGGTTTGGATGTGTCTGACAGATGCTGAGAGGTCCTGGCAAGACTCTGCTGACTTGGGTGCTTGGGGGCTACCTCTGCTTTCAGACTCCAGGGCCTCTGAGCTGTCCCCCAAAGTCCTGCTGTGTCTCTTAGATGCAATGTCCTGGGTGACACTGGGAAGAAAAGCACCATGTGAGCTCCTCTTGCCCCTGAAGACAAGAGGTAAGTCCTTGTCCTGAAGACCTACAGCCCAGATGCCCCAGGCAGAAAGTTCCACAGTGCATGGACACTTCAGCAGCCTCTAAGTCTCCTGGGTGAGACAGGTAACACAGATTCTGGTCCTATGGCATCCACAGGGTTCAAGGTCCTGGAACTTGCAGTGACTTTGGGGGGAGCGGGTCGCTGGAGTTGAGGACAAGCCTGACAAAGTCCCACAAAGCGTGCATGAGTGGAAGGTGCCTTTCTCCATCTGCGTTTGGTTTTCAGCTCACATGCAACCCGATTACCCAAGTCACACATAACCTTCTTGAGGAAGGATTCTGTGGCCGTGAGCCCCAGGCCAGTGGCTACAACCACCACATCAGGGTAGCTCTGGCCACTCCTTGCAGCCCTGCCACTCGCTGTGCTGGGGGAGATGGAGCCCAGACATGGCCCGTGAGCTTCTCCTGTTCTTTCTCACTCAGACTTTGTATTTATTCTTTCTTTAATCTGTAAGAAAATGCAGCCAGAGAGGGAAATAGATGTTTTGGGTTTTTTTTTTTTTTCTAACTGTGCAGGAGGGCATGAAAGAGCAGGAGAAGCACAGCAGGTTTTGCTTTTGTCCCATCAGATAATTCTGGGTTATGGACAAGATAAGCTGGAATCACTTAGAAAAAACCAAAAGCTCTGACTTCCAAATCCCCTTAGTGGGCCCCGGTGCCCAGTTCTGAATGCAGTCTCGGGTCTCAGCCCCCCAAAACAACTCCCTGCCCACCTCCTGCTGCTGCTGCCCACACACACCTAGATCCCTTTGCCCCAAATATCTTGAGCTCACGTGGAGGCAACAGAGTGGGAGCGTGGGGATGGAGGGAGAAGCCTTTGCTTACCTGACTTTGACCCGTGAATGAACATAGTTATCTATCTCTCTCTTTGTCAAATTTGGTCAGAATTGAGTGATGGGCTTGAAAACTGTTGAAATAAGGACAGGCAGACCCCAAATCATCCCATCCCATCAGCCTGGCTTCCGTAGGATCCCAGGCTAAAGGGTATTTGCATCACCCAAGGGCAGAGAGAACAAGAGCAGCCCAGAGTCTCACAAGACAGCTCTCCCAGACAGCGCAGGACCTTCAAGCGTCCCTGCATCGAGCAGATGTACAAGCCAGTGACCTGCAAAAATTATCTTAACGTGTCCCCCCCCATGATGATTTAAGTCCTTAGCTAGGAAGTGCAAAGCTGAAGTTGAGCACAGCATTAGGCAGCCTGGTAGAGCTTATTAAATTAATAGTGCATTAAAGAATTGAGGGGAGGTGGGAGGGAGGGGGACAGGGGGCGGGGAGGGAAAGAGGAGGTTTGTAACATCACAGAAATATCCTTGCTACCTTCTGGCATCTTCAAGAGACTGGAAATGTGGGACTGCATCCAGCTGTCTTCTCTGGGGCAAAATTCCTTTGGCTTCTGTGGGAGGTTTTACCCAAATAAGGACTGCAGGATCAGACCTGTTATTGTCACTGCAATTAACATTTAGATCCACATCTAACACGAACTGTTACAGGCTGGTTAGGGAGAAATTTAATTTGCTCTAAACAGCTTGATGGGAGAGGAGCGTGAAATGTCCTAGTTATGGTAATTTCATGTGTTTGAGTCTACAAAGGTGGATTTTCAGCCATGGGTCTAATAACCCCAATATCTGCTGCAACCATCGACCTAAGCGTGCTTTGGGGTCCTGAGGTTTGGGGCCAGTTCCCCCCAGTGCTCAGTGGTGGGGTAAAGTCATTTACACCGGCATGTGGGCTACCTGGTCACCATGGACGTGCTCAAAGCCGCAAAGGCCCCCACACACCTTGGGCTGTTCCAGCACCGTGACTCAAAGGGCGTTTGTGTGGTTCAGGTGAGAGCCCGGCTCTGCCCCGGCCAGGCCTGGGGGAGCATTGCCCCCAGATGTGTTTTCCCTTATCAGACACCACGACGAGCTTTAGTTTGTGCATCAGGGAACTGATTTCTACCTTCTTGCTCTCAGGGTTTGTCTGCAGGTATCCCTGAGATCTATGATTTTTGCCCCACTGACCCACTCTTAGAGGCTTTGGACCTGCTTTTTTTAACAACCCTCAACTTTCTTTTATATCCTTATGTATTTCCTTTTTTCCCTTTTCTCCCAGGAGTTAGTGCAATTCAGCCATAAAAACTGACTTAGAGATGAAACTTGGCATTTAAGGTCCCAGCCCGGGAGCAAATGAAGTTACCACTTATAAACACACACCAAAATCTGTTTGGACATGCTGAAATTACAGGAGCAGAGGATAAAAAGGATCCAAGATGTTTTATTTTGTTTTAACTTCTGCAGCTCCGTGTGAGCGTCAGTTTGCAGCCGCTTCCCTGATGCAAGATGGGTCCTCTTGGTGGGTTTTTTTTTTTTTTTGGTTATAATTAAAGCTGATGAATTTCAATGCATCTCTCCTCCTGCTGGGGAAGAGGCGGGGGGTCCCAAGCTGCTCTGTACCAGGCTCCTGTGAGGTTGCCAGCTGTGTACCCCTCATCTAACCGCCCACGTGTGGGTCTGCCCAGGAGGAAAGGTAGAGTCTGTCCCTGGCAGACAGACACAGAAGAGCAGGCAGGAGTTTATAAATAAGAGAAATCAGGTCTTAGGGCCCTTCCGGGGCCTCTCCTGCGTGGCTTTAGATGCTACAGTGACAGGTATGAGATAGACCGATAAGTGCACACAGGTGATAGACAGGGATATGGCAATGAAAGATAGATAAGAGGCTTTGTTTTTATAGGAGGAGGTGCTAGGTTGCTAATACTTATGACATAAGAGGCTTTGCCAATTAAAGAATAAATCATGGCCGATAAGAGGCTCGGAAGCGCTCCACGGCTGGATCCGCCACACAGCGAGACGATGGTTGGCACCGGCAGCGCACCCGTGTGTGCGCTGGAAGAGCGGGATGGTGATGGGCGCCCTGCCTCTCCCACCTACCCCCTGGTTTTCCCCAACCCCACTTGCCGCAGGAGAGCTGGGCTCTGCGTTCTGAAGTTACCCACGCCGGCAGAAAAACCCCCAGCAGTTGTCCCTGGTGGCATTTCGGGCTCCTTGTGTGACCCCGTCTGCCCGTGAGCGGTGGCAGCCGTGGGCTGAACCTGTTTGTTATGCGCGTTACGGCCATCCGGAGCGAGGGTCGATATGATGTTTAATATGCTCCATGCACGGTGGAGACGCTTTGGTCCATCAAGTCACTAATACGCGTTCTTACAAGGCTGAGTATCATTTATTAAGCCGGGGAGGGTGATGGGGGCCCCGGGGGAAGGGGAAGCCGCCGGGGTGGTACCCGCAGCGCCGAGGCGGTGGGGAGTTTGCAGAGGAACCGCACACGCACAGAGAGTTATTTGTAGCACCTCGTTTTATGGGGGGGGGGGGGGGGGAACCAAACAAAAAACCCCAAACCGAAATAAATCGCCCTTTGAAGGCCGGCCGCTGTGTGACACACCCCGGGGACGGCGCTGGGGGGTGTCTCTGGGCCCTGGGGTCAGCTGAGATGGCGCAGCATCCCTCCGAGAGCCACCCCCCCCCCTTCCCCGCTCCGACGCTGCCACCGCACCCCGCGTTGTGGGTTTGGTTTTTTTTTGTTTGTTTGTTTTTTTTTTTTTCTGTTTTTTTTTTTGTTTTTTTTTTTTTTTTTTAAATCCTTTTCCCCATCACTTTAAAAAAAAAAAAAAAAAAACAAAACCACCAAAAAACAACAAAACCACCACCCAACCGGGGCCGGCCGCGGCGGGGCGGGCGCGGGGGGCGGTCGCTGCGCGGGGGGCGGGCGGTCGCTGCGGGGCGGTCGCGGCGCTCGCTCCCCCCCCTGCGCGGGCCCCGCCGCGGAGCCCATCGCGCCCGGCGGAGCCCGGCGGCGGAGTTACGGAGCCGGGAGTTTGCCACAACTCCGCGGCCTCCTCTGCGGGGCCGCCGGTGCGGGGCTGCAGCCTTCCCCGCCTCCTCCTCCTCCTCCTCCTCCTCCTCCTCCTCCTCCTTCTCCTCCGCCCCTTGGGCTTTTTTTTTTTTTTTTTTTTCTCTCCTTTTTTTTTTCTTTTTTTTTTTTTTTTCTCTCTCCCCTCCCCTCCCTCTCCCCCTTTCGCTTTGATTTCTCTCTCCTCCCCTCTGCGCGCCCTGTGTGTGTGTTTTTTCGCCGCCGATCTTCACCAAGCCCCTTGGCATGAGTTAAGCACCAGCTATGGACACCAAACACTTCCTGCCACTGGGTGAGTTTTGTTCCGAAAAAGATTCTCCATTCCTACGGCGGGGCGAGGGGGGGGGGGGGAGCTGGGGGGGTTGTTGTTGTTGTTGGTGGTGGTGTGTATGTGCGTGTTTTTGCGGGTTAAATTAAATAAAATAAGCGCCCGACCTGCCCCCTCCTCCGCTTCCCTCCCCGGTGTGTGTGTGTGGGGGGATGCGCTGCGCCCCTTCCCCGGGAGGGGGGACTCGGTGTCAGCGCCGGGCGGGCCTGCCCTGTGGCCCCCGCTCCGGCCGCCTTATTGTAGTTATTATTTTTTTGGCTTGTTGTTTTTTGGGGTTTTTTTTGTTTTGTTTTGTTTTGTTTTTTTCTCCTTGTTTTTTTGTTTTCTTTTGGCGAGGCGCAGGCGGGTGCCGGCGGGCCCTCGGCGGGCGGCGCAAGCGGTATTTTCAAACGGGGCAGCGGGCACCGGGGCTCGGCCGGGCGAGCCCCCTCCCCGCCCGGGGCTGGTTCTGCAGGAGGGCTTGGCAGCTCGCAGCCTTTGCTCCCCCCTTGCTTTTCTTTCTCACTTTCCTTTTTTAAATTTTTTTTATATTTTTTTTTTTTATTTTTATCATTTTCTTTCGTCCTTTTTCTCCCTCCCCATCAGCATCTGGGGTGTGCAGCCGGGCAGGGGGAGGTGGTCGCCCGCGGGGACCCCCGTCCTGTGCCCGCACTGGCCCCTCCGCTCGCATCTCCCCTCGCTGGCAGCTCCCAGAAGCCGGCACGCTTGGGACCCTCCTGCTTTTTTGGGTTTTTTTTGTGCGTGTGTTTTTTTTCCTTTCCCCTCTTTTTCTTTTTTAGTTACATTTTAAAACCTCTTTCCAGCTGGAGTTTGCCATCGTTTCGGTGACTGAGTCAAGTCCTGGCTTGTAAGGGCGAATGCCTCCTCGCGTCTCGGTTTCAGGAGAAGTGATATTGCAGAGCTCAGTGTTCGGGGCGGGGGGGTGGAAGAAAAGTTTTAGCGAAGTAGCCCGGCGCCAAGTCCAGGCGAGGGGGAAAAAGGACGAATCCTGCCCTTTCTGCCACCCCCTCAGCCCGGCGGCCCGTGGGCTCCCAGCCTGCGGCCGAGCAAGCCCATGGCCAGTGAGACCATCCACTCCGGCTTCCCTGGGCTTTAAATCTGTGCTCAACCTCTGCTGGCCCGTGCTGGTCTGTTTCGTATGTTTCTTTTTCTTTTTTTTTTTTGGTTTGTTTTTGTGTAAGAATTGCAATTTTAGTTGTCCCTTTCTAAGAGCGGAATAAATGTGAACGCCGTGACGAGGTCCCCAGCCAGCCCAGTCCCTCGGGAGGGTTTCCAGGACTGCTGTGGTCTGGGGGCTTTGGCAGGGAGAGCCTGGTCCCGGTGGGTTGGCAGGTCTTCAGCCTGGCATCTGCTTTCCCCCAAAATCAGGGTTTTACAGTGCCCCTCCTCGGTTTGACTGCGGGGTTGACTTGCCCGGAGTCGCTGCCGGGGCTAAAAGCATCTCACCTGCGGTGTCCCCCGGGGAGCGGGTCCCGCTGCCAAAGAGTCAAACCCGCTGCTTTTGGGTGGATGAAATTCCGGCGTCGGGGATCAAACACACCCAGCGAAGCAGAAAGTGCCTGTCGCTCGCACACAGAAGTGGTTTAATCCTAGGGGCGGCCGTTGTGAGATTTACGTTCCCTTTGATGCTCTCGTGGAAGACGGTCCAAACCTCCGTCTGTCCGGGCAGGATCAGTGTCCCGTTTCCCCCCCCCCCCCCCATATACACTTGAATTTTGAGCTCCCCTGTTACGCTGGAGATGCTAAATAATACGTCGTGTTATTAGTCATGTTGACTTTGATGGGGGAAGGGGGCGGGGGGGCAGGGGGGGGGAATGTGTGTCACCTTGCTGCTGGCTCGGGGAAGGATTTTCACACTGGTGCAAATGAAAAACAACCCATTTATCTGCTCCTTTATAAATGTGTGTGTGTGTGTGTGTGTGTGTGTATGGCGGGGAGAGGGTGGGTGTTTGCAGGAGCATCCAGAGGGAAGGCGGCCACCCCAGGACAGCGATGCTGGTGGGGGGGTTATAAGTCCTGACTGCTGTTGGGGGTGTGTGGTCTGGGTTTGTGTCTGCTCCGGAGGTGACTCCTAAACTTTATCCGCTGGCCTTTGGTCACCGATGACTGGAAAAATGGGCTTTGGTTGTAAGGGCAGTGGGTTCTGCAGGTTCTGGAGGGGGAGGTGTTGGGCCTGGAAGCGTGTGAGCAGTTTGTAAGAGCGAGGGGAGCCCCGAGGAGCGGGAGCAGAGACCTTCCCAGTGAAACCAGAGCGGAGCTGGTGGGGCCACAGGACCTCAATGCTTTTTGGAAGTGGGATAGTCCAAAACCCACAGGGTCCCGACTTTGCAGGGTGCCAGGGTGTTTCACCCACCCCATCCCACGTCATGGCCGGGAGCTGGCATTTGCAAACTGAGAGGGGGGGGAAAAAATAGCCAATCTTGCAGAGTTTGTGTCCCTGCACACCAGTATGAGCCCGAGCTGGAGAGCGGGAGCAACTGGGGGCCAAAATCAGGCTCCATTAGTGTGTGGCCCCATCAGAATCTCAGCTCAGTTTGGCCTAAAAAGGATAACCCAGTGGAGGTTCCTGGCCAAGTCCTGCCCGTGGTGGGACTCAGATAACGCCGCTGATGTCATGGGTGGAAGCGTGGCCAGCGCTGGGCACTTTTAATAGTAGTATCTCATTTTCCTGCTGGTCTCGGGAGCTGCTGGCAGATGCCAGGCAGAGGCTTCCCATGAGGACGGCACGTCCCTGGGCATCTCCCGGGCTGGATGCCGTCGCCCTGTGGCTCCGTTTGCTATCCTGCTCCCAGGACAACCTGCAGCCTGATCCTGGGGTCTGTGGGCAGCGGGGCTGCCTGTCCCGTGTCTGCTGCACGGTGTGGGTACCACCACAGCCACGGGTGAGGCTCATGACCACCTTGGGGTCCATCAGATGCTGCCTTAGAAGCTCTCTGAGGCTATAGATCTCCCTGTACTAGGTTTTGGATGATGAGGGATGTCTTGCTTTTTTTCCTCTTGGGGGGGCTGTGCTGTGCAGAGTCTCCAGAAGGAGGAAAATGAAGAAAAAAGCTGTCATGTGAGAGCTTGAGGGGCTGGAGGGATCCACATCTCCAGCCTGGTGGGGTGCACGTGCTGAGGTCAGGCTTTGCACGGGGCCAGGTTGGGGACTGATGTGCAAACCAAGGAACTTGGTTCTTCGAGTAGCTGCTGTGACCATTGCAATCCTTTTATTGCTTCATTTTCTTCTTTGCCCGTTCCCCTCGGAAGGTGGTAGCTCCTGAGGAGCAAAAGGGGGATGTTGAGCTTGGGGAGCCTTTCCTCGAGGTTCAGCTTCATGGGGGGAAGAAATAGTTAATGGGTGTCCGAGGCCGGTGCTTCCCTCCCGGAGGTCGGTTCACCGGGTTGCAACCTCGGCGAGTCCGTCTTCCCACCCGGGCGGCCGTGCCAGGGGTGGCTGCAGCTGCTCAGGATGTGGGGTGAGAACTGGCCGTGCACGGGAACGCCTCTGAGAAAAACAGCAAAACAACTCCCCCAGTGACCAGCCTGGGGGGAGCAACCCGGGGCACGGGGGGCTGTTTGGGGTGGGAGAGAGCACGGGAGCGTTGAGTGCCTGTGAGACATCTTCATCCCGCATCCCCTGGCCTTGCCGTGGGACGCGTGGATGAGCCTGGATGCCCCGCAAAACCCACGGCAGGCTGGTGGGAGCCCCCATCTGGGTTGAGACCTCAGCACGATCCTCAGTTCTCCTTCTTTTAGCGTCAGAAATTCACAGCTGGCGGGGAAATCCAGAGGGAGGGAGAACTTTGAAAGACGGGAAAAGCGTCACGGCGTGTCTGAGCATCCCTGTGGGGAAGGAGGAATCCTCTGCCCCACATCTGGGAGATGCCGGCCGGCTCCGTGGGGCTGCCGGTCCCGCACCAGAGAGGAGCCTCGTAGCAGCAAGAAATAAAGTATAATTGTGCCCTGGTCTCTCTTGCTGAAGCGGAGCGTAGGGCTCGACCTCTCCCAATTGACATATGCAAAACAAGCCGGGAAGGAATTTTTGCCTTTTTCAGAATCTGGGCTGTGACAGTTAAATAAATCCTCCAAGGGTCCCTGAGTTTACTCTGCGTCGTCCTGCTGTGTTGGAGAGAGCGTTTGTGTTTCTCGTATTTAGGGTATTTTATTTATTTAAAAGAGAGCGGGGGAGAAAGCCACAGAACTTTAGTTATTCATTGCAAATATTATTATTGGCATTTTGCTCCTGTTGGAAAAAAAAAAAAAAAAAATCAAGGGGGGGGAATCAAAACATTTCACTGAAAAATACACCCTGGCTTCGTCCCACCCACATCTTGAAGGCGAAAATAAATATTTATTAAGAAATGGGTTAAAAACCTTTTTGTTGGAGTATTGTTTTCTGGGAGCAGGGGTGGATTCCTGTGTGCCAGAGCCCTGCCACCCGGCTGAATGTTTAATTTTTAAATTCTTTTTGCAGGATGGTTACGAAAACAAACAAACAACGGAGCTGTGGGCACCATGGGGCAGGGGCTCGGGTGTTGGGATGCTCTTTGGTCCTGCCTCTTGCGGAGGGTGCTGGTTCCTACGAGCATCCCGGTGCCTTTCGGGGGGGGGGGGGGGGGGACACGGGACGGGACCATGTGTGAGCAGGGTATTCGCCCGAGGCTCTCGGCTGCCTGAAATCACCAAATTATTCTTGCTATAAATATCCCATGACCCTGCCGCGGGAAGCGGTGAGACGGTGAGAGGTGGTGGCCCTTGGCAACGGGCTGAACCGCGGGTGGTGATGGTGGAGCGGGGATACCAAAGGGGTCCTTGTCCCCTGGCTGGGCTCCTCTGCGCCGAGCTGGGCTGCAGGTGGCAACCAAAGCTGGGGACACCTCAAATCACTGCTGGGTATTGCAGGGACCTTCCCTGGGATCTTGGTAACCTAATTGAGCTCTAATTAATCCTCTTCTCTGGCTCCGATCCCCAGCGTGTCTCCCCATTGTCACCTCCCTTCGTGGGGGAAGGAACTGGGTCTCTCCTCCCTCTGGCCTGTGGTGGGAAGGGATGCTGGGATGAGGGATAGGGAGAAGGGATGCTGGGCGAGAGGGATGAGGGGAAGGGATGATGGGGAGAAGGGATGCTGGGTGAGAGGGATGAGGGGAAGGGATGCTGGGCGAGAGGGATGAGGAGGGGAAGGGATGCTGGGCAGAGCCAGCACACCGCTGGTGCAGGATCCAACCCGGCAGTTCCATAATTGCTTCCAAAAAGGCCCAGGTGGGCTCTCAAAGTCAGTATAGCTACAAAGCAATAGGGGAGGCAGCCTGGGTGGTTTTATTTTAATTGATTTTGTCAGGAGTTGCTGTATTTTATTACGTTTAAAGACTAGACTCTGGAATAACTTTGAACGTTTGACACACACACAAAAAGCAGCTTTCTGACATTTTCCTCTTTGCTTGTCTTTTATTTCATTTCTCCCCTCTCCTCCTCCTCCTCCTCCTCCTCAAAGGAAAGCGTGTGCCTGGAGGGAGGACAGAGGAGGAGGGAGGAGTGGTTGTGTCTCTCCAAAGGCTGCTCCAACATCAAGGCAGCGTGAAGCAGACGAAATAATATTGCAAATAAGGATTTAAAAAACCCTACAGAAGGATCCCCACACATGCCAGCCAGCTCAAACTGCTAGAAGATTTTCAGACAGAAGCAATTTAGCCTGGGAAAATGCTCTGTTGTTGAAATGGAAACTGGCTGTGAGAACTTGCCTTTTCTGACAACGTTTTGCTTAGAAAAAGCAAAGCAAAGCAAAGTGAGGGATAACAACCTGAGTTTTTATTTAGAGAAGACAGAGGATTTCAAAATGGAGGGTGTTTTCTGAGATAAACAGGGAACAATTCCCTTGGAAGAAAGGGAAGGAAGGGTTCAAATTAAGCCCAAACGCAGCTCCCCTCCTTTGAAATTTTGTTTAACATGGAGTTAAAAAATAATCCTGTTCAAACAGACCATTCGTAAGCATAAAATGGTTGTTGTTTGTTGGTTTGTTTTTTTTTTTTCCCCTCTTTTATTGTGATCTACAATAAAAGTTTCAAGGTTGCACCTTGGGGCTGTAATTCTGGTCACAGCCTTGTTAGTGCCAGCTCCTGCCTCTGCCCGTCAGGAGGGGACGGATCCGGCCTCGAAAACTCCTGGTCTTGCCCCGATGAGACAGATCCAGGGTGGGAAACTGAGGCAGGCGGGTGCGTCTGAGCGGCGGCGAAGCTGGGAACGGGGCCCGGAGCCAGGGTGTGGGGCTGGTTGTGAAATCTCGGCTGGGACGGCGGCTTCCAGCCCCGCGGAGCAGATCCGTCTGGGATCGGAGCTCCCCTGGGCTCCCAGGGGCTTTTGAGGGTCCCAGCTCCCGGTAGCCAAAAAAAAAACAACCACCCCACCAACCCCAAGCTGCTTGTTGGCCTGGGAGCAAAGAAAAGCTCGCAGGTGGGTTTTGCGTGGAGGCCAGGTGCTCCCAAACCAGACAGCGAGGGAGGAACACCCTGAATATTTGTTTTATTAAGCATCAGGAGCAGGGCTGGCATCCCCGTTCTGCTCCAGTGGAAGGCGGTTCCTCTCGCCGTGGGCATTGCTCCTTCCAGACCCTGGGGAATTTTGGTCTTTTTAGGTCAATCTCTTGGTTTCGGTGGCTGTGAACAGAGGTTGGTGGTGTATTTGGGGTTGTCTCAGCCGTAACCCTTTCCCCGGATTGCATCGGCTGCGAGATCACTGCGGAGCGAGGAGATAAAAGGTGCAATACCAGTATTTGCGACCAATAAAATGGTAATGGCATTCCCATCTGGTTGTTACTTTTCATGGTCTCCTCTTTTGTGGAGTTTTTGGCTTGCTTTGGCTTTTACAGACTTTAAAAAAAAAAAATAAAAAAAAAATAAAGGGAGGGAGAGCTGAGGGAGCCCGGAGCCCCCCCGAGGTTTACAGCCCCACAGCTCATGGAGCAAATCCTTTGTGCTGGGGCTGCCAGGAGCGGATTAGGGAGGGATGCCCCGTCTAGTTTCAGCTGGCTGTGCAGTGCTGGGCGCGAAGGCAGAAACATTTGATTATTGTTTTTCCATTTTTGGCTGACGAGTAAGTGCTGGAAAGTTGTTTTTTTTTTTTTTTTTTGGGTGGGTTTTTTTTGGGTGGTTTTTTTTTTTTTTTTCCTTTTCCATTTTTTTTTTCGTCTTTGCTGTGAACTCTGTGGGCTGCTGCGAGACAATTTTGTTGTGGGCTGCCCGTCTCCTACGTGCCCATTACGGAGTCTCAAGGAGTGAGGCAATGGCAGGGGGTGAAGCAAGAGTGGAAGGAGAGGGGGATGCGCTTCCAGCCGAGATCCGCCCGGAGATGTGGAGGTGACGAGGCGGGGAGACGGGGCTGGCACGGGATGCCACGGAGGAGGCTTGGTGCCAGCGGGTGAGATGGTGAGCGATGGCACAGGCACGAAGGGGCGTAGAGAGGAGCGGGGTCAGGGAGAGGCAGGAGCAGACCCGGCGGCGTTACATCGAGCCGGGGAAGCTGTTTTGGCTGCCCCCGGGGGGGCCAGGGATGGGTGAGAGCATCTTGCCAGCACCCTGGCTTCCCTGGGGAGCAGCAGCTTCTCCCCGAGGACCCATGTGCCGGTGGTGGTGGCGGCTCTTGCAAAAAGGAAGAGAAACCCTCTTTCCCCACCGACTATCCTGGCCAGACCATGCTGGACAACCCTTCTTCCCCCGCCACCTCTTTTTGCTGCCCCGTTTTTGTCAGATGGGTGGCTTTATCAGGCTGGGGAAGCTGTGGGCTCTGCCCCGTGTGGAGGAGCTGTGGCCACTAAGGCCAGTGAGCAGGGCCCGGCCGGCGGCAGATAACGGCGTATCGGTGGCCGGTTGTGCCGGAGATGCTCGCCCGTGCCGTGCCGGGGAGATGCGTGACCCCCTTTTGCTTTGCATCGCTGTCGGGGCTGCTTCTGGAGCCCCCCCCCCCGACACCCTAACGCTGCCCTGCCCCACACCTGTGGGGCTGCTGCAGCCTGGGGGGGGTGGGTTTAGTGGGGAGCCAGGGATGTGGGGTGAAAGTGTGGGATCCCTGCAACTGGGAGGGACCTGGAGGGACCAGGCAACTTCAGCAGGTTGGAAACGGCCGTCCGGGAACGCCGCACCTGCACGGCCAGCCCTCCCTTTTGACCCGCACTTGTTCCAAGTGTGACTTTCAATCGATCATTAAAAAAAAAAAGAAAAAAAAATCCGGCGTGATTGACGACGCTCCTGCCCTGCAGCCTGCCGGGCTCCGGCTCTCCGCATTCGCTTAGTGTGAGACAGAGAGAGAGAGCAAATTGCCCTCCGGTTCATCCTCCTCCTTCCTAATGGGGAGCCGCTGCTTTCTGGGTCTGCTCCCCCCGCCCCCTCCCCGTGCACTCCTCGAATTATAATACATTAGAGATGGTGGCTTAGCATTTTAATTTAATTTTCTCTCTCTCTCTTTTTTTTTTTTTTTTTGTGTGTGTGTGTTATAATTTATTTATTTATTAAGAAAACCCATCTCAAGGCAAGCTCCCCAACGCCGGGGTGGCGAGGGAGGGAGGGAGGTGCAGCTCCCCGCTCCATCCCAGCGCAGACCCCGTGTGCGTGCGTGTGGCTCACAGACAGTGAAATTGCACCCTAGAGTTATAAAGCAATTGTCTAGCTCAGCAGCAGAATGAGCATGAAATGGTGCAGAAAGCAACTAAATAAAATTGGGTAAGGCAGATGCATGAAAATAATGACATCTCAATACCGTAGTCAGGCGCCGCTTGCTCTTCCTCGCGCACGTAGATAAACTTTTTATAACAGACTTTGCATTTGTTTTCCCAGGAAACTCTTTGGAAATGGAGATGTGTGTTAGTGTGCAATGAGTGCACCCCCCTCTCCCATGTTTCTGGGACCACGGTCGTGCCTCGCCGTCCCTCTCCTCCTCCATCCCTTGCCCTGTCCCCTTTTTCCTTTTTTTTTTTTTTTTCCTGTTTTCAGAGCAGGATTTTTATGCTCAGTCAAACACCAAAACGATAACCTTTGCAACTTCGTTCCCCTTCGGCTGCAGCAGCCGTCCCGGGCCAGGGGACCACTGCGAGCGAGTGGCTCCCGGGGGTGACCTGCCACGTCCCGTCCAAATTGGACGAAGAGGTGCTTTCCTGGCTTGTTCCCACTTTGGAATTTTCTCTTTTCTCTTCCCTGGATGGTGGCAGCTATAAGGATGGAACCGCGTGGGCTTTAGGACATGAGAACAGGGACGAAAAAAACGGGTTGGTGCACTGGCTGTGTCCCCCCGCATCCCTCATCCCTGGGGGTGCCTGGTGGCACCGGGGCCACGCGCTCCCACCCTCCGTATTTATCCGGATGCACAGGTTGAAAACGCCCCAAACTGGGGGTGTGAAGAGTGGGATGGGGGGCGGGTGACAGCAGTTGGGCTCCCCCAGCCCTGTGCCTCTTCAGCTTCCCTGTTCGGAGGGCTCAGGGCTGAGCTGGTCATGGATCCTTTCCCTCTTTGGAAGGAAAATCTTTTTTTTTTCTGCAAGGAAAATCCGAAGGAGTCCATCCTTTGCGCTGCTGTGCCGGAGCCTGGGGCTTCACCGCCCAGCACCGAGATGGAGCAAAACCTCCATCTCGGATTTTCCTTTGCTGGGATGTCTCCCTGGGCTCCCAGATTAGCCGCTCCGGTGCTTTGCTGGCTGCCTCCCCATCACAGGCGGAGGACCAGCGCGGATCCCACGGGTGGCAGGGAGCAGCGTGGCGCCGAGCCCAACGGTGGGACGGGTGCGTGTTCCCCTCCTCGCTGCCTGCGAAAACCCCCGTCTCCCCTTGGAGAGGAGGAGGCGGCTTCGTGGCGGGGATTTCTCCAGCTCCGGGCAGACGGATGCCGAGATCCTGCCAGCATTTTTGCTGGTGCGGAGCCACAGCACGGGGAGTGGAGAGCGGGGAAGTGCACGCGTGCAAAAATCAGTGTGAAGGCATAAATCAGGCCGAGAGTGAAAGGTTAAAGAAATCCAGAGGAAGCGGAGCGATGTGCGTGATAGAAGGGGGTTTCCTGTACCTACGCGGGCCACCCAGGCTCCCTTCCTGCCGGGGTAAGCCTGCGAGAGCCGAAACTTTCTGCACCCCTAAGCAAATTGTGCTCTGCTGGACGGGCACCAAGTTGTGAGCAAGTTAATGCTTTGTGCTTTACAGGATGCTCTCCCCAAGCCTCTGTGGTGGTATTTATAGGATGCCCGGGCAGCACCGCAGCCGCTAGACCCTGTGGGTAGGGAGCAGGAGCGGAGCTTGGGGAAGGACAAGGTGTGATGGTCGGTGCTGGAAGCTGTACTGCAGCCCTGAATTTCCCCGTCCTCTTCCTTTCCATCCTCCCCAAGCTGGTTTTCTGTAGGTGAGCCGTGCCGGCCGGCCGCTCCAGCGTCAGAGACCGGACATCAGAGGTGGCTCTGGGAAGAGTTAAGGCTCCTGGGACAATTACCTGCAGGCTCCCATTTAAGCACTTAGGGAGGCTTAGCCGTGATCCCTGCCAGAGATAGCCTGGCCCCAGGCCAGCTGATACCTATTGTTTGCAAATGTCGGAGACTTTTATCTAAACAGCGTTTCGGGGCTGGCTGGGAACAGGAATCCCGGATGCACTGGGGGGGGGGGGGGGGCTCTCTGACCTGGTGTGGGGTGCTGGGGGGGGGGCTGATGCTGTGCGGCGACGTGTTCCTGAGAGGTGTAGCGCCCCGAATGACACCCTGCCAGCAGGTTTCTCTGCTGCTTATAGGGTTGTGAGACACAGATTTAGTTTCTAAGGGTTTTTGCCTGTGGTTGGAGTTGTGTGTTGGTAGCGGTGCTTTGCCTTGGGGCTTCGGTGCAGCTCTGCCCCCCGGGTTTCACCCTTCTCCGGGGGGGGGGGGTAAAAGCCAGCAGTTCTCCTGTGGCACCCTCCTCGTGCCTCACCTGTGGGGCAGGTTTCGGCTGTGGAAGTCAGACCATTGGTCACGGCGGGGTTGGTTTAGCTCGAGCACTCGGTTTTCTCATCTTTGTCGTTTTTCCTCCTGCGATGCCGGTGCCGAGGGGTGTTCGGCGCCGCTCCCCGTGGGTACCCAGGCGCTCTGCTCGGCCCGGTGTCGTGCCATGGGAGCCACGGGCGGGCAGGGAAAACCACGTCTGGTTTCTCCGGCGAGGTTTCACGGCCTCTAGGTGTGTGCAGGAAATGTTGCAGGGCAGGGATTTCTTGCAGCAAGCCCTGGGTGGCAGATAACAGTGCGGTGCCCATCTAAAGCCCTCGCCTACGCAAGTGGGGAGGTTCCACCTCTCCCTGTGTCTTTCCCAAACCCCTGCGGCAGTGCAGGGGATGCGGGGCTGATCCGGGCATCCTCCCAGGTCTCTTTATTGGGGCAGTGGCATTTGCCCTCAGATGCTGCCCCGGTTGCTGTAAGGTGCAGCCCACCCTGGGGACGCAGCCTGGTGACACTCAGCAGCACCCCAGGAACGGGAGCCAGCTTTGGGGGAGCCCAAAAGCTCTTCTCGGGTGTTCACAAGCAGGCAAGCCCCAGGATACAGCAGTGGCGTGGAGGGTGCAAGCTCATCCTGGCTCATCCCCAAGAGCGGAAGGATGCTCCCGGTCCTGCCAGAAATGTGGGGACCCAAAACCAGCCCTTCAGAGGGAGGAGAGCGTGTGTCGGGGTGGGAAAGTGCCTGCGCTGCGTCGGGGTGCGGGTTGGGGTCCTCGCTGCCGGCGCCAGGGGGGGAAGGGGGGGAGCACGGGGCCGGCAGTGCGTGCCGGGTGTTGGGAGGTGCCCGTGGGGCAGGAGCAGCCGGTCCTGCCAGTTCTCCCCGGCGCAGGGATGGGTGCTGGGAAGTCTCCGGAGCTGCCGTCGAGGCCAGGTTGAAAGCTAGTCTGGGGTCCCTCTCTGCCACCGGTTCCTTTGGTGGCCTTGTGCAGGTCACCCGGTGTGGGCATCCCTTGGGTCCCAGCTGGATGACGGGGTAACGCTCTTCCTCAACTGGTCCTGATCACAAATCTTGGGAAGCAGAGACTCTGTGCTGGGAAAAGCACCCAGAGAGCCTGGCCCTGGCTGGGAATAAAAGCTTGCTTTGCATGGGAAGGAAAGGGAAGGCGAAGCCAGCGTGCTTCCTAATTGAATACATCTTTACAAATTAATAAGGTAGAAGTGACTCTGCCGAAAAAAAAAAAAAAGCCAACCCAATGCGTTGGCCTGCGCTGTAATTGCCAGTGTGGAAATCATGGGCACATGAGGACTTGCAAGCGAATGATTAAATCCGCAGCCTTATTTCAAAAGCAGAGGAAATGAGCCTCCCAGTGCTGCCCAGTCTCACGCTGGGCAACCCTTTGGCAGAGGAGCCTTTGCTGGAGGGGGGGTGTGTGTGTGGGGGGGGTTCAGCTGGTGTGGACCCCACGAGCACCGGTGGGATCAGCAGCTCGGCATCGATTTCATCGAACGGGTTCAAGATCGCGTCAGCTTTACTGAGGACTGAGATTGACCTGCAGTGATTTGCTGACTTTATTATTAAGATGATGATGATGTGGCTGGGGGAGAGGGAGCTTGTCGTTCCCACCTCTGTGTGGTGGGATGGCTTGGTACGGCACTGACACCTTTTCCAAATTTTCACTGTCTCTTTTGCTGCGAAGAGGTAAAATCCTGACTGTACCTTGTTTAGGAGAAAGACTTTCCATCCCAGCCCTTGGCCCTGTCAGTAGCTGCAGAAGAAGAATGTTATAAGGAGCTATTCATCATTGCAATTATTTTATTAAGGGTACACAGTGTGCTTGGGAGCTGGAAGAGTTGGAGCTTTGGGATGTTTTCAGCATTATAAATACTGGTTGGTTACATCACCCAGCTTTTAAAAAATGGTATGTGTAGTCCTGGTGAAAGAGGGTTTGCAGACAACCTTGGAGAGGAGAGCCGGGTGTCTGTTCCCAGCAGGGAGAGCAGCTCCTGCCCCTGCGTCTCCCTCGGGGCCAACGGGGAGAGAAATCTCTGGGCTCTGCCTCTGTGCAAAATCCCTGGGAGGGTGATTTCTGCCCGGGTGCCCGTTACGGGCTGGAGATGGGTGAAACGGGCTCCTGGGGGGCAGGTAAAATGTTATTACGGGAGGTGGGTTAGCTCCTCTGGCAGAAACATGGAGCCCTGCAGCACCCCGCTGCTCCCCACTCCAGATAACCTCGTGCTGCCAAACCCCAAAATGCTGCTCTGAGGCCTCTTCTGCAGTTTTCTGTCCCGTGTGGGGACACGCAGGGGCTGCCCGCCTCGGTGGCACCCGGTCCTGCTGGGGCGGTGGTGGAGCAGCCGGTGGCGGGTCCCACGGCAAGCTGGCACCTCCGTGTGCCTTATCGCAGCCGCGCTCCGGGGCTAAAGTCCACCATGGGAAAAATGCCCGGTGGACTTTTAACTGGAGTCCTCTGGTGAGCCCGGCTTAGAAACCTTTAACTGTTTCGTGGCAATCTCTGCTGGAAAACAAAGAACTGGGGAGAAAGCTGGGGGGTCAGGTCCCTTGTCTCCCTGGGGAGGCATTGGGGACCGCGCTGGCTGGTTGTCACCACACGTGTCCACCCTGCCACTGGTTTTACTGTCATACCCAACTGTGCCACGTAGTATGCCTTCCCCCCCCAAAAAAAAATCCAGCTCTGGGCGCATAGAGGCTGCCCCAGGGTCACCGGACTGTCTTCCTTGGGACACATCTCAGCGTGTGTCCTTGCCCTCCTCCCTCCGCTCGCCCTCCCGCTGTGTGGCCTGAAAAGATGAACCCTGTTTGCCAGGGAGGAGGTGGGCATCGCATCCATATCAATGGGGAGCTGCATCTGGAGGTTGAAAAGAGACTTTGCTGCTTTTTTTTTTTTTTTTTTTTGTTTTTTTGCTGTCCTATATCTGGTTTTGCCTCCTGCTTCAGGCACCTGGGTGCCCGGAGGGGTTTATTTCAGCATCTTCATCCTTATTCCTCTTGTCTTTTCCCTTGCTTTTTATTTATTTATTTATTTATTTATTTATATCTTTTTTTTTTTTTTTTATTTTTATTTTTTTTTCTGCACGTTATGAGTCTTGTTTGCTCTGGGTGGGTCCATGGGCCATGAGCAGGTCCCCTCTGCCGGCCCAGTGCTCGAGCGGTGCCTGTGCCAGGGATAAAGCAGGGGCTTTGCCGTGACTCCAGCAAAACCAAGCCGCCACCCCCTCTGCGTCACGGAGCCATCGATCCATCCGCAATGGGGACAGGGACAGGGAGTGCTCCCCCAAAGGGCCAGGGCTTTGCAGGGGGGGATATTCCTGTAAGAAGGGGCAAAATGCAGGATTTGTGGCCGTTAAGGCTGGACGTGGGATGGCATCGCTGGCCGTCCCCGCAGGCAGAGCTTTGCCCGGCAGCGGGAGAGCTGCCCGTGTGCCACGAGCTGTGCCCTCGGTGGAAGCGATTCCCGGGTGAGAAATCCCCGCTGTGGAAGCCTTTATTACCGGGCAGAGCTAGGTTTGTTTTGTTTATCATCCATTTACTTGGCTTTGGAGGGATGCCCAGATTTCTCCAATTTTGTGTGTGTGTATGTGTGATTTATTAGGATTCAGGGCTTTTTTTTTTCTGGTTTAATTTCACTTCCTCAAACTGACAGGCCGTTTGAACAAACTTCTTTTGGATGATTTCCTCTATAGTTTTAAAGGGACGCCTAAAAATAAAGGGAAAAATGTTGCGGCATGGTTGGCAATTAAAAAAAAAACAAAAACCACCCGGTCTGTCGCGGTGACAAACCTCAGCCCTGATTTCGGGAATGGGGAGAGCTCTGAGGGTGAGGAAAAAAAAAACAACGTGATTTCACTTCTGGGTACTTAGAGCTTTTGACAGCGTTTCAGGGATCACTGGCTTTAACTTGTTTCGCTGTAGAGCTGGTCGTGCCTCCATCCCTCGCGCGCTTCGGCGTGCTCTTAGCTTTCCGCGTGCGAGCGGTCCATTAAAATAGCTGCGCGTGTCTAAAGCTTTGCCAGCTCCAAGCTTTGGTTTCCTCTCCTCGGCTTGATCTGTTCCGCGACAGGCAGGAAGAGGGGGGTAAAAAAAAAAAAAAAAAAAAAAAAAAAAAAAATTTAAAATATCCATTTAAGAAACACTGGAAAATGTAATTGCAACCCTCCGGAGACCGGGGAGCGGGTAGGCGAGGGCAGAGCACCTGTAGCTGCTCTTGAGCTGGGTTTGCTGCCTTTGTTCCGCCGGGGTTTTTACAAGGCTGGGATGTCGCAAGGGGCTTTCGAAATCACCCAGACGGGTTCTGGCCTGGGCGTTCTCCGGGGCTCGGCGCCGGGCGGTGGTGGGGAGCCCCGGCGGTGTCAGGGCGATGCTTGGGGGTGCAGGCAGGGACCTGGGGAGCTGCTCTGTCTGTGGCCTGTCAGCGGGGAGATTGAGATGAGGGAAAACTTCCTTTTCCCCCCCCTGTCCTAGCTATAAAAGCATGAAAGAGAGAGAAAGATTTCCCCCAGGGATCAGCAGTGATAAAAAGCCTCTCTTTTGAAAAGCAATGAGAGAAAGAAGTGTGTCTAATCCTGCCGGAGAAGAAAGGGAGAACATCCCTCTGCCGAGAGCCCTGCGGGGGCCGGAGGGACCGCGGTGTGGATGCAGTGACCTGGCACTTCTGCCTGGCACTGGCTGGTGCCGAGGAAGGGCCAGATCCTCTGTGCAGGAGCAGAGATGCTTTTTATCGCACGGGATGCGGGTGGCTGGGCTTGGGGGAGCTCCTGAGAACCAGCCGGGGGGTCCCTGAAGGGCTGGGGGGGTCGGCTCTGCTGGGATGCAGGGTGCAGGCAGCAGTGTGGGGCTCGGGGGGGCTGGGGAGATGCTGCTGGCTTTGTTGCCATCCCCACGTTGCTCAGTCTTTGCCCCCCGGCGGGAGAGAGACGTGCACAGATTTTCTTTCCCCTTTTACCCTTGGCCCCCGGGGCTGGGGGAGGCTGGAAAGGGGAGATGCGGTCCCTCGCGAGGAGGGATGCTTGTCCCCGGGGCGAGTAGCCAAGGGAATACCACAGCCCTCGGTCGCTTTTTCCCAGCAGTACGGGGTCATACAGCTGGGCCTGGCTGGCTGTGTCTGCAGCTGCCTTTCCTCTCCTGGTACAACTGTGTCACCATTCCCTCGGTGACAACCTGCAGCGTCCAGGCATGGCACAAGAGCTGCTCCGTCGCCCTGTCAGCGATGGTCCCAGGCTCGCAAAGTCCGAGCTGAGGCAGCCCGGTTGTCTTTATTACTGTTGTGGTTGATGATTTATTTCGAGCAGCATCCGCCCTGTCTCGTGACTTGATTAAAAAAAATAAAGCAAACAGCAGCGCAGCGTGGCTGCTGTGAGCTGGGGGGGTCACTTCCCTGAGCCCCCACGGGGTTCCCAGCCTGTGCCCGAGCTGTGCTGACCAGGGACAGGCAGAAGGGCTATTTTGGGGAGATTTAGCAGAAAAATGTACTGCGGATGGTCGGGCAACTGCCCTGCTCCTGGGAACGCACCAGTTCTCCCGTCAATGGGGTTTGTGCATCCTTTCGTAGACTGCAGAGATTCATCTGCTTGTGAACAATCATCTGTGTCTCCTTGAACTGAATAATGATTATCCACAGCCAAGGAAAGTCCTCATTACACTGGGATTAATGAGTTTATGTTTGAAACAAGAAGAAAACCCCAAGGCACCACCCTGCAAGGGAATACCCTCCAGGACGAAACGGGTGATGGGGTGCTGGCCCCCCTGCTGGGGCGGATGGGGAGGAAAATAAAGCTGACATCAGGGTGTATTTGTTCACCGTGCAGCCTGGTAGGCAGCGGTGTGGTCTGCATCCCGGGGATGCGTTCCTGGCTCCCCCAGCAGCCTCGCCTCGGGATGTGCTCGGGATTTTGGAGAGACCATCAGGGTTTTGCTGTCGGAGGAGCATGTTGTGCTGGCTGCCGGGCGAGCACACAGCATCCTTTTCCGTGCTGGGTGCCTTTGAGGCATTAGATGGTGCCTGTCGTGTCACCTACTGCCTGTCTGCTCCTCTTGGTAACAGGGGGAAACTGGGGCTGAGATTTTTAAGGGTCGTCCTGGTGTGTTAGAGCCAACTTTTGATGCTGGGAGTTTCTGCCCTGGCCCTCGGGGAGGGCTTCGGGAGAGCCCACCGCCCTCCGCTTGGATACGGAGGGAGCGAGTGACTCAGGAAACCCTCGCAGAGAAAGAGGAGCAGGAAACTGGCTCAGGGCTCTTGTGAAAGAGAGAAGCCGGCTCGATACCTATAATTAAAGCGGGTGTCAAGGAATGAAGTGCAAATTCCTCCGTGGGCATCTCACCGGGAGGGAGAGCAGCACCTGCCAGCTGACCCGAAAGCGGCAGCTCCTCCCTGGTGCGGGGCTGTGGGGGGGCCGGGGACAAGTCTGCGAGGACCAGGACTGACCCCCCTGCTCCCTTCCCTCCCCCTCTCCCCCAACAGCAACAAGCTGATGCGGATGGCAAGGCCACCGGTGTCCTGTCCCTCTCCTGTCCCCATCCAGCTGCTCCAGCCAGCGTGCAGGAACCAGCTGTGGGAACAGTGGATCTGCCCTGGACCAAAAACTCCTGGGGAGCTCTTGGGGCTTTTTGGGGAGTCGAGGGGTCCCTGGGTGCAGAGCTGGGGAGAGGCAGTGAGGCGAGGGGGGGTTTTGGGGCGCTGGCTTTGGGAACTGCAAGTGAGCAAGGACAGGATGTGGAAGCAGCATCCGTGACGGTGGGGTGGCCTCGGGGGGAGACCCCGGTCCTCCATGGGGCTGGAGGAGACGCTTGGGGACCTGTCCCACCACGGTAGCCACAGCGCTGTCTCTGTGTCACCTCGAGGGCTGGTGTTCCCCCTCTCCCAGCACGCCTCCCAGGGGAAGGGAAACTGAGGCACGGGGGTAATGGCGTGTGTTTTGCATGAGCACTGAGCACACGTGGTGGCTTCAGGCTCTTGGACCCGTCCCTTCTTCTCCAGCCTCTCCTACCTGCGAGCCCTGGGCTGGTGCCAGGAGCAGGCAGCCAACGGGGGGCGGGAGGGAAGGGGGTCCCCTTGGCTGTCCCCCACCTCGGTCCCCGCTGCTGTGAGCGCCTTCCCAGCAAGTGTCAAATCTGCTGAGCAGACGGAAAAAAAAGAAAGAAAGGAAAAAAAACAAAAACCACCAACCCAACCCCATAATACGAGGAAGAAATGCTGGTGTGTCCTGGGCGGATTAGTCGAGACTCCTCGCTGGATTCCTCCGAAGGGAGGTGCTCGCGCTGGAAGCCGGCCACCAGCCGGGCCTGCCGCATTTTTCCTGGATTCTCTTACCATTTGGGGACTGAACTTTTGTCTGAAAAAAATATGTATTTTTAACTTGGTTGTGTCTAAAGCTTGTCTCGGCTTCGGGCTGCTCGGCTTTCTCCTGGCCCAGCGTGCGCTGAGGTGGATGCGCTGGGAGGTGAGGGCTGGATCCTCCATCCTGGACCGGCAGGAGGAAGCGAGAGAAGGAAAGGTCGTTCTGACGCAAAGAAAATACAGTTCCAGAGGTTTCCTCCTGCTTGGCCCCGTTGCCCGACATACACAGCAGGAATGTGGAGCAATATGTATGTCGGGACAAAAGCAGCAGAGGTGGAGACATTGGCGAGAAAATCTGGTCTTAAGATAGAGGGGAAAAGAAAAAGGGAAGGGAATAAATATCTCAGGCTTGTAGCCCCCGACGCACGGGACTGACGGACCCAGATAAACGATTGCCTTGGAAACAGCCATTGAAGTGTGTGATGTTGCTGTCTCCAGGTGCTCGTTTCCCTCCCAGCTGTGGAGCTGTCGCCAGGCGCCGGCACCGCTGGGCTCCCTGTGCCCCTGGGCTGGCTATGGGCACGCTGCTTGGGGAGCCTGGCTCAGCCTGGCAGAACCATCCCGCGGGATTGCGCTGAGCCCACGGCTCCGCAGGGCAGGGATGAGGCCGACGAGGTGCTGCTGCGGGTCCTTTGTTTATTGTAGGGTTGCCAGGCACGGTGCAGCTCCACGGGGCTGCGAGCTTGCTTCCCCTGCTCGGGGACCGAGCTTGCCCAAGCCAGCGGGACAATCCGGGCTATGTTTTCATAATTAAAACAAATAAAACAAACCCATACTCGGCGTTATTTACAATACGCGCTCGGGAAGAGTCGAGCTGAATATTGTTTCCTCGCCGAGTTTTTTCCCCTTTGTCGCTCACACGCGGGTTTGTTGTTGTTGGCTGCTCCCGAGGCCGCGGTCTCGTGTGCCGGGCTGCTGCCGGCCCGCAGCGGGTTGCCCGGGGAGCCGGCGTGGGGTGGCCAGTGCTGGGCTCTGCCCGCCGGGCTAGTGTGGGTTTTGCTCGGTGGCCCCACGTGGGTTTGTTCCTGGAAAGCTGGTCGAGGAGGGAGGCTGTGTGGGGTGGTGGATGTGGGGCGCTTTTGTGGAGTGGTGAGATGCTGTTGCTTGTGGGACTTGCCGTGGGCACAGCGGGGTGAAATTAAAAGGCTGGGATCTCCCGCAGAGGCCACGGGCACAGCACGGTGAAATAAAAGGCTAGGGTGTCCTGCAGAGGGCTGGCAGGTGATTTTCCAGCAGAGATCAGCATCACTGATCTCTGGAGCATCCGTCCCTGAAAGGCCACACTGTGGTCCAGCAGCATCACTTGTGCGTGGGGTCCGAGACCTGGAAGTCTGTTGGGATGGGCAGGCACTGTGGTTTCTTGGGGGGGTGGAGGGGGACAGCTCTGGCTCCTGGCTCCCACCCAGGGCTTTGAGCAAACAGTGCCCTGAGGATGGAGAGGGGAGATCTAGGGGGATGCAGCTGCAGCGGTTGGGTGCTGCATCAACCGGGCAGAGTTAGTGCCGTCCCAGGTGATGCTGGATGCTCCACCAGGGAGGGACATCGCTAATTGGGGAGGGGGGATGGCTGTGGGTGTACACACACAGGGAGAAGGCATGGATGTCCACCCTCACTGTGTTGGGAGGTTTCACCCTGCTGCTTTCCTGCGGCTACCGGCCTGGCTGGGGATGCTGTGGGGAGGGATGCGGGCTGGGTGTGGGATGTCACGCAGGGGGAAGGTGCCCTCCTCCCCTCGTGCTGAGTTGCAGGCAGACACGTTCCTGTGGGAAGCATATGGCAGGTAATCCAGTGCCAGATGGGTATTTGCTTCCGTTTCCTTGGCCCCCAGTGGACCCAGGCAGCTCCCGCACAGGTAGCCAGGCAGCACGCGGTGCTGTGGCCGGACCCCCACGGGGGCCAGCCCCCAAGGCTCCCCTGGGAGCAGGGGGGGGGAGAGCTGGCAGGGGGGCTGGTGGCACAGCTCACCAGCCTTGTGCAGCCGTGCAGAAACACCCTGCAGAGCACAGGCAGCGCCGCTCGAGCACCAGTGCAGCGAGCTGCGCAAGGGCTCTGCCCGCACGGAGCCGGCTGAGCACACTCGCCCCTGCCTAGCAGGGCATGGCTTAAAGCTGGGCTTAGGAGGTCAAAATCTAGCTAATGAGTTAATGGCAATTAATTAACTCCAGGGCACTTTACAAATATTAACTAATTGTTTTGCTGTGAGCAAGGTCCGTACAATTACCCCACCTTATAGACTGAGGCGCTGAGGTGTGGAGGAGCCGTGCGCCCGCAGTCGAGGTGCATTAGCATCAGGGCTGCGACTGAAGCCGGGGGCTGATTCTGCTCCCGTTGACGTGGTGAACAGTCAGCCCGGGGTTTCGGGCACAGCAGGGTCAGATCCCATGGAAGGCTCCTATCTGCTTTTCTGGGGATGCACACTGCACCCCGTGGATTTTGGAGCCTGAGCATCTCTTTGCCTGCTCCATCCCCGTGTGCGTTTTAGGGGGAGGCAGCCGTAGCCGTGATGCTCTCGGTAACCACTGCCCGCCCAGTCTTGTGTCTGGTGGCTTTTTACTGTGGTCCCCAGAAGCAGCATCATCTCAGCAGTGTCTGTGGTTGGTCCCTCCGAGGGCTTGGGCTCCTCGCTGGGGGCGAGTGGCTGGACCAGCGGGGTTTGTGTAGATACAGCTATTTTTAAATCCCTCTGGACAGAATGGTTTGCCCCTCATGCTCTTAGTGTTTGTTTGTGTTTATTTGCTTATTTTGGTAGCCTGAGAAGTTTGTGGAAATGCTGCAAACGACAACTTATTTTGTCGGCTGTTTGGGGAGGGAAGGGATTAAATCTCAGAGGCCCATTGTGCGAGAGGAGCTAATTTTAGGCCTCTGGTCTTAAAATAGAAGAAAGGAAAGAAAAAAAAATAATAATTAGGCATTTTCCCCTGGGCTGAGGGAAAACAGTTTGCCGGCGTTGGCTGACCACCTGCGAGGTGGCCCCAAGGAAGAGACGTGGCCGCTGCTGGCCAAAGTCAACACGGGAGGTGGCCAGGGCTGCTCCTGGCTGGCAGCGGCCACCGCCGGGAGAGGACACGGTGGAGAGTGGTGTAGGGATGAGGAAAGGATTAAACCCCTGGTCTGATGTCTGTAGGGACAGAGGGGTGGATGTGTGCTGGGGACTGATGGGGACCCTTGGCCATGCTGAGCGAGTGGCTGGTTGCCACAACCCACCCTGATAGTTCAGGACGAGTCCAGATCCTGCTGGAGACAGTTCCTGGCCAGTTCAGGTGGGTCTCATGCGTTCGCAGACCTTTGTGGCCGTGACACCATGGAGACAGGAGATGACCCGGGCTGTGTCTCAGCATCCTTCCCCCTCAACACTGAAAAGGCAGAGGGGAAGTGTCCCCGTGATGGGCCGGCTCCACGGAGGCTGGATCCCATTTTGTGGCAGGGCTAGTCATCCTGTGAGCAAATATTCTGGCTATATTAAAATGCTTGGGATTTTCTAGCGAATTGAAGCTCTCCAAGCAGTGCCAAGAACAATTCAGCGGCCTCCAAAAACAGCTTTCCCTGAGGATTATTTGTTCCCCTTGCCAGAAGGATTGATGAGAACTGGTAGATTCAGGTGACTCAGCCCAACGTGACCTGACGGTCTCTTCCCGGGCGGGCTGGCCCCTCGCTCCTGCTGCCCAGGGGGGACCATGCCGTGCCGTGGGGTCCCCATTCTCCATCGCAGCTCCGGGAGGAAGCTCAGTGGGGGCTGACAGCTTGCAGAGCATCTCGAAAACATCCCGTGAGCTTGTCAGCGCCCTGTGATCTCCTCTCTCCCTTCTCCCCAGGAAACCTCTTGCAAAGGTGTTGACAAACTCGGAGGATGCTCGGCCGAGCCGGTGTGTGAGGTCAGGAGGAGCAGGAGCAGCGTGGGGTCGGGTCGGTCCCCCCCGAACGCCCACCAAAGCCTCCTGCTGCTGCCAGAGCTTCTCACCTGCGGGAGCCTGCCTGGCTCGGGAAGGGATGGAAACCTGCTCCTAAGGACAGAGCAGGAATAACTCTGGCTGTTACCTTAATAACAAAACCGGTGAACGCTGCGAGCTGCCTTTTAAACCGCCAGAAGTAGCAAAAATGCAAGGCATGTGTTCAGGCAGAGCTTCAGTCTCTGGGTGTTTTTGGAGGAAAAAAAAAAAAACCATACACAAGGCTGTTTTCTTTTAGCTTAAAACCTCTTTTGTGATCCCCTCCTTTTGGATCGCTCGCTAACTTTCGGCAGCTCCCCCAGTAGGTGGATGTTTGTGCTTGGAGATGTTTTTCCATATGCTTCCCATAGCTCCGCTCCCAGGTTTGGCGCACGGGGTGGAAGAGAGAGAGAGGTAGGCTGCTTTAATATCATGTGATAATATGAAATTAGCTCCTCTTCACATAAATCGAGACACCCAAGCACTCTTAGGCCTGGGTAGGGCTTGCTGGGGGTTTTTGTCCTCCTTCGCCCCTGCCCAGGGTGGGAGCCGGAGCCTGTGTCTCTCTGTGCCCACACGGCTATTTTCTCCCGTAATCCTTTGCCTGCAGAGGGTGGATTCCAACTCGTGGTGGGAATTTAGGTCAAAGGTGCTTTTAGTTCAGAGGAATATGATCAAATTAGGGCCTTTTGTGTTTGCTTGTGTGGGGTTTTTTTTGTTTGTTTTTTGTTTGTTTTTTTTAAGGGACTTGTGTAGGCAGGGCTGCAAGAAGAGCTTGGCAGAGAGATGGTCAGATCCTGACCGTCTTTAAATCAGGACAGCACTGCCTTTGCTGGTGGCAGGGCTGGGATTTCAGCTGGAAAGGTCAGAATTGGTCCAGAAGTTGGTCTTCAGCCAGGGATGCGTTTCTGGTTCTGCCTGGAAGGGAGAGATGTGGGCGCAGCCAGCAGAGCCCCCCAGCCCATGGCATCCCCTGTGAGTCCCTCCACAGGGCGGGGGTTGGCTCAGGGACTTCCCTGGCCTGGAGGTTGGAGGGATTAAAATCTTATCCCTTGGGAAAAGGGGCTGCGTCCTGCTGATTGTGAGCTGGGAGGTTTCCCCCTTGGTCCTGGGGAAGGGGGGAGTTTGTTCCTGCTCCTCCATTGCCCCAGCCCCACTGGGAAGAACTGGTGGGGTGCTCCCCCTCCCAGTGTCACCCACGCTCTGGGTGGGATCCCATGGGAGCTTCCTCTGATCCTGCTTGTGCTGTGGCTGCCCTTTGGCTGGGGTGGGCTTGGAGAGGTGTTGGGCTGTACGGAGGATGCTGAGCCCTTTGCAGGATGGATGCGCCAGCCCAAAGGCACCTTCTCCCGGAGCAGGAGGCAGGGGCTGGTGAGTGGAGGGAGGGATGGATACCTGGAAGCTTTTACGCCGATCCAGTGAACCAGCCATTGCTGTCATTCCCAGCCAGCGTGGGCTTCTGGTCCCCTCTGCAGCAGCTCCATCGCCGCACTTGAGGCAGCATCGCGCCGGCAGAAACAGCCGCGAGCGGAGAGGAGGCGCAGGGAAATCCGGCCTTCCGCTAGCGGCAGGCGTGAGGAGCGGCGGGGAGGACAGTAATTAGGTTTGTGGTTAAGCGCCTCATCCGCTGGGACCTCTTTGCTGAGAAGAAGAGAACACCGTACTTGTGCCAAAAATCAGCCGTCGCGATGCCGGGGCGTTAACCTGCTCCGGTCTGTCTCTGCAGGGCAGGAGCATCCCCGCAGCCGTGGTCCTCCCTGCAACCCCTGGGGGGGATATGCTCGGGATGTGCCCCTTTGAAAGCGTCGGGGCTGAGCCGACAGAGCGGAGAGGAAAACATCTCCCTGCTGCTCAGGCCTCCGGGCTGGCTAATAATAATCTCCCCTGGGCTGCCGGGAGTGTTCATTCATGAATATTTGCAAAGCGCCTTGAGGTTTCGGAGGCAGGCACCGCACGCGTGGGCTCCTCCCCGGGAGCCCAGTGGTTGCCAGCTCAGGGACCATGGCCCGTGGGGACGGCACCCACTGAGCCCAGTGGGGCTGTGGTGGCCAAGGGGCAACTCTGCTGGGCTGTGGCTTTGCTGGATCCCGTTGCCATCCTGTCCGAACCACGCACAGAGCTCGCTTGTGGGTGAGAGCGGGGGGAAGAAGGGGCAGGTGCGTGGCAGGTTCTCGCTGTAAATAGCCTAAAAAAGAAGCTTTTATGAAGAAATACATTAGTTGTCGTCTGCTGTCTTAGCCAAGCTACTGCAGCCTCTCAAAAACGGTTTGTTTTCATCCCTGACGTTAATGCGAGGTCTAAAATAAGAGCTGCAATTTCCAGACACTTTTGCTATTAGTGATAGGCAGGAGTTAACCATTCAAGCTTAAACTAATTGTGCTGTGGTGTGGTGGTTTTTTTGTTGGTGTTTTTTTTTTTTTTTTTATTATTGATGCATAATGTATGATGAGAAAAAGTGAAAAAATAATTAAAGTCTGAAGAGCGCTGCATGGATTCATTCATTATGAAATCTGGGTCAGCAGCCGGAGAAGGAAAACAAGGAGGGGGGTGCTGCTGGAGTGGAAAAACAGGACTTCAGAAGCACTGCAGGCATCGGAGGAATTCACGGAAGGCCCTTTTCAGGCAGCCTGGGAAATCCGAAGTTGCATCGTGGCTGCCCCCCGAGGAGAAGCGTGCCTCCCCAGGTTGTGGTGGGGCGAGCGGGGCTCCCCACCTCGCTTGCGAGGGGATTCCCTCTCCTGTATCTGCTCCTGGATTCTCTTTTGGACATGGGGTGGGGGCAGGCGCTGCAGTGCTGAGCCAGCAGATCTGTGCCGGGGTGGCCGAGGGGAGAGCCCAGAGGGGTGGAAAAGGGCTGTGCTGGGTGTCTGCAAAGCTGGGGTTTGACAGTGGTGTGTTTCCAAAAGGCTCTGCTTGCTGCGAGCATCCCCATGCCATGAGCATCCCTGTGCTGCCATCATCCCCATGCCGTGAGCGCATCCCCATGCCGTGAGCATCCCTGTGCCGTGAGCATCCCCATGCCATGAGCATCCCTGTGCTGCCATCATCCCCGTGCCGTGAGCATCCCCATGCCGTGAGCATCCCCATGCCATGAGCATCCCTGTGCTGCCATCATCCCCGTGCCGTGAGCATCCCCATGCCATGAGCATCCCTGTGCTGCCATCATCCCCGTGCTGTGAGCATCCCCGTGCCATCAGCATCCCTGTGCCATGAACTGGTGTGCCTTGGAGCTTTCGGCTCCTGTTGCTCCGAGTGCCTGGCACTAGGGCTCAGGGCCAGCGAACAGGTAGCTGGGCTTTGTGGACAGGCAGAAATGAGTCCGTGGCCGTGGCCAGCTTGGTGCCTGGCTCACTGGACCGTGGCAAGGGGCAGGCAGCTCATAGGCCTGCACTAACCAGCCCTGCAGGCACCCAAACCTCCCTATTTTTTCACAGCAGCGTGCAAGTCTCCAAGCAGTAGAGTTTGGCGAGTTGGGGCGATGGGTTTGTAGCGCTCGGATGCCTTGGAGGTGGTGGGGAGGCGCAGGCTCCGCTCGCCTGCTGGGGCTACTGCCGGCCCTCCTGAGCAGCCACCGGCAAGTCACTCGGTTTTCGGTCCTTGTCTAGGACACAGCTAATTGAATTGCGGAGAGTGTGGTTGAGACTTGGAGTCTTCCCCGTTGGCAGGAAGCTCAGAGGTTTCAAACCGTTCTTTTGTCCTGATTTAGGAGGAAAATATAGTACTGTTGGAATTTAATCACCAAATGGAAATGCCTCTCCTTCCTCTTGCTCCATTCACAGGAAATACGGTCCAAATTGATCGGACTTTGCAAACAATCAGCATTCATCCTTGGGAAATGCTTCCATCGTAGGGGCTTTCATCCTTGAGAAATAACTTTCAGACCCAGTCAGATTAAATGCTCTTCAGAGCAAGGACTCTTCGTCCCAGTCCCCGGCAGAACGGGGATGCGGTCCCAGGGGGAGCTTTTGGGCTTTCCCTTCGAGCAAATATTAATTCTAGCAGCGATAGGAGAACTTTCCTCTTGTTTTACCCCACGAAATAGCCACATAAGTGTCGAGGCGTGCACCACAGACCCAGATCGGTGCACGCTCCCGGGGAAGCCCTCTGGTCTTGCTCGTGTACGTGCTCATTTTTATCTTTCTCCGAAGATACATTCCCAGCTCTCTCGCAGATCTACTTGTGTCATGCGGAGACCATAAATAAATTGATGTTGAATTTAGATGCTCGCGTTGCAGCAGCGAGGATGATATAATCTTGCGCGCAGCAGACATGGCAGAATGGGATGGGTTTAAGGACGGATATAAATGTCTATTGATTGCCTGGCTGCTGTGGTGCATAAGGATCTGCTTTTCCCCTCCCAGTGAACTTCCCGGGGCAGATCCTGCTTCGTGCGAGGGCTGTGGTGCTTGCACAAGTGGGAGGATCTGTCCCTGTGGAGCAGAGCAGTGGGTTGGAGCTTGGCGGGGGGAGTCCCTCCCGGATCAGTGGGGCCGCATTGGTTTTCCAGGGATGCACCATGCTGGGGGCTGCCGCTATTTGCCTTTGTGGTCCTTCTTCCCCGGGCGGTGGCATCACCGACTCTTGGCTTTCTCTCGAGGTATCTGGTTTCTCTCCTGCTCCCCTCCCGCAAAGGCTGGCCTGATTTATTTCCAGGCGATGCAGAAAAGGGATGCTTTGGGGTGGGGAGAGCTGGGAAGAAACGGTTAAACCGGAGATGCCGGGATGTTTTCCCACACAGTGAATGGTGGGGGAACACAGAACACGTATTGAATCGGAGGGAAGTAATAATGCTTCTAATTTTCCTGTGTGATTTAATAAAAATGTAAATTGACTTCGGGTGGATGACTCACTATGGAGGGTGGTGTCGATCAAGATTAATTGGTGGCTGAGCGAAACCAGTTGGGCTTTGTTCCTTCCCCTCAAAGGCAACTGGAATGGCTCCACGGTGATGGGGAGGTGGTGGCCCGGCCCCAGGGCTGCCGGATACCCTTGCCAGATAGCCATGAGCCCCTCAGCCCAGTGTTTTGGGGCAGGGCACGGCAGGGTGTTGGGCGAGCAATGCTTTGTGGCTTTACCCAGTGTCGGTGGATGTCTCCTACTGGGACCCCAAGCGCTGAGAGTGGGGTCCCCTTGGGGAGGAAGGTCTCTGCCTGGGACTCACTGCGGCAGGAGCTTGGGGCAGGATTTGGCCCCGTAGCAGGAGGGTCTTCCATCCGCCCACTCCCGCATGAAAGCGTGCCAGGATGCTGCACTCTGACCCGGGTTCAGCTCTGGACACTAATGGATTACAAATAACAATAATAAATTACAGGAGATGGGATAATCTACCTACTGTAATGTTGTATTACCATGACTGTTAGTTATATATTAATGTATAATTGTATTACATTAGCTACATATGCATAAACCTCATGCTTCAGGGCCTCAGCCAGCCTTTAACTCTCTGTGGTTCACAAAGAAACTTCAGCCGGGGCTGGTTATCCCACGCAGCACCGCTGGCATCGGTGGTACCCTCTGCCAAGGCATCTGCCGTGTTTTTGCTGGTGCTGCTGACGAGACGTAAGCATCGCTGCTGCCTCCTGCCGTGCTGCCCAGCCCTCCCCGGGGGTACCCACATCCCCATCTCCCTGGATGGAGAGATGCTGTCCTGAGAGCAGGAGCGAGGATGCTGGGCGTAAAGGATCTGTGCGTCTTGCAATGACGGGTCAGGAGGAAGGGAAAAATAAAGCCCCCTGCAGCCCCCTTTCATCCCTGGCCCTGTGTTGCTTTGGCTTCACACCTGAGCGGCGCGAGGGAGGGCTGTGGCGTGCGGTGCCGTGATTGCTCCCCAGCAGATACTTGGCGTGACCAAGACCCAGTTCTGTCGAAAGTAATGAAGTGCGAGCCCTTCCCTTCAGTTATTTTTAATGCTCTGAACCCTGCGACGGTTCTGCTCAGGCTCTGGTAAATCTGAGCGAGCTGCCTTTTGTTTGCAGAGCCTCCCCCTGCGCCGCCGGATTGCTCCTCTCGGGGCAAATTACTCGTTCGGCTGTGAGGATGGATGGACTCGGCTGCATTTGGTTTTTGGGCTCTCCCCAGCCTGATTGGCGTGGGCGCAGATGGTTTCCCCAGCGCCGTGACTGGGATCCAGGGTCTGGGGATCCGGATCGGTGCCTGTACTGGGGAGGATACATGGGGGAGCCAAGGAGGATGGGCTGGGGGCTCCGTCCCTGCCCTGCCAGGGGACAAGGCTGGCTTTTAACAGCTTGCTCTGCTTTTTCTGGGGACGTTGATGTGCTCGTCACCGGTCCTATACTCTGCCGAGCTGTGCCTGCAGGCTTCCAGCCTGCAGGATGGGCAGTGCGGCATTGGGAGGGATGGGAGATGGGATTTTCTCCCATTCCCATCCCAGCACAACCCTCCTCACCGTCCTGTCTTTAATTTTTGATCCCTCTCTCCTCTCTTCTCCCGAGAGCGCGAGAAGCAGAGGCAGGAAACGCAGCCTGCTGCCAGATGGCTAGAAATGTAGCATCTGTAATACTTTATCAGAAGAAATTACAGCTGAATCGCTCTCCCTGATTAAACAGCCTGTCCAGATCCTCTGCGAGCCAGCTGGACAGTATCACCCTCTCACGACAGGCGGGGAGGTGACCGGAGCTGGGGACACAGGGCAGAGGGATGCTTGGATGGGGAAGGGGTTGGACCGAACCCTCCTGCAGCGGGATGGGCATCCCTTGGGCTTGCTGTCACCTCCCTGAGCACGTCCTGTGTGGTGCCAGTTCCTGTCCTTCCCTTTCCCGTGGGTGTCCACGGGGTGTGGAGGCGAGCACCCCTCCCTCGGAGAAGGAGGAGTTGACGTTTCCCCTTTCTTGTTGGTTTTCCAAATCTTTTCGCCGTTAAAAAGCTTAACACAGCGATGCCAAGCCAGCCCGCGGGCTGATGACATTTTGCTTTTGGAAGTTGTTGTTGTGAAAAGGCAGAGTGTGAGGGGCACAGTCGACACCCGTGGCTGGGTGCAGCGTCACCCCCGGCCTCCCAGCTCACCTCCACCCGCGGCCGGGGACGCTGTAAAAAACGCCTGCGACAGGGAGACAGGCAGCGATGTTTGGCAAGAAGGGAAACCGAGGCAGGGTGTCGGGCTGTCTCGAAAATCTGAAAGGTCATCTGAAAAGCTAGCGAGAGGCAGATCCAGAGTTTAAGCCTCCGAGCAACCTGTCCTCTGGCTCACCCTGCCCTCCCGCTTGTACCGAGCGCGGTGGCCAAAGCACGGTGCTACCGGTTTCAATGGACTTGGCGTACGGATGACTTTTCTATGAGTTCACTCTGTCTGGCTGGCGAAACGCAGGCGTGGACTAATGCCACTAATTTCCACTAATGCTGGTGGAAAAATCTCTTGCTGGCACGAGCGGGGACCGGTTTCCCAGGCTGCTGCGTGCAGGGGGGCGAGCGGCCGTGCGGGGCAGGGGAGAGGGGGGGACACGCTGCCTTCCAGGGGAATTTGCATCCAGGTGTAGGAAGCCGTTTTCTTCCCTGATTTGCTGTCCCGGTACTTGAAGTGGTGACCAGATTTTTTTCCTAAATGGAAAACGGGAGGAATCTGTGCTCTTAAATGTGTGGAATTAGCTGTAGGCTGTAGGAGGTTTGTGTATGAAACACCTTAAATAGCGGGAGAGAGGTGTTGAGCATCTGCGTGCGAGAGGGGGAGATGCGGCATCTGAACGTGGCCTGACACGGGATGCTTTTGGCCAGTGCCTGAGCCGTGCCGCATCCCTGTGCTGCATCCCTATGCCGCATCCTCGTGCCTTCCCATCAAGCCTATAGGGACCCAGCCAGCTCATGGTCATCCCCGGTCATGCTCGGCCCCGTCATCCCTCTGCCCTTGGTAGGGAAGAAATACCTAGCCCAAGAAAGGCACCAAAAAAGTATGCTTTTCCACTCAAACCCAGTGGGGTTTAGTCGAAAGGATGCAGGCGGAGCAGTGTTTTGAGCAGGGTTTAGGGTCTCCCAGGGCTTGGTGCAGCCCCTGGGTCTTGGGAAGGGTTGCGGCCGCAGGGTCCTGCGTGGAGGAGGATGGAGAAGCAGCTTCTCTGGGTGGTGAAGCCTTCCTCCCACAGCATCCTCGCGGGGGACTGGGCCGGAGGAGGGGAACCGTACACCTGGAGAAACATTATCCCTTTCCTTGCCCGTAAATATTTCACGAGCAGATTAAAAATTTAAGCCAAAATGAGCCCTGCCATCAGAAGAAACCGGCTCGGTTTCAAGTTCTGTTTAAGTATTTTTCTTTATAATGTAGCTGTGTCAATTAGAAAATGACATTGCTATTTAAAATGCTGTTCCGTAGCCCTCTTTAATTAAGGCAGCGATATAATACCAATCTGCTCTCATTAATGAATTTTTAACAATCAAAATGAGAGCTGAATGACGCACAGTTGGATTTGCAGCGCGGGTGTTTTCTCCTGGTGCCTCAGACGGCGGAGTTAAAGGAGCAGCGGCTGGCGTGGGAGGAAGGCTGCTCCTCCTCAGGTGGCCTCGGCACCGGGCTGAGCGGCTGGAGAAGCATCTCAGATGCCACATGGTGGGTATCGAAGGGCTTTCGGCCCTCCGCTGGCATCTGAGAGCCCTCCTAGAGGGAAAAGGTCCTTCTAAAGCTGATGGGTGGCTTTGTGTGACCTGCGTGGGAGCACCGTGAGAAAGCAAAGACACGTGCCAAAGTCTTGCAGGAGCTTGATCACAGTTTGTTCCTTGTCCCTCCCGCCAAGCAGTCCCGAGCAGTAACGCGGCTGAAAGGAGGGATGCCAACAGGTTGGGAGCCCAGCAGCCACCTCGGGGGTTGCATCCTGCCCGGTGCAGCGTGTCCTCGCTGCCCGGACTCCCCTGGCATCCTTGGAGCATCCCCTGGCCCCGTTTCCCCCGGGGATCCTACAATGCTGACGTTTTGCTGAGGCAGCAAAGTGGCGATGCGGTGCCAGAGTGCGTGGCTTTTTGACCCAAAATAAATACCTAATTGCAGCCTTCTTGCCTGCGAAGCATTTCTTTTCTTTTTTTTTTTTTTGTTTTGACACGGTGGGGCAGATTAAAAGATGCTCCCGCACTGCGGCTCGTGCTAATTGTCTCCCATTGTTTGAGCAGGAAGCCTTTTTTCCGTGGCGGTTATTATCTGTGATTGCTGGAGGAGCTCTCTCCCCTCTGGTTCTTCCTTCGAGGAGGCAAAACAAAAACAGGAATTTCTTTGAATAATAAAAAAAATTAGCCAGGCGTGAAAAGCTTAAGTGCAATCATTTCCGTGGCCTGTTTTGATTCGAGTTGATATGATTTTTTTGCTCTCTTATCCTTCCTCCCTCTTTCCTCTTTGGCATCCACTCTTTCCTCTGTCCTTTCCCTGATGAATTAGGTATTTTTGGAGAAGCGGGTGCGTGGAGCAGCATCCCTGGTGTATCTGGTGTCGGAGCAGGGTGACCAGGGGCTGGAGAGCAGCGTCTGTCCCTTGCTCCAACCCGGTGGCCGAGTGGATTCAGCCCTCTCTGGGCTTGGGTGCAGGTGCAATGGGGCAATTCTGCAATTCCCTTCCTTCTCCCAGTGTCCCCCTGCTTTCCAGGACCAGGGGTGGTGGCAGTGCTGTGTGATGCTCCTGAGGAGGATCTGGACCCGGCTGCGTGGCCTTGGGCTCCCGTCTGAGCCACACGTGTGCCAAACTTTGCTTTATGTTAGTGGCAAAAGTTTTGCTTTAAAATTGAGCTGAAATGACCCGTCCGGAGGGGCCGGGGCTCCCCTCTGCACCCCTCTCGTCCGTGAGAGAGTCGGGCGAGTGGGTTGAGGTTTCCTGGCTGGGTTTTTGTTGCCATAGGGAAGAGAATCGAAGCCTGGAAACCATCTTGTGGGTGAAGGGAGGAAGTGTTAATGTCTAGGAAAACAGAGAGAAAATAGCAGCGGCAGCGGCACGCCGGCGTCCAAGCCCCGGCGCGAGTCGGTGCAAATCCTCCCGGCAGATGGGAAAGGCCGACGGGGTCGTGTTTGCCCTTCCTGGCATACGTGTGCCCCGGGCTGCCGGCCAGCATGGGCAGCAGCCACAGACCCAGGGAACGGGGCCGCCGGCCCCAGAGCTCCTGCTCCATTCCCTTCTTGCAGGGCTGGGAAGGAGAAGAATGTGTTCATAGCGAAAAAAAAGGAAAAAAAAAAAAAGGGAAAAAAAAAAAGGAAATATATTCTCTGATGATTTCAATGGGAGGGAGAGAGAAGCAAAGGCGGCTTTGAGCTTTTGCCCAGGAATAGCCAGAGATCTGCTGGGAGGCTTACGGCCCACTGTCGATAATTTTGGAGCTGAATCATCTGCATTTTTGCTGCTCCTGAGACCGCGTCGGGAATAAGCATCCCCAGGGTGTCAGAGGCACATTTTTGGGTGTTGACAATGGATCTGATAAAGAAAAACATCCCAAATGACATCTAATGCCGAGATCCCTCAAGTCTGGACTCTTGTTGCTCATCCCCCATTCAGACACCTCTCAGGGATGTGCGTGGCCGTGGTTGTTTTTGCAGACGGACGGAGAGATGAGTTAGAGGAGCCTGTTTCTCCTCTCTCACCTCCGTGCAAACACGCTGTGGTCTCTGTGCCCGGCTGGGGCAGGCGGTGGCACTACTGGGCTCCGGTGTGGGGATGTGTCCTTGAGCTGGGCAGACCTGCGGGGTGGAATCCCTCTTTTTGCAGGATTTCCCCTCTTTTCAGGGTCTCCTGCTGCTCTGCCCCCCCCCGGCAGGCACAGCTGAGCTCGTGCTGCCGGGCACCGCAAAGCAACTGGATGCTCTTGGGGCCGTGTGTGCCTCGAGCGCCGGGGTTGACCTGTCCTCTTGGGTGTAGGATTGCCCCGTATCACCCCAAATGGCAGAGGACATGTGGTTTCCACACTCCACCTTGCACCAGGCATGAGGTCTCATGGGATGCAGCAGCGTGGGGGGAGGGATGCGCATCAGCATCGGTTGGAGCCAGCCCTGTGGATGTCCTGCCCACGGGATGATTAAAACCGATGTGCAAATTGCTAAGGGAGGGGAGATGGAGCAGTGGGGTGGTGCAGTCTGGGGGGGCTCTGCTTCAGTGGGGTGGCCCCAATGATGCTGAGGCTGTTGGGGGGGGGGGCGGGGAAGGCTCGGGTGGGTGCCGACCCGGCTTCAGCGCAGTGCAGGGAGCAGCTGGAGCATATGGCCGGCTACATCTCCAGCCCCTCTGGCTACCAGCAGCCCTGCTCAGGTGTTCAGCCAGTTTGACCCCAAGCCAGCGTGGGGGGGGGTCAGGTGGCGGTCGCCCAAACTGTGGCCTCGCAGGGCTGGTACCCCCATGGCCCCCCGCTGCCACTGCCGCGGCGAGGTGCAGGTGTCCCCAGCCGGGGCTTTCCCCACGGCAGCCGTTTCGAAGCAGCCATCAGAGCCGGTTAATGTAAGCTTGTGCACGAGCCAGCCCCGGTACTCGGGGTGCCGGGGTGCGACCTGCCCGGTGGCACCCATCGCCCAGCACCTGCCTGGAGACGGGGCAGCACGGGGACGGCTTAACCCGTCCTTCGCCGGGTGGTGATGCTGGGCAGCGCGGCCGCTGGATGCGTGCTTTGGGGATGGCGAAGCCCTGCGAGCGCTTCGTGACTCACTGCTTGCATAAAAGACGAAGGCGGAGGAGAGGGGGGATAGCCCTGCTGCTCCTCGGGGAGCTGAACTGGGTCAAGGCTGGCCGGCGCTGCAAAAAACAGAGTCCTGGCTGCTCCCCAGCAGGCACGGGGGGAACAGATTTCTCCGAGGAGAGAAATGCCTTTTGTCACCCAGCCCGGTATCAGACATTGGCCATAGGACATCCTCTGTCGCATCGGGTGCTTCCGAAGCAAAGCATCTCCTCAGTCTCTTATCGCTCCTGACCGGCTGCGTGCGGCTGCGGGACCGGGAACCTCTGAGCTCCGGCTCTGGGATGTGGGGAAGGGATTGAAAATTAAATCAGGGTAACCTGTGAGAGACGAGTTGTTTCTTAAGGGAACCCTGGAGGAAAGCTCCCGGGGCTCTCCTGCCATGCAGGGGCTCTGCAGTGCACACAGCCTGTTGGCAAAGAAGCAGAACCGGTGTCCCCAAGGTGCCACTGCCACCACCAGCCCTCCTGAGCGGGCAAAAAACCTGTTGCTTTGTCACCTGTTTGTAATCCGGGCTGCCAGCTCATTTCCCACGTCGCAGGACACGCCAGCTCATCGCTGGGATTATCACTGGGTTTGCACCGGGGCGTGGGAACTTCTAGTGCCAGGGATTTCGGGTGGCTGTGGCGGTGCTGTGGGGACTGAGGCAGCGCTCCCCAACTGAGCTGGCACAACACCCGTCCCGTCTGTGTGCCCCACACGGATCCCTTGTCTCCTTCTCCTCCCTGTGATGGGAAGACAATAACTTTCCTATCTGGAAAGTCCCTTCCTTCCCTCTCACGCTTATTTACTGTCACTGCAGCTCTCGCCCTGCGAGTGGCGGTGGCACTTGGGGATCTTGGAAGGACATTGCTGGGCTGGAGGAGCAAGGAGGACCCGTGTCCTGCTGCTCTCCATCCTCCCACCCTGCCCCTGGGTGCCACCGTCCCTCGCCGACACTACAGCTCCCCCTCCATCCTCTTGCACCTGCTCTCTCCCGGCCAACAAGTATAATTGACGTACTAATTAGGGTGTCTGTGCCACGTCCTTGGGAAGGCGGCTTGGCTCCTCGGTGCTAATAGAGCTGCTGTCACAACAAACGCCACCGCACACGTGCTGCCTGTGCACCGAGCCCGGACGGTCACCGCAGGGCTTCAGCCAGGCAGGACCAGTGTCCCCAGCACCCTCCTGTGTGCCCCATGGTCTGGAAGCGGCTCCTGGCAGCATCCCCTGTCCTTGTCCCCTGCATCCCCTGGGGGGGACGGAGCAGGGCCAGTGCTGTGTCCCTGCATGGTCCCAACTGCAACCCACCCAGCAGGACTGGCACCACGCTCCCGCCTTCACCCTTTGTGCGTGGCTAGAGCTAAGGGGTAGATTTTAATGTATTTTGTATTATTTAATTTATTTTAATAGTAAATCTTCTGGTAAGTGGTGCTTGGGAAGGTCAGGCACAGTTTGTGAAGTCTGGCTGGGTTTAGTGAATAGTTTGTTCTCCCAAAAGAGGACTGCAGTATTTTTAATAGTTCTTCCTTTTCTGCTCAGCCTTCCCCTGCAAAATACCATTTTCCTTGTAAAAATAGACCCTCGGTGGCCAAAGAGCCCCCAGATGAGAGACGCCGCTCGCTTTGAGCTGGGAAGAAGCGTTGCAGCTGGACAGCAAAAAACATTTTTTCCTGCTTCTTTGGGCTATTGAAAAACGGGGAGGTTTGAGCCTTCGCTTTAACCCTGTCGTTTCCACGCGCTCGCCTTTCCCGGCCCCTCTTTGCCGCTGGGGGAAAGCCGGGAAGGGAGGACCGAGCTCCGGGAAGCGCCGGGCAGGGTTGCCGTTGCCATCCGCGATGCCGTTCTCCCGCACGGCGCTTTCTCTGCCTGAGCAGCGCGTCCCTGCGTTGTCACGAAACAGAAGTCGGGATAATTAAATTGCCCTTTTCCCAGCAAAACGTCGCCGTCTCCGCGCTGGGCCGGGCTGTGGCCCGTTGCCAGCGGCACATGCCTCGCTGCTGATGGAAGGTGTGAAAAGCGCCGGGGAGGAGACCCGGGTGGCAATTAAGGGATGGGGGGGGGGTGTTATGTGAATATTTGTCATCCCTCGGAAGGAGAGGCAGCAGCGGGCTGTGGGAGCCGGAGGTGCTGATGGTGGTGATGCCACGGAGGCTTCTCGGGTGCCCCTGCCGGTAATTCCCATCCTTTAAGCTGCTCGGGAGCAGCAGAAGCTGCTGGCGGGCTCTGGGTGCGGATAATCGAGATATTCTTGTCGTTAAGCCTCTCAAGGGTTGCAGGTCTTAAAAAAGGCCCCGGCTGTTGGGTCCATCCACTGCCGGCTTGGAGGGGGCTGGGGCTGTCGGGGCATTATTGGGGCTGTCGTGCCATTACTGGGGCTATTGTGACATTATACTGGGGCAGTGGGGCTGGCCGAACCCATGCCTTTTCCCCCCGGCAGCAAGAAAGAGGCTCAGGGAAAGATGCGGGTGGGTGCGTGGGATGGATGGGTGCAGCTTTAGCTCCTGCTGGCACCCTCCGGCAGCGGAGCGGCTGCAGGGAAACGCTCCCGGCGCTGGGGATCCAGCCCGGCACGGCGGCTGCGCAGCCCCTCGGGGGCTGTCACCGCATCCCGTGACTGCATGGCTCTCCTGCCAGCCCTGGTCCCCTTCCAGGATGGCGTGGTGCTCCCTCCCTGGTGCAGGGTAGGGCTAATTAATGAAGCAAGCTCAGGGCAACCTCATGTAAGGGCAGAATGTATTTATGCTCTTTGTCACCCTGCCTCATCTGCTTTCTTTTTTCCTCCTCCAGCCTCTGCCACCCCAGGTCCTCAGATCCATCAGTGTTATTGCTTTGCCTTCAGCTATAACCCTGCTAGTTGACTTCCAAGAGCTGGCTCTCCCCGGCCGTTGTCACCCCTTCGCCTCCCCTCCCCTGAAATATTAACGCCACAAATCACAAGCGACAGCCGCTCGGCTGGAGCCCCCGTCGCTCGCGCGCCGGCCGGGAGGGGGTGTCGGAGGAGGGATGGGACACACCATGGGTTTGTGCTTCTCCTCAGGGGCTGCCTTTTGCTCCCAGGTCAGAGGGGAGAGGGCAAACCCCCCCATTTAAAGATGGGGAAGGGGAGGGGCAGAGCATCAAGGATGGGGTGTAGAGGTCCCAGCCTGTCCGGGGTGCAGGAACCTTCCTGTCCCTCCTTGCGTCCCTCGACGTGTGGTTTTCCTGTCCCCCATCCAGCCAGGTCCAGCTTGCCCATGGTCTCTCCTTCTCTGCAAACCCCATAGCTGCCACATGAGCCTCAAGTTGTGGAGCCGGGTTGGGAAGGAGTCGTGTCCCCCTGGGAACACGCGTGTGCCCTGACCTTTTGCCGTGCGGGACACTGATGGACAGCGGTGGGGAACCGAGGTGATGAGATTCCACTACTCCTCTTGTTCGGTAGATGACGGGGTCGCTCACGTGAGGACGAGCTGGGGACAGCAGATGGGAAGGAGATTACGGGCAGCTTTTTTGCACGCGTGTGTGCATGCACACAGCCAGGGCTGCGGACCGCAAGGCGTGGGTGAGCATCCTACCCTCTGTTTGTAGAGAGGGGACAGAAACAAGGGGGAGAGCGGAGGGGAGAGGTGGGCACGGCGCTGGCCTGTCCCCAGCTGGTCAGGGGGCCAAGGGGCATGGTTCTTCTCGCTGGGCTCTCAGCGCTGGGTACGGCTGTGGATTTGCAGTGGGGGGAAAGGGCAGTGCTGTAACGTGGGTCGGTCTCCGGCAATTGGTGTTCAGCCCTGGTGGGGGGGTCCCTCTGTGCCTCAGTTTCCCCCAGCAGTGAAACAGGAATGGGATGATGGGATGACTGTGGCTGGCTGGAAGGGTTGCTGCCCCTGCTGGGTGCATCCATGTGCACGGAATCATCCCGAATCCCACCCCGCTGTGGCAAACAGCATCCCTGGTCCTCCCCTTGCACCGGGAGCTTGCCAGAGCCCCAAACTTTCCCCGGAGGGAGGTGGGAGAGCAGGAGCCAACTGACCTCTTTGGTGTTCCGTGGTGGAAGTGACAGCGGGAAAGGGGAGCGGTGGGACCTGGAGGTACCGGCAGCGCCCTGCAGGGTAAATACGGACATATTTGCTTTTCTCTCGTGTTCCCCCAATTGATGCATTTACAAGGTTTATTCGTGCGTGGAGACAGCTCTGCCCCAGCCGGCCCTCAGGACAGACTTTGGGAAAGGACGGAAGGGCTGCCCCGGCGCGGGCAGGGCCGGCGGAGCGGGCACACGTCGGTCACTGCTGCCCGTGGGGGCGACCGGCTCCGCCGCCGGAGACGACCTTCCCTCTCCGCTGACCTTCATGCCCATCAGCATCAGCTTTGCTGCCGTTCGACATCCCGGGATGCCGGCGGTGGCAGCGGCTGCGGTGCCGGCATTCCCACGGGAGGCTGCTGGGGCGCGGGGGGGCTCAGCCAGCCCTTGAGGGGGGGTGGTTTCACGGGCAGAGCTGGAGGGAGGTGGGGTGGGTGCGCTCGGGTGTATAATTCAAGGACTTCGGCTCGCTAACAGAGGTTAAAAGGGGAGTGGTGTGATCTGTTGGGAAAATCATTAATGGTAACCTCTGCCGGTGATGCTGCTCGTTAGCCTTCCCCTCACAGAGGGGGGAAAATCACAGGGGGTAGAAGGGGAGGGTGGGAGAGGGCAGCGGGGGGAGGAACTGCTGCTGTGGGGGTGGTTGCCGGCCGAGGAGCAGCCGTTCCCGGTGGCAGGTCCCTTAAGGAGCTAAAGATGTAACTGGTGTGGAAAATCCATTGGTGGTGGGCATCCCCGGAGCAGCTGGGGATGTCTCGGCAGTGGGTGCTGCTGCACCTCATGGGGATGGGGAGCAGGTTGTGGGTGGCAGTGGGAAGGTCCCTGGGTGCACGGGGTGGGACGGGCAGGGGTGGCCGGCAGGAGCTGCTCCCTCTTCCCAGGCTCCTTCCCAGGGGCTCCCCACTGGCCCAGCTCCACTCTGCAAAGGGCTCCCAGGAGATGTTTTGGTGTTACCGACTGCAGACCACTGCATGGTCACCAAGGAGACATTTTGGGAGACAACGGGAGGATTTACCTTCTTAAGCCCATTCCATCTTGACTTTCTGCCATGATGGGCATCGCCTGGGGGCAGCGCTGCAGAAATACCCATTCCCTTGGAGAACATCCCTCAGCCATCACCCAGATGTCACTGGAGGAGTTTTGGATTGGAGTACCACTTTTCATCTGGAAGGATCCCAAAGCATCCCTTGAGCTGAAGAGTGCCCCAGCCTCTTCATGGTTCCTTGAGCCATCCCATTCCCGCAGACGCCTGAGGAATATGAGCAATTCCATAAGGAAATGAGTGGGAAAACAGCAACGCCGAAGTCTCCCCAAGGCGTGTGGTGCGTTCGTGCCTTCCTGCGCACTGTCTGAAGAGACAACCCCTTTTTTTGGGAAATATTTAATACCCATCCGCCTCACCGATGGATGCTGAACTGCCCAGCAGCTGGATTACAAATGGGAATAGCTGTCAGCTCATCCGGGGTACCCCGATTTCCATGGGCTGCCAACACGGAGGCATTTGCCCGTGGTTGTTCTTCTCTTGGGACTGCTCCAAAGCCTGTGGACGGCCCTGGAAGCCGTTCTCAGATGGCTCTGTCTGAGAAAAGAAAGTGTTGAAATACCACAGGAAGCGCTGGTTTTTAGAGATATCTGCCTCAGCCAGAAATGGGGGAAAAAACCCCTGATTTTTTTGGATAAAAGGCCAGTTTTCTCCTCCTGGACTTCAGATCTCTGAAGTTTGTTTCACCCAGGAACTGGCCAGAGTTTGGGCACAAAATGGGCACAAGTGGCCCTCGAGGGAGCAGCTCATCATGGCCACGGGTGGCACTGTGCACTGGGTGCCACCAGCACCTTCCTGGGGCGTGGGAGGATAATGGGATGAGTTTCCTTCTGCCAGCTGAAACCTTGGCTTGGGTGCATGCGCTGCCACAACCCAGGTGGGTCCCCAGGTGCCACAGATGCACAAAGAGGCAGATTTTGGCAATTGGGGACCTGGTGCACCCTGGAGCACCCAGGGGGGATGTGTGCGGTGACCGTCTTGGTGAACATGGCACCTCGGGGTGCACCGGGGACCCCCAGCTTGTTCCCTGCCATCAGGCCAGGGCTTCATTTTAGAATCCGACTGTGATTCTGGATTTTTTTTTTTGCCGGGAGCGCTGATATCCTGGGGCATGGCTGGCTTGGGAGGCAAATTTCCTGACTTCGGCCTCGTCTCTGGCGTCGGGTCCTTTTTTTGGCTCAAAGCAAACATCCGTTTTAACCCGCCGCAAGTCCATTATCACCAGTTTAACCAGCCTCCCGCCGGGAGCGACTGTGCAAATAACGTGGGCAGCGGAGGGAGCAGCTCCGTGCTCCGGATCCCTGCGGAGCGGTGGCCGTGCCGATGCTCCCTGCTCCTGCCCGGTGGCTTCCCAAGGCGTGCTGGGCACTGTTACCCCCTTCCACAGGGCACCCCGAAAAGCTCTGCGTTTATACAATCTATGTCACGTTATGCAATGTGCACCCATAGGTATAATATAGATATTTATATCCATGGCGTAATAGATGCACAGCAATAGATGATGGTGGCGGGAGAGTCACCGGGTGGTCTGGGTGACCATAAAGCTGCTTGCTGGTGTGGCTCGATGCTGCTGGTGAGCCCAGTGCTGGTCCCTGCCGCGCGGTGAGGTTTGGGATGGCCACTGCCCTGCTGGTGGGGCTGGGGCAGCTGGAGCAGTTGGACAGGCTGGGCTCACTCAAGGGGCCATGTGCATTGTCCCAGTTTGCCCAGTGGACATGGGATGTCATAGAATTGTAGAACGGTTTGGGTTGGAAAGTATCTTTAAAGGCCATCTAGTCCAGCCCCCCTGCCATGAGCAGGAACATCTTCAACTAGCCCAGGTTACTCAGAGCCCCATCCAGCCTGACCTGGAATATTTCCAGGGATGGGGCATCTCCCATCTCTCTGGGCAACCAGGGCCAGTGTCTCAACCATGTGCCCAGTTCTCTAGGTCCTTCTGGGTGGCACCCCGTCCCTCAGGCGTGCCACCGCACCACACAGCTTGGTGGCATTGAGGATGTCTTTCTGGAGGTTGGGGGTTTGCTGAAGCTGCGTCCCCCATCTGCTCCCCACCCACCCTCTCCAGTGCTGTATGGGGACTTCTGTGGTGTCCCCCCACATTGCTCCCTGCCTCCCTTAGTGGAGCAGCACCCTCTCGAAAACCTGTGTGACAGCAAAACCCGCAGCTTCTCACTGAGCATCCCAGGGGCTGAGAGACAGGCGGGCGAGGGGGTGCCACCTATAGTACCCTACACAGGATGGTTCCTATAGTACCCTGGCACCAGGGTGTCACCCCAACCAAGGAGCTGCAGAGGGGTGGGAGCAGATGGGTGCCCATCTATGCCCGGTGTGGGGCAGGGACTTCTCCCTGATGTTTTTAGCCTCGTCTCCTCCGTTACGAGCCAGTTTCGGCACTGCTAGGGGAGGCAAGAGGTCTCAAGGCAGGGAGACAGGCAGGGACCCGCTCGCCTGCCTGGTGCTGCGCAGAGTACCTGGCGAGGGGGCCCAGACCTCCCCCCTTCCACAAGGAGGAAAAAATAATAATCTCCAAGCCAAGAAATTCGGAGCTGCTGGGAGCATATTTATCACGGTGAAGAAAAAGGCTCTGTTCCCTGCCTCTCCGCAGCGGCTGTTTATCACACACACAAGGGTATGGAGAAAATGTTCCATTTGTTGGGCACAGCCGTCAACCCACACAGCGTATAAATTAAGGGCTTTTACATGCAGAGTTCCCGAAATAAAACACACACACACACACACACACACACACACAAAAGAGAGAGGAGTTTTGTATCGGCCCCGGCGCGCTGCCTCTCCCGGGTTGTCCCTGCGCCCCGGCCTCGGCCGGCGCTGGCTCCCGTTCAGGAATTCCACATTATCTCCGACCGTTTCCAGCTTCCTCAGCAGGGAACAGCTCTGCTTCTGTCTTCCTGCAGCCACATCTGGAAAGTGTTACGCCAGGGTGTCAGCCGTCAGAGCTGGGCGGCTGGCATGTGCTCCCCCCCTGCCTGCTGTCCTGCCTGCCCTGCCTGCTCCACCACCCTTCCAGCTGCCTTCCCCCGGAGGCCTGCGGGCCTCAGTTTTATCTGCCTTCCTTTTTTTCGGAGAGGTTTGGGGGAGTTTTCGTAGCTGCCGTGGAGGTGGCGGGGAGAGATGTCTCCGGGGACCCCCCATGGGTTGGTCTCCGCAGGCAGGGATGCTCTGCTGTGGTCCTCAGCTCTGCTGCCTGCTGGGAGGCAGCGGGGGGAGACGCGATGAAAAATCCTCCTCTTTGCCCGCTTTGCAGGGAATCCCTGCCGGCTCAGGGGAGTTTTTGGCTCCTGGCCCTGTTTCTGGGCTGGCAAAACCTTCATCCCTGGGCTGCGACACGGTAGGGATGTGGTGCTGCATTTGCGAAGTGCTGGGGGTTAAAGAGGGGAGCTTGGGGGGGGGCTGAAAGCTGTGTGATTCCCCGATGCTGTGTTTGGAGAGGTGCTCCCTGCGCCAAGAGCCGTGACTGGTAATGCCTGTGGGTTTAAATCTCTGGGATTTTCTTCATAGGTAAGGGCATAAAGGCATTTGGCTGTCCGCATCTCCATCCCTCGGGAAATCCCGGCTGCATGTGGGGGCACACGGGGATGCTCAGCCGGATAATTGCAGCCGGGGAGATGAAAATGGAAGAGCTCCCTGCAGCATCCCGGTATTTCTGGGTTCCTTCTTTGGTTGCAGCGTGTTCCTTGGTACCCTGGTACCCAGTGGTACCCTGGTCCCTCGCTGCAGGTCTGGTGGTGACACTGCGCAGAGGGAAGGAGCTTTGCAGAAAACAAGTGGTTCGGGGGCTGATGTGACCTTCGGAGCAAAGGACATGGAAAAAGCTGGTGTCTTGTTTTTAGGGCAGGGGCAATGACAGTGACCTGGAAACAGTCCTGTGTGCCTTCATGATGGGCGTGTGCGGTACACACGAGGGTCTTTAGCAGGGAGGGATGGTGGAAGTGGTTAAATGTGCCCTAACTTATCATCACGGGCAATCAGAGAGGGTTCCCTGCAGTTGACTTTTGGCTTTTTTCTTTTTTTTTTTTTTTTTTTCCCTCTTACTTTTAAACCGGCAGGCCTATCGTGATGGGGTTTTAAAATTAAAGAAAAGAAAAAAAAAAAAAAGAATAGAAAAAGAAAACAGGCCTTGGTTTTATAGACCTTACAGATGCATCCGGCACCAAACTGATCCCAGATGCAGCTCCACTGTCAATAGTGTTACACGAGGGATCAATCCCCTTCATTGTTTTATGTGGCCTCTACAGCATCATCAGCTAATTAAAGCTAATGGGTCCCAGAGCAGCACTGACAGCATCTGATCCTATCAGCCCGCGCAGAGGTTTTTAGCTTGACGGGTGACTCCGGAGCCGGATCCTGCGCTCCAGACCCTGGCGAAAGCCCGTATTGACTTGGGGGATCAGGCTACAGATCAATGGGAGCTGTTGTTAAACAAACATCGCTGGATTAATGTCAGCTCCGCAGGGGGAGGAGGTCGATGGCTGCTAATTCGAAAAGGGAGGGAGGGAGGGAGGGGGGAGAGGGAGAGAGGGGACGTGGTGACAGCGGTGACAAGGGATGGAGAGGGGGAGGCCGGGTTGTTAAAACGTTCCCCGTGTCCACGGCAGCTTCTGAGTGTTTCCCAGTCTCGGATTTATCGTCACCCTGGGTGGGAGGCTGTGCTGGAGAGGAGCTCAGCAGCATCCCTGAGGTGCCTAAATCCCTTTGCTTGTGCCTCAAGGGAGGGGAGGTGGCCTTGGGTTGTCCCCAGCAGGGACAGAAACTCCTATGCCCTTTCTGTAAGCACCTCCCCCAGTGTGGTGGAGCACTAAATCTCTTGTTTGTGCTTTCCCTTTTCCTGTGGCTCCTGTTGTCCGTCAGCTGGGGCTCAGGGATGCCCAGGGATGCGGGTTGGGAAGGTTTCCATTCCCACAGTCGGAACTGCCCCGTGCTGCAGCTGGTCTGGTTTGGACTGTCATCTCTTTTTTCCTCTTTTTTTCCCCTCATTTCTGTGTTGCCAGGGTGAGATGGGATGGGGAGGGCGGCTGGCAAACCCGTCGCTTGGTCCTGTACCAAGGCAGGGTGAGGAAACTCTCTTTTCAAGAGTATTTTTTAAATCTATCCCACCATCGCTCTGGGATGAACTGTCACCGCAGGTGGCTCTGACTTCTGTTTGCTTGGGAATCGGGCAGCGCGTTGCTGGGCAGGAGAATGGCTTCTTCTCCGTCCTCTCTGCAAAGCGGGTCGAGCCTCTTTGGATTTCGCATTCCCTTCTCTCTGTTCACGACTTTACAGAGGAAAAAAAAAAGCCCGTGGAAAGCTCCCTCCCACCACGGCTTTTTCATCCATCACCCCCTCCTGCATCTGCTTGCTCTGAGATGTCTCTTGGCCAGGCTGTTCCCACTGAGGTTACTGGGAAGATTTGAGAAGTTATTTGGATGCCAGGCTCAAAGGAGGCGGCAGAAACACTCCTGGAGCTGTTAGAGCTGACATCTGGGCGCTCAGCAGAGCTCTGGTGTCAGCGCAGCCGAAAGCAGAGGAGGTGGGAAGCCCCAGACACCTGCAATTTGGTTAATAAATATTTATTTGGAGGTGACAAACACTCTTCTGGGTAAAGCCTTTGAGAAAGTTCGCAGAAAAAAGGATTGCGAGGGAGTGACAGGGCGTGCTTTTTTTGTGAGGCTTTACCGTGGGGATGTTGAAACGAGCAGCTGATGAACCGAAGGATGTCGAAATCCGCGTTCGTTTCCCGGCGCGGGCTGCGTGACGTCAGGGGACACAGGCAAATGTCCCCCCCTTGGCGAGCGAGTGCCCGGCACCAGGCACCCTGGTGCTGCGGGGGCTACGGTGGCTCGGCTGGGGGCTCTCACGGGTAAGGTGTGACGGGAGGGGTTAGGAGCTGAGGAGGATGCAGCAACCGCGTGGTCGGGGTCTGGTCTGGGTGATAAAAAAGGCTAAAGTTTAGTTATTCTCTTAAAAAGGAGAAGGAAGGGAGGGCAGCCGGCCTGGGATGGGAGGTGTAGCGCTGAGGGGTGCTGTCACCTCGCTGTCTCGTGGCTCTGGTGGGTGATCTCGTGGTGCTTGGAGTGGGAACAGGGCAGATACCCCAGGCACTAACCCCATCCACCCCCTGCAAAGCTGGCCCGCTCCTCCTGGGGAGACGGGAAAAGCTGCTTCGGTTTCACCTCTGGTCCCTCTGTGTGTGATTTGGGAAGGGGAAACTTTCTGTATTGGGACTTTGGGGACTTTTGAGGGCTTTATATCAGATCTACATCCAGCGGGGTTTGACTGGGCATTGGGACTGCCGTGTGCCGTAGGAAGCGGAGATGAGCTGATCTCCTGGGGGTCTCCTAAACCCTCCCTGCTCCATGGTGGGCTTGTCTCACCCATGGTGCTAAGCTCTTCCACCGCTCTCCCCTTCCCCTGAGCAAGCTGACATCTAACTGTGATACCCATCGTCGCCATTAAAGCCCACCGGAGATGAGACATGGCGTGGATTGCTGCTGGGCTGCGGGAAGCGCTGCGTTTACCCCGAGGTGGGCTGGTGGCCGTGACATCCATCCCTGCCCTGAAGCTGCTGGTGATGATGCTGGGCCCCATATTGCAAACGTGCCCGCGGTTCCTCCGGCTGCAGGGAGTGAGAGGACGAGCCGTGGAGCTCTCTGCCGGTGACTCAGTGACTTCTGGCTTTGGAGGAAGAGGCTGCTGGAGATGCTGGTGTGCGTGGGCAGCAGGGCAGTGCCCGGCTCTGCCCCACGGGAGCTCAGAGCAGGAGCCTGGGATACGGCAGGGTATGGGAGTCAAACCCACTCGGTTCCTTGCAAGGCATATGTCCTTGCAGCACGTGGGGACACTGGGGACAGCGTGACGCCCCTGAGCTGGTCTAGTTTGGGGCGGACACGAGCACTGAGAATGTTTGGTCTTGGTTTTGATCATGCAGGGAAGTTTCTTGCAGAGACCTTTCCTGGGGGTGGTAGCTCTCACTTAGCTGGTGTGCAGGGACTGGACTTTTTGAGATGAAGGCTTGACACAAACACCCCCCAGATGCTCCTGGCTCCATGGGTCCTCGTGTCTTGTGCTGCCATGGAAGGAGGAACCATCTCTGCCCCAGCGCCGCTCACTCATCTTTGCTGTGGTGGCACGTGGAAATGGGTTCAGCAAAATCAAACCTCAGGAAACGCCCAGCCCCGGCTTTGGAGGAGGTTTTACCCCCCCAGGAGCAGCGTAGTTCACTCAGGCCATGTGTGAGCAAGCACAGAGGGGCTGTCCTGCTGCTCCGTCGTCCCCTCTCCTCCCGTGGGGACAGGGGGTGATGGCAGCAGAGCCGGCGGAGGGGGAGGGAGCCCACGACCTGTGAGATTAATAATAGAAACGCTGGCATCCGTTTTAGATTAGCGAGAGAAAGCTCAGTACCCATCTCACCCAGCATGTAACTTTAATGCCGAGATAATGAGCAATGATATTTATTTGTAAAAGATCTGGAGATATCGCTGCCCAGGGAGCAGCCAGGAGCTGTCAGAGCCCACTCCGTCCCCGTGGCGGCTGCTCCGAGCTGTAACCCAAGCGCTCTCCTCCGACCGGCTCACTTTTCACGCTCCAGCTCCCTTCACCCAGCAGGGCACGTGGTCCAGCTCGGAGCCTTGGCTAAGATTTGCTGATGGTGCTCGTGATTTGGGCCATTACGGCGAGGAGATGTCTGTCCTGCAGGATGGGCTGGAAACATCCCCCGGCACCCTCAGGTCGAGCTCCTGGGATGGGGGTTAAAGCCATCTCCCATCTCCAAGCCTTCCTCCCTGCTGTCCTCCTTCCCAGCTGTCTGGGTGTCACTGCTGGAGGATTGTGCTGTGCCTGGGGAGGGCTGGCAGGAAGGATGTGGGGTGCGGGCAGGAGGTGGCACGGCATCAGCCAAGCTGGCGAGGGGACGGCGCCCGCTGAGATTTTGGGGCCACTTCATAGGGTCTGGGGGCAGACGTTTTTTCCCGCTGGCAGGGCTTGCTGCCTTGTGAATGGGTTCAGGATGGATGGGGCAGTGACAGCCCCTGGTCTGCGGAAGGACTCGGGACCTGTGGGCATCTGGGCTCCTCCAGACCTCTCGGTTTGGGGACAGGGCTGCTCCTGCCCCCCTTGCCCTCCCTGGGCTGGTCCGAGAGGGCTGAAGGATGGACACGCCGCCGTGCCCAGCCTGGTGTTGTGTAACTGGACAGGAGACAGGCTTAGGCTGCATTTGGCAGGTGGGTGTCCCTTCCTTATTAAGCCATCCCCTGGGTAATTACTGGGCTAAGGCCTGATGAGATAATGCTCCATTATTTTTGTGCTATTGGGGGATTAGGAGCAATGGGATTTCTCAAAGGTTTTATCTCTGCTGAGGTCTTTGGGCTGCGAGGCACGTTTGCAGGTGGGTAAGAGGACCTGGGCTCTGCCAAGCCCCCCATCACCGCTTGCTGTCCCCTGGGGGTTCATCCCAGAGCCTGGGGGTGCTGGGTGGGGGTGCAGCGGCTCCGGGCGTGGGGGACCCCGGCGTGGGGAGGATGCTCATCCCCGGGGCTCTGCCGGGAGGGATCTCCTTTTGATGCTGTTGCAGCCCCATTCATCACCGCGTTCCCGCGACGGGCTACGCGCCAGCGGGAGGGAGGAGGTGACACTTACAAATAAACAGGGAGGTGGGTGGTACGCGCCGAGGCAGGGAGCGGAGGGTGTCCCCCGGGTCGGGGGGGGCTTCTCCTGTGATTTATGGCCGAGCTGACGTGGAGCTATCAGCATGGCCTTTGGAAGCTGTTTACTAACAGTGTCGTCTCCGGGCTGTTGACGCCGGCGTGGGATGCTCGCAGGGTTTGTAAGGGAAAGCATCCCCTGTGCATCGCTCTGGTGCCACCACCAGCTCCCAGACTGGAGCCCGGCCAGGGACAGCCTCAGGGTGCTGATGGGACCCCTCTGTGAGAGTCCCAGAGATGCTTTTATGAAGGGGTTTGGGTTGTTGGATGCGGGAATAGAGTAAAACGTGCTTAATGGAAGAGGCCTGGCTCGGCGGGGGCTCCCCTCCTCCCTGCCACCCCTGCGCAGCCAGCCCTGGAGCTGGAGGGATGGAGCTGGCACCGGAGCGGGGAAGCAGGCAGGGCTGGACGCGGGCCAGGCTGCGCACTTGATCCAAACACAGCTGGAGCTGATCTGATGAAGTGAGAGGTTAAGAAGAGAGCATCTGTTATCTAAAGGGGACACACAGTGGGAAACTGTAAGCTCTTTATTCCCCCCACCCCACCCCCTCTGTTCAGTGCATCATCCCTGACTTTATTTCTTTGATTTATTAAGGAAGCCTGCGCTTCCGGGGCTGTAATTAAGTGCCACTGTGTGAGCTTTTGATAGTGAGTGAATGATATAATGGCTTGCACATTCGCCGTCTGCTCAAGTGCTTTAGGATCTAGATAACACGAGGAGGGATTTCTCCTGCCCACCGGGGAACCGCAGCGGAGCCGGGGCTGAGTCACGGCGGGGTTTAGCTGAGACGGAGGAAGCGGGGAAGGATGCGGGAGCCACTCAGCACCGCGGTGGAATCATCACAGAATCCCAGAATGGTTTGGGTTGGAAGGGACCTTAAAGATCATCTAGTTCCAACCCCCTGCCCTGGGCAGGGACACCTCCCACCAGACCAGGTTGCTCAAAGCCCCGTCCAACCTGACCTTGATCCCCTCCAGGGATGGGGCAGCCACAGCTTCTCTGGGCAACCTGGGCCAGTGTCTCACCACCCTCACAGCAAAGAATTTCTTCTTAATACTGTGATTCCGAAGGGTACCCATGACCCAGGCTGAGAAGGGAGTTCACATCCTCTTGCAAAAGACTATCACAGCATCTTTACAGGCTGCTGGAGACTAAATCGGGTGTCGACCATCCCAGACGCCCTTCTTCCATCCCAACCCCACGTGGTCTGGAGGTGGAGAGGGGACCATAACCACTCAGCCAAGGCTCCTGGCTGTACCGTGGTGTCATCCCGGCCCCAGGGTGTTTTTAGGGAAGAGAGGGCTCGACCATCTGTAGCCTGGAAGAACAGTGAGTGTCAGCAGCTGGCAGCATCCTGCCTGATGTGCAGGTTTCCCTCGGTGGCCGGAGGTGTTTGCTGGCAGGTTTTGCCCCGCATCTCCAGGCACAAGCAAAGGCTGTCAGGCAGGGGTGGCATTTCTAGGCTGATGTGCAGGGTATTACTGTAATGCCAAGGAAAAGGTCTTCTTTAAATCAGGAGCCTCAGGCAAGTGGTCTGGTTTGCGTTCCCACGGGGCATCTCCATGTGCCACGCTCCGGGGTCTCTGACGCTGCTGACAGCCCTGTCCCTGTGGTGTCCCACGCTGGGACTTGGGGGTCACTGCTGGTGTCTTCGGCTTTCCCCCAGGACGTAATTCTGCCCTTGGTGCCTGGGATGGCTGCTGAGCCTCCCTCTGTGCCCCTGCAGCGCTGCTCTGACACCCCATTCACCCACGCCTTGTTTTTAGGCAGAAATAAATTTCTTCTTACTGTAAGGACCATTTTTGATACATAAACAGGATTATTTTAGTGGCTTGGCGAAAGGCCATAGGAGGAGTGAGCTCAGGGTTTCAGCTGTGTGCACGTTCAACTCTTTTGCTGCCGGCTGGGGGGGTGGCAGGAGGAGGAGGAGGAGGAATGGGTAAAAAAAACCTAACCCTACGTGTAAATAAACTTAAAAATAAAAAGTGACAGAGATTATTTGCCGCTTAATGAACTAAAATGTCCAACCTCCCACTAAGCGCCAACGTTGTTTATAAACTACAGAAAGGGCTTTATTTTAATGGGCAGTAAATCTCATTCATCCCCGGCCCTGGCAGTCAGGAGCGGGCGGGATGAATAGGCTGGTGCTGAACCCCCCTCACTCCTGCGCTCCCTCTGAACAGCTTCTCCGCTGGGTATTTCCCCCCACCACCCCTTGCTCACATTTGCTGTTTTCTTTCCTTCCTCATCTCCTTCCTAATCCCCTCCACCGGGCCGATAACGGGGTTATCTGACCGGGAAGAAAGGAGGAATCTGTCCCTGTGCCTCGGCATGTCACATCCGCTCGGTTTTGTTTATTCACTTGAAAATTCCCTCCCCGCCCCCCCCCCCCCCCCCTTCTGTCTCTGGGTGGCAGCTGGAGAGTGGCCTGAGATAATCACAGCCTTATTTTTTATTTATTCCTCTTAAATAAAGCCTCCTGTAGCCTGCAGGCAGATTTTGTCCGGTGGCCCCCATCCTGCTCCTGTGCTCCTTGCTCTGCAAACAGGGCGTGAGAGTGATGGTGGTGGGAGCAGAACCCCGCTGCCACAGGGGGGGATCCCCAGGATCCCCCTCACAGGGGAGACGGTGGCTCTTGTGCAGGGACGGTCCCTCCAAGCGACCGCAGGTGCAAAATACCTGTATATATTCTGTCTCTGGACATTAAAAATATATGGAAAATAAATACATGGTCTGAGCGTCCATGGAAAGGAGAGCATCCAAGCTGGGGGTCGAGATGCTTGGGAGAGGTTTCGCTGCTTTGGGTTGAAAAGACAGGTGAAAACAGGTTTGGAGGTGGTCAGGCCTTACGTGACACCTGGCTGTTAGTGGCTGAGTGCGTTGCTGAGATTTGAGCTGGGGTCTCTCAAGCCGCCGGGAAGCGTTGGGAGCTGGTACCCACCATGGGAGAGGGACCGTGGTTGGGTCAGGTGGGAATTTCGGATGTGCCTGACTTTCCCCCTGGACAAATCGGGCACCTTGAAAACTTCTGACCATCACTCATTGGGTGACGTGCTCCTAAGACAAGAAAGAAAATAGTAAGTTATCTATTCCTGTTTGAGCTTAATATCCATAATCTGCCATTAATCAAACTAGGACTATAAGATCCTTACTTAGGCCTAATCAGTGCATAATGGATTATCTACAGGAACTAATAAAAGGTAATTATCTATGCTTTGCAAGTTCCAATTACTGTACTTATATGATCAATTAATTCTTGTAACAGTTTCACAGGTGCAATTTGTGTGACAACATTACGCTGACTCCAGGCAGAGGCTCAGCGCCTGCCTGGCAGGGCAGCAGGGATGCTGGTAGGGATGCAGGCAGGGATACTGGTAAGGATGATGGCAGGGATGCTGGTAGGGATGATGGCAGGGATGCCGGCAGGGATACTTACAGGGATACAGGGTGGTGCGGGGGGCAGTGGGGATGCCACCCTGCTAGCACAACCACCCTGGTGCATCCCAGGCTTTTCCAGATGCTGCACTGGCAAAAACCACCTCCATGCAAGGAGCTGCTGGACAGCATGGAGCTGGTGTTTGCAGGTCCTGTCCCCAGCAAAAGCGCTTCTGCCCTGTGCTTTTTCCCTCCCCAAAGAAGCTGGAGTGTGGGTTTGGCAGCCCCTCAGCCCCGTCCGTCACTGTGTGTCCCAGGGGACGTTGCCCCTGTCTCAGCATCACCTCGGGGAGCCCCGCTGCTCCCTTCCCATGCCCCAGCCTGGCCGGCACAGCAAGCAAAGCCCCGTGCAAAGGCAGCTGGTTCCAGTCATCTCCTTCTCCCGCCTGTCCTCGAGTCCCTCTCGCTGGCTTGCGGAGTCATCGGAGGGTCTTAAAGGAGGAGGAAATATTCCAGCAATGTCTGTGCAGTTTTAGGGATGGCTTAAAATTACAATAAATTTGAGACACTTTACATGTCCACTTGGGGCCCAGCATTGTTATGGTAATTTGAAGCAGATTGAGTCAGCGCTTGTGGCAAATGGCAGATCTAAGGGCTGGAGCAGGAACCCAGGGATGGAGGAGGAGAGGTGGCAGGGAGCGAAGGAAAACACCATTTCTCCCATGCCAGTTGGAGCTGCAGAGCCGAACCCTCCCAGGCTGCCCCTGGGCACCTCTCTGCAATGGGGCAGCCCTGACTCACGGCTCAGCCTGTGGTTCTTCCTTCTCTTTTGGGGGATTTTTTTAAATCTTCTGGAGCTCAGTAATCCAGGGTCACCTTCTGGTGTCCCTCTGTCAGAGTGTGTATTGGGGGCAGTTGTTCACTTGGACCTGGGGTCCTAGAGCTAGGTCCTGCCCCTGAGGTGGCCCTACTGGGACATGGGGATGTGTCACCTCTTCCCTGTCCACAGGGTTTGGATGGTGAACCAACCCCTCCTTATGAGGGCAGATCCACAGCCCTTGGGACCCCAGGCCTGAAGGTGTTTGGGGGAAGTATTTGATGGGTCGAATGAAGTTCTCTCAAGCTCTTCTTTGGCACCGTGAGGTTGGGCAGAGGTTTGGTAGCAGGAACCTCGCCTGTGCCCTGCCAAGTGTGAGCCGCCGGCGGGTTGGGTTGGTGGAGGGAGCAGAGCTGTGCTTCCGGAGAGGATGGGACAGTCAGTCACCGTCCTTGCTCTTACCTGGCTTCTTCTCGATGCAAAAAGGGGAAAGCAAAGGATAAGGAGGACTAGGGCTGGGTGGGAGAATGGTTTTCTCCTTGGGGACCCTGGGGCTTGGAAACATCTCTGAGTCGGGAGCATCACACAGACCAGAGACCCAGAAAGGACCACTTGGAACAGTTTGGTTTGATTTCAGCCTTTGCAGAGAGTTTCATGTCACTGCAAAGGGGCAGAAACAAGAATTTGTTTCAATACAAAACTTGTTTTTAAAAAGCTATTGACATGGGATCTTTTGAGGATTCCCATTGTTATTTCCCCCCTTCCCCCCAAACATGAAGTTAATTCATCTCTTCAAGTCCTTTTTCTGGGAACAGTCTTTGTTTTGTTGACATTTTTGGTTAACAAGGGAAAAAGCAAACCCACAAAAATAAAAGCCCCAAAACAACAACCCCCCCAAGCCCTTCGACTTAAAAAAGAAACTCCCCTCCCAGCTCTCCCAGTGATCATGATACAACCAGTGCTTTGTTCCCAGCACGGCTGATGTTGTTCCCAGCTTGCTCCGAGCTGCTCCGCCAGCCCGGGAGCCCGAGGGGAAGGGGCTGTGTCCTCCTCTCTGCTGTGGCCTGAGCTCTGGGACACGGTGGCCACGCAAGAGGGATGTTTGCTGGGGGAGAGCATCTCAGTGTGGTGGCCACAGCTGCCTGGCTTGGTGCGAGCGCTGTGTTTTGGTGGCTTTGGGCATGGCAGCAGCTTTGCTGAGTCAAGGGATGGGGAGATGGACACGGGCAAGGCAATGCTTCACCTCTCCATCACATGCGGGGGAAACTGAGGCACGCAGGCAACTGAAATACCACACGCAAAATGATGCTAAGGACAGGAACCGGCTCACAGTGCAGCCCAGATGCCCCAGCACAGCCCCCTCCTCTCCCCATTGCTGTGTGTCACCCCCCCCCCCCCCCCCCCCAGCAGGACCATCCTCATCCTCCTGCTGTCCTTCTGCGCTGATCCCCAGTGGCCTGCGCTTCCCTGAGCCCAGCAGCCACCGCTCGGCTCCTGGCTTCATCCAAAGCTGCCTTTGGTTTTGTTTTCCAAGTCTTGGCCACCACATCCAGCCCCACCAGCGCACCGCGGGGAGGATGGGCTCTTCGTGCTGCTGAGAGATGCAGCCACACGCAGCCCTGGCAGCGCCTGACCACAGCACCCAGCCACTTCCAGAGCTGCTTCTTTCTTCCTTTTTGCTTTCTTTTGTTTTTGTTTCTCCTTTTTTTTTTTTTTTTTTTTTTTTCCCCCAAGCAAGCCACCACAGGCTCTTCCGAACATTCCCCTGAAGATTATTCTCCCACTTGCCTGCAGCGTGTTTGCAACGCTGGAACTCCCGTTGCCCCATCCCAACCTTTCCGCGCCTGCTTTCTTTGCTTGGCTCAGCTTCTGGATCGTAGGGACCAAGTCTGGGCACGCCAGTTCCAACTCAAGTGCATTTTCATACCTTTGATTCCACCTTTCCCCTGGCAACCCCAGGGGTCTGGGATCCCGGAGGCCGCGCAGACGTGACTCACTGCCCCGCGGAGGTGCGGGCACGGTGCACAGCATCCAGGTTTGCTGGAGAGAGGTGGGATTTGGAGCTTGACACCCACCCTCTGGCTGCTCCCGGCTGATTTACGCCTTTCTGGGACAACTCGTCTTGCACTAAACTCCAAAATCAGCTTGATGGCGAGGTAGCAGGGTCAGGAGGGTGACGCTGGCCAAGGGGCTCGGGCTCCTGACGTGGGCGATGGGGTCACCATGGGGTTCCTGGGTGCTGGAGGGCAGGGATGCCGTGTCCCAGCCTGGCTGGCTGGCTGTGACACCTATGGGTAGACGGTCACAGTGAACAGAGTTGGTGCATTTGTGTCATCAGGTGATGGTCAGCATTAATTAATCTAATACTTCAGATTGCACTAATCATAGGTCTTGTCTGACAAAAAAAAAACCCTAATCAACCCTATTTGATAGGATTTGCAAAGTGGTCTCATGGGGTCGATGGCTGCAGCAGGCGCAGAATAAGACTGATAACGGAGCTCATTCAAAAAATACCACCCTTGGTGACGTAGAATTCCTGCTAAATAGCTGTTTGGCAGCGGGAAAAGGCCAATAACTGTTTGTCCGGATTGTGAAGCGTGCGGTTTGGCAAAGCCCGGCTTAGCAAGGGTCGAGTGCAGATTGACACATGTTACGGACCGTCTTTGCATTTGTTTGCCGGCTTTGTTTTAATTTGAAACTCAAGCCTCTTCCCTGTGGTTAGATCCTCCCAGGCTGAGCAAGTTTTAGCAGAGAGAAGTTGCTCAAGGAAGAGAAAGGATGCTGGACGCGGCATAAAGTGAGAGCAACCGCTGTTACCACAAACACTTCCCGACCTCTCTCGACAAAACCATCGCCGCTCTTTGCTCGCTTCTCTCCATTCGGCCCCTTTTCCTGTGCAGTTATTTCCTAAGCCAACGTTGCAAGTTTTTCATTACCGCTGCTTATTATTCAAATAGTGCCAGAGGTGTACACAGGGCTTTGCAAACACAGGGGAGGAAAAGGTCCTTACTCAGAGGAGTTTTTATTATAATTTAGACGGTTGTAGTAGAAGTAATTAAGGCTGAGAAGGGGCAGGCAGCGCTGCAGACCTTCAGCGAGGCAGAAGGAGTGGCTTTGAGCGAGGTCCTCATGAGATCTTTCGGCTGGGAGCAGGGATGCTGATCTTTGGCGAGGTGGGTGATGAGGAGAAGCATCGGCTCTACCACACCAGGTTAAGCCATTGCTCCCTCGGATACAGCTCTGCTGACAGCGGAGAGGTCGCAGGGCTTCGAAAAAGAAAGGGAAAAACAATCAAGGACTTGTGCCACCCGATAATGCACTGACCCAATTGTGCACTGCTGTGTGAGGGGAGAGAAATTCCTTCCTGACCCTTGTACTCGTCAGCCCATGCCCTGAAGCATGAGATTTGATTTTCTTTATCTGGCTTTCCATAATTGCAGATGTCGTGTTTGGTACTCCCCGTATCCCACCCCTCGGAAACAACATATGCTGCATTTAACTCAATGGACCTTCTCCTCTGGGAGCTCGATCCTGACTCTTTTCTTGGAAGTGCCTGGAACCAGGGACCCGGGGCTTTCTGGGAGATGCAGCCATCGGGTGTCTTCTCTCCTTGGCATCGGTTTCTCTGGGGCTTTGCTGCCCCTGAAGAAGGGCATAGCATGGCGGCACGGGATCTGCTGGCCAGGAGGGCCAGTTGGGCCAGGGAAGTCCCTGTGACTCCCAAGGTGATGGATAGACACGTGGATGGCTTGGTTTGCCGACCCCGTGGGTGCATGTCAGAGGTTGGATGCTCACCGGTGCTGGCAGGCAAACCTTAGATTTGCACCCTGGGCAGGCTGCATGGGGGTGCAGCTCACCTCCAAACCGGTGGTTTTGGGTAAGAGTAATGGGTGGAAAGTCCATTTTTTCCCCCCAACCTCTCTACTGCCAGCAGTGAGCATCACTCAGCCCCACTCAGGACCATCTGCCTTTCTGCTCCAGCCGTTTCGGGTTCAGAGAGAGGAATGAGAGGGTGCTCAAAACCCACCGCAGCCCCGATGGACCCTCATCGAGGTGCTGCCTGCTCCTCAGCCCGGTCCTGCCCGCTCCCCTGCCCAACACCGGGGGTCCTGCCCGTGCCCCGCCGGCAGGGAGCGAGTCGGCAGAGCCCGTCCTGAAAGAGTTAAAAGGCTCTCGCCCCTTCCAGCCTGGGGAAGTGGAATTAGTCACGGCCTTCAGGAGAAGTGCTGGCCAGGTTATAAAAATGACAAACGAGCACAAATCAATAACGAAGTTAGTGTTTTCTGGGAATGCCAGACACGAACGGAAAAGTCCATCAACATGGGTGGTGGGCGCCGTGATGTATAGGATGAGCTGCCCCCACGCACGCATCCCTCCACGGACCCCTGCGAGGTGGCACCGTCCCTCCCCAGACGTTTGACTCCCCTGGCACCGTCGCTGCCGTGGGAAGCCAGGATGGCTCTGGAGACGGGCAATTCCCTGGGATTTTCAGTGCCTTTTGGAGCAGAGCGATGCCGGCTGGATGCTCGTTCGGCTCCGGGATATGGGAGGTCAGGGATTGCAAACGGTGCCCTTGGGGAAATTGAGCGTTTGATTAATCTTCAGGACACAGGGCAGCCTTTCCACGGCACCGAGGTGGTGTTGGAGGCCACGTTTCCTTTTCCAAAGGGAATCGGGCATGTCTGGAAAGGAAACGGCCTTCTAATTAGATGGCTTGAAAATCTTTACCATCGCTCGTTACAAATACATTAATCAGCCCATATTGAAAGAACTGCACTGCAAAAATGACATTATTATTATTATTTATTGTTTAGATATGAATGAGTTTAATCCCTTCCAAGCCTGGGCCATGTTCAGAAAGTGACCCAACATCCCAGTGCTGCTTCTTGTCCCCAGTGTCACCTCGTTCCTGGGACGTCTGGGGGATTTTCAGCAGTGCTTTAAAATGGGCAGCTTTGAAATGTATAAGGGGGGGGGGGGGGGGAAATATGGCCCAGGGATGATAAAAGGAGGAAGTGGGAGTGAGGGGGCTGAGACTTGGCAGAGATGGAGAGATGCTGGGGTGGAGTGGGGCTGAGAGGTGCTGGGTGCCGGCATGCGGAGGGGACAATGGCTTCGGAAGAGCAGTGCTGTGTTTGCACAACGTTTCAGGGTTGATGGCTTTCCCAGGGTATTAGCACATTTCTGTAATTAGTATAAACTTCCTTAATCGGCCTTCCAAATGTCCTGGATTCCGGTTGACCTCTGGGTGCCTGGGCTGGGCGTCCCCCTCTCTCTTTTTGAATGCGGTTTCTCAGGGGCAATGCCTGCTGCCTGGAGCCCTGTCACCAGCCTGGCCCTGTCCCCTCACTGTCCCAACTCCTTCCCAGCCACGGACGCTGTGCAGAGCCTGAAGGCTGGGTGTGAAAATGCAGATACCAATGGGTCGTGGTTCTTCCCCGCCTGTGGTGATGGTTCTTCCCCATCAAGGTGATGCCAGCAGGTCCTGGGAGCGCAGGAGGACCTGTTCACGCTTTGTCTCAGTGGGACCGGGGATGCAGGCACTTTTTTCACTGCCATTAGTGTTTGCGTGGCCAGTGTGCCATCTTTTAATGTACCCAGACTTCAGGTGCCACCCTTGTCTTCAGAAACCTCCTTAGATGTGCCAGCCACTTTCTGTCATGGCAAGTCACCCTTCAGACCTTGAGGAGAGCTTGATTTCAGAGAGCAAGTGCAGGGGGTTAATGGAGGCTGAGGGTGATGGATACCTGGGAAGAGCTCATCAGGGAGAAGCACATTCCTTCAAGGAAATCGATAATCTGGGATGCTTATGCTGCTCGTTTTCAAAGTGTTGTCTTCATCACTTCATCACTGATTTCCAACTGGAAATAATGGTGCTGGTGTGGGCAAGCTTGGTCTTCCTCCCCCCACCTTGGTTGACCTTATGGTGTAGGTAAGGTCTTACCGAGCTTCAGGCCACCTCTGTACAATGCTGCAGGATGGTGAAGCCACAGCACAATCCAAAGAGGACCCAAAGCCGAAGCTCCAACTCCAAACACCCCAAGAACTCAGCAGAGTTAAAAAGCAACCCAGAGCAAACCAACCCCATCCCCTGGGGCGCATCTCGGCGTGGTACCGCGTGTCCGTGGGTGCCGGCAGAGCCGGGCTCTTGCTGTGACCGCGGCTCCATCGCTGCCGCAGCTGCACCGGTGCGACGGTGGAAGGCAACCTTCCTGCCTTGGGTCCTTGCCAGCGCCGAGAGTTCTGCCCCACGTCCCCAAGCATGCGGTGGCACGGGTCCAGCCCCTGCGCTAATGAGATGGCTTCCAATAAGAGTTAATCATTTGCCAGCCAAATGCTGCCGGGGTGTATCCGAATTCCTTGCTCCTATAGACAACGCTGTCGTGTACTCGGTTGCCGTGCTCTCGCCCAAAGCTGCTGCACCAAATGTTTTGCAACAAAAACCCCAAACCACATGAAAGTAGTCAAGTTTCATATTTCATTATAACCCCAAATTCAGGTTTGCCAAGAGTTTCAGTAGTTTTATGAACCTTTCCCATGAACCTTCAGCAGGGGCTGTAGCTTAACCTGGGTTCGATGAAAAACCCTGGTGCGACTCAGTCGCTTTTGAGCCACTTTGGAGGTTTGTGCAAACGTGAAACTCGAAGAAGGGAAGGAAGAAAAGAACCCGACAGCACGTCAGAGCTGATGACGGTGTTTGCAGGGAGCCCTGCGCATATTTGGGACCAAGCTGTAATTCCCTGGGGACCGTGGACCCGGGACACAGGCACCCCTGCTGCCGGGCTGGCGCTGGGTGATGTTCTCGGTGATGCTTTGAACCCGCTTGGCAGCATCACCACCGAACCAGCCCCTACGGCTGGGTAAGTGCTGGTGCTCTGAGCGTTGCGGCTCCCGGGGCCGAGCCATGGTCCTCATGGTGGCACCTCCCAGCATCTGCCACCTCAAGGGCCACTTTGCTTTGGGGCGGCAGTGGGTGAGCCCAGACTTTGCTCTCAGCGTTGCTTTAGGAATGACTGAGAAGGTCGGTGGTGTTCAAAAAAGATCCCGAGCCAAAAAATAGAAGGCGGGTGCCGTGCAGGGTGGGGATGGGGCTCCTTCCGAACCACGCCTGGCGCACACCGAGTCCTGCCTCTGGATTATGTGTGTTATTATATCCACACGCGGATTGCTTTTTCGGCAGCGCCGTCTTTCCTTTCTCCAGCAATTTCCTGAAATAACGTTAGGGAAATGTGAAAATCTTGAACTTTTGAACCTCCCCGGAGGACGGCGTGCAGGGGGGTGGCGGCAGGAGGAGGGGGACGCCCGCCTTCTGCCTGCCGTTTATTTTGGCTACAGGGCCCTGGGATGGGGAGGAGGGGGCTCTCGCCAGCCCCCCGGCCGGCCGAGGAGCTGGATCAGCACTGCCCCTTATTAATTAATGGCTTTCTCGTCAGTGGGTCACGGAGGCGAGGAAGCCAGAGGAAGTTTTCTTTTGCTCGCAGATGCTGGGGAGAGGGGGAGTGCCTGGGCTGGGTGGCGAGGGCAGGGGGTGACACGCGGGGGTGATGGATGGGGCCTCGGGTTTTCGGCCGGGCTCGGGACAGGGGCAGCTTGCGCCAGTGAGGAAGAGAGAGGGGAAGGGGGATATGCTGTGCCTGGAAAGTACTTTTCCCTCTGATGAACTTCAGAGGCGTATAAATCACTGCCAGGCTGCAGCTGCGAAGCATGTGACGCTGGCAAATTAATGGTCCTTCGGAAAACGCCGGCCATCCCGCTCCCCTCCTCGCCTCTTAAAGGCGCAGCCGGTGGCCGGGCCAGCCCCAGGCGTGGGAATCAGGGGGTCAGGGCTGGGCTGGGGGAGCCTTGTGTGCCCACCAGTCCCCAGGTAGCCTGGGGCTGGGTGTGCCTGCGGAGGGGAGCCAGCACGAGGGGCTCCTGCAGCACCCTCCATGGTGCAACACAAGTCATGGTACAAAGCTCTCCATAGTGCAAAGCTCTCCGTGGTTCCAAGCTCTCTGTGGTGCAAAGCTTTCCACTGTGCGTAGCTTTCCATCGTGCAAAGCTCTCTGGTACAAAGCTCTCCATAGTGCAAAGCTCTCCGTGGTTCCAAGCTCTCCGTGGTGCAACACTCTCCGTGGTTGGCTCCTGCTCTGCTCTTCCCTGTACAAACAGGACCAAGATGCTCCTGGGGATGTTATTTTTTCCAGGGTGCCTTGGGTGCAGGGTGGGTGCCTGGTGGGAGCTCCTGGTCTCTGTGTTGTGGTGCGTCTGCTGTGCTCTCATCCACCTGGGCTCTTCGCAAAGCAGTTACCAGGGGAGGATGGAGACACGTGGGTGGGATCCAGAGCACACCAAAACCTTACAGTGACTGGGGTGTTGAATTTGCAGTTGAGATGGACATCGCGCTGGGGGCTGACCACCCACCAGATGCAGCGAGTCGTCAAGCAGAGGACTATGGGGCATCTTTCTCATGGTGGCATCGAGAGGCCACCACGTGCCAGGGCTGGGTGTCCCCACTCGCAAGGCACAGTCATCCCGTGCAAACCCTGCAGGGAAACTGCTGCAGGGCTGGGGGGCAGTTGGAGGCTCCGTGGCTCACCCAGGGCCACCACTTGAGTCCCAGCCCTCTGCTTCCCCACCACACCATCTTGCTCCTCTTCCTTGCTCTTGCTTTTAAAAGCAGTGGTGGAAGAGAAGGGGAATCCATCACTGCACCTTCTGCCCAGCGCTGCTGGTACGCAGGAGGGGGAGGGAGCCGAGCCACCAGCAGAATGGTTAAAAATTACTAAATACTTCCCTAATATAATTAGGTTTCCATGCAAGCAATTGCTTTAATTGCCAGAGGGCGGTGGGGCAGTGGGGAGGGGAGCCAGGCTGGGCTCTCCCTGCGCTGCGGTTCCGGCCGGCGTTCCACAGCCCAGCACAGCGATGCTCCGCTCGGGCTGGACCGAGAACCTGGCGGGGAGATGTCCCCAGTGAAGCCCAAGTAAGGATTTAGCCCAAGATGAGCAAGAAGTAAATAAAAGCGTTTTTATTTACACGGTGGGACTGGAGGCGAGCGCTGGCGGGGGGGCTCGGCAGGACCGATGTCAGCCCCCTCGGATGGGTTTGCTGGGAGGTAAGCTCCGAGGCTACCCGGATACGCTGCAATTTAAATCACTGTTTATTTTCTAACTGCTGTTAGAGCAGGGAAAGTTAGGCAGGCAGAGAGGAAAAAAAAAACCAAAAACCGAACAGAGCCCACTCTGTGATTTACGTAGTAAAGGAGATAAGTGGGGATTTGAAGAGAAGGGAATATATAATTGAGACGAACGTGTAATATGAGCACGGATCCAAACAGAGAGATCGTAATCAGAAGTGTTAGGAGAAGCTGGGGTTTATTAATGAAACGTCTCATCTATTTGTCAGCTGAAGAGGAACAGCCTTTCCCTGGCAGCCGGAGGTGGAGGGGGCGGACGCGGGGATTGCACTCGGCGTTCCTGCTGCCGTGGCGGAGACCGAGGCTGCCATCTTCCTGCCCAGGTGGATGATGCTCAGGCCTGAAGTCAAAGGCTGAGTTAGAGGGGAAAAAGGAAAAATATAGTTAGAATATGGTTTTTAGGAAGCTGGATGTTGTCATTTTCCTCACCGTAATCTAGCGTAGAAGTTGGGATCTGGCAAAGCACTGCATCGGGCTGATAACCGCTTGAGGAAGGGCTGGTTGGAGCCTTCCTCAAAGCCCCTCTTCTCCTCTCTGTTCCTCCACCGAGCTCTCTGTCCTCGGGTGCAGTCGCTTGCGGTCTGCTCTGGCAAGGCACGGCAGATGCTCGGCAACTGGGACTAAATGTGCCTGCGGCCTCGGGGGCAGCCTCAGCTGCTGGGTTCAACTGTGCGTCTGGCCGTGGGTCTGTGCGGGGCTTTTCCACGGCTCCCACCAGCTCTTGGGGGTGAAATGCTCCCATCCAGCTCGTTTCTCACCCTGGTACTCACTACATCTTCCTCCCAGTGCTTGGCTGCCCTGCTGTCCCCCTCCCTGCTCCTCGCCTGACCACAGCCAGGTGGCAATGCCCAGGCACCTCTGGGAACGCTGGTGGCCCTGTGCTGGTGGCCATGTTGGCTCACAGAGCCGTGTTGGCTTGGACAAACCCTACTTGTGTAGAGCGGAGGCTGCAGCCTGGTGTAGACACATCTAAGCCAGCTTTGGCAGAGGTGTTGGTGGCTACGTGGAGAGCATGGAGCATGCAGTGCACCGTGTTAGTCTTGCTGGTTTTTCACTAGCCGCGTGGCTGGGAATTTAGCTGTTCTGCTCTTGCTGTATGGTTTGGTGGGTCTCCTACTTGGGCGATGTGTGGCATGCGTGGCTCACCAAGTGCCTGACACTGAGAGGTGGACACAGAGCATGGTGGACAGCTGCCCTATTTCATCCTCCACTTTTAGCCCTGCTTGTTGCCGTTGGGGCATCTTCATCCGTCGGGGTTCCTCAGGCACGAGGACCATGCTGGTGGTGTCTGAGGGGTTAACCTGGGGCCGTACACAGCTCTGGCAGGGAAAGGCTCTGGCTGTACATGAAGCGAACATTTTTGTGAGGGTCCTTCCCCTTCCCAGGCCCTGGCAGTTATCTGTGGGCTGACAAAACGCCTGGAACGCGGAGACCCGCTGGACATTGACCCGGCCATGCCGAGCTCAATTAGCTGAGGCTATCTGATTGGACTTGGCGCAGCCTAATTAGCTTTGGATTTGAACCAGGAACTCAAACTCAAAGGCAGCTTGCCGACAGACCTTCCTTTGCTGCAGCCTGCCTGGGGAAAGGGGTAGAGGCTCTTCCAAGCTTCTTCTCTGCCCCAGGAAGGGGGAGCAACCCACCGACCCTGCCTGCCCATCCCTCTTGCCCCGCGTGTGTCAAGGGGACTTAGACCTTCCCTCCTGCCCAGCATGTGCTACTGGGCCCAGGGGAGGGTCATGTAAGACCAGAGGCAGCTTCTTTCTCTTGAGAACCAGTGCGTGCCGTCTAGTTTCCAGAGGGAACTTGCTTTTATTGAAGGTGACCTGGCTCTGGCAGCTGCCTTCCCTATCTTGTCAGGCGTCTTCCTGCAGCACGTAGGCATCTAGTTCTCAGGCTCCTTCTCCTGGACCTCCGGCTGCGGTGCACAAAGTGGGTGGTTTGTCCCTGAGGCAACCGGCTCACTCTGGAGTGTGCCCTAGTCATCGGTGGAGATGTGGAGGAAGAGATGAGATGGGAAGGGACGGCTGTTTTGGGACCCCAGGATCCTTTGCCAGTCTGGGTTTCCAGCTCTGTGTGCTGTGTGAGCATTAAAGCACAAAAATGCTGGTGGGAAGGGACCTACAGGGACCTGTTGACCAACCTACTGGTAAGCATGGGCCAGGAAGTGGGCTTTTCTCCAAGGAGACCTGGAAAATGGTGTTTCCATGGGCTGCTCTTGCACAGCTCCCAGTAGCGAAGCCCTTTGGAGGGATGGCTCATCCCACTTGGATGCTCATGAGATGTCTCCTGACCAGATGATGCCTCGTGCCCAAGCCAGGCCTGCTGGGTGTCACCTGGGAGATGGGAAGACCCATGTGGCCTTGCAGTCACTTGCTGTGGTCCAGCATCCTCTAAGGAGAGCTACCGTAAGTGGTTTTCTGGAAAACCAGTTAGCAGTGTTGCCTTCTGCTGGTCATGGTGCAGCTGGTGGCAGCACAGCTTTGGGGTGTTGGGATGCCAGCTGCAGGCTGGTGGCGAGCACCAGCGCCAGCCACGTTGGATCAATTAAAGCCCATTATGCCAAGTGAATGACTGTAATTATCTCAAATCTGGATTAATGCACATGCACAGCACTGTAGTATAATCCGTCTGGCCGGTGGTTTGTAGGCCGTTGTTCCTGGAAGCCAGATGCAGAAGGAGACCTGCAAAACATGGCCGCATCCTGCCCCCCTCACCTCCCGCTGCCGTCTCAGACCCCGAGGATGGAGCTTGTCCCGTCAGATGGATCCTGTACACGCAGCGTGGGATCTTTTAAAGTGATGTGGACTGGTGGTTGCTCTCAACGCTGATGGGAGCAGAAGAACATCTGGGAAGTGTGGAGGTTCCATCACTCCTGCCAGCGCATCAAGTCAATCCCTGTAATTAGCAAAACCAGGGTAGATGGAGCATTTTCCTCGGTGTCCCAGGGCTCTGTTTCTCTAGGACCCATCAGCGAGGGGGGAACAAAGGCTTTAGCCCACAGGGAGACCCACCGGGTCGTTCCTGCTCCTGGATTTGGGTGATGCGGGTTCGCCGGTGGCCTGGCACGTGCCACGTGTGCGGCTCGTTACCGTGAGGTCCTGGGGGAGCTTCGACGTGAGACGAAACTTCTCCTCTTTCTGCTGGAGCGAGCCTAATGCTTTCACACTCCCCTCGCGTCTCGCTGGATCCTGCTTGGTTTTTCATAGCTCAGAGCGCAGCACCCCCTCAAGGGCAATTAGATCGCTTCCAATTTGCCCGTAAGCCCATAAAACTGCAATTGAACGTAATTAAAAGGCCATAATGAGCTTCAGCAACCTGCGGGACCACTGCGCTTTTGCTCTCACCGTGCTGCTTTCGGAGAAGGGGATGGAGTCGGGGAGGCTGCGAAGGTCAGCGTTCGCAGGGAGGATGAGGAGCTCCGAGCAGAGCTCCCCGGTTGCCGGGATGGGATGGGCAGACGTGGGGAAGCACCCAGGTGCCACCACCTCCATGTGACCATCGAGGGAGGCTGAAGGGACCCCCCGGGTGTCACCTTCCGTCTCTGCTGAACAGAGGGAGCATCTTCCCTTTTGTTGGCATCTTTTGCTGCTGTTCTGGCTTCACCGATGCCCTTTGGAGGCTGGAAGGGTGCCAGCAGGTACAGGTCCCTTCTCGGCATGGCCTGGTTTGCTCCTGGCTGTGTTTGGGGAAGGTTAATGGCAGGGGACAATCGCAGTGATGAGGGCTCAGCCCTTGTGCTTTGGCGGTGAGGTCTGGGTCCCCCAAACCTCCCTTTTCGGGGGTGCACGGGGACACCCCAGAAGACGGAGAGGTGCAACCCCAAGCAAGCTTTGCCCACCCTGCAGTGCTTGAGGCAGAGAGCTTGGCTGGGGGCAGCAGCCCCCATCCCACTGTCCTGCTCCCCGAAAAAAACCCGGGGCTTGGAGGGGGCCAGCGAGTCCCCGCTTCGGGCTACTTCTTCCTGCAGATCAGAAGATCCGCGGGGTTGAGTCCCTGGGCAGACGTCTCCCCGTCCCCGCTGCCAGCCCTGGCAGTGTCACTACACTGCACCTATTATTGCCGGTCCCTGCCGCGGGTTCCCAGCCAGTAAATTAGGGGCACTCGCTGAGCCGCTGACAGCAGAACAGAGCGCATTGTGAGAGCCAGGACAGCGCCGGCCCTTGAGGGATGAAATAGGAGCCTGTAATTTCTCAGGGCTGTTGTGACATCTTTGCACAAGCGTGTGATTGAGTCACATTTGCTTTATCAGCAGAATCCTTGTTTGCCTGGGTGCACCCTCCCCCTCCACCCACCCCTGCCTGGCTGGGGGAGAGCCGAGCTCTGCTGCCCGTCCCCCCCCTTCCCTTCCCTCCCCAGCCTTGCCTTCCCCTTCTCTCCAAGGGGCTCCTCACACTTTCCATGTGTCCCCCTCTCACCCTTCCTGCTTTTGCCTTCTCCACCCGCCACCCCAGCTCCTGCCGAGGGGGGGCTCAGAGGCTGCCCCATCTGTTTGGGAGATGCAGACGGAAAAAAACATGGGTGGGGGGTCCTCGGTGGGTGGGGGGAGATGGTTGGCGATGGGGTCTGTGTGGGGCAGGAAGCCGGCGGTGCTGGCGTGCCACCGGCGCGGCGCGGCGGCCGGAGGAAGAGGCGTTCGCAAGCGTTTCCTCCGGTGACACGGCGGCTGGCGGGGAGAGCGGCTTCTGGAAAATTCCTCTTTTTGAGTCCTTCCCCCTCGGAGACGGGAATAACCCCTGCAGGCTTCCGGCTCTGCCAGTGGCGCCGGGAGCAGGCTGTGCTTTTACAGGGCTCTTGGAAGGGCGGGATGGGGTTTTTAAGGCAAAAAAAAAAATGACAAAATGAGCCCCCATGCTGGAGCTAAGCATGGTTGGTGAGCCCCGGTGTGGGGTCTGTGCCTCTCTGGCACATACACGTCCACAGTGGGGCTGCCCCCCCACTGTCCATGCTAGTTCTGAAGCATCAGGCAGAAGCATCCCATCTTCTTGTGTGGGTCCTGTGGCAGGGGGGGGTTCACCAGATCTCTGGGCATCCAGGCTGTAGCAGGCGATGGGGTGGGTAGGGGCTGAGTGCTTCCCAAAGGGGACCCTGTGGTGCTTTAAGCCAGGCTGCCAAAAAATGGGAGCATTGGTGAGTCCGTGGTCACCCACTCAGGTTGCCTGGGGAGAGACCCCCAAATGCCACCCAGCATTTGCCAGCCTGTGTCCGTGGCTGCGACCACACGGTCATCCTTGGTGCTGGGGAGGTCTGATGTTACCTGAAAAGTTACATCCATAGGAGAAAATGAAATAGGATGGAGAGGGAGAAGGGGTGTTGGAGCTGCAGGGTGTCCCAGCTCTGCCCCATGGGGTAGGGATGCTGCCCGCTCCATGGAGCGCTGCTGCAAGGTTTGGGGTGGGTACCACTTTGGAGAGCCTGCATCCGTGCTGTCCCGTGGCCTGGTGGTGGGATGCTTTTGTACTTCATCTTCTGGGAGGAGAGCGGAGGTTTCCCTCGGTGAAACCTAGCGGTGGCAGTGGGTGTAAGGAGAGGTTGGCGTGCAGAGCGCAGTGGAAGAGCTGCTCGTGGGCACCGTCATCTCATGCCACGGCCCATCAACCCTGTAAGGTGACATGATGGCAGGAGGCACCAGCTAATGCCCGGTGATTGCCTGCAAGGCGCCGGGCCACAGCACGCAGAGGGATGCTGCTGAATTTCCTCCAGCTGAGGAGACCCTCGGGAAGGGGACCCCGACACTGGGCTTGAAGACCCAAAACGTGGTTCTTCCCCTCGCTGGGTTTGCCGGTGGCTGTGCCGAGCGGTGCTGCCGGTGGGTTTTGGCTGGCTCGGCAGGAGTGGGGAGCTGGCGGTGAGAAGTTGTGCGGCTTTGAGGTTTTAGTTTGGTCAAAATGAAACCCAGCGAGAGGAGGAACCCACCCGGAGCAGAGAGCAGCCAAAACCGAGTTTCTCACCCTCCCCGAGCGGCTCGAGCCGCCACGGCGTCGCCCGGCACTTCTCGGGGGAAAGTGTCGAGCGCGGCTGAAAAAAACTCTCCCAAATTTGGAGTAGGTTCCCAAAAAGAAACTGCACGTGGTGATTTTTAAACGCCCTCAAAAAGACACATATCTGTGTGCTGTCCCCTGCACAGTCTTTGCCGGGGGGGGTGTGTGTCTGAGAGGGATGTTCTTGGGTTTGTCTTTTTACTCAAGTCCAGAAGAAGAAGAAGAAAAAAAAACAATTCAAGTTATTTTTTGGTGAAATCAGCTACTTGGCACTAATGGGTTTGATTGCTGGTCCGTGATCGTTAGTCCAGTGCTCCTACACCCCTTTGCCTGCATCTTCTGATATCTCAGGGTGTCTGTTCCCAGGGATGCCTCTGCCATGAGCCTGGCGCCCGAGTGGTTTAAGGGCCTTGATTGCTTCTCCTCGCTGGGCAAAGTGCTATAAATGCTGCTTAATGCCCTTGGGCCACGAGGTGATGCTTGTTTCTTGGACCCATGGGTGGTTTTCTGAGGTAAGAGCCGTGCAGGTCGGTTCCCTGCGTTTGCCCACGTTGGACACTGTCGGGTCCACGGCAGCAGCCAGCGCTGGAAAGGGAAGAGGCCGTTCTTGCTCCGTCCTCCCTTCAGTTCTCAGCTGCGCTGCTGTAAATGGAGAGCAAACTGACTCGAGATTGTAGGGCAGGGGCTATTTAAATTCATCCGCTGTAAATACGCTCGCTGTTCACTGGAGTTTTTGATCAGGGACAAAAGTGAGGACCTGACCTCTTGTGGTCACGGTATTCCCACGGCAGTTTTCACGTGAAAACGACGGGTCAAAGCCTGGTGTCCTGCCCGGATTTGGTGCCTTGCGCCTTCCTCTCAGTGTCCTGCTCCGGTGGTGGGCGCAGGCTGGTTGCCCCCCGGCGCCTCCATGGGCTGCGCTGGGGAGGGCGAGAGGAGGGGAGGTGGGATACCTCCATCATTGGAGGTTCCTTGGATAGGAAGCACTCGAGGAGATTTCTGTACTACTTTTGAGGAATGAAAGCAAACGGACAGCGATTTTCACTACCGAGTTTATTTAGGGAAGCTCACCACCCGCAGAGGCACCGAAAGAAGGAAGAGTGCTCTCCTCCGCCCTCGCTGCGCTGCGTTTACATGCAGATTCACGTGCATTCGGGTGTCACGAGTTTTGAACCTGGTCGACACCAAAGCGCCACTTGGGAGCAGGGCAGGAGAGGATGTTTCCAAGAGCCTGATCTCGGGAGCAGAGCAGGAGAGGATGTTTCCAAGAGCTGGTCCCCATCCCCTCCCAACGTGGCCCCACGGCGCTGCAGAGCCCTAACGCGCAGGGCTGGCTTACGGAAGGGAGCGGCAACCCAAATTTAGAATTTCCTGCCGTTTAATACCCAGAATTGATTCTGTGTTCTGATTAAGGAGGAAGAGGTGCTGAGGAAAAAAAAAAAAAAAAAACAAACCAAAAAAAAAAAAAGGCAAAAAAAAAAAAAAAAAGCGGAAGCGGGGGCGTGCGGGCGGGTTTCCAAATCTCGGCTGGCGTCAGGGCTGGGCGCGTGGGGTGCTGGCACCCTGACGGCTCCCCGCAGCCATGGGGTGCCCGCAGACACCCCCCCCACCCCCCCGCCCCGGTCCCGCTCGGACGGGCTGTTCGGTGTCACCCTGGGGTGCAACCCTCCTCGGCTGCAGAAAAGCACGGCTCCGGGAGTCCGTTTGTGCCTTGAGATATGTGTGTGTGTGTGTGTGTGTGTGTGTGTGTGTGTGTGTGTGTTGTTTTTTTTTTTTTAACTTCCCCTCTCTCGGAAGCCGACTGCCGAGCCACCGAGCTGCTGAGTAAACTCCCTGGATACGCGAGAAAAGGTTTTCCAGCAGAGCTGGGTCACTGTAGTTTTACTGGCAAAGCCTCTTAAGCATAAATGAAGATTATACTGGCGAAAGCTTATGCTGGTACAGTTTATTCTGGTACAAATGAGCTATCCTGGGGAAAAAAAAAAAAAAAAAAAAAGCACTCCTGCGCTGTTGTAATTGTTTCTGCTCTGGGACGTTTTGTGGTCTAGAAATGTTAAAATCACAGCCCTTCCTGATATTGCTGCGTCGGCAGAAGCCGTTATTAGCTGTCAGGCTGCTGCAGACGTACCCTGGCCGAGCAGCAGCACTGGAGGAGTCCCGTGCGCTGGGTGATAAAAAAGCAACAGGAAAATATCGCAGGGGCTGGTGGCGTGGTCGGATGCTTTCGGCAACCGCAGCTCCCAGGGGCTCTGACCTGCCCGCCCGGGCCCCATCCAATGGATTTTTGCTGGTCCAGACTGAAAGTTTCGGCTGTTGGCCCCAGGAATGCCAAGGGGATGGAAAATAGCAGTGAAGCTGCCCAGGGACTTTTGGTACCTGTCCACGCCGGTCGGAGTGTCTAATGCAGCCGTATGAGAACGAGGACTAATGCTTTATAAAGATGTTTTCTCTCCTTATTGAAAATTAATAATAGTAAAAAAAGCACTGTCTGTCGTGGAGCTGGGAGGGGCAAAAAAAAAAGAACGTGGAGAAGGTTGATTCAGCAGTGGAGATGCTGGCCTGGGTCTTGCAGTAGCCAGGATCTATTCCCAGCTTTGGCTCCAATTTCCCGTGTGACCTTGGCGAAGGTCACACAAGCCCGTGCCCGTGTCTGCTGCCTCCTCGGGGGCATCGCTCTCCCCGCACCTCCCTTTCCCCACCCGGGAAGCGGGGACGGTGGCATCCGAAAGAGACCTTGCAAAGACAGGGCTCTGCCGAGAGACAGGGCAGCGATGAGCACCCTGCCAGAAAAACAAGGCTCGGGCTCCTTATCTCCAGGCCGGATCAAAACCCGCCGGCTCTCAGGCTCCGTGTGATGGTTTGAGCTGAAGCCTGGTCCTCTGCTACGGCGGAGAGCTGGAAGGAGGCACACGGCTCCACGCAGCCATCGCTGGAGGTGGATCATGCGGCCCTGCCTGCCCTAAATGTCATATTCTTTGGGAAAAATTCCCATCCAAATTCCATGGCTCGCGGGTTTGGAGTTTGGGGGAAAAAAAAAAAAAGGAAGAAGAGCTTCTTTGCAAATTCTTTGGCTGCTGAAGAGCCTCTCGTTTCCGATCTCCCGACTGCCATGGGGCATCTCGTAAGATATATAGAGGTCGTTGTGTTTAGACAAAGGACACACAGAGAAAATAGCTGCAGTTTATGGGTGCGGCAAGAGGGGAAATGCTTTGAGAACTTTTTTATTTTTTTTTTTTTATTTTATTTAGAAACAGGCACAGAGTTTATTTTGGTCCAAAAGATAGTCACACACAACAGCTTTAAATGGCAAAACTACGCAAGAAAAATGAATAGTCTCACACGGCTTGAGCTGAAAATGCGTTTGGGAGAATACCTCCCCCGTTTGCTGCAGTCCAAGCGGTATCCACCAGTCTGGGGATTTATTTGCTTTTATTAAGGATGTTTCCTCAATCTAGGCTTTTTTCCTTTTTAATTTTATTTTTTTTCTAGCGCTCCTTTAGCGTTCAGGGTCCTATGGGATGCTTGTGATGAGCGAGGAAGGTGGACTTCTCATGTCCAGCTCCGGATCCCCGTCTCTCCTCCTGGAGTTGTTATTTTCCCCAAATGCATCTTCCCTCTGGGAAAATTCCCCCTGGAGCCGGGGGCTGGCAGCATCTGTGCTGAGTTGCCTCGGGTGGACCCTTGATTTTGCTTAGGAGAAAAAAAAAAAAAGCAAACCCTTTTCCATATTTGCGGGTCGGATGGAGATAAACATTCCCCATTGCTGCCGCTCTTACAGCGGGGTTTTGGGCTGTGGAGGGGGAAGCGTTTGGATGAGGAGTGGAAACATCCCGGTGTCCAAGGGATTGCTTTGAGTCATGATGCTCTGAAGGAGTTCAGGTCTGGTTCAGATTTCAGCGTGTTTGGCCAAGGATTTTGGGTGAAAACACACCCAAATGTGTCCGTGCCTGCACATGCTTCTTCCCGACGGGCCTGTTCAACGCAAGGTCAGTCCCCTCTTCTCGCCTCCTTTCCTTTTTGTTGTCGTTGCCTGAATTATTTTCTCCGGACCAGCCCTACCACACACGCCCAGTTCCTCACTGGGTGCCGGGGATCGCGTCTGCGGGGAAGGCAAAGCCTGTAAACAGGATGGGTGAGGGGAGCCGGCTCGGAGGCGCGGGATACCCAGGGACGGGGAGCTCCCGTGGTACCCAGGGGATGGGTATTTTGGGAGAGGTGCCAGCCCCCCACGTGCTTTGCTTTCTGATGTGCTCGAGTAGTCACCAGCCGGTCACCGGTAGTGAATTCTCCTGCCTTAAATATTCAGGATCTTTTAAAAGGAAGGGCTGTGCTTTGCTGCCTTCCCTTTGCTGCAGGTCAAGTGCTTGTTTCCCCTGGCCAGAGGATCCAGCGCATCCTTGGAAAGTCTCCATCCCTCGCCTTGGCTAACGGGTGTTTCTGGGGCTCCTTCAGAGTAGGGCTGGCTGGGACACACAGGAATGAGCTCCTGCCTTTCCCCTGGGACCCGGGATGATGGCGGGGGCACAGCCCGCATCCCGGCTCCCTGGAGCACATCTCAGCCCCGCTCCTCCTCGGAGCCATTTAAAGACACCAAAAAGCAGAGAAGCACAATCCTGCTGTGCTAAATCCCAGGAGCAGACCCTGAAGCCTCGAGGAGTTTCCCAGGGGTTCCTGTTGTGCCCCCTGCACATCACTCAGCCACGGGTGACGTGGTGCCTTGTGGTTGTTTCATATCAACATCCTGCGAGAGCTGATACGAGGCCAGTCTCCCCCCGGCCAGGGACAGGGATGCTCACCCCTGCCATGGCCACAGAGACGCCTGCCAGGGCCAGTGGTGCCAGCACACGGGCTCATTTTGATGTGGATGGTGGCACCTGGCTGGTGCACAGGGTCTGGGCACGTGTCCCCTCTGCCTGTCCCAGATGGGACAGGACACCCTTGCAGAGGGAGCTGGCAGCATCCCAGCCCTGAAGACTAATCCCCATTTTTGCATCCAAGCCCCCTCCCCTCCTCTGTGCGCCCCCCCTGCCCCAGGGGTCCCGCTTCTGGCTCTTGTCTGGGAGTTTAAGGAATTATCCTTGCAGGGAGCGAGCCTCTCCCGTGGCGTGTGTAATCCTGTTAATCCTACAGTGGGGAAGGGACATCGGGGGTGTGATGGGGATGGCTGGGCTGCCAGGGGGGGGACATGCCATGGGGGGCTCTGGGTTACAGGACAGCACGGCGGCCTGTGGGTATGGCTCAGTGCAGGGATGCCCTTGGGGGTCTCTGTGCCCCCCCAGCACCCTCAAGAGGCAGGGATGGGGCTGAATGCATCAAGGCTGGAAGGAAGGTGCCAGGGCAGGAGGTGTGACCATGTGGGGTGCAGCGGTGGGATGCTGGGTGCAGTGATGGGATGTTGGGTGCTGTGATGAGACTCTGGGTGCAGGTGACTGAAGACAATATTTCCCAGAATTCGGTTAACTTTGGGGCCTGCAGCCGAAAGCAGCGACTCCCAGATTTCCCGGTGAACAGCCCCTGGCCAAGCATCCATACTGGTGGCCGTGTTTGCTGGTGTGAACTGAGGGTGTGCCAGGGGGTGTTGGGGTGATGCTGGGGGGCTCCTGCCCGTGCTCCCCGCCTGCCCCTGCTGCCTTCCTGCAGCTCCTTCTTGCAGCCTGTCCCGGGGGCCACGAGCCAGCCCCTTCCTCGCACGGGATTGTTTTGCAAGCAGCGTGACAGGATGAGGAGGAAATGTGCCAGGAATGGCTCCATGGCCCCTCTCGGGAGAATCGGAGTCTATTTTTAACCCCCCCCTTCCCGCCCCCCCCCCCCCCCAACTCCTCCTCCCACTCCCCCGGGACGGCGGAGCTGCTGGGGCGCAGGCAGACGCAGCCTACAGAAAGCTGCCCCCCACTACCCGGGGCACGTCCCACCTCGTTGACACATGCAGACTTCCCTGTCACACGCTGGTGCCCTGGACGGACACACAGACCACACGTGCGATGCACAAACACGCTCACACTGGCCCCAAAGCCCTCCCTGCTGCCCTCCGTGCTCCCCACACATGGCCTGGCCCTGCGATGCTGTGATAAATCTGAATTATCCTGGGGCACGGAGGGCATCTGTCCGTTCCCGTGGTGGGGTTGCTTCTGGGCATCAGTTGGAGCAGCGATGCCACCTCTGCATGAGCCGGGGTACAAGGGGTGAGAGGGATGGAGGAGGACGGTGACAACCGGCTCTCGAGGTGATAACGCTCTCAGCACCTGTCCTAACGCCTGTGGGGGCACTCCAGCAGAAGGTGGTTTGGAAAGACGGAGGATGCATTGGGAATTTCGGGGGCAGGTTGAAAAGCAGCCCCCTTGGCAGGGCGAGGAGCAGGGGGGCTGTTGCTGTGGCCATGTGTCCATGCATCAGAGCCCGTCCTAGACTGGAGACTCAGCCCCGTTTCTCTCTTTCCTCTCTTACAGATTTCTCCAACCAAGTCAATTCCACGTCCCTGAACTCTCCCACGAGCCGGGGGCCCATGGCCACCCCGTCCCTCCACCCGTCCATCGGGCCGGGCATCGGCTCCTCGCTGGGCTCCCCGGGCCAGCTCCACTCGCCCATCAGCACCCTGAGCTCGCCCATCAATGGCATGGGACCTCCGTTCTCCGTCATCAGCTCCCCCATGGGCCCACACTCGATGTCCGTCCCCTCCACCCCCAGCCTGGGATTCGGCACCAGCAGCCCGCAGGTAAGGGGAAGGTGGTGGGGACATTACTGCTGCCTCTTCAGCCAAGGAGATGCCACCTCCGAGGGTTCCCAACCCAGACCCGGCTCTGCAACGCAGACGGGCACCCAAGGGTGGCAAAAAGCAGAAGCCCAAGGGGGAAACTAAGCTGAAGGCATCATGCTCCTCTGGCCAGAGATGGGTGGCTGCAGCCGCCTTTGGGGCTGCCCTGGGTGGGCTACGAGGGACCATCACAGCTGGACTACAGCCATCCATCACCTCCCTTCCAGTCCTGCCCTGGACTGGGGGTGAGAGGGGAGCAGTGACAACCCTTTGGTCACCTGCGGGCTGGTGTAGCTCTGGCAAGGGCTGGGGCCACCCTGGGACTGTCTGCACCCCATGCTTCTCACCCAAACGGTCCCATCCCTTCCCTGGGACGCGGCACGTCCCCTCCAGGGCCAGCCCCATGGCACGCACCGAGGGGTCCCCTGCCCGCTGCCCCTTTCTCCTCGCAGGGGAAAGGCTGGCCTTCGCTGGCTGAAGATTATGTAAAAAAGCTTCAACTACAGGGAGATAAGCTCTTTTTAAAAATAGCAGGATCGGGGCACGCTGGCCAGCCTCTGCCACCTGTTGCTGGCTGCTCGCACGGTATATGTTTAGTCAAAGGGCAGATTAAGGAATTGGCCACCACCTGCCACTCGCTGCGGGTTTATTTATTCCAGGCCCTCTTGGGGAGTCAAGCACCTGCCAGCACCTTTATTTTTAAATATTGGCCTGATTTATTTCCAGAGATAACGGGTCTTTCTACCCGGGGCTGGGGAGGGCTGGGCTCTGCTGAATCCCATCCCCAGGGACCCCCAGGCAGTTTCCCCAGGACCCAGCATCCCTGTGCTGGCCAGAGAGGTGACAGCTTTATTTTCCTTTTGATGGGCTTCTCCCATGAAGGATCTGTCCTGTGACCCCCATAGATGTGTGGGGGCTTGCACCCCACGGCCCGGTCCGGCTGGGTCCCGCTCCCGCCGGGAGATGAGTGGGGTGGACATGCCACCTCCCGTCCCGTGGCCGAGGGAAGGGGAACTGAAAGAACCCCTTGGAAACGGCTGGCCAGAGCAAAATTAGCAGCGAGAGCGCCGAGATGGTGGGGAAGGAGGGATGTGAAGCAACGTGGGGGTGAGCCGCAAGCCGGGGGAGGAAACGGGGAGGGGGCGACGCACCCCCAGTGTCGATGATAAGGCGCGGTTTGCTTTAGGGACCGACGAGCCAGAGGAACTGAAATAAAATGCAGCCACGGGGCAGAAAGGGGAATTGAGAGTGTGGTCAGATGGTGCCGGGGAGCGAGCTGGCAGCTCCAGCCCTCTCGGCGCGGTACAAGCGCCCGTCCTTTGCTCGGGGACTTGTCTTAAGTGGTTTTCCCAGAGGTGACAGTTAGGAGGTCTTCAGCCTAATGGCTCCTGCCATCTGTTCCCTGTCTGGGCACATTAGGTCCCTGTCTCCGTCCCCCGTTCCTGCAGTGGGCAGAGGCGCCTACCTGGGCCCGTGGAGGAGCACGGGAGCAGGAGGAGGAGGAGGGTGCGGGCAGGCAGCGGGGCCGATGCTCGGAGGGGAGCGCAGCCCCCCGTGCCGCTGCACCGGTCGGTGAAGCGCCGGGGGTAATGAGGCGTGTGGCCCCCGTCGCCGGGCGGGGATGGCACTGATGGAAGGTGGTTTGAATCAGATGGCAGATGCCACTTGCCATCAGGCCATGCCTCGTCGCCTCTGGAAAGCCAGCAGAGCAGAAGGGCATGGGATGCGGGGGGTGCGGTGGGTCCTGCAGGGTGGGTCCTCTCCATCCCAGCTCCTGCTGGCACCGGGGTGGGAAGGAGCCCTTTTGGGAAGGCTCCCAAAATCTGGGGTGTTTTCCCTTTGCTGTCAGGTCTGGCGGAGGCGAGGAGCCAGCAGCCCTTGGTGCCAGCGCCAAAGGATGCTCAAAGCGCTCTTGATGCCCTCCCTCCAGCACTGTGCACTTTCTGGGACCTTGCACGGCCCCAAAACCAGGCAGGGGTGTCCCAGCACCCAGGGAGCCCCCGAGCCCCCTCAGGGAGGGGATGCTGGCACCAAGCTGGGCAGGGAGTGAGGTGCATGGGGCAGGAGCCGGCTGAAAGCAGGGGTAGTTCATGGCGGTGAGCAAAGTCTCAGCCGGACCAGGAGGCTGGACCCAGCGGCTCTGCTGCATACTGGGATTTAACACAGATTTAAACCCTCTTACCTAAAGATTCTGGGAAAACAGGGGGAAAAAAAAAAAAAGCAGGATTTTCAGTAAGAGCAGAAAGGGAGGGACTTTCCCCACGGTTCGCAGGGCTCTGCGCGCCAGCAGCCGCCCCAGGCATCGCTGGCAGCAGCTCGGGGCGCCCGGGGGCGAGCGGGGAGAGATCAGACGCAGGATTAGGCTTTTCCAGAGCTGCTCTCTGCCTTTGCACGATGCTCTTTGTAAGGGTGCCTGGGGGACCGGAGAAGGGGATTGTTTTTTTCGGATGGGAGGAGGAATAGAAGCTCTGCTTGACAGCAGGGACAGGATTCGCTCCCCGGTGCAATGAACTGAAGAGGGAAGGGAGAGGAGCCGAGGAGTCCCGGCGTCACTGGGGAAGCAGAGCATCGGTTCCTCCCTCGTCCCCACTCGCTGGGCTGGGGTTCTCCTGCCCGGAGCAGAAGTGCTGTGCCAAGGCTGGGGGGGGGCTGCTGCCTCCCCCTCTGCCTCCTCCCTGCCTGCACGTGCTGCCAGTTTCGTTCGGTGGCCGCCAGCGGGAGGGGGGATGGCGCGGGGCAGGCTCCGGGGCGGTGTGGGAACCCCGGGGGTGCACGTGGTGCCTGCGCTGAGGTTTTGGGCTGGTGCTGCGAGAGGAACCCGTGACTTCCCCCCTGCCCAGCCCGGGGCTGACTCAGCTCCCACCGGGGCATCCTGCTGATGCACGGGGGCTACGGAGGGTGGGGGGATCCCACCACCCTCCTGGGCTCCACAGGGGCAGGGTAAAGCACTTGTCCTGTCTTGCTCTGCCCGCTGTCCCCCCCTAGATCCTCTTGGGGGGCTGCTTGGGTGGACTCTGTGGGCTGCTGGGGCTGGGGGAAGTGGTGGCGAAAGACTTATCTTCAGCAGGCAGCCGATGGCCTCTGCCTTCGCTCCCATGTGGCAGTGGCCGGTGACACAGCGTGACATGAGCCATGGCCACCAGCTGCATCTGGGAAATGGCTCCACTTCCCAGAAAATGCACTGGGAGGAATTTTGGGAGCCGGTGACCCTGAAGCCACAGGGGGACATGCCACTGCAGTGCTGGCAGCCCCTACTCGCAGGGTAGCACAGAGGGAGAGAGTCTGTGCCTGGGGACCCACAGATCCCAAAGAGAGTTGCTCCTGCCTGGGGGCCCACTCGTCCCTCGCCTCTCTGCCCTGTCACAGCGTAACGGAGCAGCAGCTAAAGCCCAGGAGTGTGTTCCTTGGCAGCACCGGATCCCGGCTGCCTTTGATTCATCAGCTGGCACGGGCAGGGCAGGAGAGGGAGGCAGATCCATCGCATTTCTTCAGGGTGGGTTTACCTTGCTCTGTTCCATGGTTATTAATCATCTGCCTGCCAAATATTCCCCACCAGCCTGGAGACTTTAAAGCCAGAGGAACGGCTGCGCTGCTTTAATTGACAGATCACAGGCCCTGGGACTTCCCTGAATTAATTTGTGACAAGTGCAATTGCTGATTATCTCTGTTAGGGTAGAGAAACACAGGAAACCAAAGCACAAATCCTGCGTATCCAGCCTGGATTTAGAAGTTGGCAGGGATGGAGGCTCTGCGACAGTCCCTGGCAGGCTGGTCCCCAGGAGGACAGCCACTGTGGTCCCAGCCAGCGCTGCATCCCAAGCTGACCGAGCCCAGCTCCCCATCCAGCCCCAGACCTCCCTGAACCTGCCCTGGGCTGGGCAGGGTTGCTGTGAGCTTGTCTCCCTTATCAGGATGAGTTGGTCTGACATCTCTGTGCCTCAGTTTCTCTGTACACGGGTGGATAACAGCCCTGCCCCGCTGCACAGGGCAACGTGGGAGTCAGCAGGAATCCTTCCCTCAAAACCAGCCCCACAGGGCTACGGCAGCACCCAGCTTCCACCCAATTCTTCACTTTCTTCACCCACTGTCAGGGACCCAAGCTCACCGGGGAGGGAAGGAGAGGGTGTGTGGAGAGGCTGCTGCCAGGATGGAAGTTGCAGAGAAGCGTCCCACCCGAGCCAGCTCTGGAAAGCCAGGCCCTGTTGCATCTGGGATCTATTTATTTGCTGTGCAGCTTTCCTTTGGAGAGATAATGCTAAAAGGATATCTATAAATTGCAGAGCTAAAGCGTGAGTGTCCTGGCCTTCATCATCCCTGCAAGTGCTCGCTCCCAGCCAGCAGCTCTCCCACAAACCGTGGCTGCAAATCATCAGCAAAAAGTCCTGGTGGCTTTGCGAGTGGTGGCTTTGGGAGTGCCTGGCCGTGGGGGCCGTGCCATGGCTGTGCCGTGGGCGAGGGTCTGCTAACGCAGGAGGAACTCACCTTCTCCTTAAATCATGCAGGAACACCCTTTGTGGGGCGGATGGGGTCAGCCCTGTGTGGCTCCTGGTGGTGCATGGGGGACCGGCCACATCCCTGCTCATGTCCCCACTCCTTCCACCCCAGGGCCAGCACTGAGACCCAGTGACATCCTGCTGCCAGCTCAGAGCCTTACCAGCTTTTATGCCAGGGCAGCAGATGAGCCCTTGTGCTTTTATTCTCTGGAAACATGTGCCCAAATCCTCCTGCTTTGTGGGTGGGTGTTTTAAGTGGTGCGTGTCCCCATTGGAAGCTTGTCCCCTGCTAGAAATGCCACCCTGCCTGGCCCTCCTGCCCCATGTCCAAGCACAGGGGAAAGCCCTGCTGGGAAGCTGGCTCAGCACCACACACCCCGTCTCCCCACTGAGCACTCTGCTTCTCTCTCGACAGCTCAACTCACCCATGAACCCCGTCAGCAGCTCAGAGGACATTAAGCCACCCCTGGGGCTCAATGGAGTCCTCAAAGTGCCAGCACATCCCTCAGGAACGATGGCCTCCTTCACCAAGCACATATGTGCCATCTGTGGGGACAGATCTTCAGGTAAGGCTGGTCCCTGCCCTGGATGGGTGCTCACAGCGATGCGGGGTGCCCTGGGAGAGCGTGGTGAGGGTTTCCATGGCTCCTTGGCTCCACTGGAGGCAGGGGCTCTCCATCAGGAGAGGAGCCACCCATGCCCTCAGAGGAGGGGACAAAAAGTCCCTTATTGACCAGCCTCCCCCAGCCCCTCTGGTCTGGGGCAGGCTCTGACCCGAGCCAGGAGACCCCAGGTCTCTGCGTGGCGGTGGTGTGACATCCTCAGCCCTGAGCAGCACAGCCCAGCTGAAGACAAGGCATTAGTGAGTGTCCCTCTCTCTCCCCGTCCTTTGATCTGTAGTGGTCTTGTCACATAGCACCAGATAAAAAGATGTGCTTCATATAGAGTCTCTCTCCACTCATGGGAGATAAAGATGTGCTATTTCCCTTTATTCTTACGCTGTTTTAAAAGCTTTCTGCTCCCTCAGTGTTCCAGTCAACTAGTTTGTGAGGTCCTTAGGGATGTCTCCTGTGCCTGTCAGGCTCCAGGGTTGGAAGAGGAGGGTGGGCATGCGATGCGGGGCTGGGATGTGTGTCTGGTGTGGGGAGTCATGGGGGGACACAGGGAGGCACCCCCTGTTTCACTGCTGCGCTGCCTCTCCCCTGTTGTATGGCTAAGAAATGGCAAGGGCTTTTCCAGGATATAAGGCATGTTATAGCCTATGAAGAGCATCCTGATTTTATGGAAGTCAAGGCGAAGCCGCTGCTCTTTAGCTCCTGCTCACAGCTCCGAGAAACCTCTGCTTTCCACAGACGTGGCGCTGGGGAGAGGGAGGGCAAAGAGGGGAGCTGGGGGCACCTGGGTCACTGGTGGGTCCCTTTAACCCAAGTCTCATCCCTCCTGCAGGTAAACATTACGGGGTTTACAGCTGCGAGGGCTGCAAAGGCTTCTTCAAGCGCACGGTGCGGAAGGACCTCACCTACACCTGCCGCGACAACAAGGACTGCTTGATCGACAAGCGCCAGCGCAACCGCTGCCAGTACTGCCGCTATCAGAAGTGTCTCGCCATGGGGATGAAGCGAGAAGGTAAGGCAGGGAGACCCTGGCCCCAGCACCCTTGGGTGCTGCAGGTACACGTCCTTCGTTAGGAGGCTCCGGCAGGCTCCTGTTGGCAACCGAAGCCAGCATGAGTCTTGCCAAGGGGCACCAAAAATGCACCACGTACTGCTTTTGCGCCACAGACATGGCCTCCAAGACAGCGGTAAGTCCCAGAGTGGTACCCACATGGGTGATGGACGGTTGCATGAGCAGGGGGCGATGAAAACTGGCAGGTCATTTGCCATCCGGGAACTTGCACTCCCCTTTTTGCAGCAGCTGCCATGTGTTGGGAGCAGCGATGGCGAAGACACCGAGCTCTTCCCTCGCCCTCCAGAGCCCCCTCAAACAGAGGTGCGAGAGCTCTCGGGGCTGAGTGTGCTTTGGGTGACAAATGCTGCCACCTGGCTTGGCCATTCTTTCTCTCTGGAGAACCGACGCTGATAAGGGGACATTGGCAAGATAGAGATGATGTTTAATCTGCTGGTTACTAATCACCGTGCTGCTGGGGAGGTGAGGGGCTCCTGCGCCTGTCTGCATGCTGTTTGTGCACACCTTGCTCAGGACGGGCAGGGAAACTCAGTGAATTAATGTCCTTCTCATCAGAGTCCGCTCGGGCATCAGCACCGAGCACCAGCTGCTCTAACTCAGTAGCATTCCCGAGCAGTAGCAATAATGGATTTTTTTTTTTCTCATTGGGAGGAAGAAAGAAATTCAGTCTCGTAAAAAGATATCCCTCCCCTCGCTGGAATTTATATTTAGGATCTAAAACTCCCTGGCAGTGCCTCTTCTAAATGCTCTTTTTAAATGCTGACGCCGTCTGTTTTGAACTGCTGGCAGAACAGGCTTTTACCAGACATGATGTGAAAATGACCCGGTGGTGCTGCTCAGTTCTCTGCTGCCTTCTCCCCTTACATCTTCAGAGCCACACTTGCCTCCCTGACTGGCCAGTAAACCCGTCCCTCTGGGTGCTGGGAGCAGCGCTCCAGCCCGGCTCTCTTTGAAGAGCACTTAGTCTTGTCTGGAGCAGTGATTAAATAGGGCAGCACCGGAGCCGCCCCGAGTGTTGAGCAGACCCTGCCACGCTTGATTTATGGGGTTACCTAAGGACCCACGACACCAACGTCAAAGCCGAGGTGTGGGGGGATTGCAGCGGGCTTGGAGGCACCCAAGGGACCTCCCCAGCCCTTCAGAGCTTAACCCTTTGGTGCTTGGAAACGAAGCCTTCTGGCCCAAGTGAGGATGGGTGGCACAGGAGGCAATGGCTCTGCCAGGGGTGGCTGTGAGCAGAAACTTGGTTGGAGAGAGCACGTGGTTGGAGGGGGTGGAAGAGCTGGTATCGCGTTCCTTTTGATAGAAACACAATGCACAACTGGAACCTCCAAGGAACACCACTGGGCAGAGCTTGGGATGCTCATGGTCCCCTCCCCACACTCACCCAAAGCAATACATGTTTGATAGAGGGTTTCTCTGGGACTAAGAAAAGCTGCTTCTTGGAGCCATCACCAAGTAGTGGTTGCAAGGTCTCCCAACTCCTCGCTCTCTGCCCTTTCCTCACTCCTGTCGTTCTTGTCCTGTTTGCGTCACTTCCAGCTTGGTAGGAAAGAGAAAACCTCTGGTCTTAAATGGAGAGATTAAGATATTCAGAACATGCCTCTAAAGATGAGTGGTGCAGAATTGTGGCTGCTTTGCAGATGGGCAGAGCCATGGGGCCTGCTGGATCCCACGGGAGATGCGTGGCAGGAGGAAGAAATAGAGGGAGGAAGGTCTAATCTCCAGCCCCGGGATACTCAGGTGACTAAAAAGAAGTCAAGAATTCTCCTGTGTGTTCAGCAGCAGCACTTGCTTCTCAGGGGAGAAATGCTGGTGTGGATAGATGTGGAGCATCCCCTTACCCTGGCGTTGTCTTTGGAGCCTTGCACCAGCAGCTGGAGACCCACTTTCCTTTTAGATCCCTAGAACATCTCAGCCAACGTCTGTAGGGAAGGGAGCATCAGCAGTAGTGCTTTTAACACTGACATCCTGTGATCGGGTACCTGCTTCATGCCTACCGTTAACAGTGATTGCATGGGCAGCACCACTAAAATTATAGGCCCATTAATTAATTTCTGAATGGTGGTGGAATTCCCCAGGGAGCGCGTACAGTATGAGGACTCTATTAATTCATCTTGATTAACATTATCACAATGAATACCAAATGAATTCATAAACGATCAGTCAATTATTTAAAAGTGTGACAGATGGGAGCTTTGTAACTCTGGGAGTGCGCTCAGGCAGTGCTGGCTGATCTTCTGATGCTGGTGTTGCATGAGGAGAGCTTCAGAGAAGAGCAGAAGCTGGTCCATCGGCAGTCAGTAGATGTTTGGGGTATAATCCCCATGTAGGGAAAGATGGAATAACCCCCCGATCCCCAAATAAAGCTCTCTCTTGTTATAAACCTAAAAATTCCCAATGTCTCATGGCAGGTTTGGAGATGTCCTAGACCTGAAAGTGAGAAGCTGGGTCTTGCGAAGCTTTTCCTTTGAGCAGCTCTTGAGTTTCACTTGTGATATCCACCTGATTTGTTAAAAAAAAAGGTCTCCTTCCCGTTGCATCCATCCCAAGCTCACTGCTGCTGCCCATCCTCCTCACCGCATCTGTTTTGGGGGAGCAGTTTGGGGCCAAGTCCTACATTGCTACATCCTTTTGCCTAAATACTCACTTCAAACATAGCTGGCTTTTTATCCTCTGGTGTAAACTGTTGCACCTTTTAGGTGACAGAGCCAGGGTAATGGGCCTCATTTCCCTAAAAAATATCTTGCTCTGGAGACCTAATTTATAGCTACGTAAAGGCATAGCAGATTCCTGCTTGGGAAGTCTCTCTTGTAACCCAAAGGTATTTGTATGTCATGGAAGTACAGTAAAACCCCCTAAACTAAGCACTGTGGCTCTGGTGAGAGAATAAGGCATCCTGCATGGTGGTGAGAAGTGCCATGGCCTGCAGAGTGGTGCTGGGAAGAGGGGTGAGGGTCACGTTTGTACCCAAAAACCTGTGCCATAAGGGTAAAAGGAAGGGATCTCTTACATAGCTAAGAAGTTGGCTTAAAGGACTAAAATCAATAGGACCTCTTGGACAGCTGATGGAGCTCTGGAGGGGTTTGATCCCGACACCTGGAGGGTCTCCAGGTGAACAGGCCAAAAGCAGAGTTGGAGGGATGGACCTTGAGCACATGCTTCAGGAGATGAGGTGGTGTATCCACAGAGGAGGGAAGCAGAGGTGGCCGCGGGGTACTGTTGGAAGGAGGGGACGTTGCTTCAGGCTTTGCTTTTGCAGTCAGGTCTCGGAGATCTTGGCTTAAAGAGTTGAAAGGCAGCAGAAGTCAAAGATTCCTTCTGGTGTCCAAGGCCAGGTTAGACAGGGCTTTGAACAACCTGGTCCAATGGGAGTTGTCCCTGCCCAGGACAGGGGGGTGGAACTGGATGATCTTTAAGGTCCCTTCCAACCCAAACCATTCTATGATTCTATGGTACGTGCATCTCTTCTTGCTGCTCCCTGTTAAGAACACGTAAGATAGATAGTGACGCCGTGTTCACACTGAATGAGCCTCATGGACTCTGAGGTATTGCAGCTATAATAAATAAGCAACTGGGAGTGTTTTTCCCCTATGAATTACTGCCAGCTGTGTGAGGCTTTGGTTTTTGTACTCCGTCTCCCACTAAATACCGGATAGTCAACAAAATTAAGATTACCATCAGGGATCTTGACTAATGCAGGGATTATTATTGTGGGGGTGGCTGTTTGCGTCCAGAAGCAGAACTCTCTCTGCTCGATCTGTTGCTCATTAGGGTCTTAAGGTGTCTGTGTATCGGCAGCCTTATATTTTAAAAGGGAAAAAAAAAGTGGAAACTGCCTCTGAGTTAGGGAGGCAGAGGTCTTGTGAAGAGGTGGGAGTGAACACAGAGGGTCTTGGGATAAAGGTGTCTTGCGTGCACCCCATTAGCCGGGGTTAACTTCTGGGGTGAAGGGGGTCGTCGCAGACTACAAACCCCGCGGCCTCGCGTTGCAGCACATCGCTATCTCATGTGAGGAGGTCCCGGCCCCACCATTGCTGGCAAGGCCGGCGGATCGCACAGCGAGCAGGAAATACCAGCGAGGAGCCCTTTCTCATGCTCCCGCCGGCCGCCCTTGGACGGCTCACAGGGAGCAGCCGTTGGGAACCGGCGCAGCCCAGCCCCGCTCCGTCTCCCGCCTCTCCTTCCCCCAGCGCTGCCTCCGGACATGAGCCTGAGCCAGAATGTCTCCGTTGGACCTGCTGGGCTGCCCAGTTTGTTAACTGGGGGCTACCACTTGTGGAGCTGCAGCCTGCAGTGGAGCGCTGACGGCGGCGTTTGATGCTGACCAGGTACAATGGATGTTGATGGATCTCCACCGGGAAGCTCGTAGCCCATCTGGGGACCAGAAGGTTGTCCTCTCCCAGCGGCTGCAGCTCAGGCTGCATAACCAACCCCCAAGATTGTTCCTAAATCCAGGTGCAGATACCGTAACGGTGGTGGCCTGGGTATGGTGCGGCTGCAGCTTGCCTCCATCAGCTGCCGTGACATGATCCAGAGTCATGCTCTGAGGATCCAGGACATCTTCTGTTCGGCTGCATGCCTGATCCCTGGCTCCAAGACTTCATTAAATGTCACAGCCTGAGATAATTATTCTTCTTCCCCTGTGTTTGTGGGTTGGTTTTCCCCCTCTTACTCACGCTGCCGTGAGCTGGGGGATTTAACCTCAGAGGGCTTGGACTTGCAGCGTTGCAGGGAGCTCAGAGACTTCCACATGTCTCTGGGGAGCTGCTCAGATAAATCAATTAGTGCAGAGGGACCGAAGTTTCCCTGTGTTTTGCTGTGTCTGATCCCCCTGCTGCCCCCCTGCACCCCTCAGGGCCATCCCAGCTCCTGGAGCATCTCTCGGGACCAAGAGGAGCAAGAGGAGTCTGGGGAGAAAGAGCAGGAATTCGGGTCTCCAACTCGCTATCCAAGTGAATGTAAAAGCAGGCAAGTGGCCATACCCCAGTGAAGGGGCAGAGTTCAAGAGCATGGTTATTCTTAGTAATAATTTTGGAATGGAAAATGTCTTTCAGCTTAATGAGCTTGTTTCTTATATCCTTTTAAAGTGCTGCTCTTTAAACCAGCTGGTTAAATGATGCTGGGTTTGTTTTCTGTTTTTAAGGATACTCTTAGGTTGAGAAAAAGGGTTTGGTTTTTGGTTTTCTCTCATTGCTTTAGCAATGCTGCTGTTTGCTTATACCTTGCAGTGTCTGGCTTTTGAGTGTGAAGTGAGCTGGTGATTTTTGCTGTTGTTTTCCAAAGCCATTCCCCCTGTGGATTGACTGCAAGCAAAGGTTTCAATCCACTTTTTAACACTCCATTTCACTGAAGTTACGTTTTTTTATCATCACGGCGGTATTTTGCCTATCTTGAAAAAAAATAATGCAGCATTCAACTGAAAATGTTGGAGAAAACACCACCATTTATTTATTGTCTCTCAGCTTTTGAGGTTGTTTGCGGTAGTAGAAAGCTGCGTCTTTGAAAGAAAAGGAGGCACGTGGAAGCAAAGCAGAAGAAACACCGTCTGAATTAGTTTCCTCAGCTATGGGGACATTTTCAGTATAAACGTACTTCAGGCGTAAGCGCTTCAAGATGCCAATGATACACAGCTAAGATGCAGCATCATAAAAAGGCAGCAGAGCCTAATAAATTCCACCGCTAGTGGAACGGAAATCCCCAATAACCCTCCACCCGGCACTTCATAAATAAAGCAGCCACCCATTCCTAGGCCAAGAGGCGACTGAGCAGGTTTGGGTCTTGGAGGCCACCAGAGCCTTTGGGCTCTCCAGGAGGAGGATGGTGTGCCCTCTCGATGCAGGGGCACATCCCCAAAAAATGTCCAGGTTGGAGCGGTCTGGAAAGCATCATCATCATCCCCGTTTGCCCTCTGGATCCCTGCCTCTGTCTGGGAATGGCAAGGAGCAAAGGGAGTGAAGGTGGGAGAGGATCAGAGGATGCTAAGAAGAACAGGAGAGCCAAGACCAAAAAATGCATCTTCTGTTGGCCCATGGCTTTCACGCTGCCCGAGAAGCAGGTTGAGCATCGGTGCCTGTCCCCCACAGAGCTGGGCTCCCCGTGCCCAGGGACTCTGTCCCCCAGAGAAAACCCCATTCAGTCCATTTTTGATGGGAGTGAATTATCCTTCCCCCTCCTCCCCCGTGAAAAGAAACAAACCCCAGCCAGTCATCCACGCTATTGTTCCTGGAAGGATGGATTTTCCTCTTGGAAACAAGCGCTCATCTGTATTAGCGCTGGGTAAGTGGTAATTAGGAGCCGCTGTCGCCTCCAGCTCTCTCCGAGCAAACAAACAAGCCTGCGATGCTCCAGCCCACCGGGGTCTCAGAAGAGCCTCTGCCTCGGTGGAATATCCTGTCCCTTTTGTGCCTCTTCCTCCCCTCGTTAACATTCCTCTGGTGCCCACCGACTGTGGCAGTGGCCCTGGCTGGTGGCCGTGCCACAGCATGGGGGACCCGGCTGTGGGCATCCTCCTGGCATCAAGGACCAGGCTTTAAAAACAGAGCATGCACTTGACGTCTTTCTTTCTTTTTTTTTTTTTTTTTTAAATCTAATTAGTCTGCAAATCACAGCATCAGGTTTCTCTCCACAAGACCAAGGCTTAAAAAGGAAAGAAAACTTGAGCCAGCGGATTGGGATTCAGGGATATTCACATGGCTCAAAGAACAGGGACTTCGCAACGTTCATCACAAGGCGTCGGGGACGCTACAGTGTGTTCTCAGTGGTGTCCTCCAAGTCCTCCCGAGAGCCTCAGCGAGCAGCTTGTTCTTCTTCTGCAGCTGCAAAGTTCATTAGTCAACCACAGCCACCAACCCGGGTTGTTTGGGCACCTGAGCTGGTTTGGTTGCTCATGTTGCAGTGGACTCCAACCCATTTATGTGCACCATGAGCAAAGGCAAGGTGACCAGTGTGGATGTGCACACCAGCAGAAGATGGATCTGGCATTTTTGCACATCAGCCCTCAGACCTGGGCAAGTGAAGCTCATCTGCGATCCACGGGATGAGACATTTTGGTTCCTAAGCAAAGCGAGGTCACCAAGAAGTGGTCTTGACACATGGGGCTCCGTATCTTGCTTTACCACGGCCTGGGGATGTGCAGATGGGCTGGAGAAGCTTGAGATGAAAAATGACAGCAACTGGCCTTAGGCGAGCACAGGCCAAATCAAGCAGAATGACACGAGAGCCTCTTCGTCAGGTGCCACGGAAACACAGGCTTCTCTCCTTGGCTGGGCTGAGACATAGCTGGAGGAGGTGGGGCTGCTTCTCAGAGCTCTTCTACTGCAACATCTTTTTTTCTCCTCAAGTGGATTGCAAGGTTTAAATGCTTCCCTTATGCTGAGAAAATCAGACTAGAAAACCTCTCAACCATATGAGTCTCCTTGAAGGAAAACAAAAGCACTGGCAGGGCCATCAACTCAGAGGAGAGCGTGCAGAAGCTCATCTCTGGAAACACGGCGGGGCAGGTAGGGCTGGTGTAACCACAGCTTGGGACTGCTTTGCTGGGCTGCAGCAAGCAATATAGCTGGCTCACCTCCTGCATTTAAGATGAATAGACCCTCACCATTGATCAAATGCTGCGCCACCCCCATGATGAGAAAAATCAGCGTCGTTGGGAACAGCATGGTCCTATGAGTGGATCTTGTCTAACAGCCGAGCGGTGAGGGGGAAGGACAAGGACACGGGATCCTCTCAATGGCTTCCCTGCATCCATCCCAGACAAGCCCCGTAGTTTGTCCAGACGAGCCCATCTGCTGAGGCAGTAATTGAGCGCGATGGGAGACGGGAGGGTCACGCTGGTCGTGCAGAGCCCTTGCCAGCCCTTCCCTCCTCCTGGTGAGCGGCAGCTCAGCCCCAGCAGTGGGGATGTGTTCTCCAGCCCTTCACCTCATTATCACCATCTTACTGCAGTAAGAACAAGAGAGCCCAGCTGAGGTTTGGAAAGGTCCTTGTAGGTCACGCTGTCAAGTGCCTTGTTATCACAGGCACTCTGTAGTTTAATCCTCTTCCCAGGGTATTCTGGAACAGAAGCTGGATGTCTCCTGACCCACCCAGCCAAGCAGGAGGGCACAGAGCGGAGGGGCATCAATGATGAGCAAGAGAAGGGAGCCAGCAGCAGGACCAGCTCCCCTGAATTGCCATGCTGTGTCCCTGCTAATCTTGCAAAGCATCACATGTGAGACAGGAGGGAGAAGCATCTTGTGGCCTCTCCAGAGTTCAAAATACTTATTGACTTATTTTTTCTTAAATATACATTGATAGTATTTGGGTTGGAGGAGACAGTTGCAGAACTCCTCAGTATTTTTGTCTTTAGCCTGTGACTTTACAACTTACATGAAAGCAAGAGAAAAATCCAACAAAAGCAACAAGAACCAAATTATATAATGATCTTTGTTTCTAAATTTTACTGTGTTACAGGGATGGAGCACCATCCATCCCGGCCCACAAGACTTCTGGGAAGCCGAGAAGAACAAGGTATTCCCATTTCAATATTACCAGTCAAGCTGCCACGCAGCTACCATGTTTGTATTTCTCTTTTTTTAAAAAGATAAATAAAAAACAAAGCCACAAAGAAACCCAGCTCCCAAACCAAATCCATTTGAAAACTCTATTTTTGTCATCTTTACCATGGTTCATTTGACTAATCCCCAGTGGGAGTGGGGAGTGGACTCCAGAGATAAGGTCCTAGGTCTTTATGGTGAGGGGTCTCCTCACTGCTGAAGATTTTCCTTCACACAAACATCCCACACTGTATGATTTTTAAAAAAAAAACAACCTGATTTTCTTGGATACTTGCTCCTTCTTTCCTTCCCCCTACCCCACCTGCTATTTTTTCCTACATCTCAAGAAACACAGTCCCCATTCTTTTCTGAAACGGTGATGTGTCCCTCAGCATCTCTACTAAGAAGGAGCACCAGCTTGTGAGGTCCTCAGCAGGTCTGGGGAAATACTGATTGCAGTAAATTGCAGACCTCTACCGCTGGGTTCATGCCAGTGGAGATCAGAGACATGGAGGTCTCTGCTGAGAAGCTCTGTGACTGGGAGCTCGTAGACACTTTTGCCTGCTCCTTGCGCTTTGGATGTCCTCTCAGTTCTGCGGGGCTTCTGAAGCACAGGCTGCAAGGATGGCTGCATCTGCAGGGAAGCCCAAGCCTTGGAAGCCACAGAGTACAAGAATCTTGGGTGCACCTGCAAATCCCTGCGCTCTTCAGGAGAACGTGCTGGGCTTGCCACCCGTGGAGCTGAACGATGCTTCAGAGTGAATCTGAAACTGGGAAAGTGGAAACACTAGGTTTGAAAGGAATTCAACCTCTGGATCCTGAAGAGGGACTTCGGGAGTGCCACACCTGGAAGAACGAGGTGACAGCAAGATGCCGATAGGAGAGGAGTCCATGTGTGCACTGGGAAGTGTACCCCAGGGCCAGGCACAGAGCTGCTGCAGCAGCAAAACTGTTGCTCACATGAAGGATGAAGCTGTTCCCACGTCATTCCTCGGGCTGCCCGTAAGGAGAGAAAATAACATCTACAGCTGAGTCTAGCATCTAGAGGAGTTGCTGCCTCGCAGGCATCCCCAAAAGCTACATCCAACAACCCAGGCTGGGCAGATGCCCTGCTTTGTTTGCAAGTGAGGAGCAGGCCAGGTTCATAAACACCTGGTAACGTGGGTCCTGTGATCAAGCAGCAACTGAACTTCAGGTAGTAGTCACCTCATCCTGCAGATGCACACCTCGGTGAAGACCTGTGCATGAAGCTGCTGCTTAGAGGGGAGGGGGGATAACGGCATCTCTGAGCTCACCGTGGGGAAACAGGCACTGCTTTCCCACAGCCCAGAGCTCCAGGGACAGGAGGTGGATGGAGTGTGGGCGGGAGGGGATTGCAGAGTGATGCCAGGCTTGTCCTGGCTTTGGAGAAGGGCTGTCTGGTCGTGGAAACACGGGGATGACAGAGCAGGTAACGCTGCTTGGTTTATCTTTGGAGCTGACATCCTCGGTGCGCATACGCCATCTGCTCTGCCCGGCGTGTCACTCCAGCTGGGCAGGGGTGAGGGTCGGGACTTTGTGTGGGGCTGAGCGGGCTGGGATGAGCCAGCTTCCCCCTGGCCAGCTCAGCAGCCAGCAGCAGATCCATAGAAATAACTTCTCCATCTGTCCCGATCGTTGATATCAGCGAGATTCAGCCAAATCACTAGCAAACGCTGTCGCAATGACCTGTGGGATCCACTCTCTTACAACCCTCCAGGTGTATCTGATTCTTCAACTCTAAGAATGTGGCTCTTGTTTTTGATGGGGTTGAAATTTGGAAACTCAAGGCTTTAAGTAGCCACTGTCTCCCCAGACCTCGGCAATGCTTTTCCCAGCATCCAGCCAATTCACTGGTGGCTGAGCAAGAGGATGTGTTTTTTGGACTAACACCCCGTCCCGGTGGTGGAGGTGGTTGATCTCAGAGCAACTATTCTTTGCACCTTTATCCTTGAGACCTGCTGCAACTGTGCGTCAGGTCTTTGGCATTTAAGTCATTTTATAAAATCCCATTTGTTGAGGGTTTACCTTTCTCTTAGGCTTTTCTGTTATTTAGTAGGTGTTTTATCTCTTCTAATGTGCCCAAAGGAGTTCTGGTGCATCTGTGCTGTTGAGGAATGGTTGGCATTAAGCAAAAACTTCTAGCCTTTTGATGATTGAGAAACCAGGAGGCGGGGGGGGGGGGGGGAGGGGGGAGAAATTTAAGCAGGATTTTATGTTAGCCTGAAAAAGCGAAGAGAAGAATCCGTGCCAGACAAGAGCCAGATGGACAAAAGCCACGAGACAAATCTGAGCTCCGGCAGCAGCCGCTCACCTGGCTCCGGCAGAGCAAGCGGAGAGCGCTGCGTGGGCCTGGGGAGCCTCTGCAGCCCATAAAACTTAAAGAGCAGCTTGCATAAAAATAACCTCTTCGCTTTTTGCATAACAGCTTTCACATGGCAGGAGCCTGACGGGCAGCACACGGCACCGGCGGCGGCCGCGGAGAAGGGGGGGCAGCAGTGGAAACCAGCCCCAGGCCTTCGCGTGCTGGGGTGGAGCCGGGTTAATGGGATCACCGTCCCTACAGGACTCTTTTAGCATGTGTCTTAATTTCCTGTTTTTTAAGAAATAAGTTTTATACCCTAGGTTTTATTTTTGTGCTTGGCGTGGAGGCTGGTCCCACTGATTGCCTGGAAAGCCTTGCTGTGTTACAGGCAGCTCTGATTTCCTTAGAATGATACCTGTGCCCCTGCTGCTTTCTCTTAACATCACGTAACCGGCTTCAAATTCAGCAGAGAGGTAAAGTGTTAGGATAAATGTCAATAAATAGCCAGCCTTTTGCATTACTGAGTGCCTCAGTCAGTCCTCAACGAAGAGCTGGATAGGTTCAGGGAGTTGTCTCTCATGACCAGTGATGGAAACTCCAGTTGCCTGAGCTGTTCTCGGCTAGACTGGGCTAAATCGTACTGTGGGAAACAACAGTGCGTGGAAAAGTGGGTGATTTTGGGGTATGTAACGTGATGATTGAGGAGGAGATAGCTACCGGTGTAACTGTCTGCATAAAGCTACTTTCCAGGATTAGGGAAAGCATGTGCGCTGGTTTCAAAGGGAGATCATTAATAGTAATATTGTTATTAGCATCTAATAAGTGTTTTTGATCTCTGCGCTGTTCAGACATTAACCGTCAGCATGTGACATGCTTCTGGCTAGATCACTCCTACCACACAGGATTTGGGACAGGTCTCTCCTGTCTGTTTAGAAGTTGCCCAGAGACAAAGATGGGATGGTGGTTTGCATAGAGCCCCTGGGGCAGATCCCTGCTCCCAGCTCCTGTCCCACGGTCACACCATCCTGCCACGGAGCCTCACGGCAACCCTCAGCATCACTGTTGGACCAGGGAACTAGATGCATGACATGACCTCCAGGGGAATTCAGCACTAACAGGCTCAGAAGATGGTTGAACTCTGGACTTAAGCTTTAAACTGACCAATTTCTCTTTTCTTTAGGATTCCCTTAAGCTATCGCTTCAGCCATCCGTTTCCCTCTCCCGTCGTGACTTGCTGTGTTGCTTCCTTTGCGTTTCATCATTTGTCTTTAACCTTTTTGCTTCCAGGACTGCTCACTCTGCAGAAGGGGGAGTTTCCAAGCAGAGGCCAGGTCGGAGTGGGAGCCTCCCTCCCCGTGCTCCCACGGGAGCAGCTCTCCCAGGCCAGGGCTGGTTGACGGCTTCCCCCAAAACCTCCCACCTCCTTGGACTAACCAAGCCTGAGACCCACTGACCACAGTGGTGGGAGAACCCACATCAGATGTCTGTGTGATCCTACAGGTCTGAGGATGCTTTAAGTTTTCATGGCCAAGTAAAGCTCTGTAGAGCTTCAGGGTCCCACCTCAGCCCATGACACCGTGACCAGGAGCTCTAGAGTGACACTGTCCCTTCTCTGTCCACTTCCAGCCGTCCAGGAGGAGAGGCAGCGGGGGAAGGATCGCAATGAGAATGAGGTGGAGTCGACAAGTAGCGCCAACGAGGACATGCCCGTGGAAAAGATCTTGGAAGCTGAACTCGCAGTGGAGCCAAAGACAGAGACGTACATTGAAGCCAATATGGGCTTGACGCCGAGCTCGGTAAGGGACCCCTTCCCTTGGCCCCATCCCGGACACTCGGGACAGATGGGATGGCTTGTGGAGCCTCAGGGTTGACCTGGCATGAATACGGCAGCGAGCCTAGGTGAGAGAGGGGTTACCTTATGGGAAAAGAAATAAGTAGAGCTCAGAAATGCAGCTTCTTAGCTCTGCTGTAGATGTGTGAGCTTAGATGAAAGCATGAGGAAAGCAAACCCCCTCTGTCCCTCCACAACCACCAGCACTGATAGTCATCTATCTCACAGCCATAGCGAAGGAAAAGATACTGTGAGATGTAATTAGAAGGGCTCACAGAGAAGATTTTGTTTTAGTTAACAGCCCTTCGTGCTAAAAGACAGGAAGACACTCCACACTCTGAAGAGCTCAGAGTCCAATCAAACCAATAAACAGAGCTGTGTGGCTGAAGTGCAAAGAGATAAGAGCTGTAAAATTGGGGTGTGACTTTTCAGATGCAGAATTATACAGCTGCTTGGCCTTAAGCAGAGGAAACCTGGAGAAGTTTGCTTTCAAATTCCTTTCCCATTCAGAAGCTTGCATTATAACTGGGGCTGCTCAAAGCACCTGGGCTCTAACAGCACCTTGTGTAAACAAGGGAGAGCAGACGGGGAAAAAAGTGAGAAGCTGTGATGAGGGAAATTGTCTCGGTGCCTTTCCTAAGAGATTCCCTTATCAGCAGGTTATAGCTTTGCTTAGAGAAAGCCTCCAAATGGGAGAACCAACCTATCATCTGAAATTCTGTTTTTAGGACAGGCCCTACACCAAGCCCTCTTGAAGAGCCCTACTGCAGAGAAAGTTCTTGCAGCATTTAGGATGTGGTCCCCGTTCCTCAATAGCCCCTCTTCCTGTGAAAATAATGGGAATAGGGAACACAACTGCAGTCGAGGCGACTAATATAGCAGTAGGGTCAGGAGTGGGGCTAATTACCCCCACCCCAGGTACGCTGGGGAAGCCCTGGGATAGTGTGGGACTGGGAAGTCTCAAAGCAAAGAGAGGGAGAGGCAAAAAAATAAATTGCCGTGCACCATCGTGTGTGTGGTTTTGGGGCCGGGGTGAGCTGCACATGTTTAATTTCCCATTTGCCTTTCGGCGATGCCTTCTGTGTTTGCGGGAGCGGGCACCACTACTGCCAGGTGTCACCCGGGGGTGTCAGAGGGTATAAATGATCCCAAGAACCTGCTAGCTGTTGCCGGGATTGCTGCTGGAGCGGGGAGCATCTCCTGGCTGCCCAGCAGTCCTTCGGGGGGGCACAGGGGTCAAGCCGGGGCTCTGTGAGCTGCAGGCGGGCTAAGCCAGGAGAGCAGGAACACACACTGAAATATCCCTCTGCGTTTCCTCTTGCTCTCTGCTAGGTGTCTATGAGGCTGAGATGATGAAATGCAGCTATTTCTGGGAAGTGGAAGGTCTCTGCAGTATTTATTTTCTGCTACAATAATACTTTATCTCTTTCTTCATATATGAGGCCGGAGGATTGAGCAGGGAATACCGTATCTGGCAGGGCTTGACAAGAGATCTCGGAGTCAGGCTGCTCCTTGTAGGAGACTTAAGTCTTGACTGCCTCTATGGGATGCTCTTTTTGGCCTTTACCTACAAGGACACTTTATGGCTGGCTTGCTAAGTGAGGCTTTTTGGTGCAGCAGGCTTCCTGCTAAGAACGGAGACGATTCCTAAGGGAAATTCTCCAGAAACAGATCCAGGGCTGTGGTTTGAGAGCCCAGTTGCACCCTGTGGGCAGCGATGCCATCCAGCCGAGGGTCCCATCGCTACGGAGATTCAAGGGGCTTTTTTGGAGGAGGCAGCCCAGCCGTGGTTAGTGTGGGGTTTGGAGAGGCTCTGACGGCTATCAGGATTAAAAATACTTCAGGGGAGTTGTAGCCAGCGTTGTGCTGACTTGAAAACAAACCCCAGAGAGTGAGCTGAAATAAATGGCTTCGTCTGGCACTGCGTCTCCTCAGCCTCTTGTAGCAAATTGAAAGCTGGTTCCTGCATAATTCAACACGCATTACTGTGAACAAGGATGTGTGTTGCATCTAAATAGAAGCAGGAGGCTTGTTGAAATGCCCTATTATTGTCAAGCGGCTTCTGTCGATGAGGTGACATTTGTAGCAGGTTTAGCAGATGTATGAGATCAGCAGCTCACGGTGAGGAGGCCACCGGATGAGGCGAGGGAAGACGGAGGAGCTGCCCTCCTCCTCCTCCCAGCCCTCCCCAGAGAGCCCATGGGATGGAAAGGCAGAGAAATTCAGTCCCTAACAGACACAGGGTAAAACGCAAGCTGTTTCCTATTAGCCTGGTGTGTTGGGTCCTTTTATTTGCACCCCTGCACCTTAGTCCATCTGCGCTGAACACTGCTGGTGAGGACGTTTCCACCAGGCTGGAAGTGTTGGGATGCTGTAGGAGTTCACACCCTCCTCTCCCAGATGCTCTCATGTCTGTGACTGTCGTCTTGTGCCGCGGTCCCCTGGCTGCTCCGAGAGCAGAGATCCCAACCCTGGTTGAGGGAGATCCCTCTGCTTTGCCAGGCTGGCAGTGGCACTGATTTCTTCCACCTAGGACAGTGTGGGACCCAATGGTGGGGCTTCAGCTCAGTCCTCGGAGCTGGTAAAAGGGGAGGGCAGGGGGGCTGCAGCCTGTGGGCTGTTCCGGCCACCCTGGTATCTCACCATGTTGTTGGTGGTGAAGTGTGCTGCTCTGAGCGCATGACCAGGGAAGGGACCCATGGCTCTGTCCTGACACCTGGATTGACACCAGAGAGGATGGGGTGTGTTCATGGTGTCAAGCCCATGATGGGGAAAAGGGAGAACAGTGGAGTGTGATCTTTGTGGGTGGCACGGACAGGACAGGGAAGGACGCTGAGCCAGGCAGAAAGCAGCTGAGCCAGAGGGATGCGCCCCTGCAAATCTGCTCTCCTGCCTTGGGTGGTAGGAGAGTGCCAAGACTAGTGTTTCGATGACCATCACGAAAACACTTACTTGAAGTAATGGCACCGGTGAGCCCCTGATAACTGCTCTTCAGCCACTGCAAATTGCTGCTAATTGCGACAATTGTGTGGCTTCTCACTGTGGCAGAGGGGATACACTCTTCGGGAGGTTCCCACAAGCTGTGAATGAGCATGGCTGTGGGATTCTTCCACACTAGGTGTCCCAGGAAGCCCCCAGACCCCGTGTGGTCCCTGTCCCTTGGGAGCTGGGTTCTGGCCGTACGCCCTCAGCAGGTAACCTATCCCCGGGCAGTACGATGGGACATGAAGATGGGTTTGTCTCTGCCCCTTGTCCCCGGCAGCCGTGAAGCTGGGCTGCTGCAGCGTAAGCACCACCTCGGATGGGCTCCTGGCCACTGAAAGGCAAAGCCTGTAACTGAGAGGTGTCATCCCCATTAGCTCTTAATTGGCCTTTGAGCGGCTGGTTTCAAGTCACCATTTTCTGGAAGATGCCTCCAAGCTCTGGTTTTCCAGAAGGATCAGGTGCCCGCGTGTCCTTTCATTCTGTCACACTCCGGCACTGTGCCCTTGCTATTTACTGCAGGAGGGGATTTGCTTACCACAGGGAGGGTTTCTAACACAGCTTTGCAGATTCCCTCCTGGAGACAAGCAGGACCCTTTTGGCCCTGCAGGGATGATACTTTTAGCCGCCTTTCAAGAAAAGATGATTAAGTTCTGCCAGGAAGCACCGTGGTGGTTCCAGGAACTGCCATCTGAGGTGTAATTAAAGGCTGGGCCCCTCGCTGAGGCTTTTTATGACGCACCGAAGGCTGGGTACAGCTTGTGCTGCCTGCAGAGCAGCGGTGATACAGCCTGGGCTGGGAGACCTGGAGCCCGGCTTGCTGCATCAGGGCGAGTCCTAGAGATGGTGACAGCCTGCCCAGAAGCAACCCCTGGTAAAAGCTTTGGTAAAACCTTCTAATTTTCCTGAAGTCTCCCTTTCATATGGCTGAGCAGGCACTTCTTGCTTCATGGGTCAGGTTCTGCTGGAGGATGGGGTCTCCAGTAAGACGTGTCCCACTCCGAGGTACATGGGGCTCCATCTGCATCCTGCCCCATGGGACCCAGGATGCCTGGGTTCTCCACCTGGCTAATCCAGCTTGCTGGCCGCACTCAGATGACTTGAAGTGGGTGATGTTCTTATAGCCTGGGCCAAAGATGTCCCTTTTCACCCTTCCTGCAAATTCATCTGCCTCTGAATGCTGATGTTCCTTGTGTTTCCAGTGAAACACTTAACCCTGCAAAGCTCCTCCTCACACCCAGTTTAGGGTTTTCCTGTTGTCCAGAGAAAATCCCATCTTTTCTCCCTCTTCCAGGGAAAAGCCCAGTCCCTGCTCATGTCTCCTTCCCCAGGGAAAAGCCTCAGCTCCCCTGGAGCGAGATTCCCCTGCCCTTGCACCCCTCCGGGAGCTGCTGGAGATGGGCAGAGCAAGGAGGGGAAAATGCCCGTAACGATGCTCCCGGCTCCTCAGCTGTGCTGCTGAACGCGAGCCCATTCCCATCCATCTCTGCACGCAACAGGTGAAAATACTTCAAAGGCGGGTGCCCTTGAGCTTGCCAGATGCTGGTTATTTTAAGCCGGGAGAACGGGAGACATTGGCCACCGAGGCACAGAGATTTGCATTTGCTGCCAGGGGACAGCAGGGAGGGGACAGGATTCAGAGCACGGCTCCGGGGGGCAGGAGTGAGACTCAGCAGTGTGGTCCTCATCTGCCCAGCCTGGAAGAGGGGTTTGGCATCGTGCAACCAGCTTGTGGTGAGGAATGGCCTTGTCCTACTGAAACTGAGACTTGCCGGAGGGAGAGGTGGTGCTGGTGGTCGTGTCTGCTCTGCCTCGGCCGCGTTGAGTTCCCACCCCTTCCCCCTGCCATCCGGAGGTGGAGTAAACACTCCTCCTCCGATTTGGAAACTGCTCTTTTAAGGACATGGAAGAAAAATAATCGTACAATCAAAGCTGCTAGATATCAGGAGGGATTACAGCGGGAGATGTGGAGGGGCTCATACATCCCTGTCCAGAGAGGTAAACCCTACATACACACTTGCACTGGTGAGGTGTCTTCGCTGGGGTTAGACAGTCTCTTCCAGTTCCTAATCACAAACCCACTTGAGCTGTTAGCAGTTCCTTTAAACAGGGATTTGGTGTGTTTAGGCTGACTGTCCTCCTTGAGAGCAGATGGTTTTTGTTACTGGATAATATTTCAAAGGAAAGGGTTTTTCTCTTTTTTTTTTTTTTTTCTTTTTTTCTCCCTGTAATGCCCCCTCTGGTGCTGGTTTATCGAGCTGGGAGATGCTGGCACGGGGAACGTGCGTGCTGCACGGGTGTAGGAGCCTCCTAGGCTGGAGCTCATTTAGTTCATCAGTCAGTGTGATGGATACTGGGTCTCAACACTCCTGGTTCCTGTTTTAGGAGCTTGCTAAAAACTACTTAAAACCATGTGGTGGAGAAGCCAGGTCACCTCCTTTCCCTGTGACTGATAACCTTCACTTCTGGGGTGCTCCCAATGTTGAGGTCCTTCCCTGCAGCGGGGAGGCAGCAAACCCCTTCAGCTGCTCCTCCTTTTCTTGCTCTGCCTTCTCCAAACCGTTCAATCTCCTTTTCTTGGCAGCCCAATGACCCGGTGACGAACATATGCCAGGCAGCAGACAAACAGCTCTTCACCCTGGTGGAGTGGGCCAAGAGGATCCCCCACTTCTCCGAGCTGCCCCTGGACGACCAGGTCATCTTGCTCAGAGCAGGTGAGTGGGAACTGTCCCTGCTGGGCTCCAGCACGGGGCCGTGGGAGTGAGTGCCACACTCAACGGTGTGGACTCAACGGTGACAAATACTACACTTAGATTTAGGTCCCGGCGACTTGAAAAGCCGTTAACTGATTCTGAGTAATAGCCTCTGATAATTCAATTGCTAAATAGGATTTAAAAAGCCCCAAGGGATGTGTCGCTGAATGTGATCCAAAATGTTGCACCAGCTGCCAATCAGCTGAAAAATGGCCCCGGCTTCATCTCTTGACGAGCTCGGAGATGTGCGCTGGGCGATTTAAACCAAGGGAGCTGCACGCTGCCTTCCTCCCAAGCTGAGACTTGAAAGAGCAAGTGGGCTTGGGACTCCATGAAATTTCATCAAACTGAAATGTTTGATCATAATTAAAACCAGAAAGGGGAGAAAAATATCTCGCCCTCCCTCTCCCACCCACCAAGATGAAAATAAAATTCTCTGGGCTTATTTTAAATTTCCTTGTGCGGCAGGGGGTCTGGAGGAACGGAGACTTTAGGAGGTGAAAAGCAGTTAGCTGTGAAAAGGATCTTCTTCCATTGAGTAAATTCAAGCCCCTACTGCTGGCAGGTTATGCACAAAGACCAGGGAGGGCAAGAAATCAAGAGCAGAGCTTGACGAGGGTGCATTTTAGGCATGAAGCTCTTTGCATAGCTCCAGTCATCAGATAAGTGATTAAAAAGGCTTTGGCTTGACGCAGCAGAGGGTTTTGCTCCCTTAAACAAAGAGGAAGGCAAGTTGTCAGTGGGACAGATGAAGTGGCTTCCAGCAAATGACAAACTTCAGGGTGAGACCTTGCTGGCTGGCGGTGGCACCCAACTCTCCGCTTGGCAATGAGAGACACAGACCTTGGGTGCTCGAAGTAGTCAAGGGAATTCAGAAGGGAATGATGGAGGAGGCTGGTGCAGAGCAGAGGTGCAGCCTTAGAGCTAGTGAGCTACGAGGAGCAACCAGCCCAGACACCAAACCCAAGCAAGCCAAGGACTCTGAAGTCCCTGGTAGTTTTAAAGTTCCCCTTCTTTCCCCAAAATGCACTTTTGTAGGGAATTCAAGAGGGGAAAACCCTGCAGGGATTTGTGCTCTTCCCTCTGCACTCTTCTGGCCTCTGTAGACAAGACACTGCTGATCCACCTTGATGCCAGCGTTCCTGGCTTCTTACTGTAGAGAGTGTGGGCCCCAAAATAAATGCCCATGAAATTGGGCAGGAAAGCGCTTTAATAACCAAGTGCAAAGTATTCACTTCGACACAAAATGTAGGAACTGCCAGAACTCCTCCGGTCCAAGGTCTGTTCAGGTTGCTTTAGGAGAAGGTGTAAGGGCTCCAGAGTAGGAAGCTGATGGGATTGGTATTTCCCACTTCCCACCACACAAACACTAGCTGTCATTCTGTTTAATAAGGCTGACTGTAGCCCAAATGTATGAATCTTAATACTTTCTGCAATTTTTTATTGACTATCAACCAGTGTAACTTCGTAACTTGGCCCAACATACAAATACCCAGTCCCTCTTGCAACCTCTCTGAAATCTTTGACCTCAGTGGTTTCTGGGTGATTAAGTCACACCATTTACTGGTGTAGGTTTTCTCCTCTTCTTATATTACTGAAAGGAGATTTTTATAGTCACATTTCATCTAGAGGTTACAGCAGTAGCCTGGGAGTGGAGAATTTGGGGGTTTTATTCCTGCTGCAGACTTGGCCAAGTCCCATGCCCTTCCTGGTCGGCTCCTGCTGGCCCTTTGGTGAAGGTGCTCCTCTGATTTTTCCGTGGGTTTGAATATCACCAGCGCTGGCTCACGGCCCTCTCTGGAAAATAGAAAAAGTGTATTTTTGAGGCAGGTCTCTAGAGCCTCTTGTGAGAGTGGATGAGCAGGGGAAGCATCTCTATAGAAATCTTTGAGGGCTTTCTGCAAATATCACAGGGAAGAACTGGATTCAGACAAAACGCTGCCTTTTTCTTTTGTGAAATGGAAACAAAACCCACAACAACAGTTCAAGGTTTTCCTTGCTCTTTAGAAGAAGGCTAATGAAAGCTGAACCAAAGACTTTCTGACCTAATGTTCTCTCCTTTGTGCTGGTGCTTCTTCTGACCAGCTCTGAGCTGGCATCCTGGAGGGGCCACTCCATGGGGCAGGAGGAGAGGGGGCTGCAGACCCCATCGCATCCCAGATTTCGTGGTGGCTCTAACCCCCACGGCCGTGAGGTGGGCTGAGCACCTGGAGCGGCTCTGATGGGTTGCCTGCTCCAGGCGTCTCTGTCGGGGCCTCGGATAACCTCCCCCAAGTCTTTTAAGCAGTGGCTCTATCTATTATTGAGCGGGGAGAGTGGTCTGCTGAGAACAGCTGCCCATGAAATATTTAAGTATTAAAATTTAGCTGAGAGCGTCAGTCAGGTTCAGTCATGCGTCCTCGGAGGCAAAACTAAGTGGAGCACGCATCTTTGGAGGAGCGGTGCTGGATGGGCCGGCAGTAGCTTTCCTCTAATCCTGAATCTTTTAAAAATCTTCCCTCTCCGAGCTTTCTGGAGGAGAAGGAAACTCCGCTTTTTAAGCCTGCTTTCCCTGGGTTTTCTTGTTTCCAAGCTTGCTATGGCTGAGATGGGAATAACCTGATGTTTTCTCTGCGTCGAGGCAGGGCTGGCAGAGGGTGCTGAGCACTACATCTCTGCAGCTGCAGTTCCTTTCATCGGGCTGGTGGGGAAACTTGGTAGTGAGATGGATTAACAGGATGGTCACTGCTCTGCCAGGTGCCTTCCCTACCCCAGAGGAGCCAAAGCATCCCCGGAGCCACCTTGTTTGATGAGAGAGGAGTTGTGAGAGTCAAAGACATCTGCTCTACCTCTCCAGAGCTTGGGCTGAAATGCAGAACTCTTTGGGTAGACTTGTTTGATTTCTAACTCAGATTTGCTGCCTGTGTTTATACCTGAATTTTCCTGCTTCCCTCTTGGTCTTGTCAGTTCTTTGGGGATGTCAGTTCTTTGAAAGCACTGAGTAGAAATAGGTGCCCCATTTCAGCCGAAAGGTCCCAGCTCTAAATGGGAATAATTCAGCTGAAGGATGCTGCCTTCAGCTGAAATTCAGCTGAAGGATTCAGCTGAAGGATCCAGCGCTTCTTAGCTGGACTAAGCCCAGCACAGATGTTGGTGGCACCCCACAGCCTCACCACTTCCATGTATTCTTGGCAAGCCGGAGGCTGGATCGGGCACTGCTGAGGCCGTGTGGAGCCGTGGCTGAGGGGTGTTGGGTGATGGCTGAGAGTCGGGACAGAGCTGTGAAAGCTGGTGCCATGGAGGGACGTTGAGAACCGGCTCTGGTTTCTGTTGGTTGGAGCTGCTTGGAGGGGCTGCGTGTAGAGATGCTGTGGGTCTCCGTGTGATGGCTGGTGGGAGGCACCCACAGCACCTTTCTGTGGGTCTGGCTCTGGGAGGTCCTCTTCAGCCATGGAGCAGGGTTCCTGCAGGCTCCTGGTGCAGTCCCACATCTTCTCCTCCGTCCTCCTTGGGTTTCACAGTGTTGCAATCCCTCTGCGAGTGCCAGACCTCACCCAGTAAATAGCCAAATAAATGTTCCCGTGATTGGGGTGGAAACATCCTGTGGCCACTTAGGAAAGAGTGAACTTTATTCCTTGTCAACATTTCTAATGGCACAGCCCACCTCTGCAACAGTGGGTAAATACAGCTCACGTGGATCTTGTATTTATTCCAATTGGTGAGAAAAGACGTGTTTCTGTGGCAGGAGAGGAGGTGAAGGATATTGTTGTGTTGCTTTTCCAGCCCGGGAGAGAAAAATTAAATCAAATATCCTGACGTTTCTGGACCCTGCCAAGCAGGCCTGTGTTCTGGACACCAGAACGTTTTCAGGCTGGGTAAATCACTCAGATGAGCGTGAGACTCCCCAGGGCTGTAGAAGACCCGTCTTGTCTTATTGAAGACGCCTCTCCTGGCTCAAAATCATCAAAATTTCCACCCTTTAAACTTCACAGCATTTCTTCTTGTTCTGGGTTTGTTTCAGGCATTCTTGAATTCGGGTGGTGGCAGATTTAAGAATTTGCGGACACGTTAAATTAGAGAGGGGAGCTGGAAGGTGGGGAAGGAGGTGGCATCTCCCTTCCCTTCCCCATCTGTAATTAGCTCACGCTGCTCCCGCCGTGTGGGGGCTCAGAGGATGTGTTTTCCTGTCTCCTGAAGGAGCATGTCCAGTAACTAATGAGACAAAAGCTGATTTCCATGCAGCTACAGAAAGCTGTTACTGGAGCAGTCACGGATGGGACATCCCTGAGGAGAGGCCATCCCTTCCAGTATTTATACAGCAGAAGCAACAAACCTGCAAGGGAGAGTTTTCCTGGGCCCGATTTACAGCTGGAAAAGGGTGAATGAACTTTTGTGCCCCATTACGGCCTGAAAATGAGCCCAATTAGCTGATGTAAAGCGTTAATAGGTCTTTAACTGCTCAGAGGCACGGAGTATAAGGTCAGAGAGGGAACGCAGGGCTTCACACCCTCTCGCAGGTTCATGGGGAGAGGAGCAGGGAGAGCTGTTTGCTCTGGTGCCTGCAAGGTTTATAGAGGAAACTGCTTCCCTTATTAACGTTATATTTTTAGTACATTTGTTCCTTAACGATTTTTTTCCTTCCCTGACATCCAAGAAAGGGCTGGCTCCCCCCTCCCTTCCCACGTCCAGCCGTGTTACTCCAGCAAAGGCGGTTCTTGAGCAGTTTCCTCCTCTCTCTTTAGCCCCGGGGAGGTGATGTTGCTGATTCCCGGACCCACTGAGGGCCCCGTGGCTCTAACCTGCAGCTTTGGTTGTTTTCTCCTCCCCAGGCTGGAATGAGCTCCTAATCGCCTCCTTCTCCCACCGCTCCATAGCCGTGAAAGACGGGATCCTCTTAGCCACCGGGCTCCATGTGCACCGGAACAGCGCGCACAGTGCTGGCGTCGGGGCCATCTTTGACAGGTGGGAAGAGGGAGGGAGGGAGGGAGGGATAGATGGATGGATGGATGGTGGTGAGCACATCTCAGGCCACCTTGGCTAGACATCCCCTTCTCTGTCTCTGTTCCCGGCAGTGCAACCTGCTTGAGGGGTCGGATGGAGATGCGTTGGCACCTGGGCTCATGGTCAGAGGAGCCCAGGCTGCGGCGTGTCCATCCCGTGGCGTGTGTGGAGACATCGTGGTCCTTGCTGCAGGCAACAACATTAAATCCCTCCTCTTAAACCTGCACAAACCAACAGCCCCAAGTATTTGGAGGGAGAAGGCTGCCCAGTGCGAATCAAAGCCCCCTTCATGGGGTCCAGATGCCTTCTAATGTTACGAGGAGGCCACTCCTTTATTTCTTTTCATCTTTAATTGGACCAAGACGTGATTTTATTTTCACAACGAAAAAGCACCAGAAATACCCAGCAGGTTCCACATGCGTATCCCGAGGGCTCTTTAATCCCGTTCTTTGGGAAAGTGTTTTAAAGCCAGACTTCCAGGATGTCTGACCCACAGTGTGACTCCAGACGCCGCTTAAGTGGTGGCTGATTTCTCTGCCTGAGACTCATCTTGAGGCGACTTAGTTGAAGCCAAATCACCTTTGCTTCTTTGCTTTGCGAGAAAATTGTGCTTCGGACCTGGGTGACATCATTTGTTTCCTGTGAGGTCATAAGTGCAAGATCATGACTTCAGTGCAGGATCTAACAGGAAAAACTGGGCAATCAGTGGAAAATATTTCAAGACCGGCACCTGCAGCAAGAGCAAAGGGAGTAATAAAAATTACCGGCAGAGGAAATTGCTTTTAGATACCTGTTGGGGTTTTTTTTATATTATTATTTTTTATTTTTAGGCAGCTTTCTCAGGTGCCAAAGCCAGTTTTTGTGGTCTCTGTTGTACCTCACAGGAACTATTGATGTTCCTAATGAGCTATTTTTGATACAGGAAGAAAATGAGGGCATATCCTCAGCTGGTATAAGCGAGCACTGTCCCATGACTTCATTAACCGTGCTCCGGAGGACCTCACTCTGGCTCTGACACCTGCGTGGTTTTTTTCATTTCTTTTTAACGCTGATGCCTGTGATTTCTATGTCCTTTGCAGAGTACTGACAGAACTCGTGTCAAAAATGCGAGACATGCAGATGGACAAGACAGAGCTAGGCTGCCTGCGAGCCATTGTCCTCTTCAACCCCGGTACATGCTGTTACCTTCTCTCCTGTCCTCTCTTGGCTGATGCTGCGTCCTTTTGGCTCCTTTTCTTACCTACAAAGCTCCATTGCAAATAACCGAGGGCACCCAACTCCCGAGGACAGGGCAAGAAGGAAGAGACAAGAATGAAAGTCAAATTAAGTGCTGCCCGTGCATCTGCCACCTTAGAAACATGTCCATCCTTAGAAGGATGGATCTGGGTCCAAGCCCAGGGTGTTTTCCCCTTTGCAGGGGTGTTTTCCCCTTTGCAGGGGTTTTTTCCCCTTTGCAGAAGGCAACACGGTTTCATGGTCCAAAATATCCTCCAGGCAGGACCCAGCCTTGGCTGGGACTCGGCTGTGATCATCCGAGGAGGTGGCGAATGCTGCTTTTGGATGGGCTGAGTTCTCTGCTGAGCTTGAGGGGCTTTGTCTTGATCAGCGTTATGCAGTCCTCCTATTTTCAGTTCTACAGCAACTCTAAAAAGAAAGTTCTGCTGCTTGAGGGAGTTGTCCCCGAATAGGAGCAAAAATGAATCTCGATATCCTTTGAGACAAAAGTATGGGTTAGAGCAAAGTTAGAGCATGGACATTATTGCCCTCTCTTTCCTGATCTCAACATTCAAGGGCGTTTATTAACTGCATTTCTGGAAAATCCCGCTGCAGAGCCTGCAGAGGGTGAAAGGCATGAAACATGCTCATAAAATACACAAGAGCTTTATTTTTCGTCCATAGCTTGCTTAGTTTTACAGACTCTAGGAGGCTGCTCGCTTTTCCCCCTTGGCCCAAGCTGCCCAAGGGAAGAAGAAGGTTGAGGGACAGGGGTTGTCTCTGGTGTTTCAGGGAGCAAAGTCCCTGCTGCCGCAGGACATGGGCTGCCCCCCTTGCAGATACAGCTCTACTGGGGGGGTTCCCTGAATTTTAGAGCAGGTCAATCCAGAGCAAAAGCAGATAGCATCTTGAGGACCAACCTCCACATCTGCGGCCACCCCTTCCCCTCCCTGCCCTCCCAGGAGCATGGTTTGTGCCCAGCCACGGCTCTTTTGCTGGCCTTTCCCACCGAGCCCAGGCCAGGGCATTTCAGCAGGGTTTATTGCTGTTTCTTGGGTTTGTTTTTCTGCTTGACTTTTTTTTTCTTTTTGTCTTTATTTTTTTTTTCCCCTTGTAATCACCAGTAATTTATTGTCTGTAATTTGGGATTAGCCGTATATGGTAAAAGAAGGGGAATCTGGAGAGGTTCCCGTGGTGCTTGTGCTTGGGGATATCGATTGCTTGACTGTCCCTTTCACCCTACTAAAAACAGATCCTCGCTGCGTCGTGGGGGGACCTGCCAGAGCGGGGGCTTTTTGTTTAGCCCTGCCACAGTGCTTTGCGCGGGAGGGAGAAATCCCAGAAACCCAGGACTTGAGGGGGACTTAAACCCTCTCCATGAGGGTCTGTGACCACTGGAATGAGCCAAAACGGTTGGCGTTGGGGTATGAGGTGGAGTAAAACAGATTTGTAGTTACAGGGCAAACCTTTCAGGGTTTGAACACTCCCCAGGAGGTGTTAGGTGCCCCAAATTCCTGGGGTTCAGACCCCGCATCCACACTGGGCCCTGGTCTGGTGGTGCCAGGAGGGATGGAGAAGGCTGGGGGGTGACCAGGGGTCTCCTTGCCTCCTTGGAAAGCCTGGAGGTTTTTGGCTGATGGTCCTTCCGTTGCCTTTCAGACTCGAAAGGTCTCTCCAACCCAGCTGAAGTGGAGGCGTTACGGGAGAAGGTGTACGCGTCGCTAGAGGCATACTGCAAACACAAATACCCCGACCAGCCGGGGAGGTGAGTTGCTGGCCGTGTCCTGTCCCCCCCTGCAGCCTTGTACCCCTATAAAGCCCCCTGCAATGGGTGCTGCAACCGGTGCAAAGGGTCCTGCAGCTCTCGGCAGGGTCCGAGTGCCATCCTTGGGGTCACTGCAGCTTGTGGGTGGCTGGGTCCCTTCCATTTCGGGCTCTCTCTTCCCGTGTCTTCTGGCAGCGAGCAGTTGTCTGCAAAGAAAACCACTCATTTCTACCTACTTCAGCTGTGAGCATCCTTAGAAAAGCGCCCCCCGTGAAGTGCAGAGTGGTCTTTATTCCCAAACACCAGTAAATGCAGCGCAGCCGGGACAAGGTCAGGCAGTCCCAGCGCTGCCGAGACCTGAGGAGCCCCGGCTCCAGCGGCCGCGGGATGAGCACATGGGGGAAGGGGTATCGTTTCCCTTTTGGCAACCACGGAGAGCAAACCACAGCGAAAATAAGACGCACACGGAGTTAATTTTCGGTGGCAGATGAGCATCATTGCTGGGAAGTGAAAGCCTCAATTGATGCTCTTTTCTTCCCTCCCCACCTCCCCCAGTCCAGCTGGGAATGGGAGGGGGAATTAGGAATGCTTTCCTGGACCGCTCTGGAGCTGAGTGGGCGCATTTTCCCAGTTACAGCCTGAAGTTGGCAACTGCCAGTTAAGTTACTGACAGTCATTTGAGAAACCAAGCAAAGCACTGGAAACTGCTGGTGGTGCGTATTGCTGCTGAACCGTGAATATTGGGAAAAACAGCCCAGGCAACTGGGATTTGCATCTCACCTGCATTCCCGGTCTTGCGTGTCTGGATGGTTGAAGAAAAAAAAAAAAAGGGATGCTCTTAGAGCAATGAATGCAGTGGGCAGATCACGCCCTCGGAAGTAATACTGGACTTTTTTCCCCCGTTTGGGTGCCAATGTGCTGGCAAATGAAAAAAGACACGTTGTAAAGGGGCTTCTTGATGTTCATGGTTGGCTTGTGGCGGGGAGTTAGGATGAAGGTACCGTTGGGTGCGTGTGACACTGTGGTGAGGAAGGAATGAGGGATGCGCAGAGCAGGGGTGGCTACCTGTCCTCCGTGGGGTGGTTTGTTTGGACCCCAGGCTCCAAGAAGCGTTAATAAACTGCAGTTCCAAAGCAAAGCCAGACCCAGACCCTGGATTGAGGCTGGTCTGGTGTTTCCGAAGAGCTCTGCCTCCTTTGAGGCTCACAGGGAGCAGCCAGCCGTACCTGGCACAAGGATTGCTGCCTTGGGAATGCTGCCCAGTGGGTCTCCTGGGTTATTCCCCTGGTGGGATGAACTCTTTGCTTCCCACAGGCGTCCAGTGTCCGTAGCTGAGTCATGCTGCCCTCGCACGCCGCTGCTGCAGGCTGGGACGGGGCTGGACAGGGGGCTGGCATGGGGACAGCCCCGCTCTTCATCGACCACAACGCTGCTGTGCATGACTGAGCAAAGTCACTGAGCCACCAGCCAAAATCAGTTCCCCAGGGCTCTACCTCAATCATCAGCCATGTGTAAAGGAGCGTTTTAGGTCCCGGAGCTGCACCAGGAGCTCTGGAGTTTGATCTCTCACTGGCTTTGAATGACATTGAGCTGGAGACCTCCTCGTGTGATCCTCACACCCTTCTTGGGTGACCTTAAAGGTTTTTGCACGATTAGGGCTGTTCTGAGAGACATCTCTGGGCATTGCTGGCCGTGGGGCCTCTCTCGTATGGTGCAGGGCGATGGTGGAATAAACCCAGGTGGCTCGGGAGGGTTAACTCGTGGGCCAGGAGTCCAGAGTTGCACAAGAGCTAAATGAAGCTCTCAAGAGCTCTCTCCATCTTCCTGGTCTCATGGCACAATGTGATCACCATCTGGGGCTGGAAACAAGTTCTTCCTGTGGTTGTTGAGCAAACGCCCGGTCAAGCCGGCGGCGGGCGCCCTCCCCTGCTTCAGGCTGCGGCGAGCCCTTGGCTTCCCCACCGCTTCGGATGCCCTTGGGTGCCGTGACTTCAGCCTGGTCCCCCGCCATCGAGAGCTCGCGAGCGCCGTGTAAACACCAAAAGGGAACTTCTCTGCGACAGTAGGTCGGAGGGAGGCATTCCTAGGAAAAACCTAGCCGTTCTCCCCCCACGCCAGCCCCGGCTCCTCAGCAGGGAGGGCACAGTGTGTACGTGACACTGAGCACCCGCGGGGAATTGGGGCTATTTTCTGCCACCCCCACTCCCCCACCGCCAGCCACAGCGCTGGCATGTTGTGCTGCGGGCTGGTTATCTCACAGTTAAACGTATCCGAGGGCTGGAGCCATCATCTGGTTTGGTTTAAAGTGAAACTTCCTGAATGGGATGGTAGGACTGATTTGTTTTTCCTGGCTCTGCTCCCACCTTTCTCGCCAGCTCAGCAAAAAAAAAAAAAAAAAAAAAAAAAAAAAGAAATAGAAGTGTGCATGCATGTATAATATCTGTATGTTTGTGCACGTCTCTCTCTATGTGTGGGTTTTCTGGAGAGTCCCCTTCTCCCCGGGCTGGTTCCGGCCTTTGCTTATGTTGAAGCCCTGATTGTGTAGCAGTAAAAACAAATAAACGCGCTCCCGGCTGTTAAAGGGGAGGTGACATCCCACGGCGCCTGGGGTTGCTGCCTGCACCCCCGAGACACGGGCAGGCAGGTTGGGAACACCCTGGGTGGCACCGTGGGATGCTCCGGAGCACCCTTGGAGGAGCCGGTGGCTCTCTCCCGCCTCCACAGCCTCCTACCGCCCTCGGAGCCCAACAGACAGCAGCCTTTCCCCAGCATCGCCAGCCCTTGGGCTCGTCTCCTTCATCCCAGCCGGCTCCTGCAGCGCTGTTGGCTCTCCCCAGCCCCCCTGGTTCTCCCCTGCCCGGCTGCGCACCCCTCCTGCTTGTCGGTTCTTGCCGGCATCGAGGGTGTGACCTGACAAGCGTCGGAGAAAGGGCTTTTGTTCGGCTGGGGCTCGTGGGAGCCCCGTGCTGGAGCAGGGAGAAGGGGAGCACCCTGTGTCCCGGCTGATTTGCAGCGCTCCTTCCAGCTTTTGCATCAAAGCCCTTGTCTCCTTCCATTGGCTTCACCCCTGAGGTACCTCCAGCCCGGCTGTCAGCCGCGTTTCTGCTGCTCCAGCAGCCCCCGGGGCTCGGCAGAGGAGTGATGGCTGGCGGAGCTGCCTGCGAGGTGCCCGGAACCTTGAGGGAAGGGGCATGGCCGAGCCAAGTGCCAGCTAACCCCACTCAGCATCTCCTCCATCCCCTCCCCGGCTGCTTGCTCTTTTCCCTGACCAAAGATGGAGCTTCTGAAGCTCCTTGCACCGCTGCCTGGGACACGGCTGGCCCCACGGTGCCTTATCCCCATGGCTGCGGTGTGGGGACCCCACCAGCATCTTGGGGTGCTCACTGTACGGTAACGCACAGAGGTGACACAGGTGCATGGAGCCAGTGGTGCACCCCGGTCCGGGGATGGCCTTTCATTTCTTATCTTACTCTTCCAGCTCAGCTATCAGCAGATGTTTGTTGTGAATTGCCACCGTGGCTGCCTGATCTTCAAGGCTGGGGATGTAATTAATGACTTCTCTGCACAGCTCTGGGTGTAGTCCCATGCCTTTGGTAGCAAAAGATGTTGTGTTCGACTCCTGAGCGGGAGCGGCCCCCGAAGCTTTGGGGGTCGGGGCAGAAACGGGGGGCTACGGTGGGATGTCTGACCATGTCACATCTCCTGTCCCCCAGGTTCGCAAAGCTCCTGCTCCGTCTCCCAGCCCTCCGGTCCATCGGCCTGAAATGCCTGGAGCACCTCTTCTTCTTCAAGCTAATAGGCGACACGCCGATTGACACCTTCTTGATGGAAATGCTGGAAGCGCCCCATCAAATGACTTAGAGAACTGCTGCTGGGTCAGTCCCTCGCCCGGCCGGGGTCTCGCGGGGCCCCTTCCTCCGCTTTCCTCCCCAGCCCGTCCCTCCCTCCTCTCCCCAGCGCTGGAGGCACCGTCTGACCCGGGGCGAGCCCCTGCCGTCCTCGCCTCCTTGTTGCCTTCACCCTTGTCCGTTTTTGCTGTCACTGCTGCATCTCAAGACCTGCTCGCTGGTTCCCTGCACTAGATGTAGAGAAGTGGGAGCGGAGAGAGCTTGCCACCCGCCGCCCCGGCTCTCATCCCCCACCCCAGCCCCCACCGTGCCATGAGTTTCGGGGTGAGCCGCCGGACGGGCTTGGCATCACCCCACGTGCGTGCCGCAGCCGGCGGTGATTCCCACGGGGCAGGAGCGGGGACGGGGATGGTCCCAGCCCTAGGGGCAGTGGGGTTTGGACAAGCCGAGGGGAGTGGTTGAACTCACCGGATTGCAGCTGGCTATTTTCAGAGGATGGAGTTTTTGAAAAAGAGAAGAGAAAAAAAAAAAAGAAAGAAAAAAAAAAAAAAAGGAATTCTATTTTTGGTTTCTAACTATTATTAGTAGTCTCAGTAGTTACTTCACGGAGGGAGAGGCGGGCTGGAGAGGCGGCCCAGCCCATGCCCTGCAAATGAGTCACCCGTGGCTGCGCAGAGCCTTCTCCTTTCAATTAAAAGCAGAGGATTTGGGATTGAGCTTTATCCCCCTTCCTCCCCCCCCTCAAATAACGAGGCAACTGGTGGCGTGGGGAGCCGGGGTACCCTCTACTTCCTCTGTGCAGAGGGTCCCGTGGGTGGCAGCACCTGAAAAAAATCCCTTCTTGCCGTCCTGGAGAGCAGCCGGGCATCACTGCTCTTCCCAAAGACGCCTCTGCTCTCGGTGTGGAGCTGCCTGTGCGGACATGAGCCGGCTGGAGCACCTGCTTTAAGGCTGCCAGGGCCTTGACATCACCCTTCCCCAGCTCGCGGGGTCTTGCCAGACCCCTGCCCTCAGCCCTGTGCCCAGCATCCCAGGATTGCCCCACTGGTGAGACTGGGTCCAGCCTGTCCTGCCAGACCCAGGCTTTATTTCAAGGGCTGTCGCCTTGGAGTGGCAGGAGATGTCGTGCTGGCAATGGCTCCTTCTCAGTGTTTTTGGTCCTGACCTGCTTCAGTGAGGTTGGAGGGGCATTTCCAGCTGATGGGGTGGGCTTGGCAAAACACCCCCTCCGTGCCCCAGCAGCCCCGGGTACCGCAGGCGTGTCCCCATGGCCACCAAGCCCTCGTCTCGCACGGGGGTTTCGGCTCGCCCAAGAAGCTGCTCCTGTTGATTCAGCAGCTGCCGTGCAAAACACGGCAAGACAACAATTAGTGGGAGTGCTTGGCCAGGCTGGTAATTGCGGCTGTTAATTAGTGGTGAAGCAAGAACAGGGCTCCCCCTCCCCTGAATCTCCCCCGTCGGGCAGGGACGCGGGGGTGAGAGGTGGGGGACGTGGGCAGAGCGCCCATCCCCGGCCCCTCCGGGATGCTGAGAGCACCAAAAGCACCTTGGTTTTTGCATGGTCCTTTCCTTGAGCCTTGGTGTGACAGGAGGGGAGATGGATGGGATTTTGGGGATTAGGGACACGGTCCCAGGAACATGCCCACACCCCACAGGACAGGATCTCCCGGCCAGGGAGCGCTTCCACTTCATCTCCCCATTTCACCTTCATCAGGTGTCTCCAGAGCCCCACAGAAAAAATGAGTTAGAGGAAAAAAAACAAACAAACAAACAAAAAACAGAGCAAGCATGAGGGATGTTGGGGAGCGTCTTGTCCCCAGTTGGCAGGACGGGCTGTCCCGAGGGCACCATGGGGCGGGTGTTTAGAGCCAAGAATGAGGTGCTTGTGCTTGGCCAGGGGCCAAGGGCTTCCCCACCGCTTTCATGTCTTCTGTGCTTTAAAATGGCAAAGTACTAGGTCCCAAAGGTATTTATTTCTCCCCCTGGATTGTAGCTGGCTCTTCAAACATCTCCTTTATGCCTGGAGGGGGGATGGAGCAGTGCCCACCAGCTCCCACCTCTGTTTTTGAGGGGACATGGCTGTCACCCGCCTGTCGTCATCCTGCCTGGCAGCTCGAGTCCCCAGCTCCATCCCCTGCAGTTAACCAGGCCATCTCATTGCTAAATAAATACTCAGGATTTCAGGTCACAACTTTCCCTTAGGCTGGCCTGAAGTGGCAAATCCACAGAGGCAGGGAAAGTGTTTTGGCTGTGTTTCTCCAGCAGCCTGCATGCCGCCGAAAATATTATTAAACAGCTTCACCCTGCAAGAATTTGCCAAGAAAACTAGGCAAGAGAAATGAAATATGTAAAGGGTGCCAGTAAACACGAGCAGGCTGTTCCTTGCCAGTGTAAGGCTGCCACAGCCCCACGGGGGGCTTGCAGGGAGGTGTTAGCCCCCAGCCAGCCGGCGCGGAGCTCAGCCTGCAGCCAAACCAGCCCCCGGCAGCCCCCAGCCCCAAACCAGCCCCCAGCCCGGCTCTTGCTGGTGGAAAGGAGCCTGGAGCTCGCTTCCCGGAGAGGATGAGGGTGCTTTGTGAAAGAGTCGGTGGATATTGCACTAGGATAAACCCGCCGTCTTTCTCCGTTGGGTGGAACCACTTTTTTTTTTCCTGATGGTTGGCTTGGAAGGGGCTGTTTGGTGCTGGTGCTGAGCTGTTGGTGGCTTGTGAGGCTGTGCTCTGGCCAGCTGCAGCCCTGGGCACTGCTGGGCTGCAGAGCAGGAGCTCCCATGCCATGCCATGCCATCCCATCCCATCCGATCCAATGCTTTGCCATCCCATCCTTTCCCATGCCGTACCATCCCATGCCATCCTATGCCATCCCATCCCATCCCACCCCATGCCATTCCATCCCATCCTTTCCCATGCCATCCCATCCCATGCTTTGCCATCCCATCTTTTCCCATGCCATGCCATGGCATTCCATCCCATCCCATCCCATCCCATCCCATCCCATCCCATCCCATCCCAGTTAGCATTTGACCCAATGAAAATACACCACGAGCGAGGGGGTGTCCTCAGGAAGTAGCATGGTGCAAAGGGGAAGGCTCTGCAGGCCAGGGGCTCTTGGTCAGGACATGCATCTCCGTGCCTCAGTTTCCTTCCTGGAGCAGCTCACGGCCTCGATTCATGCCCCCAGCTGAGGAGGGTTTTGGGGAAAGGCTGAGCATTGTCCTGGGCTTTTTGTTTTCAGCCAGTGTCAATGGACCCCCCCCTCCCCCCATTGCTGTAACTCACCGTGACTCTCTTGCTTTCAGTAGAGCTCTGATTGCCCCCGGCAGCCACACCGGGCATTTCAGGTTGCCAGCGGGTCCTGAACGCATGTGACCAACCCCCAGAGCTGGGACCCCAGCCCACCCCGTGTCCCCCCCTCCAGCATCACCAGCCCAGCCCTCCCCATCAGAAAGAAAAGCTTTTGTGCATCCAGTAACATCTGCCACAGCAGCCTTAAAGCAACGTGCTTTTGCATGAGTTTGAGTCTTTCATTTGTATTCTTTTTCACTTTTGGCTTTTTTTTTTTTTTTTGTCCTTGTAATAATTATAAATATACTACATGCTTGTTTGAAGAGGTGATACATGGGTAAAAGAAAAAAAAAAAGGCACATTATTCACTAGAGAGGTAGGACTTTCATTTAACCAGATCTTAGTACTCTTGCAAAAATCTGGTTTGATTAGGGTGATCTATTTTTTAATTATTTTTTTCTTAAATTCCTTTTTGTTGGTGGGACAATCTTTAATTTTCTAAAGATAGCACAAACATCAGCTTTTCAGCCACCCGCCTGCCGCCCTGGATGTTCCTCGCTGCATTCTCGCGTGTGCGCATTTCGACCGAGCCCTAACCCAAACCGAGCCCAATCCAGGATGCCCACGGGCCACCCCCTGAGGATGCTGAACCTCCCTGAGATCCATCAGCACCCAAGGGCTGAGCCCGGCTGCTGGATGGGACCCGAGGAGTGGACTTACAGGCAAAGGACCATCATCTCCCCACCACCCGTGGGTGGAAGAAGCCCACCCCGACCCCCTCACACACACCCTGAGCTCACCAGCAGCTTCTCTGCACTTTGGACCCAACGTTCCCCCCCCTCCAAATCCTGGCTGCCCACCCTGCCCCGCAGCCCCCCCGGGGTGGGGGAGCCGTGGTGTTTTTTGGCTGGGCTCAGCCCCTGGTCATACAAAGGGGTGGAGATGGTGGGACCGTGGCTCAAGAGCTGATGCTGTCCCCATCAGTGACGACGTGCATGATCTGGTTTAAGTTGATACATATGTGCGTGTGTATACATGTATGTACTGTAGATATATACACTGTATAAATATCCTCACTCACATATACATATATTATAACCGTAGCAATTACAGACTTTTTGTGGGTTTTTTTGTTTGTTTGTTTTAAGTCGATTCTTTTTTCCTATTTTTTCCTTGCTTTTTTTTTTTTTTTTTTTTTTTTTTTTTGCTTCATGTAAGCGAGTACATTGTATCTGAAGCCCTTTCCGAATTGGCAGATGCCAAATCTGGATCTTTATTCCTCGAGACAAAGGAAATGCATCTATTTTAAGATGCCTTTTTGGTTTTGTTTTTTCTTTTTTTTTTTGTTTCGTTTTGTTTTTCTTTTGAGCAGCAGGTGGTTTTGAGTAAAAATAGCTTTAGCAGTTCCCAATACTTAGTGATGGATGCCTTGGCTATGGGACGCATAGCTAAAAAATAAAATACGTTAAAATTTAGAATGACAAAAAAAAAAAAAAGATAAAAGATAAGGAAAAGTATCTAAAGCATCAATAAAGTTAAAAATCTATTTTTGTACAAATGTAATTTTATCCCTTACATATTCTTGGATATTTTCTTTCTGGATTGTTTTGTTTCCTCTGCAGAGATTGTTATAAACTCTCTCTATTTTTCTCTCTTTCTCTCTCTCTCTTTCTCTCTGTAAATGTTCAACCATAGGGACAGGGATCTGGAGAAGAGGGAGAAACTTTTGACCGTGTTTTAAAGGCTTTATATGAAATCTCTTTCGAAATAATTTTTTTGAATGAACTTTTTATTTTTTTCCCCCACTTCCAAAATCTTTTTCGGGGGGGTGGGAGGGAGCGGGCTGGTCTGGGGGTGTCTTTTGTCACGTATATCCGGCGTTCCCGCAGGTCTGTTTTACTGTGAAATCACTACCGTATATTATTATTCACTTAAAAAAAAAGGAAAAAATTAAAAAAAAAAAAGAATTGCTGCTGGAAACGCCAGTATTTTGATGAACAATTGTATTAGAATTGTGAAAAAAAAAAAAAAGAGAAAAAAAGAAAAAGAAAAAAGGATAAAAAAAATAAGAAAATATATGAGCATTTTAAAATATAACCCAGTCCAAGTCCTCTTTTGTTCTTCACTGGTATGTCTCAAGTTATTCCTTCAGGTCCCCTCATAGAGGGGCTGTTCCCATTGTGGGGGTCCCCATCGCCCCAGAGGGTCCCTGTACTGAGGGACCATCCCTCCTGCTCGCGGCGGGGCTGAGTGTGGGAGTAAATCCAGCCTGGCTGTAGGTGAGGAGCAAGGGCAGAACTTGGTGGGGGACGGAAGAGAGAGACTTTTTCTCTTCCCCTCAGGAATTTCCCATGAATGAATGTTCAGATCTCTGTGATGTCTCCAGCTCAACGTCACCCCCCCGCTGTGTTCCCCTCCTCCTTGACTTCATCCAAACACGGGACAAGTTGCCATTGTGGCCACCGTGGCTGCCAGGATGCCAGACCCTGGGGGGGGGGACATGCCAGGCGTGTGCCTGCAGGTCACCCTGGCCTTTTCCTGGGTGGGTGACAGTGGAAGTGACCAAAGCCACCTTGGGACCATCACAGGGCTACGGGCAGGAATGTCCCTGTGCCATCACGGCACCGGGCAAAGCCCTCCCAGCCGTGCCTGGGGGCTCAGCTTCAGGCGGTTCCCCTGACCCAGGGTATGGTCCTGCGAGCACAGAGCCACGGAGGCTGAGCACCACCTTGGTGACGAGGGGTGACAACAGGCTGTTTTCCAGCCGCCTTCCCTCCTGGAGTCACATCGGTGCCTGCGGAGCGGGAGCGTCGCACAAGGGAGGTGCTGGAGCCCCGGTGAACGGGAGCCGTTAGCGCTGGCCTTAGCTTAACCTGGATTTGTTGCCAGGTACAAACAAGATTGAACTTGCTCTTGGGTTTACAGCGGAGATAAATCCTCCCCCGAAGGCTGCAGAGCCGGTCAGATTGGGAAGGAAAATAAGAGTTTCAATTTGGTTAGTGACGATCCGTGTGTTTCTAACTTGGCTGCAATATTTTTTCATTTGGGAAGCGCTGGGAGGTGGATTGGGGAGGGCAGGGGAAGGGGAACGGGGGATGATCTGCCCTGGCAGCAACCTGCTGGTCCCTGTCCCCACCCCCGGGACACCCCAGGAACTGGGTAGCACCCGTCCAGCCACGCTCACCCATCCGATGGCTCCCGTTGCAGAGGGTGCTTACATGTCTTGTTAATCTCCAGGCAGCAGTTTGTGTTTAGAGAGTAAATACTTACCTCCTTTCCTAAGGGTTTTTTTCTTTTCCCCCCATCTCCCGGGGGGCGGGATCCGAGGGACAGCGCTCCCCGGGATGCTTGCCCTCACGCCACAGGCTGCCCGCTGGCTTGAAAATCACACTTTGCTTTGAAAATCGAGTTTGCTTCTATATTAAAAGATGATAATAACAGAAAGAAAAGCAAAGCCAAGCTTGCCACTGATTTTTTTTTATTTTATTTTTTTTATTTCCTGTGAGTGATTGCTGCTGTGTTTGCTACTACCCCAACAGGAAGATGGGGGGCTTTCCCAGCCCCCCAAACCCAGTTTTGGGGAAGGGCTCTGTTCCCCCTCTTCTGCTGCTGGGGAGGGAGGAGGAGGTTTGCATCTTGGCCAACTAGTTGCTGTTCCTCCAGCTTCTGCGGGGATCAAAGTGCCTGTTTTGACTCCCCTCCTGATTCCTTGATAACAGAAAATCGTTGTAATGCAATTAAATATCTCTCACATGCAATGGCTCGGGGCCCTTGTTGTGTCTCGGGGCTGGGTGTGTGCAGGATTCACCCTTGACTTGTGAGCAGCGTGGAGACATGGAGCTCAGGGATGGCACACACAAAGGGGTCCAGAGCTTTCTGGTTTATCAGGAGCCTCCTAATACCAGATTTCCTTAAACCCTGAGCTCTTGGGGGTGTGGGATTGGGAGGGGCCATTTCTGGTCCTCCGGGTGCTTGAGGGGATGCAGAGTGGAAGATGCTGTGTTGAGGGGTGCAGAGCATGCTCGGGGTGCTCACTCTTGTAAATGCATCTTGCCTGGTGGCACCAGGCTGGCCACTTAATTTCTGTGCATCCTCAGTGCTGACAGAGATGGAGTGAGGTGTCAGCAGACTGTTTTGAAATCCTTAAGAGAAGGGCTGTGATCCCAGTCCTCTCTGTGCCTTCGTTTTGCAGCGAGGAGGGGCTCTACAAATAAATACAGACAGATGAGCTCTTTCACTGGTAATTTGTCACTTCATAATTGCCAAAGAAAAGCAGGTTAGTTTTCTCCTCCTGACCTCTCTCAAGTAGCCTTTTCACCCCAGCTGGCCCCGGGGGCAGGGTTGGGGTCCTGCCATGCCCCTGTGGGGCAGCCGTCCCCCTGCGCCAGGGCCGCAAAAGGCACCTTGGCCTTCTACATCATGTTTTTCGAGTGACGTTTCCACGGGTCTCCCCATGGCATCACGCCCCAGGGTTCCTGCACCCCTTTGCCCATATGTGGGTGAGAATGGGACCAGATGGGAGCACAGGGAGACAACCGCACAGCCAGCTGGAAGGACATGATATAGGGTCAGTCCCTGGTACTAACAAAATTTGGGGCTCCGAGCAGTGGCGACACACCTGAGGACCCAGCTGACCACCCTCCCTTGCTCCAGCGCTCCCCTCTCCATCCCTGGTTCCCCAGGGTGGTGTGGGATCCAAGCTCCAGGCGTTTCCCTGGTGGGTCTTCGGGCTGGAGACCCCGGGGTGGTTCATCTTCTGGGAGTGAGCGTGGGTAACCGTGGGTGACCGTACGTGCAGGGCAGGAGGCTGAAGCACAGAGGCTGAATTTAGCGAAGGCTGCGGGCCAGCAGCTCGCAGGAAGGGGGCTAAGCGCCCCCCCACCCCACCCCTCCCGCGGTGGGGGCAGTGCCTCGGGCAGCCCCTGGGGTCCGGCGTGGCCCGTCCGGGCAAAGAGCAAAGTGCTGCTGCCACCTCCCGACCGCAGCGAGCCCTGCCCGGGCGGGAGGAGCGGAGCCGTGCCTGGGTCCCTCTCCCCCTTCCCGGCTCCATCTTCCCCTGCCCGGCTCCCTCTCCCCCTTGCCCGGCTCCATCTCCTCCTGTCCGTCTCCCTCTCCCCTTGCCTGGCTCCCTCTCCCCCTGCCCATCTCCCTCTCCCCCTGCCCGGATCCTGCTCCCCCTTCCCGTGTCCCGATCCCCCTGCCCGAGGCTCCCTCTCCCCCTGCCCAGGGCAGCCCCGGGGCCAGAGCGGAACAACCCACAGAAAAATCCTGGTGTTTTGATTTGTCACACGCTTTTGACACCATCCTGGAAGGCCTCGAAGTTCATGAAGCAAAGCTCTGCCTCCCCTGCGTGCTCCCTGGTGCCATCCATGGACCTGCTTTCTGTCCATGAAAGATACTTCACTGATGGTCACCTCCATTTCCTTCCCTCCTCCTTGCCCTGACTCTGAAATTTCTGTCCTGAATCTGAAATTTCTTGCTGTGCATATCAACAGCCCACCACCTAAACCACTGTATTTTAAATATTTTAACTCATTTTTCCCTTCAAAGAATACAAGCGCCTGCTTTTGCCTGGCAGTGTGACAAAGGGTTAACAGCATGCTTCGAGAAAAGCATTGCCTAAAATGAGGATCTTTCGTTTCCAAAGAGCCTGAGATCCCAAGGCACGGGCGAGAAATACTAGCCACAAAAATTTTGCATCTCTCTCCCTTACAACACTGGCAGTGAAACCTTGTTTGGCTTTATATGCAAGATTTTCCATACCGTGCTCCAACGCGACTCGATTCCACTAAGCCCACATCTTGTTTTTCTACTGACAAAGTGAGGTATGATTCTTGGCTCAGTGAGTTTTCTGCTGTGGAAGACTAAATGAAAAGATGCTTTTAAAGCTCATTCACTCAACACTCAACCCAAAACCCAGGGGGAGGGTCAAATGGAAATTCGCTAAAGTTATCAGACGGGCTTTCTGCTGTATTTCTTTTATGGTGGGTATTAGGCTGAAGAAAATTAAATGAAGACACAAGTGTTTGCTAGGATACTGCTAAAGGTACAACAGCCCGATGAGTAAAGCAGCCGAGTCATTTAATTTATTTTCTTATAAAAAGCTTGTGTTGGAGTCATTGTGACTCCTGAGGACACAGCTCTTGGCGTTCATTTTCTCTGGACCTTTTAATTTATAACACAAAAGCACCCTACCTTGTAATAAATACAGTCACATTCTTCGCTGTGGTAGGGGCTACCTTGTATGAGTTCACGGGCGAGCTGGGGAGGGAGATGAGGGGAGGGAGGGGAAATTGCCCGACTCAAGGTCTACCAGCAGCGGGGAGGGTGCTCCCATCCAGCCCTGTCCACCCGCCGCAGCCTCCCACCACCCTCCTGCTTTGCTGCTTGTGAGCTTTGCAGGCTGGAGAATGTTCCTGGGGCTTCCTCCCCACCTTTTTTGCCCACTCAAGGGATTGCTTTCTGCTTGTCCTGGCTGCGGTGGGAAAGGAGCAGGGATATGGCACTGCCACCGTCATAGGAGGGTGGTGGGGCCCTAAGGACACTGTGCCACCAGGAGGGGCTGGAGGAGCCAGAGACCTTCATCTCGTTGGCAGGGAAGCCGGTCACCAGTGTCCTGGTAGAACCCGGGAGGAGGTTTTGCCATGTGCAACAGACAGAGGAAATCTTTGCCCCTGCAGCATCCCACCAGCCCAGCATGAGGGAAAACCCCTTCCTCACCCCTGGACTGGCAATCAAATGCATTCTGACCATGATATGCCATGGGACGAGCAGAGGGGGATGGCACTACCCTGCTGCTGGGGGAAGATGACCATCAGCCCTGCCCCATCCAGCCCTGCCCCATCCCTGCTCTATCCCCACTCTATCCCTGCCCCATCCCTGCTCTATCCCCACTCTATCCCTGCCCCATCCCTGCTCTATCCCCACTCTATCCCTGCCCCATCCTTGCTCTATCCCTGCCCCATCCCTGCCCCATCCCTGTCCCATCCCTGTCCCATCCCTTTCCCATCCCTGCCCACACACTGCAGGCAAGTGAGGAGGCTGAGCGAGGCCAGGTTGGGAGGGCTGCTCCTGTGTGTCCATGGCCATCAACATCTGCCTCCCCTCCCAGCTCGCTGCCTGAGCAGACACATCAGGACGTGGGTTCCTGGGCGATCCGAAGACATTACCTAATCCTCTGAAACCGGATCCTCCCGTCAGACTCCGGTTGGATGAGAAAAGCTTGCTCTGGCCTGTCTGTTCCTGCTCCAAAAATGTTTCCCTCCTTATGGCAAAGAACGTGCTGTGCACAATTTCCTGCTATCTGGAGGGTGGAGGTGGGTCCCCAAAGACCCCATGGATTAACCCCTGCCTGGAAGGATCTGGTCTTCATGTGCTGATAAATCTTCTTGGTTCTTTTTAGGGGACCACTGTCTCTCCCATCTTTCTCTGCTGAAAATTCCTACCTCTTCTGCCCCAAGCTCTCTGCCTTGCCCCATGGAAGAGGCTCATTGACAGGAGATTCCTTCAAGCACATCAAAAGTGCTCACCAGGAGCTCAGCCAGTTCTTAGCTCTGACCTTACACAGCACCATGTCCCCAAGCACAAACCACCCTGTTCTGGTGACAGCAGAGGGGGTGGCGTGGATCTCGTTTGTGGTGGTGAGCAAGGGGTGAGCCACATGAAACTTTCTTCATGTGTAGAGCTATTTGCACCATCCAGCTGTGGATTCACTGGTGTCTAATATGGGATGCTCCTACCTAAGACAGATTTGTAGTGGCGTAAGGGAGAGGCTGAAATAGGTCCAACTGTCCAGTGCTTCCCCTGGTGTGTGTCCCTCCTGTGTCGTTTGGTCCCTGCAGGGACTGTGGCAGGAGAAGGGCTGGGTGGGATTTAGGAAAGCCCCCTGGATGGCTTGGTAGGGTGCACGCAGCCCAATTCAGCATCCTTGCTGGGTGCTGGGGTCTTTCCGAGCATCTCAGCCTGCTGACGAGCAGGAGGAAGGCCAGCAGGAGAGACAATTTGTGGCTAGCTATTTGCTGTTGTCACTCCAACCATTTTACCTTAAGAGGCAATAAAGATGAAAGCCAATAATAAGCAGCCAGCCATCATTTGGGGGGGAAAGGCTATAATTTACTCCGCCAGGGCTGCAGGGAGTCCATCTGAGGCTGGTGTTATTGACAGGAAGTCTATATGGTTTGTTTCTTACAGTACTTACGTGCGCTCTGAGCAGTTGAGGGTGACATTTTTAAAATCTAAAAATATACAGCTGGTAGCAAACTTCCAGTGGCATGGAAGGGAGGAGAAGGATTTATGCCCAGAGCGTTTTGAACTTTAAGGAAGGTACATTTGTAGAAAAGGCCTTAAAGGGCTCACAGGAGGGTCCCTGGGCTGCTGTTGGCTGGGGGTGTCACTGGGGCTGTTGGGTTTTGACTGCTGGGGCTTTGCTGAGGGACCTTGTCCCAGGTAAGACTGCCACATCTTCATGGGGTTGTAAATCAGGAACAACGCTGTTAAGTCAGGGAAGTTACAGACACATCAAACGAGGGAACCAGGTGCTTTTGTGCAGCCCCGGGTTGTAACCACTAAACCAGGCTGTACCTCTACAGAGAGCCCTGGGTGGGGTTTCTGTGCTGTTGAGGAGGATCATCCCCCAGGCAGATGCCATCCCTGTGTGTGAGCAGAGCGCACAGCTAATCCTGCTCCACAGCTCTCGTCTGCTGCCATTCCGTAGCATTTGCTGGACTGGGTAACCCTGTGGCCGAGGGTGAACCCAGATCTGGTGGGAGCAAACACATCCTCTTTGATCTGGCCCAGAGGACAGGGCTACCTTACGTGTGTCATCCCAGTAAAAATAGTAGAATTGAGGTTTTTAACTTCAAAGGAAGATGGTTTGGAGTCTCATTTTCTTGTGCTCAACATGAGCAGTAACCTTGCTGATGACAACAATTTCCCCAGGAGTATGAGGGCTTGATCCTACGGATCCGGGGAACTCAATGATTAAGACCTGTCATAGCCTTTTTCACAAGGAGCTTCAAATCCAAGCCATCATTTTGTGGGGGAGGGAGGAGGTGGTTTCAGGAAACACAACGAGTGACTAATCTCTCTCCTGCCTCTGCCAAAGGAGAACAACCAGCCACACGAGCATCCCCGCTGCTTGCGAGAGCTCTGGGATGTCAGCAGGGTTATGATTTATGGCAATCAATCCATCATCCTTATTTATAGCAGCAGTTCTATGTGAGATTTCACACATAAAGATTGGCTTGTTCTGTGGCCTCGTTCCTGCCAAAATCATCTCTGGGCCTCCCAACCTTCTTGGGGGGCTTTGCCATGCCTCTGCTGTGTCCGTGTGGGGAGGTGCCATTCCCACCCCACTCCTACCCACATTCATCTCTTTTTCTCTCCTTATTGCCTCTGTCTTTAGAGCACTTTCTCACAGCCAGAGTTTTTCAGGCCAGTGGAAAGAGGATGAGGACTGCTGAGATGGGAGGGGAGACAGTGGCTTCTGCCCTGCAACACTGGGCAGAAACAGGGGACTCTCCTTCCTAGCAAGAGTGTGAACTGCATGTTTCTTTATTAAAAATGTGGTCTTTGCCTCTGTGAAATGTCCATCTTGACTATTGAAAATACTTTCCCGCTTGCCAACAGTTGTTGTTTGGGCCCTTTTCCATCCTGCTGGTGTTTTACTTGTTGTCCTGCTGGTCCTGGATGTCTCTGTGTCCACTGGTCCGTGCGGGCTGTTGCCCATTTCCACAACTCTGGGATCTCCCAGTCACCGGAGAAACTCTGTTTTCCTCTGGAAGGCAATAGGGCCTTCTAATCCACTTGAAAACTATGACTCAGATGCGGTCCTGAATGTTCAGAAAACATATGGCAAATAAAAAGAATGAGTGTATGGGAATGAGCCTGTAAACCTCCTGATCCCGTGACAGCAGAAGGGAGTGGGAGTCTTGCAGTCACCTGGGGATTGCAATTACGTTTTCTCTCTGATTACCTGGGAATGGGCACCCTGGAAACCCTTTCTCCTGTTGTAATACACGGTGACAGTGAGAGAAAGTGTTGCAGCTTCTGTTTAAACCTGAACCTGCTCCCAGCGGTTCGGTCAGCCCCGTTTCCCTGCCGTGATGAATGGAGCCCTGGGACGTGATGCCTGTAACAGCCGAATCACTTACCTTGAAAATGCAAACCTTATGGAAAGCAAATCAATAATTTCTGGAGCCTGGGTTTCGCTGACACACGGCCCGAGCCTGCAGGAAATAAACCCTTTGTTAATCTTTCTCGAGAGGCACGCAGTCTCCTATAAAAAGCCTCTGAAGTAAGTAACTAATTACAGCCTGCACGAGGCTCCAGTCTGTCACCCCCGACAGCTCTGTGGGAGAAGGGGCTGCCGTGCTGCTGGCCAGGATGATGGACGAGTGTGCACGAGCTCTTGGCTTCGCTGTGAAAAAGGAAGAATTAATGGGCAAATAAATTACAAATCAATTATTAAACCTTAGCAGCGTGCAGGGCCCTGTTCAGCCTGGGTATCAAATATACATTTCTAATTAACTCAACAACTCTTGTCTAATGTGCTCTGGATGCTACCTACTGCTAGAAATATGAATTTTTGTCACGCACTCTAAATAGAGTCTTTTATTTCTCTCTTCTTGCCCACCGAGACAGTTCAGGCTGCAGGTCTGTAAGGAGCACTTTTTATGCACAAGCAGCACCGAGAGGCCCCAACTTCATGCTGAGACTCAGGACAGCCCTGGGCAAGCTGTGTGAGCTGCAACGCAGTGGGGAACAAATCCGACACGTACAAAGTGCTCAAAGTGCCGTGGGGTCGTGTTTGCTTTCCCTGAGCCCCAAATCCCTGATTAAGAGGGAAACCACGGGGCTTTCCTCCCCTCCCTGCTTGCTTGGGACTGTCTGTCGGCACCTGGAGCTATTGCCACGAGAATAACCGCTGCCTGATACCTGCCTGCGATGTCTAGACAAATCCCAGGCCAGAAGTTCTTCCTGGAGTACTAAGAAAATAAAAGAGCTTGGCAGATGGATGGCTTCACTTAGGCACCCACCTCTGCTATCCTTGGATGTATCATGTTCTCAGCATGCTTCCAGGTTCAGCGCCACTGCTCCTGGGTCAGAGGGGTGAGAAGCCCCTCAGGGAATTGGCTGCCACCGGGGAGGGTGATTTTACAGGATTCAGGATGGAAAAAAGGCCAGAATCAGGCCCCTTGAAGGAACTAAAACCTTCAAGGTATTCATGCACCGTACCATGGCAATATTTCTGCCGCTCACTAATCAATTATAATTCTTAGACAAGCTCCCATATGGTGCCTTTATAAATCACTCTCTCCAGTTATCAAGCCTGTCTTATTTGCCTGACATGAGCTATAAGGAGGGTGGTTTTTAGGCTAATGTTGACTCAAGTGCACAGAATGTGATTTATTTATAGAGTTTTATAAAAGTGCTTTAAAAGTCAAAATCCGGGTCCTAAGGAGCTAAACAAAGGGATGAAGTCTCATTCTGCAGCATCTGACTGAGCATCACCATAATAAGCCCTGGTTTAGAGAGCTGGCCTGTGAATATTTGTCCTGTCACAGCACAGGGACGTCTGTGGGGCTCAGGGGCAGACCTTGCTCAAGGAATTTTGGTGGTGGCACCTGCTACGTCTGCCCCACTGGAGCAGATCTCCATCACATCACTTGGCCTGCAAGGCAGAGAGACCCTGGGGACAGGCAGGCACTTGGGCAGTGACCTGAAGGTTGAAGACTTGGCAGAGGAGCTGGGCAGAAGGAGTAGAAAAGAGCACAAGGTCTTTGGAGCACTGGGTTGCTCTGAGCCTGAGCACAGAGGAGAAAACCAGGGGTTTGTCAAAGCCATGTCCCCTTCTCACGGGCAAACGACAGTCCAGAGTGGATTTGGATGCAGGGGTTTATCTGTCAGTGAGACCTGAGCTTTTCCCCGACTCGGCTCCCTCACACTGACTCACTTGCTCCCCCCAGTGCTCCTGAGCGTCCCCCACGTTTGCATCCACGCACGGCACTGGATCGCCAGGATTTTACCAGTCCCAGGATGTTTCCTCCAGCCAAGAGGGAATTCCTTTCTTTTCAGGCCCCCTACTTCTCTCCAAAAGCCCGCTTAGTCAGTTCGGGAACCCTTCTTTCTGGCCTCATCTTCTTTCCAGAGACGTAAGTAAGTACCACATTTTTCCTGATCTAAACAGTCTATGTGGAGGAGCACAATGTGTGATCAGACTCCTAATGAGTGACTCTCTCTCTTGTCTCTTTATTAGTTGGAGAATTCAGGATATGCCACTTTCTTTTATCAAAATTTACAACCAGACTGCAGCGGTTGTAGATTGTGCAGAGCAGGCTCCTGGTTGAGAGCTCAAAAGTTCAGTTTTACCATTCATTTCCCCGTAGATATACATCCAGTTATCTCCCACCTGTAAGATTTCACAATTTAAGCTTTGGGTTTTTCCTACAACAGCTTTGAAACTGCACCAATGCTTTCTATTCTGCTGAGAGGCCAAACGTTTCTGTGTCTGGTGCTGCAGAGTTTAGCCCCTCTCCCACAGAGCTTTGGTTCCGGCACCTGTAATGCTGGGGACAGGGGGCTGTTTTCACTCCTGACAGTGCTGAATAAACAGCATTTTTCTTTTTCCCATGGGAAAAGTTCAACCTGAATGGAAAATCTAGCACATCGACTTGGTGTCATAAGGGAAGGGAACCTCCCTGGGCCTGTTGTGTTGTCATGATTTGCATGATCTGAAGAAGATAAGAGTATGGAAACCAGTGTTAGGAACCAGAATAAGAAGCCAGCGCTACGGACAGGTTTCTCAGGAAGTCTCGGGAAGCTGTCCTTGACCAGCTTTGTTTCCTAGTGTGAACAAGTTAGAGCTGGCACCCATTGCAAAGCAGTTTGGGGGAGGACTGGAGAAAGCCTGCACCTTGCTAATGAGAAGGCAAGTTTATGTGAGGAAGCAGAGCTTTTTTTAAAAAAAAATCAAGATCAGAGAAGACAAAAGAACTCCCTTAACTCGTGCTCCAGCATTGCACGGTGCAAACCAGCCACAACAGAGCTTTGGTTTGTCAACCAGCGGGGCTCGGGGTTGCCGGGGAGGCCTCAGCGTGCGCCCCTGGGTGAGCCCCAGGGTTTCGGCCTTGTTCCCGGGGCCGGGGCCGGAGCCGGGGATCGGGGCCGGGGCCGGGGTCGGGTCCGTCCCGCAGGCGGGATGGGACAGTGCCGGTGCCTGTCCCCGTGGCGCCCACCAGGTGGCGGCCTAGCACCGCGCATCCACCGCCTCCGCGCCCGCCCATTGGCTGCGCCGGATCGTCGCCATGGCAACGCGCTGGCAACTGGTCCTCCGCCCCCCCTTCCCTCCTCCATCCCTCCACCCTTCCCATGGCTCCCCAAAACTCTCCTTTTTTTCCCCCATTCTCTGTCCTCTCCGGTCCCTGCCCCGCGGGATCAGCAGCGGCGGGGAGGCACCCCCGCGTGTCTGTGTGAGAGCGTGTCCCGACCGGGAGGACGGTGGGGGAACCGGGGTGAAATCGCTGCCAAAACCAAGTCACACTGTAATATAGGGAGGGTTGTGCAAGGCTGAACGCTTTGCTAATGCTGCCTCTGTGGCTCTGCCGCTCCCAGACTTGAATACCAGACATGTTCTCTCTTTCCTTCCTTCCCTCTCTACTCCCTTTTTCTTTCCTTTCCCACTGTCTGCACTCCCGAGGCGCTGTGCTGGTGGGTGTTCCATGGTGTGTGGAATGAGATGTCCATTTCGAGGATCAGTCGTGCCAAATTCTCCCTGGAAGAACACAGTGGCTCTAGTGAATGGGGACAGTGACGCAGACAGGCAGGCCTTGGTGTGAAGCTGGGCAGTGGCCTGCAGTAGTAACATCTGGTTGGCCTAGGCTGAGAAGCAGAAGTACAGACTATCTAGAAACTCAAGACAATCTTTTAAAAGCCAAATTTCCTTTTCTTACCCTGGTTTCTCCAGCCAGGTCTCATTCTTGCCCTGGGTGGAGCTAGATTACTGTTCCACTGGGAATAGATGCTGAGGGTAGAGAAGGCCCTTCAAACACTGTCTGTGGGAAGAAGCATAAACCCTCCCAGGCCTTGGCTCTGTACAAATGAGATGTGTTCCCATGCAGATTACATTTAACCCTTTTTGTGCCTGCCCTGGGGTGAATCTTATGCAACTAAACAACCCTTCACCCTGCTACCTGTTCTTAGCAGGGAGATGGGATGCATTGCACTCACCGTTGTTTCTAAAACAATCAGCAAGAGACGCAGGGGGCTGCAGCTATCGTTTCTCCCTCCTCTCCAGCAAGGGCAGAAGATCTGGAATGGGTTCAGATGAGCTGTATTTGCACTCCCAAGAGGAGGCTGGAAAACACCCCCTCAGTATTAGGAGTCTGATGCTGGATATGACTTAATTTTGAGGTCTTTAGGTTGATTCAGAGATGAATTTGACCCAGACTCTCAACAATTCTTGGCTGGCTGCATCCCTTCCCACCCCCTCATGCTACTAGTTCGGAGGGCTCTCTAGTCCCTAGGAAGTGCTTGATTCATTTCTGGTGAACTGTACTTGTCTCGTTCCCTAACTACCACATCTGGCCCACTGGTCAAGCGGTGTCATTCTGGTGGTCTCCTGGGGCTGCAGCACCCAGTTTCCTGTGGGGGAATGATGCTGAGACCACTGCTGCATCCTGTGTTCTGTCAGCTCAAAGGGAAAGTCATTCCTGCAGCGTGAGGCCACCCTCGCTTTCTTACAGCCACTACAAAACCACAGGAAAGCATTGCAGATGAGATTTCTGTTACCTTTGGGGAGGGAGGGAAGGCTGCTCTGGCTACCACAGCCTACGTTCCCTGCCCTCCCCTCCTTGGCTCTGAGCTCACCCCTTGTCACCTCCTCCTGTGGGCACTGTGGCTTCTCCTCCCACGGCAGGGCAGGGAGAAGCACGAGGTGGGGCTAGCACAGCCTGCCCCACTGATGGGGTTTATTCCTGGTCCCCTGGGACCACAGCTTTTCTGGTTCCAGATCAGCTGGGGTTGTGCAGGAAGAAAGAGGCATTTTCAGCAGGGTGTGACTCCTTCTTCCCTTTCCCCAAGGAAAGGGATCTTGCTGGAGAGAAGGCAGGGTTTCAGGCACCTCCTTTGGAGTTTGTGTTACCCTTCTCCAAGCCAGCTCAGTAAATTACAGCCCTAATTGAAACCATGCCTAGGCTGTGCTTGCCTAATCATGGGGTGAGCATTTCTGCTTGCAGTGAGGCTGTTCGCAGGGACAGAGGTGCTCCTCCAGCGTCAGCGTGCAGAGCTCTGTCTCTAACAGGCCATTTGGCACCCCAGCACAGTCATAAATCTTTACCCTCCATCATAGGTGAGAGTCAGCGGGGCTTGGATGCCTACAGCACTTGGGAGTCTTTAAAAACTGATGCAAATGCTTTATGTGAGCCTGTCTAGATGCGAACTCACCTCCCAAGCTCAGGGTCTACAGGTGGGTGGAAGTACCTCCACAATGGCACTAGCAACCCATGGAAAGGGTGTTTTATCAAAGTCCTGAAAGCACTCAGAGCTCAGGACGGGGCTGGAGAAAGCTCTGTTGGGAGTCACCACTTTGATACGGGGTGATGGGCAGGTGAGGAGCCTGGTCTGAGTTGTAGAGCTGCAAGAAGACCTACATGGCTCTGGGATTTCCCCAAATGTGAAGGCTGACTCTGTCCAGGACATACGCTGATGGTCACCACCCCTTGCTGAGCTCAGGACCTTTATGGGGTTCCCAGCCTGGACTGTGGAGTGATGGAGAGGTTGTGCCAGCTCCAAGCAGGATTGGGATGGGAAGGGATGGGATGGAAGAGGGGGGTCCAATGTCAGGCCCACAGGCAGCAAGGTCGCTGTGCCCCAGCAGCCGGGGAGCCACTGGGCTGGTCTGGCCGAAGGCTGCGGCTTTCACTGCTCCCCTCCTTTGGCCGGGAAGCTCTCGCTGCCACGTGGCCTTTTCCACTACAGCACCCTCCTCTCTGCCTTGCTTTGCTTCTTGCTCTTTTTCTTTTTTCCTCAGGAAACATCTGGAAGCCTAGTGAGAAACATTAAAAGAAAAAAAAAAAAAAAGAAAAGAAAAGGAAAAAAGCAAGGGGGAGGGGATCTTGGGAACACCATATGATTTCACTTTCCTAAGACAACTGCAATTATGCCTTTGAGGCTTTACCAGTCACTGTAGATTCAAACCATGTTGGATGATGTAAGTGGGAAAATATGAAGGGCCTACTGGCTGCTTGAAAAAAAAAAAAAAAAAAAAAAAGAGAGATCAGTTTCTGGCTTTTTATTTAACATTATGAATCAGAAGAGGGGCGCCGTCCAGATGGGCTTTTTCTTTATTGCTTTCCTAGCCTTAGTTGTGCCTTGTTGATCCCTTGGGAGAGGGGGAAATGCCTCCTGTGTCTATCCAAATGAACCTCTTCTATCCTGCAAGTCTGCCCTGAGCCCTGGAATCCCCATGGACTGAGCTGGGGCTGGGTTGCTCCCAGCTGAGACATGTCCCGGGCTGGGCTCTTCTTGCACTGAAAAGTGACTATTTACTTTTTGGAAGCCCAGCTGGTGAATGGGGTAAGAAGGAGCTGTTGGTCCCAGTTTAGCAATAATGAGGACTCCTGTTTTCAGGCAACTTCCAGCTAATCCTTGCCTGTTTGATGCTGGCTCCTGGGCCAGTCTGGGGAGATTTGGATGTGGTGTCTCTATGCGGAGCTTGGAGCCCAGCACTGGGACAGAGCCACTTGAAAGGATAAAGATGTTGCTGTCAGATTTAATGGACTTTCCATTGGAAAAAGCAGGAGGCTGCAGGGCAGCTGGGCTTTCAGCTGACAAGGGTTAAACTGTCATAAAATAGGCTTGGGAATAATGGAAAAATTTCCCCCACTTGTAGTTCCCATGGGAAGAGATCAGGTGTGCAAACAGGGAGGGGAAATCCCAGCCAAAAGAAGTTGCCCTCAGCCACCATTGCTGATGCTGGAGGAGTCAGTGACTGAGCAAAGTTATTAGAAAAATGTGCGAGTCTCTCCTTGGCTGCAGATAAAGAAGCAATTCAGGTTACTCGTGTTTTCCTTTTTTTTTTTTTTAATGAACAGCTCCGGATCACAGCATGTCTGATTAAGCAGCTGATGTGAGGACATGTCAGCTACTCACTTTCATTAACGAAAGCTTGAGTGATTAGGGGTTTCCTGGGGCAGTAGCTTTGGAGAGAGACAACACCGGGCATCGCTTTCAGGGCAGGATCAGGGTGGTCGCCCCGGTGCAAGGTGCCTGTCAGCCTTTGGGGTGGTGCTGGGGTCCCTTCTCCCTGCAGAGCAGGGGCTGGTGATGGGGAAGGGTCATGGCTCAAGTGGACGTCTCTGCATTCAACACCGAGGAGGAAAAAGGTGCTGCTGAAGCTTCCACTAATAAGTCTCTTTATAAAAGAGGGGTGTGTGTGTGTGTTTGCTCATCAGACATGAGGGCAGAGGAGATCCTCTGGGAGTTTTGGCTGAAAAAAGGGTTATTTCCTAATCTTTTGGCTGCTGAAACTCAGAAAACATTAGTGCTCAGCTGGCATTTCTCAGCTCACCATCACTGAAGACACAGACTGATTATTTCAGTACAAACCCAGGATTGTTTCAAGGAAAATACCCAATGCAAACACTTGCGTTTCCTCGGTTTGCCAGGAGAAGTGAAAAACTCGTAGAATCAAATACAGGGAAAGCCCTACCCTGCCTGGGTGGAAACATCGAAGTGAGGGATCTCCTGGTTGCATGAGTGGGACAGAGCGTGGAATCGCAGGCACAGAACAAGGCAGTGGGTGGCTGTGGTGGCCTCAGAGATAGTCCCCAGCATCCCTGTGTCCCAGTCAGGCCTGGACCAGGCCACTGGTCTGTGTGGCTAGGGTTTAGAAAGGAGACCTGAGCAGGGCAGGAGTGATGGGGGATGCCCTACACCCTCTCTTTCCCACAGATCTCCCATGCTGAAGGCTGTGTGGTGCATGGTGGCAAAATGCCCTGCCTGAGCTACCTTCCCTTCTCCTTCCCATTGTTAAACAGATGGAAAAATTCATCCAACTTAAGTAAAACCTTCCCACAGCTATGAGTTGCCTGAAACCTGCCTGCTACCTGCCTGTCCTGCCCAGGGACCCCCACCCTGTAGTGCCTGGGGGCTCCTTGCCAGCCTGGCACTCTGGACTGGAGTCAGAAACAGCCCATCAGCTCGAGTACAGGAAGGTTTTACCATGGATTAGCCCTCCTGGGGCTTTCCTGGCATCTCTCCATCAACTTGTAACCTTTTTTGCTTTAGAGTTTAAAACAACAGAGAGATCCTGGCAGAGCTTTGGCTGTGAGGAGGGTACTGGTGATAAATCCAGGGAGTTCATAAAAGCCAGGGATTGGAGGGAGCCCCGGGGGCCACAGCCCAGCCAGCGACTGGCAGCCCTCCTCCCCAGCTCCATCCCCAAAATCCCTGGTCATCCAACCCAGAGGCTAGTTCTTTCCTGCCTTGACGTAGCCCTGGGCACATGGTGGGCATGGCACCCCCCAAGGGACTGCGTGCTCCTTCCTGCGGGTCCTGGGCATCCCCAAGGTGGGTCTTGACCTCTGGTTCCTGGCATCTGTGCTTGCAGGGGGGTTGGTGTCACTGTGGTTCGTCCTTCAGCCTCGGCTGCCTGCGTTCAGCACCCACGCCGGGCTGCGAGAGCTTCCTCCCGGCTTGTGGGGGTGGCTCCGTGCCTGGGAAAGCTCCCGGCTTGATTAAGAGCTTCCTGAGCTCTTGGGTTCCTCTCTGAGAGTCATTTCCTAGTAAAACCTGGAGCAGCCAAAGATGGGGGAGATCAAAGCAAAGTGAACCCAACTGCGCTGCTCTCTGCAAGGATCAGCTTTAGCCTGATTTCCCCAGAGCTTAAAGATGCTGCTTCCCCAGATTCTCAAAGCATCGTCCTCCGAGGATTTGTCCTACAGACTTTATACAGCTCCCTGTTTACCAGAGAAAGATCTATTTGCAGATTAAAGCTTCTCTGCATCTGTGTGAACAAGCAGTACAAGTGTACAAGAAGGGGGGGAATGTAGGGAGGGACATCACTCTGGGTGATGCTGGGAGACCTTCCTGCTTTTCTTCCAGCAATGGGGACTTCATTTCACAGTCACAAAGTGGGGGACCACTGCCTGGAGGTGGAGGGAGGAGGAAAGCTCATCCCGTTCTCAACCTCCATGTAAGGGGAGGGAACCAGTGTACCCACAGCATCAGCTGAGGTACCCCAGTACCTCTGTGTGCACTGGTGGCTGGCAGGAAAGGAGGTTGTGGTGATCTCCAGCTGGAATAGCTGGAGAGCTGGACCACTGGAGTAAAAGGCTGTTTTCCAGCCTTGGATGTCCCTTTTGCTTGGCAAATGGCTGGGCACCAAAACGTGTCCCCACACTCCCAGCACAAGCTGTGTTTGGAGAACTGGGATTTTGCTTCAGCCCCTTATGGAGACCAGATCCAGCTGCAAACCTTGGACTTGGTTCCCAGCTCCGGGCTCTCCTGCGGCTCTCGGGCAGCCAGGGAGTGGGCTTGGCTGTGGGAAAGGATGTGCGAGGGGACCCGGCAGTGCCCACCCCGACCCCCACATCCCTCCGTGCTCGGCTGCTGTGAAACACATCCCGGTCACACAACCTGTCTGCAGGCAACCAGAGAGCAGCCTTTAATCTGCAGGCATTTAAAATATGCAGCATTTCTTCTCATTTGAACCTGAACAAAGCCTGGAAAGGCTGAATGCTCCCTTCCCAGGTCCCAGTCAATCCTTCTGAGCTAAGCACGGGCCCGTGGACATGCAGTCATCGGTCCAGGCATGGGCTGAATTCTTGCTTTGAGTTCTCCTCCCATTGAGGTGCAACTTGAAAGGCCAAGGAGAACCCACTGGAGCGAAGCTTCAGCCAGGTTCCTGCGGAAATCTCCACACCGCATCTTCATCTCACACCCAGCTAAATCTTAATAAGAATGGTGACTGCAGGGATGAATATTATTTGCTTAGTTTTCTGCTATTACACTAAGACAAGGTCAAAGTCCCTTTGGGATAAACACTGAGTTTCCAGAACCGCTGACCTCAAAGTTCTTGAAGTGAAGAGAGGCAACAAGTAAAGAAGAGGGACAGGAAGGAATAACTTTTCCAGGGATGCCAAAGCCCTTATTTTCCTCTTTTTTTGTGTCCTGACTCTGCAATTTCTTGCAGATCTAATAATTTATCTAGGGAGTTCTGCAGAGTGCCTGCCTCCTTCTCCAACGCAATCCCTTGAAATGGAGCGTGAACTTCTACAGAGCCCAGCTCTTCCCTGCCGCCAGCCGCTCCGTGTGGTGGCAAAGAGCAGAGCCAGGCAGCCCAAGCCCAGCCAGCCTGGCCAGAGCTGCTGTCCCTAAGCCCTGACGTGTGCCATGATCACAGATGACAGCCAGGTCTTCATTAAAACCTCCCTCGAGCCAATGCAAATCTTCCTCTCGCTCCGGCAGCTTTGGTGAGGCTTGTTCTGAGGGAATGGGATTTTTGCTGCTTTTACGGGTTACCAAAGCCAAAAGCTAATTTCCACGCACTCTGGAAACAACAAAACACAAGTGTTCCTGGAGAGCAAATACATAAAGACTGCAAATACGGCTGTGTTAACAGTTGTAGTTGGATTTAAGCAAAGGCCCACGCAGAAGCCTCTCAGAAGGAGGGATGCGAGGGGTGTCCTTGGGACGGTGGACCAAGCCCTGTGCAGGCTCTGGGTCCCTCCTGCTCCAGGAGCAGTAACATCTACAGAGGGACAGGATGAGCACAGCGGCTGGGACAGGTTGAGTTTAAACCCACCAAGACTCATTCTGCAGAGCAGAAGGACAAGAAATCAGGTCTGTGGCTCCTGGGACATGACCTCTCCTTGCAGCACAACGTTGTTCTTGTCTTTGCTTCGAGCGTTCAAGGTGGCCACACTGGGTGAAAGCCCTGTTTATACATGCAGCCCGTGCAGCTGCCCTGTGTACATATATATGTTTTTACTAGTCTGACCTTTTCAAGCTGTTAATGCTGTCCATGGGATGACGTCTCGAACCCTTTACAAGATTTTTTGGCGGGGGCTGTAAATAGCATCTCCACATGTTTGTGGAGATGCAGGTTAGGCCTTTTGATAATACGCCACAAGCACCCTGCACGCAATGCGCTCAGCATCCTGAATGGGTTTGCTGGCTTTTTGCAAATCCTAAGGGGGAAGCAGGAGAGCAAATAAGAATTCAAGTGTTTACAGCTGATGGGGCCTCACCGCCAGCCTCCTCCAACCCCTTTTTGCAAGGGATTCTCCCGTCCAAACATTCTTTGTGTCACACAGACACATACATACAGCCCTGAAAAGGTATTTAGGGATGTGAGTCACACCAGTTTCTACCAGTTGGGTATTGAACAGGAGGTGCCCAGCCCCCCCAAACCCTCTCCTAACACCCGCCTTTGTTTTCCTGATTGCCATATGAAGAAAATATTATTCCTTTACTGCTATTCTTTACACAGGCTATTACCCTCTGCTATTTCAGCTCATGTTACTGCTCTAGCCTCACTGCTTGAAGCCAAGACTAATTCTAAATCATGAATGGATATTAGGCAGGTGGGGTGAAGGCGAGGGCACCGCACAACATGTCTGTCTGTACTCCCCAAGTACGTGGAAGAGCCCTGGCAGGGCTGGGACCCGGAGCTGCTGGTCCCCTTCATCCACATCCCCTCTGCTACCTCTGTGCTGCTACTGCCTCTTCCTCCTCCTCATCATCCTCCTTCTCCACCCGCTCCCACCAGCGTCTCCTCTCGGACGGTCCCTCGGGGCTGCAGTCCCAATAGAGCATCTGCAGGTTCCTTGTGCCTTTAGGGCATTTGGCTCTAGAAGTGCTTTAAAGCACTGAATTCCCCCCTTTTTTAACCCAATTAAAACGCTCATTCAAGGACTTCAGGGCTCAACTTACAGCAATTAATTCATTCCCGCATCCCCAGGCACAGCTCGCTCGCTTGCTCAGGCGAAATCAGGAGCAGTATTTCAGTTTCTATCTAACCCCACGACTTCGGCTGTCCCTTTGGTGGCTGGGAACCGAGCCTAGACGTGAAATAATGAACTAAAATCCTTCGATGCACTGACCAAAGAAAACAAGCTGTCAAATAGAAATATTCCCTCGCTTCTTTTTGAGGCGTACCGAATCTCCTTCCCATCTGTAGGTATCGTTATGTCGGGAAGGCAGCATAAGTAACTCAGCATGAAATTGTCAGCGACAGCATGTGATACTGTTTGTAGAGCATAAATCAGCCTGGGAAATGAGAAGCGCTATCTTCTTTTTTTCCAGGTTTGCTCAGCATTTTATACCTCTGCGGGGGTGTTATGAAGGAGATTTTTTTTGGCAGATTAAACCTAAGTCCAACATTTGTCGTTAGGGCTTTAATCATGTTCAGTCTTCTTTGTGCCGTTTGGGTTAGGCCATAATATCCCCCTCTCCTGAGCTCCAGCGAACCCCAACAGAGTCGGTGACTCCACTTAAGCATGAAAATGCTGGTGGGGAGGCTGAAGCTCCCCAGGTTTGCCAGCTTTCAGCTCTTGGCTCAGCCTGGAGAATGAAAGAAGCCAGGGCAATTTCATTGCCTCTTTTGCATGGGTTTCCCACCGCAGCTGTGCTGAAGCTCCTGCCTCCTCAGCGCCGGTCAATGTGATGGAGGATAATATAACAAATTGGGCAGAGATTTCTGGGTGTTGAAGACTGAAGACTGGTTTTGAAAGGGCAGCTTTATGCGGGGGCCTCCCTGCAAATGCAGGGGGGGTTGCTGGCCTCAGCATCTGAAATCTTCAGGAGCAGCCCGAGCTCAGTCACATCCGTGCTGCAGTGCTCACAGCCCGATGCAGTCGATATTGTCTCTGAAGCAGAGAGAAACTTCACAATTAGCCTTTAATCCTGTTTAAAGATGACCTGAACTACCAAGCCCTCTGCTGAACACTCCTCCCAGCTAAATGAGAAGAGGCTGTCTCCATTCTCCGTCCGGGCTAATGCAGGAGAGGAAATGTTTGAAGTTGCCTGATGTCTGCCAGCAAATATGTGTTTCCAAGTCTCATTGGAATAAATCAGGTCCAATCTTACCACCAAGTGGCATCTGGGTACGGTGGTAATGGCACTACCAGGCTGGTGTGCACGGTGTTCTCCATCCCTGGGTCTCTAGAGGCTCTCTCTGCCTCTTTGTGCCTTGGCGTTGCTAGATTTAGGGTTCAGATCTTCACCCAGCTTTACCCCCAGCCTTCCTGCCTCTCTTCCTTTCCAAAAAGCAAACCAGAGCTGATGACCGTGTTTCTCGGAGCTTGCACAGCACTCATACTTTAGTAGTTCTTCAGACTGCACAGCCGAGGCTGTGAATTCTCCAGCAAACCAACAATTAGTACAAATTTTCCTCGACGGCTGCTCCCATCTGCTCTGCAGATTATTTGTATTTGTTTAGTGTGGATAGCAGATTTTTTGCTGAACTCACATGGTTTCTTGCAGTTGAGTTTGACAATGAGATGGGCCATTTAATTTAAGCCAGTTCCTCCTCCTTTTTTTTTCTCAAAGAGCCTAGCCGAGAGTTTTAATTTTGACTGCGTGATAATGCTGCATAGACAGAAATCTCTGAGGAGACACAAGCGTTAGAAATGTCTCGGCTGCTTGGCTGATGAGCTGTAGAAATGGAATGAGCTTTTCACATGGCTTTGCGTTCAGCGCAATCATTGCATTTTCGTGTGGTTTTGCTAAAAGGTACAGGTTTCCCTCAGCCGCACAGGGAACAGACTCCCCCTTTCTTCCCCGCTCTCTCCTGCTCAGGTGCATATTTAGCTGCGTATTCTGAGCTGTGACCGGAGCTGCAGTGTTGTTTTTGGGATGGTTTGGGTTTGAAGGGAAGAGGTGCCTTCAGGAGGGTGGTGTCTGTGGGAGCCCTCGCCTCAGCCTTGCAGATGCAGGTCAGGGTTTAGCTGTGCATCGCTAGGGCTAAAGGAGCACTTGCTGGGAGCAGCTAACACAGCCGAGGCAGGACTCGTTCATGGGCATGGTTAGGGCCACTCAAACAGTCTGGAAAAGAGACCTGCTCTTTGTAAACATTGGGCAAGGAAATCTCTGCTTCACAGGAAGAGTATTTCATGCGCTCTCCAAAGAGCATCATTTGCTGCAGGGGACCAAAGGCACAGGAAAGTCAGGGGACTTGTTAGAGTCTTCAAGAAATCTGCCGTGGGGCAAAGATACAGACCCATCTTCTTCACCGCGGTCTTGCTGACCTTCCTCATTGAGAGAATGAAATGCCTTTGGGGAACTTCAATGCAAAGTGTTCCCCTCCTTCAGGAGAAAAGGCTCCTCACAGGTCATGCCTCATCTCTTGCCGCTTCCCGGTGCCCCTCTCTTCCCTGGAAGCACTGCTCCCTTGTGGGGTGCTATAACGCCCCGTTGTGGCAGGGTGAGGGGGATGTGACAGATGCCATTTAGGGGAGGAAAGCTGGGCACTGGGAGGGTAAACCTCCAAGAGCTGCTGCACCAAATGCACTAGAAAGCAAGAAGGAAGGTGGTCATTGATCTATTATTTTTATTAATAAAGAAAGTGATTATCTGACCAGGTAGCCGAAGTTTCTCAGTGTATCCTTGACAAATCGGGTTTGCTAGGGCTGACTTTTACGTGGCATTAATATTAATGCTCTTTCACGTATTTCTTCATTCATTGCTGTTCCAACAAGATCAGCTCATTTATTGCCTAACACCTTGCTGCTATGACGCTTGCCTCGTGGATTTGAAACGCGCTTTCCCTGCTGAAGTATGGATTACTCCTTCCAGCTGAGCAGCCAAGAGGGATGGAGAGCCACTGTGTGGGGCCAGCATGGCCATAGTGGGGAGGACTGGGCAGGACGGCAGCTTCGCCAGGGGCTGCACACACTTTTATACCCCTCCTCCCCAGTAACACTGGGGAGAAAGCAAGAGTACGGGGCCTGACCCATTCTTGCTAACAGGACTGCTTTAGTGTGAGTGGAACCTCGCAACAGGGCATAAAACATAATTATGGGCCTCAAAAACGTGCATGCAAAGAAATGGGGCAACATGGGCACTGTTCAACACAGAAATAAGGTGGTTATGGGCAAATGGGCACCTTATGCAGCCTTACCAGGGCACAGGAGTCCAAGGGAGAAGGTCTTCTTTGGGTTTAGGGGCTGAGTCTTTGGGGGTCTCCTAGACCATGCTAGTTTGGACTCTCAGAGATGGCTCAGCTGCTGTCTCAGTGACATTGCCAAGCCGAGTCCTGCTTAGCTACAGCCCGGTCCTGGCTTGTTGTCAGCTCTGAGTTCATTTCCACCGGCTGGCAGGTGGGGAAAGAAATCCGTGCCCTGGCCTGGCAGAGCATCAGGAAGCCCTGGAGAGCCCTACAGGCACAGGTACTGCCTTCACTGGTATTTTCTCTTCAGCTTGACACCTCCTGAATTTACAGCCTTGTCCATGATGGGGGCTTCTTGTCATTCCTATAATCCATGTGATATAATTAAGACTGTTTAACCCTTTGAGAAGTGCCATTGCCCCTTCCCGAGGAGCAGAATTAACCAAAAAATTGGTAGAGACATCTCCAGCAGGCCCCACGATCAGAAAGCATCTGGTCCCCAAATAGATGTGTAGCTCAAATTCAAACTTTTCTGGCCAACAAAGAGTTATTACGAGGTGTTGCTCTGGCAGCCCTGCAAAGCTGGACCCTGCTGCACGCCACTCCGCTGTCATCTGGAAGGCATTTGGGATAGCGTGTGGCTCAGCTTTGCGTTTTGAGCCCAGCTGGGCTCTCAGTTAATCGCACAGAAAGGCTGTGCTACACCGTGATGCTCTGCAGCCCGGAGGCGTTGATGCAATGGGTGGGAAGAGCCAGGCAAAGTATTACATCAAACCTCCCGGCCCCAGGAGGAGATATTTATGGGGGGAATGGAAAGTTGAAGAGTGAACTGGAGATAATAGGCGAATAAACTCATGATTTTACATAACACTGATGCTCTTTGGGCTGGTTACACCAGGTCCTGAGCGCAGGTAAAGGAGGAGAGGGGAGACAACAGCAGCACTCACTGAACTGAGCCCACCAGGCTGCTGCCCCAGGCATTGCCTCTAGGACAGGGGTGTCCTCCTGCCTCCATCTGTGTCATGTCCCACAGCCCACCTTAGAGCCTTCCTGCCTCTTTTCCTATTGGCATTTCAGGAGGGGAACACCTCTCAAGAGGCTGCTTTCCATTTGGTTTTGATTTCTGTCTCCTGCCACACTGCTATTCCTCCTTTACAACCTGCCATCTGTTTCTCAAGGGACAGCACGGTGACAAGGGCATTGCCTTTTCAGTGAAGGAACAAGGCAGTCCTGGCCGTCGTACCTCAGATGAGGCACTCAAAACCCTTGGCCTTGTGGACTTGGCATGAAACACCCCTTCTCCATCTTAAAAGCCATGAGTATGGCTGCATCCCCTCTGCCCGTGTGCTGTAGATGTTCAGCCTCCCTGTCCCCCCAAGATCTTGGCCTTGCTGTCCCAAAGCCCTTTGGCCCTGGGACACACAAACAGTCCCTGTCCTTGCCCATGCCCATGCCTTTTTCATCTGAGCTCTCCTCCCTGTATCGTGGACATTGGCCAGAGAGTTGAGTACTGGTGCCCGTTCACTTTGTAGAGCATTTGGCGCCATACAAGCAGCTGCCATGTCATTTCTGTCCCCAAGCAGCCAGCTGGCCGCTGGCACCGAGCGCAGGGTGCAAGACCCGAGCCTGCGGAGGGTTGGATGGCTCCGGTCCCAGGCGGCAGTGGGGACCCTGCGGGCATCCTACGGACAAAACTTCATTCTAGGATGGAAAGCAGGGGCAAAGCATCACATCCAAAAAGACCTGGGAGAGCATCATCCATGAGCCTCCAAAACTGTCCTCTCTGCATGCCCCAGGACTGGCCAACACCACGGTGTCTGGGTGAGCGGTGGCCACGTGGGGAATGGAGGGGGCTTCTCGAAGGGGGTTGAGCTGCCAGGGCGGGGGAATGAATAGCGTTTCTGTTCGGTGCAAAGGGCTTGGGTTTCAGCTCAGGGAGGGAGTCTGTGCTGGAGCAGCGGGAGAGGCCCTGGTTTACAAAACAAATAAACCACTGTGGTTTATAGGCACAAATAATCTGTTATTCTAAAGGGTCCAGGGATAATTTACCACCTGATGTCCAACTCCTCTACATTTTGAAAGGGAAGTTAACAAATGGAAGCTGAGACAGAGAGGGGGAAAAGCTGTTTTCCCAAAGCTGCTTTGTTTTTTAACTCCCTTAACCCAGGCTGGTTAAACCCAGCGTGGGGCGAAGGTGGCCACAGCTTGTGCCTGAGACCAGACAGCACGTCTGCGGAAGGGCTGGGGGTGCCGTTGTCCTGGCACTGCCCACACTGTCCCATGGGCTGGGGATGCTGCGTGCCGCTCATCCTGATGCCTCCGGGTCACCTTTCTCCCAGCCCCGGCCGCAGTGCCGGCAGGAACCCCTGGTGCGTCCCAGGATGTCCTCCTGCATCTGATTTGGGGTCAAACCCTGAAATCCTCAAAGGGCAAAAATAACTTAATTTTCTTTGGCAGCTCCATCTGATTCCTGACAATAATTGTGGCCACCCCTTCCCTGTTTACATGACATCATTCCAGCACAGTCTGTGGTGGTTAGAGTGGGCCTTTTTGTTTGGACTAATTTAATCTTTCCATTTTCGAAATTGCTGATTTTTATAAACAATTTTAAGCCAGAAGCTGAGCAGGATGCTCTGTTTCCTCGGAGTATGGCCCTTGCCTAGCACTGCTATGTGAAAACCCTATCCAGACAACAGCAATTCGTCTCTGAGATTCCTGGGAACAAAGCATAAGGAAAAAGGCAAGTATCTGACACACACAGTGACAAGTTCATAAGCCATCAGAGTGACTTAGGAGCTGGGATTTATCCTCTGGCAGCAGGGGAAAACACACTGTGACTGTGCCAGAGCCGTTCCTGCTGTGTGTGTGGTAGAAACATCAGGTCAACCTGTAACTGGGAGCAGCAGCAAGCTCTGGTTTTCTAACCTCTGAAGCCCAGGCCCACTAAGCTCCAATTTTTACCATTTTCCAGCTCATCCCATCAGCACTTTGCATTAGCATGATGTCTCCGTACGTGCTCAGTGGAACTAGAGCCACCCGGGATGGGTGACAGCCTTGTCTGTAGCGGGAGATCTCTCTCTGAGATGTCCTCATCACATATGCATCACATTGGGGTTCTTATCTCGCTGCTGGCTTTTAGGGACACACACAGACAGCAGACAGAAATGGAGGGTTGTGAGGTGCCAGGGGGTAACCAGCAGTGAGGGTCAAGCTCTCGTTGCTGATAAAGATAAGCCGTGCTGTGGGAAAAAAATTAGTTTTGGAAAGAGAGAGAAAAAAAAACCAGCAAAAACTCCTTGCAGGCTTGAAACACCCTTAATGACCCTGCTGACCCCGCTGTCTGCTCGCTCTGCTGCCTGTGAACCAGAGCAGGAGCCCAGGAAGGAGGAGTGTGTCGCTGGGGGTCCTGCTGTCAGAGCTGTCAGGTGGCCTCAAGAAGCTCCAGATGCTGGGCTGAGGTCAGCCGGGGACTCGGTGCTGCCCAGAGAGGGGCTGGCCAGTGGCACAGGGCCTCACGTGTATTTTGCAAACACCAGGACAAAGCCGGGCTTACCTCCAGGCTTGCCCCCAGACCAGTTTACAAGCCCAGTTGTAAAGCGCTGCAGGCTGCTGAGTGAAACGGGGCGCTGCCGGAGCTGGCAGGGTGTCTGCTCCATCCGGACGCGGGTGTGAGATGTTCCCGGGCTGAGATCCAGAGGCTGCAACCGTGCAATCCAGAGGCACGTAACAAGCGCCCAGTCCTGGTTAAAGAGCGACTGGGAGGAGGTGGAGACAGAAATCATCCCAGGCAGCTCCTGCACACCTGGGACAGGCACAGAACATCCCTGGTAGCAACCAGGAGGGGACCACGACCCACGATGGTGTTATAGGGTCTATCCCAGGGTGTTGCATCCACCTGTGGTGATGGGAGCCTGGCAGCACCTCCTGCCCCATGGCTCTCAGGGGTCCCATTGGAGGTGTAGCCGTGGCTCCTCTTGCCTTGCAGCAGAACCAAACCATGGGCTGCACTTCCCTGCCTTCCCTGCAGGCTCTGGCCAGGAGGAAAACACTAGATGGCAGGTTGAGGCCATCGCTGAGCTCCTAGCTGCCAGTCCAGCCGCAGAACAGGGTGGTGTGGCATCGCTGATGGCTTGTAAGGTTGTGCTGGCCCTGTCAGCTGGGTCTCCGAGATGGGGCGGGTGCAGGATCCTTTCGGCTTTTTTTGGCTGCATGGTTTGATGAAACTTCTTCAAAACTCTTCCCCTTAGGCCACTGGGCCTCCGCCAAATTGGGCAGAAGTTGGCAAGGAGGTTTGGGAGGAGGACTGACAGCTATGCAGGCAAGGTGATGGCCTGAACACTGTATTTGCAGAAAGCTAGGCTGAAAACTAGAAAGGCAGATTATTTCAATCCTGCTCTGGAACCCTTGTGCCCCTTCCTGCAGGTGCTGCCTCTGCTCACCATTGCCACCCCAGTCACTTCTGAGCTGCCCAACATAAACTGGAAGTAGCCACACATGTGGGATGGGAGCAGGACCCCATATCCCCAGAGCGGAGGGCAATGCACCCCAAAATACAGCCCCCGCCAGCCCCCAGCCAGCCCTCCCCACGAGACCTGTTTTCTCTGCAGCGCCCGGGTGCGGAGCACAGCACCCTCTGCAAGGTCCCACACAAACTGGGACAAAATGGGGTTCCTGTCCCAGAAACCGTTGTTATTTAAGGAGTGACTTTTGAGGAATATTTTTTCCTTTCTGCTTTTATTAAATCTGTGCAAGCTGCAATCCCAGATTTATTGCTATCCAGGGATCCAGCTGGCACATGAGGGGCTGATTAGAGACATGCCAGGACTTTTTAAGGACAGGGACAAGAGGTAAGGCCATCCTCTAGCACGACACTCGCAGTGACCAGGCTTCTGTGTGTCTGTAATGTAGTTTGTAGCCACTTGGTGTCTCTGAGTGCTGCCAGGAGCTGGGGAAAATCGGGGAGCAAGGCAGGGAAGCGGGATGCAGAGGTCTGAGCTTTAGGTCAGTGTTGGCCAGTAAATACGCAGAGCTGCTGGTGAGCTGTGCTTCCCTGCAGCCCTTTGATTTCTGGAGCAAAACGCTGTTAAAACAAAGGCGATGGGAGCTGTGGGATGCTGGTTCTCGGCTGCGAGCTGAGTTCAGTGTAAAGCCCTGTCCGGAGAGGGGCTGGTCGGCTCCGAGTTTGTTATCCGCTCCTGGGATTTTGACTTTAAAGAGAAGCCAATGGCTGGGACACGGCTTTCTGCAGGCCAATTTTGAAGATTGGAGGCCTTCCACATCAGCCGTGGCTGAACTCCTGAACTCCTACACACTTCCCAGAGCTGCAGCCCAGCCCTGGGTTGGCCCTGGCTCCAGGGAAAGCTTTCTCCCCTGGAACCCCTTGGGACATCGTGGGACATGGCTCCCCAGGGGTGGCTTTTTCACCCATGGAGCCTCCATCATTCTTGGCATTTACTAATTCAAAGCAGGCGCTCGGACCATGCCATTTCAGGTACCAAGAGCCAGCGGAAGAGACATCCAAATAATCAACAAAAGTGACAAAAGCGCGTGTCTGGGCTGTGCAGGCAAAGAGCAGATGATTCAAGGGGGAGCATGGTATGACTGGAGAGCAATATTCAGTGAGAAATCCCACACGGGCTTGCTCTGAAAAGGGAAATCTGCCGACACTGCAACCGTTTTTTGAGCATTCCTCAGAGAGGGGGCTGTGGTGAGAGCTTGGAGCCAGGGGGTTTGGGTGAGGAGTGGGGTTGCCCCCATGATGCAGGGTCCTGCCCCCCCGTACCATCGCATCCCCCCGGCATCCCTTGGCACAGCACACAGGAGCAGGATCAGTCCTTCCAGGGGTCTTCACCCACAGATCTGAAGTCATCGGGATGCTTGGGTCCCAAACGGGGCAACCCGGGACTCACTCCTGCCCAGGGGGCCGGTGGGGGCTGTTGGGGAGCCGCGGTGGCCGGGGCCGTGCCTCAGCAGAAGGGAATGTTCTTCTTGAGAAATTTTAAAGGCAGCCTGAAACGCTCGCTCCAAATCTCATGAGTCACCTACCGCCGCACATGTGGGCTCCGCCGCAGCCAACATCCCTCTGCGCCAACAGCAACACGGCGTAGCCTAGCAATCGGGAGCAACCCTACAATAATAAACCAGAGGGAGAAGCTCCCATCACCCTATACAGCAAACCCATATAAGATAATTATGTTTCATGAGGATTTTCCAGCAGGCAGTGGCAGGGTCTGCAGTGGTAAGAAGGGAAAGTAGAGGCAAAGTATTTGATGAACCCTCAAGGTCAAGGGCTCTGTCTGTCTGCTGCTCTCACACCTCCACCATCTTTTTTCCTTCCTCATCCTCCCCCCATCCATCTCTCTCTAGTAAAGCTTTTTTTTCCAAATCCCTCTCATGGGATGGCCTTGCATGTCCAGCAGCTTTTGCAGACTGCCACGTGGAGCCCCTCAGAGCCCTTCCCAGCCGCGCAATGTCCCCAGAGCCCAGCTGATGTCAGTCAGAGCTGCTGGCCCTGGCTGGACCGCATCGGCAGCCAGGTCCACATGCTGCCGAACGGCAGCGTGAGCCTCTCCAGGGACTGCAGCAGGCTCTGAATCAGGCCTTGACTGCGCGGTGCATCTTGTCTGGACAGTGCTTTGGCATGTTGTTGGCTTTAACTAAGCCCCTCCTTGAAATAGAAGCATACAGTTGAACATCGCCTTCTGCACAGGATGCTTCCCTCCACCACGGCCGAGGAAAGGGGCAATTACTCTGACCTGGGGAAAATATTTCATCCTGAAACTTGTTTGTCCTTGCTGTTGGAAAAGACTGATTCTTGGAAAGAGATACAGGGCAGCTCTCCGAAACATCCCCGTAAAGAGGAATAGTTTGTTGCCTCCCGCTCATTCAGTCCCACAGCCGGGCTGGCTCCAGGCGTGGGAAGAGGTGCAATGTGGGAAAACACCAGCTATTAGTGTCTCCGAGTGCCTGGTTCAGTGATGAAAAGAAGCACCATTAAATGTTCTAAAATAAGGTATAAATTAACTGGCCTGGCTATGGTCATTTATGATGTCTTTCAGGTTAAAAAATGGTCCTCATTTCTAAGGATTTAGAGTCCCCACCTGCCTTTAATGGGACTATTCTCCTTACAGCTATCGCCGTAGGTAAAGACTTAAAGTCAAACAATAATTACTCCCAGGAAAGAAACACTGTTTTCTTGTCATGTTCCATTAAATAGTTCACAGCATGAGCCAAAGAATTAATGGCCTTATTATCTGGCCTTCAAAATATATCATATTAAAGAGGAGAAGGCAGCTCTGAAGAACAGAGAAGACACTGGGGATGCCACTGCCCTGGACGATACAGCTGCTGTTGGGATGTTTAATATCTTTTAGCTCAGCACTGGCTTGGTCACCAAGGGATGGAGGGTGGTGGTGGGAAAGGACCCTGGACCAGGAGAGGTGGCCGGGCAGATCAGAGGTGTGCCCTCCCCACTGGGATTTGCTTTCTGCAGAGATGAGGTTTATTTCTCATCCTCGGTGTGTGCCATCGGCTCCGTCCCGGCTTCGCCCAGGGGGGGTGAGTTGCGGTAGGTATTTGTGCTGCTACATGAGGGCTGGCATCCACACGTCTTTGCACGACGGCAGATGTCGGCTCGGGAAGCGAATGTGCCGCAGCCACGTGCTGGCAACAGGAACCTGAAATTCGTTTGATTAATGCGCGTTGTTGTTGTTTCCCCTTGAGCTGGAGAACCTGGCAGCCTCCGAATGGTTTGGAAGTACATCAAATCCCCCAAGGAAGCGAGACAGAGTTTCCAGCCCTCCCCCACCACTTCAGGGCTCTTGGTGGAGAGGATTCGGAGCCGTTCGTCTCCCAGACACCTGCAGACACACTCAGGCGTGTGCACATAGGTGCAGCGCTGGCAGCTGAATTCCTCATGGCCAAAGGGCTGCATATTCCACCTTTCTGCCTCTCTGAGCCTGGGGATTAAGAGATTTGCTCAGCGTTGATGAAGTGTGAGCAGTTCTAGGATGGCTCTGATTATGCCCAAGGGCTCACAGTTCAGCTTGGCCATTCGTGACAACAGGGGAAGATGTGGCAGGGGAATGCCCTGACCAGATCCCTGTTTCCCATTACAGAAGCCCCTGTAGAGAGATCTCAAAGTTCAGCTGATGGCACAGACCTTGGTTCCAGGGTCTCATGTGGATGCACGAATGGATGGATGCCATCCCCCCGGCTGAGCTGGGGCTCACTGCACTGCCAGAAATACATGGCATGACTGTGGCTGGCTCAATCCTATAAACCTCTTCTGCTGTTTTTGTTTCGTAGTTAGCCTCCAAATAAGGGTTGATACAGAGTTTTTTTGGCTTTTCATGAATATTAAATTGCAGAGTGGAAATGCAGGGAAAATCACTCATGGCTGTCACGGGCCTGTGTCCGTGCTGCCTCATTCATCGATCTTTAATTAGTGTAAGGACAGGTTTGCCAACATTTTCATCCCTTCATTTTATGGGGTCAGTGGTGAGAACGAGAGCCTTCTGCGTTTTTTATTTTTTCCCTTGCTCAGGTGGGGACCTCTGCTGCTGAACGCTGGCAGAGCTTTGGCATGGAGCTGGATGGGTTTATGCCATCTCCTCCGTTTCTAGCTCGATGGCTTGTTTCCCCTCAAGGGTGTCACTGAGAGGCGCTCCCTGATGAAGATGGATGCAGGACCCTTGCACCATCCCAGGATGCTACATGTTTGCTGCCGAGGCCGGAGAGGAGAAGTAAAGGGAAGGAAACCACCGTCCAGCTCATAACCATGATGCTCGAGCCAAGTGGTGCCTTGGCCACCCCAGAAACACACACGGCAGCATCCTAGACAAGACCTCATGCAGCCCATGCAAAGTCTGGAAAGGCAAGAGATAAAGGGCCGGTTGTTTTTTGTTTTCCTTCCTCTCCTCTCTTCTCCGTCTGTCTCATGAGCTGGCAGAGACCAGTGCCGTTTTAATCAAATTTGGCACATGGTGAGAGGAAAAGAAGGAAGGCAGGGAATCGTAGGAGGCTAGGAGACCTCTGGAAAGGCAGGTAGAGGGAAGGGAGACAGGGAATTAGAAAGCCTATTCTGGATCCAAGCAGGGAGAAGATATCTGGAGCAAACCCTTCTTGAGACCCACATCAGCGGTGAGCAGCCCCATGGAACTGGCTGAGGATGTGCCGCTCCCCTTGTTATTCCTTTTCTTCCATTCCTTGTCCACTGCTGTGTTCTTTCATCACTCATTCCCGTATATTTGCTGGCTGTTCTCACCTCCAGGATGGTGCCTCCTACCCAGAGTGGATGCATTTTGCCCCAAACCATGGTTTCAGCTAAAGGTGCATTTTTTGAACTCAAGAAGGCTGTTTGGGGAGCGGTTTTTAAGCAACTCCATTGTGTTGGAGCAAAGTCTGAGCTGACTCCATCTGCATTTACCTGGCCTTCTGTCCCAGAAAGCTTCCCTCTGGCCCATGTGTCTCTCTGGACTCTCTTCCAAATGTGTCAGGCAGCCCAGGAGAACACAAAACAGAAAGGAAATAAATCTTTATAATATTACTTCAAGGTTTTACTTTTTTTTAAGGTTCTGCTGCACCAGTCCTAGCAGAGCAAATGTTATCTTTCCCTTCTGGGTGGACATAGCAGCTGTAATATTTTTAATAGCACCTTCCGAACACCAGTCTAGAAGGCTCATTTTTATATGCTTTGGTCTATATTGATTTCTTTACCTATTTCTGTTTCAGTACCGATATTGCTGAAAAACTTAAACAACTTTGAAGACAAAGGGGCACTCTGCTGCTGATTCGTTTTCCGCTTCAGCCCGATGACATTCATCAGGTTTGCATGATCTTTTCATTAAGGGGGCTAGGCTTAATGACACTTTACGGTTGAAAAATATCTCTGCAGGCTTGCAGGGTACTTACAGCACACGGCCCTAATCCAGCAAACGTAATTATACTCGAGGCAGTGAACCCAGCTAAGGACAGTGGGACGCCTTGGAGTGACACCAGACACGCATGAGCACAGATGCTGTCGGGGTAGGAAATATCTCCTTTGAAATCAAACCCAGAAGGAAGCTCTGGGTGCCAGCAGGCAGCGCTGAACCTATTTACGTTACCTAAAAAATTGTTGACACATGAGGTGTAATCAGTACGGTGTTTTGCAACATTTTCAAAAATTTTGCTTTTAATTCTTTTTCGATTTCTTCAGGCCCTGGCGATGTTGTGGCTTGGGTTTGTTTTGTTTATTCTGCTTCTTTTTTAATTTTCAAAATGTTCTTTTTTTTTTTTTTTCCCTGCTTAGAGGGATCCTCTCCGCCTTCCTCCTACTCCATGGAGGCGACTAAAAAGTCAAATTGCAAGAATGAAAAGAAAATCAGGCTCTTCTTACAGCTTTAGGATTCACCAACTAATATTCCCACAGTTCGACTGGGGCATAGGAAAATGGAACATTATCCAGAAACTCTCTTGGATTTCTCTGGGTAGGGAAAAATATAAAGCTAATGCCCTCTTGTGGCTCCTTACAGCAAAGTGTTAGTGGAGTTGTCTCACCTTTTGGTTGTTATGGGGTAGGAAAGGTAATAGGGTTGTGTGTCCCCCCCTCTTCTCTTAAACGTGATTTTAAGGGCTGTAGACGGACGGTGGTGCTTGGCTCACACCTACGAGGGAAGCCCAGGGCATCTCCTGAGCCTTGGGCAGGGCAGCGACAGGGGATGCCTCGTTGGCTGGGCTGGGATGAAGGCAGCAGACCTCATCTCTAAGGCAGCAGACCTCATCTCTAAGGCAGCATCCCAGCTCCTGGCCTTGGCAGGCTGGTTTTTTTGCCAGAAATCAGTAGTTTTAGAAATATTGAAGTCAGTTTTGCAGATTTGGAGGCAGTCCAAAAAGCATGGTGTTTTTATCCCAAGGAAAAACAGCCTGAGGGCACCAGGGATGGAGAAACCCACTGCTGGTCACCCAGCGGTCCATCCACAATGTCCATCCAATCCAGCAGACAATTCAGGAACATTTATCCTAAATAAATGAAATGATTGGGGGGGTTTCATCAAAGCCCACTTCTCACTTGGTTTTGAACTGCTCTGAAATGTATAATTGTTGCCTCTCCTTGGTGCAAGGCACCCAGTGACACCTCCAAGTACATCTGAAATATTTTTTAAAACATGGACATTAACATATAATAACAATAATAAAAATTCTCTGTATTTCAGAGCCCATATGCCTGCTCCCACACCAGCCTTCCAGGAAAGACCTCCATCCGCATCTGTTTCTGATTAAACATCATTGGGTTCCAGCCCAAAATAACTTCAAAGATTTATTGACTTCCATGATTTCTAAATAGCTCCCAAAGAGCAGCGGAGAGCCCGGCATCGGCTCTGCTAACCCGGTGGGATGAGACAGCACTCTGCGCTCCTTATCCTGCAGATTACCAGAATATGAAGCCAATCGTTCCCTGATTGAATGTTAACCTAAAAATACTATGACCATGAAATTTTAGGAATTTAGGACTAGTACAATTGCTGAGCAGATCAGAGATCAAACCAATGGTCTACATTACCCAATCTCCTACCCCAGCAGTGACCTCCCATTGCCTGTGAGAAGTTCCCATCCATTAGAGGTTAGTGTCCTAAAACAGGAGGACTATATTTCCTCCTTGCATTTGTTTCAGTCCTTCTTCTTGTAAGTGGACAGTCTCTCTCTCTCCAAATAAATGCTGAGCATCTGACTAAGCCCCCCGAGTATCCGGTGGCTGAGGGTGCTACAGGCTCTGGGATCGGCATCACTGCTGAGATAGTTCTTCAATTATTTTTTTTTCCTCCATGAAAAATTTCAGCAACACCAAGTTTTCTGTCAAAATGCTACTTTAGAATTTTTGTAGGTGTATTTTCAATCTGTAGTTTTCCTCTATGAAACCTCCGAGCACCAGAAATTGTGAAGATTTTAACTTTAAAAGATAAGGTTTTTCACTTCTGGCTTTTTGGCAAAGACTCAAACTTATTTTCTTAGGAAAAGTGTGAGCTGAGAGAGGGCAAAGTTCCTTTTGTGATCACGCCACACACCATCAGGACGATGCTTACAAAAACAACAGTGGAAGAGCTCAGGCATCTTAGCCAAACTGCAGACGTCCGATGGGCTGGTCCCCGCTGCGGGCAGGGGCACGCTGCTGGGCTGGAAGCCAGGAGCATCCACCATCCAGCTCTTTGCTCTACAAACATCCCCTGGGGAGAGCGTCTGCTTGAGTCCTCCCTGCTGGGATGAGCCTTGCCTGCCCCTTACCATCTGCCCAAGAAAACCCTTCCCTCCCAGGCATCCTTCTGTGGTCTTGGCTGCTCAATGGCCAGGATAGAAATGGGTCCTGTATGGACATGAGCAGCTGTGATGAGGCTGGGCTGTGATATTCTGCTCTGAACTGCACACCAGCTCCCAAATCTGGGAGGAATTGCCCCATAAAGCAGCAGGGAAATTGCCAACTGAGTCCTCATTTGGTGAAGAGCAGCCCCAGCACCATTTCTCCTTGGCTTGATTGGTGAGATCTTTCAAGACACCATATAATGGCTCAGGATTACCAAGCGTGGGACTGTTTAAGCAGAGCCCTGGGGTCTTTGACTCCCTCATAGGGAAAAAGTAGAAAGTTCTGACAAGATAACACCTGGAGGAGCCCCTGGACGTGTCCACCAAGAAGGGGATGTTGGGGGAAGAAGCAAACAGGGAGTTTGGCAGGGAGGCATCACACATCTGGCCCTCCGAGACTGTACATGCAGTCCCAGTACTCTCTGCTTATTTCTCACTTTTTCCTTTCTTAAATGTCCACTTAAGGCAGAAAAATGGCTGAGAAAAGAAGAATGATAGAATTCTTTGGCCACGGGCCTGAAGAGTATCTGTCTGACTGATGGTGATGCTGGGAGGGATGTGCCCAGCAGCAGCGGGGGCTGCAGAGGAGCTTTTCCAGGGTTTCTTTTATCGTGGCTCATGTTTGAAAGGAGATGCTGTGGGAGTGGGAGGCAAGCAGATGGACAGCTGCGTTTGATGGCTGGTGGTGGGACTGACGGCAGAGATGCCATGATAAGGGGAATGGTGGGGGGTCCAGAAGGGAATTTGCAGCCTCTCGGGATGTTTCTGGTAGGATTTCCCTCTTTTCTTCCAGGCTCTGCTCAAATCAGGGTGCTGTTTTCTGCCTTGAAAGCGGAGGCTCCTTAGAGGGGCTTTTCTTTCTCTCAACCAAATATAGATCTACTAAAAAGCATAGCTCTGGTCTCTGCCAAGAGCTCCATTTCCGTAAGGATTTCAGGGACTATTTAGTGTCTCCATTTCCTGGGAAACTCTCTCCAAGAGCTTTATGCTGGTCCTCCCTCTCTTCGCGGTGGGTCTGTGGGGAGGAGGTGTGTGGGGTGAGCACCGAGACTCCTGGACCGAGGATGGTGGATGCTCTCATCCAGCTGCACTGGTGCTGGGCACCACGTCCAAGCTGCGACTCCCACACTACGAAACACTGGGCTTCCTCCAGGCCCTGCCATGTTTCTTTTTTTTCAAACTAAAGAAAGACTGAGAGCGTTTTTCACTGAGTTTTGCTCCCACCGACTGTGCTGGAATTGGGGGGTGCACATTTGATTTCCATGGGGATAAAATCACGGAGCGGGTGAGCGGCTAGACACCGGGTAATGCCCCATCCCTGGAGGGGTTCAAGACCAGGCTGGATGGGGCTTGGAGCAACCTGGTCTAGTGGGAGGTGTCTCTGCCCAGGGCAGGGGGAGGGACTGGATGATCTTTAAGGTCTCTTCCAACCCAAACCATTCTGTGATTCTGTAATGTCAGCCTGATCTAACACGCAGTCACTCTGATGGGTTTGCAGCAGAGAGAAGGTCTGGGGGAACGACTGTGCTTTGCACAAGCGAGAGCTCTGCTGGGTCTCCCTGCTACCGAGCAAACCTCTGCGAGTGGGGCAGGAGGGTGCTGCTGCCCCCCCCATGCCTGCCGAGAGGGGACGGGACTGTTTCCCAGTTGCTGCTGCTCTCAGACAAAAAAAAGAGATGGAAAAGCCTCCGTCCTCATGCCTCTTTTGTGGCCTGGACAATGTGAGTCATGCTGAGTGCTGGGGGCATCCAATGCTGCTGCCTGCTGTCCCCCCCCTTCCCCTAGCACCGTGGCTGCTTCTTTGCCTCACCGATGTGGCGAGGCAATGCTTCTGCCTCGGGTTCAAGGTGGGGAATCCAGAGGGACACACGGGAGAGGACAGAAGGACAGCCTCCAGCAGGCAATGGGAAGGAGAACAAGCCCCCAAAGAGCTCAGAGCAGAGTGAAAGGAGCTGGAGCATAGCAGAGGGCTCCAGCAGGAGCATTCCCAAGCCTCCGGAGCAGCAGTGGGACAGAGGAGTAAATTCGACACATATTTTCCATCCTCAGCTATCCACATTGCCCCTAACCTGATCCCAATTAGATATACAGAGGCAGCTGCCAAGGAACTTTTATGACTCATTTGAAAGGGAGCCTGCAGAAGAACCGCGCATTCGGATCCAGCTGTCTCCTCTCTGCTGTTGTTTGGGGAGGACATTTGTGCTTGCTTAGCTCACCTAGGAAAGAGCCAGTGGGCCCCTGGACACAGGGGAAACTGGTTGGCAGCCCAGCCTGGGAACATGCTGTGTATGTTCCCCTTAAAAAAGAAGGGAGAGAGGGAGCTGAGCTGGCAGGAAGCACGACTTGGGCTCTGGAGGTGTGGGCAGCAGCTCCATGGGACCCTCCTCAAGGCATTGCCTTTCATCTTCCCAGCCTTGGCTGCAAACAGAGCTATTCCCCATTGACCACTGGGGACCCCAAACCACTCCAGGGAGTGGAAATCACTGGGGCTGGGCAGCTTCCCTCTCGTTCATGGGGCTGAAACCCTCACCTCTTGCAGAGGCACCAGCAGAGGTGAGATGCAGAGCATTGAGTGCAACCTAAGAGCGGGCTGATGCTCAGCAGGTGGGTCTAAGCGACACGGTCCAACCTTGCTCTGGGAAATCCCAGGTTGAAGGAGACCTGAAGCCCACGTCCATCTCTTACAGCAGCCAGACAACACTGCCGTGGAGGCAGGTGGAGGACTGTCACAGCAGAGGGTGTGCCTACTCATATTAACTCTCGTCCTGGTCTTTAATAATTACACCAGATCAACTTAAACCCTGAAGAGCGAGATTGAAAATCCTTTCCCAAATGCTTGCTGTTATTGTAACTGCAGTGATCCGTGCTATTGCCGTGCTCCGCAAATTGCCTGCCTGTCCCCTGCTGTGCTTTAGGTATCAGCTGTTCTGGGACTAGGTGCTCAGGATGTTTTTAGTTGGAATTGGGCAAAGAGCTAGAATACGATGAATATTTTGTGCCAGGAGTTCAGAGGCTGTCAGGCTAAGCTTTGTTGGCAAAATTCATCATTTCTGATTCCAGTCTGGTACCAGAAAACAAGAGGTTTATTTTGAAAGCTGTGATTTTGAAACAAAACAAACCAACAGCCCCCACCTCGCGTGAGAGAGCAGAGCAGGCTTGTGGTGGCACTTCATTGCTCAAAATGCAGTTTTACAAAACTGGTCTGGAGATGCCCCAGTCCCCGAGCTGCCTGACCTGGCAGGGTTGACTTTCTGAGCAAGTCCCCTGACTTTTAAACATTTTACTTTCATTATGCAACTGGTCACATTTTCCCTCGATACCTTGAAAATTTTCACTAATTGGAATTGCCCTTTTACCACCCACCTCTAAAATTCAGTATCTGTGATACGTCTTTCACTCAGCTTTTCAAGTTTCTGAAGCCCTGCCATTCTCTTAGCTTATATTTTCCTAGCGTTTCAAATAAGTGCTATTAAACGAAAGCTGAGACTCTTATGAAATCACATGATTCTGGGAAATGGATCTTTAAGAAAAGTACCTGCTAACCTGAGACCCTTCCTAGCAAGTGCCGTCATGTCCCACGAGCCCAGGTGGGATCCTGCTGACATCTGCATCTTCTGCACTATCAGGGCAGGGATTTACACATTCAGAAGCCGGAGCGGCTCCAGCAGAGCTAATTACCCCTGGAATCACTGTGATGTGCTCCTGGGCAGGGCTGTGCCGGCAGCTGATGTGGAAGAATGGGCATTGGCTACGATGGATGGATAGATGGATGGATGGACAAATGGATGGATGGATGGATGGATGGATGGATGAGCTTCATGAGCAGGGTCTGGAGGGTTTGCACCACCCCGGATCTTCCCCTGGGATGGGATTACAGAGTCACAGAATCACAGCATGATACGGGGTTGGAAGGGACCTCTGGAGATTGTCTAGTCCAACCCCCCTGCCAAAGCAAGTCCACCTAGAGCAGGTTGTACAGGAACATGTCCAGGCGGGTTTTAAATGTCTCCAGAGAAGGAGACCCCACCACCTCCCTGGGCAGCCTGTTCCAGGGCTCTGCCACCCTCAAAGTGAAGAAGTTCCTCCTCATATTTAGTTGGAACTTCTTATGTACAAGTCTGTGCCTATTTCCTCTTGTCCTGTCACTGGGCACCACTGAGAAAAGACTGGCCCCATCCTCTTGACACCCACCCTTGAAGTATTTACAGGCGTTGATCAGATCCCCCCTCAGCCTTCTCTTCTCCGGACTAAAAAGACCCAAGTCCCTCAACCTTGCCTTGTAAGGGAGATGCTCCAGGCCCCTCATCATCTTTGTAGCCCTCTGCTGTACCGTATCCAACAGTTCCCTGTCCTTTTTGAACTGGGGAGCCCAGAACTGGACACAGTACTCCAGATGGGGCCTCACCAGGGCAGAGTAGAGGGGCAGGATAACCTCCCAATTTCCCAGTTTCTAGCACGCCCCTCTCCCCCTCCTCGGGGCAGGGCTGCCGCGCACGACACCGAGCCCAGCACACCAGCGCCCAGCCGGGGATACCGCGGGGTTTTTGGGGCCGGTTGGCTCAGGGCCTGCCCGGGCAGCCCTCCGCCGAGAGGACGGCAGCCGGCATCACTAGATGGTGCTAACGCTTGCGTTTTCCCGAGCTCCAGAAGCAGCGGAGCAGCGCCCGGGCAGCGGGCACCCGGCGGGCCGGCGCCGCGGGGATGCTGCGGGGGAGTCCGGGGGGGGGGGTCCTCGGGCATCGCTCCTCCGGTCTTGCCGTTAATAGTAGCGGTGGTGAGGAAGATGCTCCGCTCGTCTCCAGGCTCTCAAGGGGAAGGGCCTGGGCTCAGCACGTTGCAGGATGCGTCCCCGAGGTGTTAATGGGAACCTGCCCGTTCTGCTCCTGCTGCCTTCGAGGCTGTAGGTGCTGAGCCTGCAATGGGGCGCTGGGATCCCCGTTCCCTCTCTGCATCAGTTTGCGCTGACTCAAACCCTGCCCAGACATGGGTTTGTCGAAGCCAAAGGAGCAAATCTGCAGCATGGGTCGGGCCAACTGGCTGTAATTCCCAGTTGGTGCTCCCTGTGCTGGTGATGAGCTGGGAACACACACACATGCACGCACGCACACACGCCTCCCCAGAACCCCTACTGCTGGAGCACAACCTTTTCAGGTCCTGTCCTTCCATCACTGGTGGAGTCAGGCATTCAAATGAGAGCTTGTGGGATGGGGACTTTCGCTCTTGTGAAAGGATCACTGGCTTTTGGGAGGTCCTCTCCAAATGCCTGGCTGATCAGGCACAGCCTGAGCTACAGCTGGCTGACCTTACTCCTCCTCGCTGGGTGAATGGCCCTGGGGAGGTGCTGGGGCACAGGGAGGAGGGAGCAGGGCTCACCCACACAGCTGACTCAGTGCTGATAAGCTGCCACAGCCAGACACTTAACAAATGTGTCTGGGAATGTCGTGTTTCTGCTCTCCAGGAACACCTCACATCTTGCAGGGCTGAGCTCAAGGCACAGAGCTGCCCCTTGTCCCTTGGAGGAAATTGGTGCTTCAAAAATGGGGCTGATGCACCCAGAGGGTGCTGAGAGGCTCATCGTAATGGCATGAATTCCCAGCAGGCAAGGAAGTCATGGTCAGTAGTCCCATCCTGCAACATCAGCTGAGGCTGTGGTCACTCTCACACAGGGTGGCCAGTCCCAGCCCCGGGATGTGGCCCAGGGTGCAGAAAGCAGCAGGGATGTTCAGTCAAGAGCAGGAAATCTTCCATGGGGAGAGAGCATGGGCGCACTTTGTACCCTGCCCATCATCCAAAGAGGTTCCAACTTCTGCAGGGATGGAGAGATTGTTGCAGGAAAAGGTATCTAATTGTAATTTTTCTTGTGGAGTCAGACAAGATATGGATATTTCAAGTCTCCCGAGAGCCCTGTTGGGAAGGGCAGGGATGACAGAGCACCTGCAACAGAACCAAAGCAAGGCCTCTGCTGAATTCTCAGCTTTTTCCTCCTACTTGCTCCCACCCTCCTCTGCAAGTAAACCCTGCAGAGTATCATCTGCTCAGCCATGGAAGTGATGTATTTGAGGCCAACACATAGGTCCCTGTAAGAGCTCACAAGGGAACCCAGAACTCTGCCCCATTTGTGAAAAACCCCAGCTTTGCAGGTCATGGTCTCAGGCAATCTTCACACCACTTGCAGTGCAAATGCCAGTGCCGCCATCCGAGTTGTTCTTGCTCTTTGAAGCCAACTGGAGCCAGAAACACAGAAAAGTGAAGGAAACCACATAGGGAGACCTAGAGAAACCTGGGCTCAGATGCCAGCTCTCACACCAACCTCACCCACCTCATGGTGACACCAATAGGTCTCTTTCAGGATGGAAAAACCCTTCAACGGCATTTACAGTGCAGGGAAAGAGGGACATCATTTACCTTCAGCAGCTGACACCACTTTGCTGCAGAAGGTTACCTCTGGCTAGGTGAGTGGTTTTGGCTGTTTGATCAGACACATGGGAGTAATTAGCAACCTGATTTTAGGGTCTAATCATATCAGGCTAAGCAAATAGGCACCTGACATCAAATCAAAAGCTTTTCTCCTCACACTGTGTTCAAAGGCAGAGAGGATGCAGGGAGGAGGAGGAGGGCTGAGTGGCTGCTTTTTCCATGCTGAGGACTCCACACGCTGTCATATCTGGTGCCACATGCCAGCTCTGTTTCATGGGCTCCTCTCCCCGGGCTCCTCCACCTCCCATAGGGCTCACGTAGCCGTGAGTCATTGCAGCCATCCCTGCACCACATCCTCCGAGACAAACCCGCACAGGAGAAGAACCGAGAGAAGCCCAGGGCATTCTCTGAAGAGGTTGCTTTCTCATGACTAAACATCAATGTACAGAAAAAAAGAACCAGGACCACAAATTTACTTAAAAACCATCAATGACTCCTCAGCCTGGAGGAAAATCTGGTGTCAATGTTGTGGTGCAAAGCAGATTCAGGGAGAGCAGTCGCTTGTGTTGGTGAGATCTAAACACATCTCCTTTCAAAGAGCTTCCTTTAGTGGCAAATAATGACCTGGGCAGCAGGGACGTCTGCTGGGGTGGCCTCTGAAAGGACAGCTTCTTGGCTTTATTATTATAAATAATGATTTATTTATTAGCAGCTCCTTTTAGCATCCAGGAGAGGAGCAGCTGGGATTGTGCTGACATGCAAACTGGTGGGGAAGCTTCAAATCAGGTCCCCTTCTCCGGGCTGGTTGGGGCACAGGCAGCCCAGGAGTCACTGCCAGGTGAGTGCCCTGCGATGGGGTCACCAGCACCTTTCTACAACTAATTAAAAATCCTCTCCAGCCTGTTAGCAGGGATGCTCATCTTTTGCTTTATCATCCCCCTTCTCCTTGGGTTTGAGGGTGGTTAGAGAAGTGTAAGGAACAGGCAAGATAGAGAGTTATTGGAGGCATGGCTGGATGCCAACAGCCCTTGTAATTTTGTTAATAGACTAATAGAGGAGCAAACGAAGCCATTGTAGGTAATATTAACGCTGCACAGTCCCGTCATGGTCAGAAACGTTTCAGGCGACATCATCACTAAATTTTCTTCTGCAGGATCTTATTTGCCCTTGGTTATGTCAGGACTGGGCTGGTGTTGGCAGTGTTTTCAGTTCTTTAGTGAAGTTTGATTTTTCTTTTAAATGAGCAGGCATTAATGGACTGTTTAAGTTCAGTTTTTAATGATCTGATGTAATGTAAAGGAGCAAGCTCAGAGTCTGGTTGGGGATTTGTCTCAGGTGTTCAAGTTGTGGCACTGAAGGCGAAGGTGTTAACCCCCTGGTTTTAGCTGTCTCGGAGAGGCAGACAGCCCCGGGGCTCCCCCGGAAACCTGCCCTGCACGAGCACTGGGGTGTCCCGGCACTAAGAGGGTGGAAAATCCATATGACAAGCCAGAAATGCAAATAGCGTGCTGAGAAATGTTGAGAAATGGCTTTAGCAGAGGAGTTATCCCATGATGTAAGCCCTGGAAGTGCAAATAGCCAGGTTGCACCGGAGAAAGCCATCAGCGTTACTTCGCTTCTTACATTTCCCCATGGCTCGTGCTGCCTGGGATTGCTTTTGCCATCTTGTTGGTCTTTAAGGTCTCTTCCAACGCTAACCATTCTATGATTCTATGATCTTTCCCCGTTTCTCAGGCAGCATTGGGCAGCCGATGGCAGGACAGGGATGGGAAGGGTCACACTCTAAGGGTGGGAGAAATTGCCCTGTGCACAGCCTGGGATGTCACCCACATGCTACTTTCAGGATGCAAAAGTTGTTTGGAGGATGAAGTTGCAGCCTTGAGACGGAAGTGCTCGGTGGCTGCGACACCTCTTGCAAAAATCATTTCCCTTTTCCTGCTCCTGTGTGGCATTTGGGAGGGAAGTGCTGGAAATCAGGATGTCTGCCCCGGGGAGGAGGCAGACGGTGGTGGCTAATTTTAGTCACCTTTTCTAGAAAGACTCTTCCCAGTGAATGACACGGCGCTAACTCACCTACTGCCAACAGCAGGTACCCTCCTCGCTTTGTGCCCCCAGGCTGTAAAATGAAAGATGTGCCAGTGCTAGTTGTAAATGAAAACCCTCTGTTTCAACTTTCCAGCTGTGAAATGGGAGGGGGAGATGCAAAAACTTTTCTGAACTTCCCTCTCCTTCAGTTATTTTACAACACGCTTTAATGTTGGGTATTTAAAGAAACAAACAGTTCTCTATGACCATCTAGCCCCTTCTTTTTTCTCTTCCTACTCTTGATAATGAGGACTAGAATGACGGACCATGATAGATACAGCCATTTCCCCACTGATGCAAACTGGGGAGGAAGAGGCCGTCTGATTCCTGGAGAAATGGCAGTAAAAAAGAGAAAAATAGAGAGAAAAAAAAAAAAGTAAAGCAGACCCTGCACTCCAGAGCAGAAAATAAAGGAGTGGGAAGGGCAGAGAGCGGAGAGTGATGACCATGGGGGTCTCACTGGCTCGGGGGTAAGGAGAAATTTGAGGTGAAGCATAAGGAGGCAGAAGGAATTACTCCAGGATGAGCTAAATACTTGGGCTTTCACGCTTCTGCGTGGCACCAGGGCAGAGGTGATCTGGCCACGTTGCAGGAGGATTTTGGATGGTCTGGGGGAGCCTCATGTCCTGGGGAGCACATGCCCCGTGGCCGGGCCCCATGCTGCATGGGCGCTGGGAGCTGCCTGACCTCATGCTCGGTGCTGGAGAAAGTGGGGAACGAGCAAAAAGGAGCCCGAGCAACATGAGCGAAGGCAAATGTGTTTCCACTTAGCTGGTCCTCCGAGGCCAAATGATGTAACTCCCGCGAAGCCCTGCAATATGTTGGCAGGAGGAGCCTAGTGACAACTCCAACTGTAAGTTCCTGAGCTAATGAACAGAAAAGTTGAATAAAAAAAAATAAAAAGAAAAGGCTTTTTCTTTGGCTTAACATAGCGATCCTCCCAGGGACTGTTTTCTGAGCAGAGAAACAGCGCGCTGAAGGAAAAGATCCAGCCCCAAAAGACCCTGGCTCTTCTCCTCTGGGTCTAATGGGGCAAAGCCAAGGGGTCAGCACCCGTCAGGACAAGCGCTGGGGTTTTGTCCAGCCTCCCGAGATGCCGAAGCAGATCCCAGCTCCAGAGGTGGCTCACTTCCATCCCGTTCTCCAGCCGTTACAGAGTTAACCACAATTATTATTACTAAGGGTGGGTTTTTCTGTCTATGTGTGTGTTACCAGCAAAGAATGTTTTACTACAGCTCTCCACACAGCCACCAGCCTCCAAATGGACCATGTTACAGTAGAACTAAATATTGTGTCAGGGACCATGTGTTTCTTGTAAGATGGGCTCGAGCCACGACTGTGTAGGAAATTGTTTATCTCTCCCCTCCCTCTCCCTCTCCCTGCCTTTATCCTCCCATGGGCCGCGTGGACGGCCAGGCTGATGGTGATGGGAACTTTCCCGGGGATGCTGGTGGATTTTTTTTCCCAGCCCATGCCTGGAGCGAGGAACGAGCTCTGGCTGGGACAGCGGGACCGTGGGTCGTGGTGTCACCCTGTCTGCTGGGTGATGTGCCGTCCTGTCCTGCCGTCCCAAGGGGCAGGGGTGGCTCTCTCACTGGGATTCGGTGCCATGAGGCAGTGCCCCAGCACAGGGCTCAGCACCACAGGTGCCTGGGGAACCCTCTGCTGGAGGGTTCGGAGGGAGGCTGCCACAAAAGCGTGATGCTGATGTTGGTGCATGTGTGTTTCAGAGGGAAATTTTGTCAGAGAGGTATTGCCAACCGCAGCGTCGTATTGGAGATGAACAACCTTCTTTGATTTGCTGGAAATCCTAATGTCTGTAGGATGGGCTATAGAGGCAGGTGATTAAAGGAGAAGTAGAACAACCTCTCTGAAAACTGTTTTGTTGCTGCTGCAGCCCATGCAGAGCAGAGCAGCCCCTCTGGGTTGCTCTGAGCCAAGCAGGGTCTGTCACCCGTGCCATCGGCGAGACACTGCTGTCACTGTGGGCAGGGTAAAGGCTTGGCTTCACCCTCCGATGCCACACATCCATCCACGGCTCGGTGCTCAGCGGGGGCACCTCAAGCAGGGCAAATCCCCCTGTCCTCAGGGAGCAGGAGTTGGCAGATCTGGGACCTGTTTCTTCCCTGGGCTGCTCTGCAAGAGGGATGTCAGGGAAACCTGAATCCCTCGTGCCGTCCTCTCCTTATCCATCCATCTCGACGCCATCCTAAAATGCAAAAAGCCACTTTTCTTTTTACTGTCTCTGCTCTGTGCCAGCCACCGATCTGCACAATAGCATAATTGTATATAAACATCTGATTTCTTTTACTTTGCCTCAGTAATAGCTTGTAGCAACCCTTTCCAACATCTATTAATACTGTGTTATGTATTAGATCCAGACTTCGGATCCCCAAATGTGACTATCTTCAGAATAAAGTGGGGAAATGCTGAACACAGATCAAACGTTTGCCCTCTGGTCAATTTTAAATATAGTATAAACTGCGCCTCCATATACATTTAGCAAGGGCTCTTGCTTCTGAACACCTTGGACTTTTCTCTCTGTGAGATATTATAGATGAGGCCTGCCTGGATCAGAGGAATGATCTCTAAACATCAGCATCCTGTGTTGCAGCAAAGGCCAGCTGAACCTGGCAGAGCTCTACCCCTCCCACCGCCTTTTATGTAGAGCAGAGCCGTAGGAGATCAAAATCTCCACTTTATAGGGGGAAAACATGAGCACAAATAGATGAATTGGCTCATACAAAATCACTCCAGCAGCCAGGCGGGAGGTAGAGACCACTGCTGGTCGCTCCCTCCAGCTCTCGCAGGTCCTGGGGCAGGTTTCTGATGGGAATGATGCTGAGATGCCATTTCCTTGCTTCACATTTGCTCCTTGTAACCCATAGGGAGATTTCCAGAGGTGCAGTTGCTTCCTCAGTCGTAAAGACTTGAATTTGTCTTACTCTTTGGAACAGGAGGGTTTTTACCCTTTTAGAAATGTAGATTTTCCAGAGTGACTTTTCTTTCTGAATTCTTTTGACTTTAGAGAGATCTGGGGCGGGGGGGGGGGGGGCTTTTCATTGACTGCGGCTTGTCCTATCTCTTACCTGCCCACCTGCAGAGGCAAAAGCAAAAAGCAGCAAAAATATAGCTAAAAATAAAAGCCATATCTAATTCCTTTTCCTTCCCAACGTAAGATCGGGTAACTTTTGAGCAATTCTATAAAGCCCAGCTCGTGCTCTGGCAGAGCTGCAAGGCCCGGCTGCGCTGGCAGGCAGAGCGCCCATCAAGAAGAGCACCACACTTGACCAAAGTCAGAGCTAGGGAAAAGGGCAGCACTTTCCACTGGGAAATTATCTGCCCCAAAAGAAAAATCCACACAGTTTATAATAGCAAAAAAGGCATGTTAGCCCTGATTGTATCTCCGGGAATGAGAAAAACAGCCAGGGTTAAATCTTCCAGCTGGTTGTAATTCCTGGGAAGTGCCCCCTGCCTTTCCTTGTTATGGCACCGTCAGGGTACAGTTCCAAATTTTGAAAAGATCGTGTTTTTGCAAAAACAAACTGTAAACCTGTGTCCTCAGCTGTATTTTTCTTCCATTGCTCCACGGCGTGCACACACCACTGTTAGCAGCTGTCTGTGCTAGGGCCGCGGTGAGACAGTAGTGACTGCTTTGTCCACCACATCACTCCTGCAGAGTGATCCAGCAGAAGATACTTACTGAGAAAAGGACACTGAAGAGATTGGCTTGGAGATAAAAACTATGTGTGGAGATCTGCTGGGGCTTTCTGGTAGGTTTTCAGGCTTACTAGGGCTGCTAAAAGAGATCAGATTCTTCCTCCTCTTCACCAGAAATAGCAATTTAGGGATTCCCCTGGTTCTGCTTTGCTTCTTGCTCCTGGACTCTGGTCTAAATTGGGCTGGGTGAAGGAGAGGGGCTGTACATTTTTCTGCTCCTGATGGCTGGGATCATTAAAAAGCCTGAACTGTACCACGGGCTAGACCAGCCCTTCAGATGATAACCTGCTTTACAACCAGCCTGTACCCCAAATTTATTGGTCTGCAGCTGGGAATCTTTCTCTTTGATCCATCTCTGCTATTAAACAGCTTCAGATAAAGCTGCGAAGCTCATTTCTAGGAAAGGGAGCCGAACAACCTAAATCTTGGAGCTGAGCAGCGGCGGGGAGCCGATCTTCAAACTGTGTCTCCTCACCAGCTTCAAAAGCAAAGCAGCTCATTTTAACACACTACACGGCACTTCAGCAATGATTAAAGTGCCTTAAACATGCACCTTCTTCATCACAGACCCGTCTGCTGATGGGGTGCCAAGTACAACAAACCCAATCAAAAGCATCACCCCTACCATGGATCTAATCGTCATTGTCATTGTCTTGTTTCCTGAACAAGAAGGGCTGTGAGAAAAATAGCGCCTGGAGAAAGGTGCGCATCCTCATGCAGAAATAACCCCCTAAAAGCCAACTGAAAAGCCATAGAGGAACCAGCCTACAAGCTACAGACACAAAGCACCGAGCCAAGGAGATAACTGGCTGGTGAACGCTGGGAAATAATACCCTAAAATCCTTCTGAGCCCATTCATAACCGCGGCTTCAGTGATCATCTCAGCAATAAATTCCCTTATCATCCTATTGGAATTTGACATTAATGACCTGCCTGTTATTTCAGAGGGAGATGGACTGTAACCGGCGGGTAATTGGTAGGAAAAATTGCTGGGTATAGCAAAGATCTGATACCATCGGAGTAGTTACACCACGAGAGAGGGAGATTAGGGAGCTCTGTTTACCACAAGGGGCTTATTCATCCTGAATAAATGCGTTAGCTGCCCAGAGCCTTCCTCTTACACTCTCATTCCCCTTCAGTGGCACATTAACATCAGCGCTAATGCAGCTTTTTCCCTGTGACTCTGCTATGAAGAACAGCAAAGACACCGCACAGCAGAGGCTGTTGTCAGCACGCAGGTGATTGTAAAAATGATTTAAAAGTTCTCCCCAAACTCCCGTTAGTTTATGGATTCATTTCTGAGTTATCTCAGGAAAGACAACTGTAATTTCTTAATCATTCGCATTACTGAGAATGCTTCCGCAAACACCTCTGGTCTGCAAAATTTTTCATAAGTAACTTCCTAAACTGTGGCTGGTTTAGGTTTTGTTTCTGTTTCTCTCGCTGGAGTGACAGAATAGGTTTATTAACATTTTTCCTTGCACCTGCAGGTCAACTTCCAGCATGTTCTGCCTAAATTATAGAGCCCATGTTTGCGGGGGAGCCTGCAGCCTTTAACCAAAAATAGGACAACTCTCTAGAGTGTGTTGAGGGAGAGCTAGAAGCAAGTCCAGAGGTAAAATCCTGGCTCTGCTGCAGTGAATGATAGCTTTGCCCTGACTTGATGGTTCTATGCCTTTCTCAAAGGTTTCCTGGTCCTACCTTCTAGTTCCCAGCTAACAGGACCAGCAACGGATCCTGAATGTCATTTTTTTTTTGGTGAGCACACCTGGTTTGTAAATTAGCTCCCTGGAGTATTCACAGAAACAAAGCTGCGAGGCATGGCCACAGGAGGACTGAATTTGCTACAGAAATACCGGCACGTATTCATAATAAAACATCTGCACTATTTGCCCAGCTCTGACTGTAACTTCACGTCATGTCCTGCACCTTTCTGGGAAGAAAGAACTGGTGATGGCGGTGGGAAAATTGCTTTGCTGGAGCCAAAGGGGGTTTTGCAATCACTTTCACTGGAGCCAGGGCTGCTATTAACCCTATGTGTTCCCCATCTCTCTCAACCACCCTGTGGGCTGCCCGTGGCTGTAAGCAGTGATGGAGGAGGAGAAATGCTCTTTTTCCATGCAGATACTCGCTGGAGGACCTGCAGGTGGTGGGGATGTCCCCAAGGCCTCCCTCAGACGGAGACTGGCTTTTTCTGAAGGAAGCCTGACAAAATTCACCTTCCAGGCTCTACTCCTGAGCTCTCGCATGTCCTGGTCTGGGTGTGAGTGTGGAAGGGTGAGCCCTGTGTCCTCTGGGCATGGCAGGGAAATGGTCTGCTTTCTGTCCTCGCCATCACCACAGGATGCTGTGGCTTGGGGACGAGGTACATGGCAGCAAGATCCTTCCAAACCAGCAAAACTACCCAGAGACAAAGACTAGCTGAAGCTCTTCTCAACCGCTCTTTAAAGCAGTGGTTTGAAGCCAGGTTCGGAGCAGAGATGGAGCATCGGACCCCTAAAGAGGGAGCAGAGCTTGGAGGGATGGATGGAAATTTTGAGCTTTGCATTGGTAGCATCCAAGACAGGAGGCTGCAACAGCCCTGGAGCCGCAGCGTGCTGCCCCAGCGCTGAACCGTCCCCTCCGATGGCTTTAACAGCAGTAGGGAGTTGATTCCCACATCTCTGGAGCCAGTCAGAGGGGAAGGTGCAGGTAACGAGCTGTGGCCGTGCCTCTCCTGGAGACGACCGAACTAGAAACCCGGAGGCTGGATTTTTTCCCTACAGCAGTGTAAAAAGCTGTTAACTGCCACGGCAGGAATCGAGGCTGTGAATCCCAGCTCGCTGCACTCCTTTTCATGGGAGGCTCTCTGCACAAAAAAGCATCAGCAGAATGAATTAAATGCCGTAGTGGCCACATTCCCACGTGCTCCTTATGCTCTTCCACTTGACTCACCAATAAGGAAGCCAAGATATTTTGTAGAGGCTGTTTTGAAAACACTCTAATCGATTTAATTCATAGCCAGAGCTCTTCCAGCCCACTTGCTGGATTTCCCCAGGAACATGTTTAATCCCTGGTTGCCCTGAGTGGATGGAGATGGTGTCCTCCAGCCCATTGCCTCTTGGCTGCGTCACCGCGCCTGCGGAATGGGTGTTCGTTGCTGGTCTTCAAGGCCATGCACAAGAATGAAAACGTTGGCCACAGCCTGAAACAAACTTCAATTTCTTCTTGCCTTGTTGAAAGGCATGTTGTTTACCGCAGACGAATTGGAGATGAACATACCATGAGAGCCCAGTGAGTTCATAAATTAAAACCCTAAATTATCGCAATATGGTATTTCTTCAAGAAAGGTTTTCTTATCTTTATATTTTTTTCCCCTTTCTTTCTCTCTCTTACCCACCCCCCCATCTTGGACTAATCACTACCAGACCAGGAACCTTCAAACAGATTTGTTTGGAGACTTAGCGTGAGCTCATGGTAGCTGGAAGCCTTCTTGCTTTCCCTACAAAAACCAGAGCCCGTTCTGGGGGGGAAGGAGAGCTCCAGCACTAAAGTCAGACCTAAACAGCGTATGTTTCAAACAAGATGGGAAGTAGAAAGCTGCCTAAAACATCTCTGGCCTCTTCCCTGCACATCTACAGCAGAACTGCTCTCCCTTCGGCTTGTGGTGGCTGAGTTGCGAATGCTGCAAGGATGAACCCAGCAGCCTCCTGTGGATTGTTCTTTACGTGTTTGTGAGGTGGCTTCCAAAATCAGTTTGAAGGCTGTCAATCTTGTCTCAAATAGCCACCAGCAATGACGTACCAGTCTGCAGGAAAGCCTGGGGGTTCATCTGCGGAGGGGAGAGGGATGGAAATTGAGGATTTAATGTCTTCCTCAGCTGGAAACTTCAGCTAATAGCAAAAACAATGGAAAGCTCCCCAAAAGCAGAGAAGTCCCATCCCTAGGGGCTGTCCCCCTAAGCAGAGGCAGGCAGGATGCCTGGGCAGGAAATATGTCAGCCATATGAGTTTGTGAGTCATCCTGCTTGTGAAGAACACACTAGTTGAGAGTTGGCTAATGTAACCATATACATATATATGTTCTTCTTCTGAATCTTTCTCTTTACCTTTCTGTCCTAGAAAACATCTAAGCTGCAAACACTCTGAGGAGGATGATGCAGCAAAAATAAATGTTTTAGCAAGAAACAGAGAAATGAGATTTGCATATGTTTTTCTGGGAAAAACATCAAGTTTTCCCCACTAGAAAATGAATGTGTTAGAAACCAGCTTGTAAAATTCGAAGCCTGACTCAAGCACTGATTTGCCATGTGACTGTCACCGAGGCTCGTTGTTAATGAGGACTCCTCAACCCTCTGTCCAAAAGAAAAGATTGCTGTTGATATTTTATTGATGGATTTGTGGAAGAGCAAATCCTGGTCAGGGAAGTGACTGGAGAAGCTTTCCCTGGATTGAGCAGCGGGTGAGGAAAGTTTGTGGAATACAGAATTATCCTCTGCTCGCTGCTGAGCTGTTCCCAAGGAGATTGGGAGCACAGTGATAAATGAATTTCAGCAAGCCTGGGGGTTCAGCTTGGCTAAGGCAAAAAACGCTGGTGTCTATCCGAACGCTGCAAACCTGATTTTCCGCTTACATGCCTGATTATAAATCAGCAGTAAATGTACTTATGTTGACACGCCAAGTTTTCCCTTGGATGTCATTCTATAGGCACACGCTCCTTTGACCACAGGTGATTAGACGTGATGAAGAAACTACGGAGCGAGGTGCTTTGGCAGGTACCAGCGGGAGATCCCGTTCGCTTAGCTCAGAGCTGCCTTTTGCCCCTGACTGCTCTGCTGAGGCAGGAGAGAGATGCCAGCAGAGAATGCGACCCAGCAGAGACCCAGCCAGTGGGACTCCTCTGTCTGCAAAGCTCCTCGAGTCTGTAAAACCGGGTTGGAAATCTCTTAAGAGGTTTTTGATTAATGTAAATTCCATTTTTTGCAGCAAAGTGAAGCTTTGGTTTATATTCACGTCCCCTTGAGGCTTATTCAGTCTGAGGTTTCCTCGCTAAGAAGTATGCACAGCTCTTCTTTTTGCTTTCATTTAGGCAGGACAGAAAGCATCCCAGTGCCTGTATTTCGGGAGAAGCCAAGACCTGAGCCTGCAAGCCAGAGCCACCAAAACACAACCTAAGCCACGAGAAGGACGCGGCCAGCACTCCGGGCTGGCTTCTGCAAACGGCAGGAAAGGAGTCACTTGGAAACTAGGGCAAAAGTTGAAACAGGATTTAGTTTTATCTGAATTGATTCATCTGTCCCTAATTAGTAATAGCTTCCCAGCGCATGACGTAAGAATATGCAGAGGTTTTTTTAATGAATAACTCTCGGCTAAGATAAAATATAGCCATTCTCAGATAGTTCTTTTTACACGCCAATAGAGATTTGCGCAGTCAAAGATGAAAAATAGATGAGATCCCACAGTCACACACGTTGAAGACTAAAATCTTTTAGAGTATGGATCCTGTCTTCTTACCGATTTATTGTGGAAAACCAAATAAATTTTGCATATCCCCTGATTTATTCTCTACATTTACTTTTACTGAGAGAGGACCCTTAAGCTCTCAAAACTACACGATGCATGATGCTATACAGAGGGATAATGAATAAAAACTGTCTATGATTGTTCTGAAAGTCCCCAAACCAGCTGGCAAAAACTGGTCATGTTTAATGGCACTTCAACAAAATAAATGAAGCAATTAGTTAAAGTAAAAATCCATATTTTCTAGTTTTTCATGGCAACAATGTGAAACTGGGGCACGGGCTGATCTCGCTCACCTCGTAATGCACAGGCCTTCCCTCTTCCATATCATTCCTTTGCTCCTAGTCATACGTCCTTGTACCATCCCACATATTTCATCTCAGTCCTTTGTGCTCACACCCTTGAAACCCTTCCAGGCTGCTATCATGTCCACTTCTCTAACTCACCTCTCCGAGCCAAGCTATACATCCAGGCTCTAATTCTTCCCCATAAACCAATCCCTCCGGGGCCCTGACCATTTTCTGATATTTCCATGAGCTGTGCAACAACTTGTGGGTTCACTTCTCCTCTTCTAACATCAATAAAAGTCCAGAAACTTACACCAGAGTGAGAGGAGAATCAGGTTTCTGAGTTCATTTTATGAGCGGAGTGAAAGACGAGGCTGGGGGATGCTGTACACGGTCCTCACCGAGCAGTGAAGAACCAGGGCAGGACACGTTGAGCAGATGGTGATTCTGGACTGCAGATGAGGACTGAATTACTGTGTTCAAATCACATCTTTGATACACTTCCAGCTTTTATCAGATGGTTCCACTCAATGTTTGGCACAGCTGATGCGAAGGGAAGGCCAGGAGAGCAATCAAACAGCGTGAGCAGCTGAAACAGCCCAGCGCAGGAGAAGGGCCCTGTCCCCGGGGTGCTCTGGCTGTCACGGTCCCTCCCCACCTCCTGGGCAGCAACACCCTGAAGTGGGGACTTCCCTGACTGCTCCTACTTTTCCAGCACCTGCAGAGCTTTAATATTTAGCCCCACATCTGAAAAAATCCCAGCACTCTGCGGGCTACCCAGTCTTTGCTCCCTCCTGCCACATCCACGTTGCAAGCAGCTCACCCAGGCAATTGTAAGCGAAAATACCTGGGAGGATTGATAGCATGTGAGCAGTTTCTCAGAGTTAAAAGACTCTCTTTCTTGGGTTTTGGCTTTGGATGACCCGTGCTCCTAATGCACTCTTCACTTAATTCACCCCTGCCAGTGCAAATGCTCTTATTTATGAGGTCAGTAATCACTTTCTATCAACACGCTCTGAAAATCTGCTCCTTCTGCAAAACATTCCTTCAAGTAAATCCTTCCCAATGAATATTCTCAGTCCAGGGCCTGCTCAGGGCATAGGAGAGGACTTTCAAAGGACTCCCACTGAGTTCAATTGGCCCAGACCCCAAGCGAACACACATCCACACCCACAAAGCTCTGTTATAAATGGCCTCATAGAAGCTCACAAGAAGGAAACCAAACCTTTCCCAAAGTCCTTAGGAGGGTCCGTGGTTATTTCACCATCCTTTTACTGCACACGGACCACAGGGTTTTACCTCTCAGGAGGAATTTCAGGCAGAGCACACAGCTGAAGGGCTGTGCTAATTTAAAATCCTTCCAGAATACGGAGTTTGGTGTCTTTTTCCTTCCTTAACTTAAAAGCCAGAAAAATATCTAGAAATGTCTGTGCAGGAGAATCAATCACATACAAAGGAACCTTCTGGGTCCCATGAAAGAGCCCGTGTTTTCAGCCTTGGCAGTTTATTCTTCCTCCTTTTGGGAGGCAGCACAGATATGTTTTCCATTTGAAATATCCCAGGGGTTTTGCAGCTCATGCTGAGCCCTCAGAAGTAAATGAGCCACTTTTCCCAGCAGCAATCCCAGCTACAATTAAGGAATGTTTTTTTGGTTTTTTTTTTTGTCTTTTCAGCCTACCCAGACTGGCACTTGGTTCAGGCCATAGGAAAGCAGAGGCACGGAGTCCACGCCAGGGCAGTACCAACAGATATAGAACATACGAACTTCTTTAGCTCAGAGTTTTCTGCTCCATATCTCTCAGCTGTTTCACAAGCCAACTAGAGCTCTTTATCGGTGTCATTTACTCAGCTGTCAAGTGGGTTTTTTATCCTAAAGCTCCGCAGTGGGGAAATAGAAACCTGCAATGAACTTGCCTCAAATTGAAACAGATATTTAACTAGAATAAACCAGTGGCTGGACTGAATAAACACAGCAGGCACTTTAGAAAGAATGTTAAGTTGACATAAGATCCGTTGGGTGAGTTCAAGAAATGGGAGACTCTATGCTGAAGTCATAAATCTTCTGGGTTAAAAAGGGGATACTGCTGAGCTCTGCACCTTGGTGCCTCGCTGGGAGAGACCAATGCAGGAGGTTTGTTGTCCCAGAGTTGTTGGTATGGGCAGGTAGACTTCTTTCCCATCACAGCTGCTGAGGAGTGAGGACTTCTTCTCCATTGCTCTCTTCTGCAGCCGCTGCAGCTCACCAAAGCCTCTGGCAGAGGGTCCTGTCCACTGGTGGTGTGAACCTGGGCGTTCCATGGGGAGCCAACCAAGTCTTTGCTGCTAAACCCTGACACATAAATGTCTTGAAGGACTCTGAAGCCCAGCATCTCTGGGCCAACACTGTTTGTTCCAGCTGGGACAGACCCAAATGCTGTCGAGGGCCAAGGCGACAATGAAACCCAGTGGCTTTTCTGGTGGAGCTGTCGCAGGGCAGCGAAGCTGCTACAGCTCTCACTGCGCTTGGAAACCACATTGCCCTCGTATGACCCTGACACGCTCTCGCCTGTCTCTGCTCTCCTTTTCCCCTGAAAATGCAAGGCTGGATGAAAGGGTGGATCTGGGTCTTGGCTCTTGATCTCTTCTGAGCAGCCTTGTTGATCCGAGGGACAAGTTGGAGCACGGTTCCTCTGGGCTGGCAGATGCCGGCAGCGTTGGGAGGTGTGAATTGCCTGCGGGCTGTACTCTGCATGGGGCACCCAACCAATTCCCCACACCTCTCAGAGCAGAGTGGAAATGCTGATAGCCCCAGGTAACATTCAGCCCCATCTGAGCAGAGCAAAACCTCCCACAGTACTGAAATCCCATTTAATGTCATTGGGCAGTGGGCTTGTCTGAACAGCCTGCTGTAACATGGGTTGTGGTCACTGCACAGCACCGGCCGGCCACAAAAAATGTGCAGGTTGGGAAGGTTTTGGTTGGGATTTTTTTGAAGAAAACTGTTTATTAAAGAAAGGCTTTCAAACACTAGATATCACAAGAGACCCTACCACTAATCTAGCTGTGATGGATCACCTGGGCTGGCAAGACCTGTGGCCTTTGCTCGGCCAGACCTGGCCGCCGAATGCCTTGGGAAGGTTTGGAGGTGACTACAGATCTGCTTCCATCTGCAAGGCCCGTGTCTTGAGACAGTAGGTCATGTTTCCCGGGGAATGGGCTGATCTCAGCAAAACGCATGCCACGACCCTCTGTGGTACCCACAGAGTGGATGAAGCAGTGGCCCAGGGGGTGAGAGCTCACCCCGGTACGTCAGCCTGTGCTAAAGAATCGCAGATGTTTAATATTTCTGGTCCCTGCTCCAAGGAGAGGGAGAGAAGAGCTGCAGAGAGTACAGCAATATTTTTTCAATACATTCCATATGTTTCCTCCATAAGTCAAGATTAAACAGTGGTGCTGGTCGGAATAGAAATCAGCCTCCCGGCTGTTCCACTGCCTTTGGAGGAAAAATGAGCCTTAGCACAGGCTCTGACCTGACTCGAGAACACATTTCCATGGGGACAAGCGGACTTGTCATTCATGCTGTCACTGCTCTTGCTGATGCTATTGCCTTTGCAAGAAGAACTGGTCAGCTCTGGCCCCACCTGCCCAGCGGAAAAACCTGAATTTTGGCACAGCAGCGTGGAGACCTCAAGTTGTCCTGGTCCTGCAGCATGGTGTGGCATTTCCAAGCAATGTCCTTTGGATCCCCCAGCCCTGGGCCACCGCATCCCAGTGTGCAAACACAAAGGTGGCACAGGGCTCCCAGCTCGGTTCTCAGCACCTGCATCCAGCTGCCTCCAGCCCTCGGTTATCACTCCTCCCACAAGCTGCAAATTATTTTTTTTTAATATTTTTTTTCTTGGTCTTCTCACTCCAGCAGCAACTTTTCAGTTTTGTTACTGTCACCACACCGGTTGCTCGGCTCCGGACACTGCAAAAGCCATCGCTGAAGATGGCAGGTCCGCAGGAAGGAAGAAGACCCAGCAACCACCAAGGGAAGGAATTTGCTCTCTCCTGAAGGGCACACTCGGTGTAATTATGCCAGCCAAATGTGCACAGAAGTCCTCAGTAACTGCTATGGTAATCGTTTCACATGTGTGGGATTTTTTAGGCTAAAGTATAATTACAGCTAATTGTTGTTTGATTTTGTTCCTGTTTATATACCCATTAAAGGAATTGTTGAAATGTCTTCGCTAAAAGGCTTTCTTCTTTCTTTCTTTTTTTCTTCCTCTCTTTTTCTTAAATCATCCTGGAAAAAAAAAAAAAAAGGGATCATGTTGCAACACTCGGAATTCATGAATGGCCATCAGCTTTCCAATGATCGTACAACAAAGAGCCATGTTAAGCCTGCAAGAGCCTGAAGCTTTCCCAGTGTTGGGAACTGACAGTCCTTGAATTTGCAGAACTGAGAACTTGCAAAGATCTTGGCTGTTTGTTAATGAAACCCTTCTGGGCAAGAGGCTGAGTTGGAATTTACGTGGGGAGGTGGTAGGATCTGAGCTGGATGCTGCAAGCAGAAGAAAAGGTGCTCTCAACCAGCTGTTTTGCAGAGAGCAGTAAATTACATTTCCCCATGGGAAACTGGCCCAGGTGAACAGGGTATGAAGAAATACCTCTGACGGCCTTTGTTTTCAGAAGGGGCCAGTAACTGGAGTGTCTCCTTTTTTTTCTCTCCCTAACCTACATTGATTTTACATTTTGTCCATCTGTCAGAGCCAGCAGAGAGAGAACTGAAGCTGGCGGGGCTCGGTGGAGGTCCAGGGATTCACCAGGAGCTTCTCTTGGCATGGCTGGTACCGGTGTCGTCACTGATTATTTTTTCTCAGGCCTGATTTTTAACACAGCTCTCCCAGGGCACAACTTGTAGAGAATTAAACACCAGGTGTGCTCAAAATTCAGGGAGTTATCATGTTCTAATGGCCTGCACTGAGGCCAGATAGTTCCTTTATCAATTCATCAAAATATATATTTTTTATATATATATATGTCTTTCAGCCATCTTTCAGGATGGTTTTTGCAGGTTTTATTTTTCTGTTGGAAAAATGGCTTTATGTTAAGGTGCTGAGTAGGTTTTGAGAAAAGGAACAGAAAGAGTCAGTTTTCCTGTCCTGTGAGAATCCCCCATCCCCATTTGGAATGAAAAACTGGAACTGGGAATGATGCTAGAAGGTGAAAGTATTTTTGACTATGTCCACTGAAATATTTTTGGTTCATTCAACACTTGTCAAATAAAAATCCACACGAAACACATGTACAAATGAAACTCTTTCTTACTGGGCTCTACTATTTCAGCAGTCATTTTTCCAGTAGTTTCTCGCTTACTGAGTGCTTCTCCAGGGGTTTGGCAGAAGCTTGTGGACATGAGGTGGGCAATGCTCGGTAGAAAATCTGCCGAAGGAAGGGCTGGAGAGGGACTTTTACAACTCCCTTAAACACATCCTGGAAGAGGTGCCAGGGGAGCATCTTACCAGGGCTCCTACCTCACCGAAATGCAATGTTCCTCTGGAGGCAGGAGAGGCTGTGGCTCACGAAGGCTGTAATATTCCCATTCCTGAGCATTGTATCCTTCAGAGGGGACCGGGACCACATGAAAACAGTCTTGACTGTGGTGAGCCACAGGCAATCGCTCCAGTCCCTCACCAGCCGCACACAAGATGCAGAGCAGGGAGCGATCACAGCAAATGCAGGATTGTGTTGCTAAGGGACTGGGTGGAAAGAGCAGGCTGGTGCCATCACAGCCCTTCGCCTTGGAAAATGCAGAGATTGTTTGCTCTATTTTTTTTTTCCTTTTATTTTTTTCCCCCTTTCTATTTGGCTTCTGCCTCTACTCCGAGAAGCCAAATTAGCTCATGGTCTGAAGCTCCAGAACTGAACATAAGCAGAAGCAAGCTGACATTGGCTTGAAATAGAAGCAGAAATAGAGCTGTTTACCATCCTGGTTCGCTTTGACACTTCGAGGGAGCAGGAAAGAATTTCAGGGCATGGGCACTCACACAACAGCCACCAAAAGCACATCTGTAATCATGACTGTTTCCCATGTGGAAGATGCTTTATGGCTGCTGCTTGTAGCCGCTCTGGAATGCTATGGGTGAGGACATCACCTGCTTCAGCTCAGATGTCCCACCACATCCAGGTTAACAAGACGGTTTCCAAGGGGCGAGATTGCTTTCCTTGACCATGGGAGCCCAAATCTCAGCCAGGAATCTCTCACCGATGCAAAATTTGTTCAGGGAGTACAAAACAGAGACCAAAAAACACAGTGTCCCAGCTGATTGCTTATCCCTAATTAAGATCCCTTTGGGCTGGTGACTGCATCTGAAAGCTGCTGCCCCACTGTATGGATATGTGGTATATTTTTAACCAGGCTCTTCTGAGGAGGATAATGATATGGTGGTGGCTCCTCCCTGCAATTTTCTAAAGTCTCTGTGTTTGGAAGATGATTTCAGCCATGGTGCTTACATGCTAAATAGCAGGCAGAAGAAGAATGAGCTCTTGATTAAAACACGTCTAGACAGCCTTCTGTATTTTTAGGTCCTAATTTAGAGGACCCAGGTACGGAGGGATTTACATCATTGCCAAAATTTATCTGTTTCTTCTGATGGTGGTAGGACAGTTCTCATGGTCAACCCTCAATTTTATCAGCACTCTTGGGACATTTGGGGTTTTCCTGGTGGCCCCAACAGCTGTGGAAGAATAGCTGCTTCCTTTTCTGTAAAAATAGGAAATTCTTGTCCTTAATGAGCAAAATGAGACCCGTAATGGTTAAATTTTGGGGGGGAGGGGGAGAAGTGGAACAAGACTGTTATTAAATGGGATATTTTGAGCCACCTCATGACTTTTGAAGGCTTGGGGTTCCTATGCCTTTGGAGGAGACCCCTATGGCTTTCAGACCCCTGGTGTAGCTTAAAATTTCCAGTCCTGAGTCCAGGACTGCCAACAGCCTGCAGAGTTTCTTTACCCAGCGTCCACCAAACCCTCTGAAGGGAAACGCTGTCACGCAGGAATGACTGCCCCAGGGGACTCGATGTGGCAACTGAGTCTTTCCTTTTGAAGATCAGCTTGTTCCAATTTGAACCATGTTGGCAGCATCCTAAGGTTACAGCAAGTTTGCTGCCTGGCCATGAGCTTCTGCCCACAAGACGTGCGTTCAAACGATGCAAAAAGACTCAAACTAAGTGCAATTTACTCTGCCTGTAGAAAACCATCGGCACCCCAATCAGCCATGCTCCAGGTAGCTGTGACAGCACAAAACCCACCCTGATTACTGGAAGCATCAGGTCCACATATACTCCACTGCAATTACTTCTGGCACTCAGCTTGATTTGGAAATCAAGTTACCTAATAGCCCTATTATTTAAACTTGTTGAGCAGAGCAAAAGTTGAGTCTGCAGTTTCCATCCACCGACAATCAGCCTGAGTGTTTTTAGCATTTGCGCCACTCAGCCGTGTGTTTGGTTACAAAGGCTCGAGGCAGTAGGAACGCACCGTCAGATGCAACTTGATTGAGGAACTCTACAATTATCGGCCTCTCAAACGCAGACACAGTCGGTAGCCAGGGTTAATTTTGCTGGAAAAGAGAAGCTGAAACTCTTTGGACTCCACTAAGACAAAAAGCAACATTGGGGTGTATTTTGCAGAGGTCTAGAGAAAACAGGCTCCGGAATGTTTGGGTACAAAATTACTCCTGCCAAAATCTATTTCTCCTGAAGAAGTACCTGATTCTATGAGGCATGGAGCTGGTGGGGGCAGGACAGCTTGCTCAACCCTGCAGAAAGCTGGTTTCCAAATGACCACTTTCTGATCTGGTGAACTAAACAAAGGAAAAGGAAGGGAGACACTAACCAAGATGTAATTAATTTTAAACTAATTCCTAAAAGGTCTCAAAGGAGAAAATCGGAGAAGCTTTGTGATCCTGGTAGAGGAGCCAATTTTCAATTGCTCCCACGACCAGTAGCATTAAAAAAATGACAGGAGAAGAAAAATGAGAACTTCTCCGCCTTTTAAGACCCTCTGTTCTGTTGGGCTTAATGGCTCTTTCTTTTCAAGAAATGCTTCATCCTACGGATGTGTAACCAACATCAAGTAGAGGATGGCATTGCACATCTGGAATAATGCTTCATGACAGCTCTGTGGAGGTGGTGGGACTTGAAAAAGTTAATGAGAAACACAAGCCTGCAAAAAGTGGGTGGGAAAAAGGGTAAGAGATACAGCAAAGTGGTTTGCATCCAGAGCACAAGAACATTTAATGACTCAGTCTGTGCTGATTTTTGAGCTAGAGATGTTGTCAACTCCTTAATGATTTCTCCATCCATGAGTCCATTAAGATGGGTTCAATGTACTTAAGATGTGAGTCACTATTTCAGCCCTTACAAGGCAGAGAAACCCAGGGGAAAAGATGAAATGGGTCCTTATTATGCCTGTGGATGACTAACCCCAGGAACTCTCTAACTGTGTCATCCCAAGGGTATCATTGAAAACCAGCACGGGAACCCTCCCAGTGCCACACCATGATGGTGGTTGGGAGCCTGCACCACAAGGAGAGGTTTATTTTTGGATCTGGGTCTGGCTTTCGAGGGCCACGATGCCAACTCCCATCGCCTGTCAGCATCTGAGGCTTCTTCCAGCCCGGGACCATCCTGGTTCCTTGGATGAGAGTTCATTTCAAAGGCAGACAAGGCTTCCCACAGCTATTGTCCTGTGGCTGTCTGCATATTTCAGCCCTTCACTATCCCTGCTCCCAGCAAGGGTCTCATCAGAAGCTCTGAACTTCTTCTGAAAGCACACAAATTAAACTTTAAACTAAATAAAAAGACTCCCCCTCCAACCTTTACTGAAATACTCTTTAAAAAACAAATCCTTATATATTCTAAACTCAAAAACATCTGGGTTTCCAAGCCTCAGGAAATTACAACTCCCATTCTGGAAATAAAATACATGCTTGTCCATATATCACACTAATTAAACCCCATAATATGGAAAGAGGCTGGTAAAATGCTTTCCTGATGGCTGGCAGATTTGCATAGCAATTTATCATATTACCCATTGAAATTATTATTATTGTTATTATCATTATTATCATATTTTCCTTCATGTCAGCTGTGTGTAGAAAGATAGTGTGTTCTTTGCTGTTCATGAGAGAAAACTATCTGGTCTCATAGTGATCTCATTATTATTTATATGCCCTGTCTCGCACTGGGGAATCCCAAAGCCTTGTAGACGTGCTGACTTTTTGATTGTAGTGTGTGATTTTAGCAAGGAAGAGATTTCAAATTGAATGATGACACTGGGAATTTATAGAAACAAACTATGAGAGACTGAAGAAGACTGCAGATGTGTCCTCCAGTCTGCTACTGGAAGGGCTGTGGTTAAATCCCCCCACTTCTGTCTCAAGGACCACTTCCCATCTGCTTCTGTTAAGCAGTGGATGGGGAAAACCCTCAGAGATGGAGTCTACTCAGTGCCACCATTCCTGCTCCTGAGCTGTGTTCCTGCAGCTCCTGGCCCGTCAGCAGGATGGTAGGAAATGCCACATCAGAAACATTCCAGCTACTGGGGAAAACGACTTGGGGGCTGGGAAAACTGCAGACTTCAGTTGTTCTTCGTGGGTTTTGCATTTTTTCCTAGTGAGGTACAGCACACGGAAAACCATCGTACACTATGTGGTCAGCATTTTTACCATAAACAGAGCAGTTGCACATTGTTAAATTATTATTAGCTTAGCTACCACTGGGAAGGTTGTCTCAGCCTCCTCCAGCAGGACTGAAACAACCATCCATTGCTTGCACAAGCTCTTGACCAGTCGTGTGTTAACATGAATGCACGGCACTCCCATAATGTGCCCCGTCTCACATCTGCCCTCCCAGACACTGACCCTTCTTCCCCCACAGCCAGAAGAAAGAAGTCCGAGCAGGGATGCCTCATCAGAGGAAATTATTTGCAAAGAGGTGGGTTGAACTTGTGGATTCTGAGCAGAGTCCAGATTGTCTCAGACTTCAATACGTGCCTTCATTCCCCAGTTGTGTCAGCCCATCCTGAGTTGAAGAAGTCACTGCCAAAGGAAATCTGGACCCAAATTTTGAATTCCAAACTCTGAAGCTGGCAATATTTGTATCAAGAAATATGACAAAATTAGGGAAGTTTTTCATGGCCACTTTTTTCTGCCTGGATACAGCTCATGCCTTTCTGTGATGCCAACATCAATAATAATTTTTTAAAAAATTATTATGGCACTTTGCTGTGTCTATGCCACAGGAAAAAGGGATTACTTTATCAGGAATCGTCTGTAGACAGAGCACATCGCAAATCCAACTTCTCATCCTCCTCCAAGGAGCATCCATCAAAACAAAGTTTGGAGTGGGAGCAGCTGTGAGTCTCAGCCTGAACCTGAAGTGACCATCCCGGTTTGGGATCCCTCCTCCTCCCGGGGATGAGGATTTCAGCTCCGAGGTCCTGCTGAAGGGAGACTGCCAAGAAACGTGGCAGTCCGGGGCGGTAATCTCCCTGCCATGAACTTCTGCTGCAGCGACAGCTGGTAGCAGTGTGCTTGGTCACTGGGAATTGCCACGGGACGGGAACGTGTCCCACATCCCAGTTCACTGACCCCCCCAGACCTCCTCAGCCTGTGCAGGGATTGCAGGGCTTCAACTCCCCCTGTCAGGCTTCATTCTCTGCAATTAACAGCTCTGTTCTTGTCAGCCAAGTAACTGTATACTCCATACGCAAAATGCAGGAGATCCTTTGACAGCTACCTCGTTTCACAAAGCAGGGGATGTTGAGGGAGACAAAACATCCCATTCCCTCTCCTCCCTTGTTAAAATAAATGTCATATACTCTGATCAGCCTCTGTGTACATGCACGCAGCCAGCAGGAGAAAATCAAACATCAAAAAGACAAAAAAAAAAAAAAAACCCCTAACAGGATATTGACATCAATAGGAGTTCTGTGAATAGAGATGAAATGTAAAATTGAGTCGCAATCCAGCTGATAGAAGTTATAGACGCTGTTAACCCTTGAGCAGATCTGCTGCTGACATGAAAGGGAGAAGAGCTGGTAAGGCTCAGGGCTACTTGCTCTTACACAGGCATCTGGGCTGTGATTTTCTCAGGAATCTGAAGGGAATTTGGCTCTCAAATTTCTTGGAAAGTTAGACACATAATACCATAGGTTCCTTGGAAATTGCCACTTCTCTTTAATCACTGCTACAGATCCAACATGTCAACGGGGAGAAAACCAGTTTCCTTCATTTTTCTCTCGCCTTAATTTTTCCATTGCTTCTTTCCTAGTGGGAAGAACTCCCTGTTCCAGTGATGAGGTAAAAAAAAGGATGACAAAGGAGAAAGAGAGCAAAGATGCAGGACAAAGTTTTCTGCCAGGATTTTTAGTTTGGGATGAGAAATAAAAAAAGAACTAAAATAAGTTCCTGATGGAGAATTTCTAGCAGCTTTAATGTCCCAAACTCTGACCTCTGGTCAGCCACTTCAGCCAAAAAGCTCCTGCAGACACCCCCACGTGTTCCCAGCACCGTGGTCTGGGCACTGCGTCTGGATTAATCCACCTTTGCAGAAACAAAGCTCAATTTGGGAAATCAAACCCCAAATCCAGTTGCAGGGAGTCAGCACTGGCTCAGACACCCAACTACAACCCCTATCCAAAGACTGTGCCCTAGCAGGACATGACCCCTAATTGCAACCTGAAACACATGTTGTCCATATCTATCTTCAGAAAACTCAATTTATTTTCTTTATGTATTTTTTGTTTATTTTAAGAAATAATCAGGCAAAGAGTTTGGATTAAGGACTGGCTTCTCGTGCACATTTTTATCTGACAGAACAAAGGGATTTATTTCTGCAGTGAAGAAACAGCAAAATAACTTGTAAAGGCACACTGTAATTCCATCTATTTGAAGTTGTTTCTAGCTCTGCAGCAGCCCCAGATAACTTAAGAAGTTGCAAGTTCAGAAGGGATTTTTGTCTCGCTGCCTGGAAAAGCATCGCCTTGACTTTATTGGTGGAATCTCAACAGCAGGCTGTTGTTTAAAGAACAAGAAGCGAGAGCGGTCGCACTGGGTCCCAGTTTGCCCCAGGATTTGGGATGAAATCTTGGCTCTCTGGTGAGGGATCCTTCTTGCTGGAAGAGATCCATCCCCTGGGCTTTTGTGTCATGGCCGAATTTGGGAGACACTCAGGACACCTGCTGTTTTGCTGGGTCTGGACATCCCCACCGCTTCAGGGGACCTCGGCACAAAGTACAAAGCGACACCTTTATGGAAGAAAGCAGAATAACCCTGTGCTGAGGTTTCCTGGAGCACGGCAGGGTGAGAAGGTCCCATCCCTGACACAGACAGACACGTCCCCACCAGGACTTGGGTTTGACTCTCAATTGCTCTGTCTGCTCGGACAATGCCAGTTGTTAACCAGCACCACTTGCTTGGCCTGAGCTGACCCGGCCACTACCTGGAACCAATGAAACAAAGAGGCCACAAAGGCAAAGGGCTTGTTATTTAACGTATTTCAACCCCTGATCAAGCCCATGGTGTTGTGCATTCAGGAAGGGAAAGGCAATTTGCACCATCACTCTCAGTGCCAGTTCCCGGGGCTCCCGGGGCCATAACCACAGGTGTCTTCAGGGTTTGCTCCTTCCAAACTTCAGGTTTTCAGCTTGCATTTCTTCTCCTATCTTGTTGAAACTTCCAAAATTACCCCCTATTGCAGCAGGATTAGGACAAACTTGATTAACACTGGTTTTCCTGCATATGAGCTCAGGCAGAGAACCATTCCCACCCATGCAGACCTGGGCCAGTTGGGTTTGCAGTTGAACTTTGCTAGAAATAAGACCTTTTGGGACAAAATGTGGCTGTCCCCTGCCAGGAGGGGCAGGCAGGAGGCTGTGGGTGCTCAGCTCCCAGCAGGATGGAGCAATGGGTACGTTACCAATCCGGCTCTGCCTTTCGGACCCGGGACCCCGGCCACGCGGTATATCACAGAGGCGATGACACAGGACATATGGAGCTGTGTGTTTCAACATACATTTTCAAAAGGCTATTTAATACATTCCTTCGCACCGAGTAATGCGTTGGAAAGGATCCAGGCTTGGGGATGTTTCTATAAACACATCATCTCTTGCCGCTCTTCTCCCTCTTTTGCTGTGAGCTGAAGGATACGGTGTTTCCCTCTCTTGCTGTGGAAGCCTTGGATGTCGCTTAAGATCTTGCTGGTCTATTAAAGCACAATCTTTCATTCTTACTCAACTTTCAAGTCAGAGTAGTCCACATCAGAAAACCTCGCAGTCTGCGGTGTTTCATATAGTCTGTGCCTTGAGGAGATAATTTCCTAGAAGCAGCCTTTTATTTCTCCAGCTATGAAAACATTCCCAGTACATCCTGTATGTGGAGATGATTATATGCAGCACACACACACACATTAGATTGTTTTTTCTAGCTTTTTATTTGTTTGAATTGTTACTAGAGATAGGTGACATTTTCTCAGAGAGCTTTTTCAACCGGAAAATGCAGGTTCAAAGACACTAGAGTGCTTTGAAAATGTGTATTGAACCTACCTATCTCATCATTTAGGAAAAGATAAACGTTCAAAGTTATTTTGAAATAGAAAGTTGTTAGAAACAAGCTATAATCTATATTTCTATGGAATCAGCATGCAGAAATTTATGATATGTTGAAAATATCAAATCTGTTAGGTTGGGATTTTTACTTAAAAAGAACAAATATTTAAAGCTTGGACTCAAACCTGGATGCTTTGTTCAAACCCAGGCAGATGTATTCCAGGCAGTTGGGGAGGAGGAGTTATTCAAAACAAAGTTTGATTGTTTTCCCACAATTTCTAAATTGCCAAAAAGCCAAATCAGCATTGGTTTTTACTTCCTGAAATCCACCCTTAATTGAGCCTGAAACTACCAGAGTTGCTTATTTCCCACAGAAATAAAACTTGGTGTTAAAGTCTTACAGGGGGACATGGTATGAAAAAGCCTTCTGTGACCGTGACTCTGATGGGCAGGAACCAGCCTCTGTTCCCAGCAGCTCGGGGACACACAGAGCATCCTGAAGATTGTGCTGAAATTAGAGATACAGCCGTAAAACCAATTGAAAATTATTAGCTTTACAAAATAGCTTGCATCTGTAAAATGCAGATCTTTTCAAGACAATATGTCTTTTTTGGGGGAAAAAATTCTGCCGAGGGGGTGGTTCCTGGGCGCAGGACAGGATAGCCGGTGGAAATGGGAACCACCCCAAAGCACATACTGGGAGCATGGGTGAGAACCCCAGTATGTGCCTGAGACAGGTCTAACGCCCCTCGGGGAGGTCTCACAGGGTCCATCTGCCTCATTTTCTCCTCTTGGACGTACTCAGCTCAGTCCACAAAGAGACAAATCGGGTAGAGCAAAGACGCTGGAGCTGAGGACAGTCTGAGATGAGTCACCCATTCACTCTTGTGCTCTCTCCCAAAAATGCGATGCTGGGTCCCCTTCTCCCTGCGAGGCGGATCGAGAGCAAATGTCACGGTTGTGACTTTGCTGCTGTTGCATTTCTTGCTCTCCCTCCAGCCCAGTTCAGCAGTTTCCTCAAGGCAGAGAAATCTTTCTCACAGCCTTTAACTTACATTTTTGGTCAAGTTTTCAGAGCTTGTCCTTAATGATTTGGCCTGTATTTTCCTACCAGTTGCTGGCTGTGATCCAGCCCATCATATCTGGAAAGAGCCTTTACTCAGCAAGTCTCCGCTTTTTCCTTTTTTTTGGGGGTGGGTGTGTGTTGAGGTTCTCAGTCTCCAGGACAAACACTTTCAAAGCAAAGCAAGATATAAGAGCTAATCGGAAGCTCCAATGCAGAGTGCCCTCCACGCACACGCAAATGACCATCGCTGCTCTGAACTCCTGGACAAATTACCCGGAGCGAGCGGCTCGTGCTGATGCTGCACCTTTGCCTTCCTGCTCAAAGCGATGGGCTTTGATCACTTCTGCAACCCTGGCAAACTTTCATCTCCTAGCGATCACAGAGATTCTCCCACCAGCTAGTGCAAAGTGAGCATAAAGGGAGGGGGTGACCCCACTGACCCTAACTAAGAATTTATAATTAACACAAAGATCTTCAGAATTAATTTTTCTGCAGTATTGATCTGGCTCTGCTGCACCAGTATTACATGAAGCATCCCTGAGGCTCGAGATCTACGAGCTAGATGCTTCCTAAAGGAGAGGATAGATGAAGGCATGAACAGAAGGGATTATGGCTTCTTGGAAGATGACATGTAACAATTAATTCCCAAAGTATAGATCATAGCCTGACTCTGCCTGGCCCTTTGCTTGTCCAGGCCAGCTCCCCAGCCCCTGTGCCGTAAGGATGTGGGAGAAGCCATATTTCCTTGTCCTGCTCCATCTGTAGGTATCTCAGGAGGGCACGGTGGCTATTTCTCCCCACAACTGGCCATCACTAGGCACCAGAGCAGAGTCCAGTAGTTTTCTAGGTGTCCAACAAGCAAAGAACTACACAAGTCATGGTCATTGCCCATTAGGATCTGTTTAATTAGAGTCAGAAGAAATGGACAATAAGTTAGAGTCATGTTTCTATTTTATTTTAAAATTTCATTAACGTCTTTACATCCCAGCAGAGATAAGCAGATTCTGCTGTGTTTTAGTCTCCTGTTGCATGAAACAATGTTTTTAATAGGTTTTCATTTTTTTTCCCCCAGAAATACAGACTGAACATGCAGAGCAGAAGTCACATGTCTGCATTTGGAGAGACATACCAATAAGTGCAGTCTGCATTCGGAGCAGTCTGCAGTTAAATCTAGGGGCTGGATCAAGCTATCTCCAATTTTATTCTAAATGCTAATTGGAGTCTGAGAGTTCCTTGATTGAAGTAACAAGGAAAAAACAGTGTGCAACATTTCCTCCAATTTCCAGAAAGCGCTGGGCATGAGAACTGGACTCCCAGTTTAATTTACATTGTGAGAATCCCTCGCTGCATAATGCCTCTGTTTCCAGATATTATTAACAGAGCTGGAGTGTCCTTCCATGTGTTCTGGTGGAAAGTAACTGTAAATCAAGCATGCTTCTGGGCTGGTTGCAAAACCTCCACGAAATTTGACTCACAGTCTAAAAATGTGCTTGTGGAATGGCTGGGGTTGCATCATGGAGGTGCTGCACAGGAAACGCAAACGGGGGAACCTCCTCTCCCCATCGATGCTCTTTCCTGCAGCAAATTCCCACACATTTCCTCCCCGAGGGGTTGCAGCACACTGGAAATGTGTCTCCAGGACCAGGCGATGCTGCTCTCCATCTCTGCTTCCACTCTTGCATTTCTTAGCAGCAAAAGAATCGCTAGAGCTGGGATCAAAGAGGTTTGTTCCAGCTCCTGAGCTCTGTTGCTCTGGTGGAGGAGAATAAAAGAGCAGGGAAGGGAGAGGAGAAGCACATCTGGAGGCTGGTGCATGGCAGCTTGGCCTTCACTTCCAGCGAGCAGCATTCCCGGAGGAAATTGCCTTGTGGATAGCTGATACGGGTGTTTGCTCAGGAGGGAGCGGTGGGCCTGGGCAGGGAAGGGAAATTCCTGAGTGCCAAGTCAAATACAGGGGAAAAAATGTGGATTCTGCCAGAAAAGCTATCCACTGGAGAGGGGCAGCCAACTGCTGGCTGGGCGCTGGGGATGGGCGCCCGGGAGGTGATCTGAGGTCCTGGCATGGAGCGTGTCCTGGTGTCCTGGCATCCTGAGCTTGGGAAGGTAGGCATGGCTAGTTTGGGGGACCAGCTGCAGTCTCTCATGGTTTGTCCATTTTTGGAGCCATCCTGCACCATCTTCCAGCTTCTTTATGATGTGGAACCAGTAGTGAGGGAAAAAGAAAGGAAAAAAAGAGAAAAAAAAAAAAAAGCTCAAAACAAAACAACACTATTTTCTGTGACCTTCCTCTGGCTTCTGCTTACAAAAAATCCTGGCATCCATAACGATCAGGTCTTTGATTGAATGACATTTTAATTTGGAATATATTAAAACAGCATGTTTTCCACAAACAACCTCATCACAGAAAGGGAAGAGGAGGCTCACAAGAACCTCTTCAGCTTCAGAGTCACAACATGTGCCCCAGATGCCATCACGACATCTTTGATAGGCAGGCCAGTTGATTTAAAAGAGGGCAGGGGGGTTTGGCTAATTGAAACCATTGTGTTATGATAACCAAATGTCCTACATCTTTTGCATCTCCCATAGATGGCAACGCATACTGAAAAAAAAAAAAAAAGAAATAATATTTCTACGTCCGTTTTCAGGGAGAGATCAAAGGATCTCCTGGAAAGAGGAACCCAGTTGTCCCTTGGATGCATCTGGGCTGCAGACAGCCTCTGGAAAAGCCTGTTCCATTCATTCACGAGGCAGAGGAATGCTGTCTGGATGCTTTGAAAAGTGCATGGGCTGGTTGAGGGAGGAAAAGGCCCTGTGTAAAGGGAGCTGTGGGATCTCAACATGGTTTTGGTGGCCAGCCATGCCCAGGTCACCTAACCATGTCTTGCCCTCCTATTGCCATGGGATCCTCTGTGTTCTGCACTTCAGCAAGAGATACAGCTGGCGCTGTGGTACCCGTAACACTGACTGGCGTCTGTAACGAGAGATATCTGGCAACCGGGGAGTAGGAAATGCAGTGTAGCAAACCCAAAAATAAATAAATTCAGTGGTATTGGAAGACCAAAGCTCTCTGTAATTCCTGGGCTGCTCCAGGGTGAACACCATTCACCAGACTAATCGCTCTCTTCGGAGAATTAAGCCCCAGGAGCTAATGTACTCCTTGAAAGCATCTTGGCAGAAATGTATTTCTTTATCCAGACCCTGGCCTCTGAGGTAGCTCTGCCCCCACACGCTTTCAGCTTGAATTTGGACTGGAGTCGGTGGATGCAGTGAGGCTTTCTCCGCAGCAAAGGAGATGCTGTCCGGATGAATCAGAATCATCCCAGCTCTGGAAAAAAAAAAAAAAAAAAAGAAAAAAGAAAAAAAATAAAGGCATGTCCCTCTTGGGATCGCCCCGACACATTCCTCTGCAGAACATCTGCTCCTGCACACCCAGCTGCTCCCGCCAGGGCGGCCGCTCACCTTCCCCGCTCCCGGCGCTCCCGCCTGACCCCAATGTCTCAGGACCGCCAGGAACCACTTATGCAAGGGCTTTTGGCTCTTTTACCATGAGATATCTCCTTCATTTATAAGTTATCACTGTTTTTGCAGTCATGGGAATGGCAGTGCCTGAGCATCAGACGGGCTGAAGGATTTTGCTGAGCCCCTAAATGGATGGACACTTTTTCTCCCCCCGAAAAGGCAAAGAGCCGCCAGCGTAACTGCAAACAGCAATGCTTAGACAACCTGAGTCCTCTTTCCCTGCTGGAACCGTGGGACCAGCCCTTTTCCTCATCACAGGATAAATCCCGTCACAGGATAAATTAAAAATAACATGTACAGAATTAGCGCAAATTAGAAACAGATTATGGAGAGGAAAGGAGAGATTCGTTCCTCTGGTGCGATTTGGCCCTGCTCTGGATGCCTGCAGGGACGCCTCTGTCCCTTGCTCATGAAGATATTTCTGAGGAAAAAGGGGTGGGTTTTGCTGATTTTGGAAGGAATCTGATTGCACCAGATGGTAAATATATATTTTTTTCATTCTTCTGGGAGGATGCCCTGTGAATCACCTAACAGGGCTTTATTGCTTTCTTCTGCATCCCCTGGCAAATTTCTGAGCACAAAACCTCTGTTTTGTTTGCATTTATAATGAGACATTTGGAAACATCTGCCAACACCAACCAGACAGAAAGCCCACTTTCATTTATGGGTATTTTAAATAGCAATTAAAATTACAGACCATCTTCTCCTCATACTTCCACAAGCAGAAGTATGGGGTTTGGCCTCTAGAAGTCCAGAATAACTCGAAGCAGAGCTTGCTCCTATGCTTTGTCAAGCGTTATTCTGAATACAGAACATAACAACAACACCACCACACACACACACACCCCCTTTATTAAATGCATAACACTGAGTGGATAGTTTTGCTAAACATTTATGAGATATTGGAAAATTCAACTCCTGCCCTCGTGTTTCATCAGCTGCAGCTAAATGCTTCGGTACAGATGGACAGAGCCCAGATGGCAACCTCGGCTGTGGAATTTGTCTCTGCTCTGGACCATATGCTACTCAGAAGTAAAAAGGACGCAGAGCTCGCTTTGAAGCTTGGTCTGTGGTGCTCTGCGGGCGGACGGGTGCCACATGGAGACTCAGACCTTCTCATCTGCATGCGACCGACCTGCCAACTCAATCCTGGTGACATGGCAGGGACGTGGTGCTGGCAGCCACATCACTGTGTATTTGTGGATACCCATCCTACTGGGAAACAAGGAGTGTCCTGTCCATTCACATTGGGACTTTGTGATGCTATTACTGGGGCAGTGAATAAGACAGCTGGGGGTGTCATCAGGGCAGGAGGGGGTTTTAAGATGGAGTTAGCAGAATGAGAAAGCTTTGGTGGTCTGGGTTGCTAAGAACAGGGAGTTTTTCTTTCTGGAGAATGCGAGAGCTGAGAAAGTACCTTCAGCAAGAGTCTTTATAAGTCCACAGCTGAATTTTGTCTCCTCCCTGAAACGCTGCTGCTCTGCATGTAGAAATTAGCCTTCTTTATGCCTTCCACATTCTCATGACGTAGTCTGTTGTAGGTGCCAAGCTTTGGATGAGTAACATTCCCCAACTGTGCATCAGTTTTATCAACACCTGGTCAGCCAACCAGCAGAATCAGTGTGAGAGGAGGATGAGCAGGGCTCCTAGACTCGTGCCTAATTTCTAAGACTTAGTTTTCATCCTCGAGTCTGCTGTGTCTGGCTTGGCACATGGTGACAAACTGGGGACAAGGCTGCCTTTCTTCATCACATGGGGGCACTTCTAATGAGCCGCTCATTGAGTCCTTAGATCAGAGAAAGGATTTGGGGACAACAAGATGCAAGTGGATGCTTGATAGAGGCACAAATGGCTGTTGGAGAAACCAACATTTACCTTTGCTCCTGGGCACGGGGTGCAGCTCATGGGGACCTTCTCCATCGGTGCCATTTCCACTGCACCGCTGACCTTGCAAAGGGGAGCACAGTACACCTGGGTGGGCTCCATCCCACCCCGCACCACGATTCCCCGGGCCCCAACTCCCTTCCCCAAGCATGGAACCAGACAAGACCTTCAGAGAGTCCTGTGCAGTGCTTATGTTTCAGACACATACGTTTTTAAAGGTAGCAGATGTTAGGGAATGCTGTTTGCCAATTCTCTTTAGTTTAACCACTGCTCTGGGAGCTTTTCCCTTATTTATTACCTTCGAAAGCAGGAGTGTGGTATCAGCCTTCATGGAGATGAAGTTCACTGCTCTTCCTTTTTCATCCTTCCCTTGAACTACACAACATTTTCCCCTTCCCAGCCCCCTGGCATCACCATGGGCACTTGCATGTGGGCAGTGAGGGCAGAGCTGGATCTTTCCACTTCTACCCTCCTGCTCCCCGCTCCCTCCATCTCACATTTTGGCATGGCTCTAACAGAGAAGTAGAGAGGTATTTTTATTGCACACACAGCTCTGTGTATCTTTTCCTCAGCATTTGTTTTTCCTAGATATACACACGTTTATCCACAGCCCTTTCTACAGGCAGAGATGTTAATTTGGCATCATATGTGGAAAATTTTAGACATCTGATCAGAATCAGCACAAGCTTCTGGGAGTCGCTTGCCAGCTGAAGGAAAAAGAAAGGGCCAATATTAAAAAGAAGCCTTTCCTTAATAAACATAAGTACTGCAAATATAAACACTTAAAAATGCTATTAACAGTATTTAGAAAGTCCTGGTGAATCAGTAAAGTGTGGAGGTGAAAGAGTCAAGCAGAGTCAATGAAATACAAACTTTGTGTTTTTTTCTTCCTCTTCTCTTCAGTGCCCTGAGAGATCCAGGCTTTAAAAGCTGCCTCTCAACCTACATGTCTGATTTTCTATGTGCAACTTACTGTGTTTGCTTTGGGCTTGACCCAAAGTTCTTTAAAGTCATTGCGATGGTCTGGAGTGATGCTTTCCCCCTGGCATTCGCTGCTGCAGACACTGCACGAGCTGCACATTGCTCAGCTGTCACTGCAGAAGATGCCTCCACACGGCGTTACTCTGTGAGATGCCACCAGCTGAGGGCTTGGCAGCTGATGTTCGAGTATTCCTGCCATCCAGAAGTCCAGAACAGAGGAGATAAAAGCCTTTCAGTACTTAAAGTGGGCTTATAAGAAAGATGGGGACAAACTTTTTAGCAGGGCCTGTTGCAATAAGACAAGGGGTAATGGCTTTAAATTAAAAGAGGGGAGATTCAGACTAGATATAGGGAAGAAACTTTTTATGCTGAGGGTGGTGAGAACCTGGCCCAGGTTGCCCAGAGAAGCTGTGGATGCCTCATCCCTGGAGGGGTTCAAGGCCAGGTTGGACGGGGCTTTGAGCAACCTGGTCTTGGTGGGAGGTGTCCCTGCTCATGGCAGAGGGCTGGACTAGATGGCCTTTAAACGTCACTTCCAACCCAAACCATTCTGTGATTCTGTGATTCTATGAATCTATGAAAGCCTCTGAGCTGGCTCTTCCTGCACACCTTCTTTAGCTTTATCCCAGAGCAGGCACCTAAAAACTGGGGCCACAAGGGGAGTCTCACATCTGATCCCACTCCACCCTGACCCACACTGATTTTAGAAGCTGTGGAAGCAGAAACCCTGGATTCAGGTGGCCCAGTGTCCTCCTAAAGAGAACTTGGTGACCTTGTGAGCGCTTTCTTCTTTTCTTCTCTCTCTTTTTGTTTTTTCCTAAGGCACTCAGGGTTTGACATGTCCAGAACTGCAGGTGCAAAGCTTGGAGGAAAGCTTGCCCCCTTTGCAGAGGGGATTTGAGTGTCTTGCCCATCGGCAGGATGACTTTCTGCATTGCAGCAGCCGAACGTGCAAAAAGCAGAGTGCTCTCCAAATCCCGAGGAAATGCTCCAGGGACAGCCCGAGCCCGATGCTCTCCTGCATCGTGGAGCAAAATCTGCCTGGCCCTGTCCCCCACCCACTCGCACCCCCACCAAAGCCTGAGCCCTCCCTCCGGGGCACATGTCAAAAAGCCACCTTCATTTTCCTGACATGCTTTTCCTGCTGCAAGGGCTGAATTAACACTAAATGAGACGCAGATTCCTCTGTAATTAAGGGCCTCTGTTCCACATCAGTCTGTTACTGAAGATCCTCCTCTATTACACGGGAACGTGCCTGTTGCTTCTCCTTCTCCTCCTCTGACTCCAGTGTCCTCAGCTCCCTCCTTGTCTTTACATCTCCTTGTCCCATTCCCCTGGGGTCCAGCTTCATGTTTTCCCTTCCACTGCTGACAAGGGACATGACCACGGAGGGCTGATGGGTTTCTCCCACAGCTTCCCCTGTTCTTTGAACCGAGGACGGAGCACATGTTTTTCATGAATGAGAAAGCAATTTGAAGCCGTGCAAATAAAAATAGCAACAACAACCAAATCTAACAGAACAACCTGGGAAAAGATGATTTGGAATGGTCTGAAATACTTGTTTTCTCTTTTTCCATGCAAGTTTTATTTCTTTCCAGCCTTTCTATCTTCCACGCTCTCCAGCTACCAAAGCTTGAGAAATCTCTAGAAAGGGTTGGCTTGTGGTGGCCCCAAAACAAGTGAAAAACCTCTCCAGAAAGCTCGTTCCTAAGAGGCTGCTTCTATATCCCTGCGTTTTTGCAGTGCGTGGTAGGACTAGGGTTTGTCTCCTCTGCTTTAGCTCCAGCATACGTGTTCCTGGCTCCCATGGAGGCATCACTGGACAGCCCATGCCAAACAGCATGCCAGAAACTTGACCTTTTCATGAACTTTGGGGCTATTTTCTAGTCTGCACCCAGCTCCTTGCAGGCAGAACTGTCTGGCCAGTGGATTCTGGCCCTTTTGCATGGAAAATGAGATATGTCGGCCTGCATGGCCGGGTGGCTTGCCAGCTGTGTCCCTAACAGCCCTTCACAGCCTCCTCGTGCTCCTCCCTTCCCTGTTCAACGAGTTGCCTTTGCCCATATTCGCTTCGCACATGGGTCTGCAACGAGGGGACCTGTGAGATCGTCCTTGGTGGCCTTGGGCCAGCTGACCAGCCCCCAGCTTTCCCACTGCAGCAACCATCACGCTCCTCTACACAACAGAACTTAACGTACGACTTTTTTTTCCCCCTTCTTCTTGTTTTTTTATTTTTTTTTTTTTTCTTTTTTTTCCCCCAGAACTGCTCAACATTTCAGTTACATCTTTCCCCATTTCCCCAGTTTTCAGCTCAGGGCACGCAGCGATCCTTACCTTCCCCTCGCGGCAGCTGGTGCTCGCTGAGCTGGCTGAGCTCCAGTTCGCGCTGGAGCTAAACCCAGCAACACGCCTGACTCAAATCAATATTATCTACCCCAGCCTAAGGCAGTTCATGTTGATATTAATAACGAGGCATCAAGTTCCAGCACTGAGGATCTGCGTTAAGCTCACTGCTCAGGACTAATTGAGTTTCACAACAACCTCTGCTTCCTTCCCTGGGTCTGCAGGGGCTCCCAAACCTTGCCTGGCAAACCCCACCGTGCAGTCCCTTCCTCCCTTGCCACCTGTAAGGTCAGGGACAACCTCAGTACTCCCAGACCGCTTCCCTCTTTCTTCTGCACTTACTGTGCAAAGGGAGATCTCTGGTTAAGTGGTTTTTCCAGTTACCCTATCAATGAGCCTTTTAATTAGTAACCTTTTTTGCTAAGTAATTGCTACAGCATCAGATCCACTTGGGAGACGCTAACGAACGGGCAGCAGGATGTTGTAAGGTAGTGGAGGAGCTGAATGTTGCTGTTGATGCCTTCTGACAGGCTGTGTCGGGAGGAGCAGTGATGGCCATGGACAGGCAGGAACCTGCTGGGCATCGTCTGGTTTCCCTTCGCCTCCTGTGCCTGCCCGGCAGCCCCTTTGCCCGTGACTCCCTGGCCAGTGGCCACTGGCTGGTGTCGAGCTCACGTCACTGACCTGGAAAGTCATTGCACGTGAGAGGAGTCGAGGATGTGTTTTACCTGCACAAACCGTTGCTTTAGGCAGAGGCCGGGTTAAACACCAGAAAGGAGAAGTGTCTGCAGAGGGGATGCTTTTCTCCCCAGAATTAAGTTGAACATTTGCGCTCACGCAGCTCTTTCAGGCTATGCTTTAACTTCCCCTTGCCGCACGAATGTGGATATTACATATGTCACTGGTCTTCACCGCACACTTGTGGGGGGAAATTTGGGCAAGCAAGCGAGCAGGCATGCCCCAGGCAGCACGCTAAGTCCCAGTCCTCAGCAGGATCTCGTCTCATTTACTGCCACAGTCTGCTTCTTTACAGGTCCAGCTGCACCAGCCCTGTAGCAGCCACGCTCCTCCTGTGCTGAGCCGCTTCTTGCCCTTGAGCCGAGTGATTTCTGCTCACAACGAGCTGCTCGGCACCACCAGCTTAGGGCTCGGTAGGTCCGAAGGATGATTTCCCCCAACATGGCAGTTGTTCTGCCAAACTAGGAAAGCAGCAGCCTGTCGCTTCTGGGAACCAGCTGAACGAAACTCAGCCAAAGCTGCTTTTTATCTGAAGGAGGAAGATATGCCCGAAGGGGCTGCTCCGGGGAAGAAGAGTCATTGTGTTGAAGAGGAGGGAGATGTTAAACTTCAGGCAGCAGATACTGGGTAAAGATGCTCAACCACGTGAGCAGGATGAGGCTGTGCTCAAATGAGCATCAGACTCTTGGCACATAGTACTGGCCTCTGTGGAGGCTCACATTTTGCCCACTGGCCATGTCCTTCGACGTCTGCAAACCAAAGTGCACCTCCACCAAAAGGGACGGCGAGAAAAGCCTGATGGACTTAATTCTGCCCAGGCTGGCTTCCTTCCCAGGATTGTCTGGGTGTTTCATGTGCACCATGAGATCACTACAGTTTTGCTATCGCTTCTTTCAAGGTCCCAGCCTTGTGCTCCTGGGCTGGTGAAAGGCTGTGTCCGAAGTCCAGCAGCGCTGGGAGGTGCAGCCATCCCTGCTCCAGGGAGTCCAGGGTCTGGGACAGGAGGGGTCCCCAGGCAGCAGCTGGGCTCACCGGGGATGAGCACCCTGTCAGACCCAGACAGCTACAGCAGCTCACTAAAATTTGCAACGAAAAGCAAAAAGAAGGGTCTGAAACCCCACTGGGAGCCGGGGCTGGCAGCGCTGCTGCAGGTAAAGATCAATTTGGGAAATTTCCAGCTTAGTGGAATTCTGCTGATGCACAATAAATGGGGACCTTTGTAGCAGTGCTGTTCAAAGCTCCCGGCTTTAAGGGCAGATTTCCCCCAGCGCCCTGACCAATGTTTCCTTTGTCAATACAGCAGGTTCCCCATGAATCCACGTCTCACCCCTCTCCCGGAGGCGGTATCCACGCAGCCGTCAGCTCCGCTCCTGTCGCTGCCTTTTATCCTCCGCATCCCTGAGCAGAGCTCACAAGTGATGCTTTGTACCAGAGCTAGGAAAAAAATAAAAGACGTGTGCTCTAACACGCAAAAGAAAAAAAACCTCATCACACCCCTTGTGTTTTTCCTGGAAATGTCACTGCCCTTAATGCATCAAATAATTAGAATCACTTCTCCCCTTTTGTTTGCCTTGGCCCTGGCAGCTCACATTGAACAGGCCAATATAAACCTGCGTGCACCGCAGGAATTTTGGGCACAGCCTATTCTGCAGCGCTGGGATCAGGGGGTAAATGAAAAAACAATCGCCCCAGCTCTGCTTTGTGGGTCTGAGCAGCTACGGGTGCAGTTGGTCACTGCTCTTCAGAGGAGCCAGAAGCCCAATGGCCGGAGTCCTCCTCCATCAAAAGACTTGATTGCAGGTGGAGTATTCACGCCCAGGGACCTGCCCCTAAGAAAACCCTCGGCCCTGGCGTCAGGGAGGAGAAAACTGGGAAAAGAGTTTGTACACATGGGAGATTTCAGCTGCGAACTGCCGGGGCTGAGGAGCACGTGCTCGACTCAGAGCTGGCAGAGAGAGACAGAGCGGTGGGATGTGCCCAGCAGCTCGGTTGCAGCAAACAGCAGCTCCTCTTCCCCTTCCCCTTGCACAGACGCCGCTGCTCTGTTTATTCTGTCTTTTCCCCCATTTGCAGGCCAGAACAGAGTTTGGGATATGCAGGGCCAGGCACTGCCTCGGGGTGGCACTTGGGGGTGAAGGGCCCATGGGAGGTCCCTGATGCTCAGTGCCGGGGAGGAGAAGGAGCAGCTGATGGCCATTTTGGTGCCAGATTTGTGTCAGCCCTAAATGGAAGGTCTGAGCACGATGCCCATGGTTCAGATGGGTAGATATCTCCCTGAATTCCTGATGGGATGTTGAACAAGTCACTTTGACTTTGTAGCCGGGAGCGTGGAAGAGGGTCTCTTCTCCTCCGGGCACCGTGGAGGTGACATGGTGACCTGGGAGAACACATCCCTTGCAAGTGCTGGAAAACTGCCAGTCCTGGGCAAGGTGGGTGTTGCCATGTGCAGTGGTGTTGTGCAGCATCCCCTTGGCACCCGATGTGCCATCCCTACTGGTCTGGATGGACAGACGGACAGCAGATCCAACGTTAGAGCCAGGGAGGAGCAGGCAAGGCTCCTGCCTGCCTGCTCCCAACACTGGCTCTGGTGGCAGGTTAAATATATGTCAATAGATTGTTAAAGAAATATATTGAGGATTAGCTGTGCTGTAGGTATAGACCCCTTTCAGATTTGCTAAGTTTCAGCAAGTATGTTTTCAATAATTGGCTAATATTTTAAAGCAATGAATAAAACCTATGCTACTAAATCTAGTCCTTCTTTTATAATAAGACATTTATTGCATGCTCAAAAGCATATGTCTTTAATATCTGCAGCAAAAGAAAGTAATATATAAGGGACCTCTTCTTAAATTTGAATGCATGTAGCCATAATCACAATTATTAGCTATCATCAAACATACACTAATGAAATAAAGAAGCCATATCATTAGTGACATTACAACTGGACATGCTTAAGAAATAAAGACAAATAAAGGAATTTCCCTCTTAACAATCTGAGATTTCACAAGGCAGAAGAAGGATCAAACGCGTTGAGATGCCTCTGCATCTTTGAGGAGATTTATACACAAAGCAAACTGATAGATTTCTTAGGGAGTCGTGCAAACAGTTTTGGAAGCCATTCTTGCTCCTGATTCCTGGCGATTATATTCTCTTGAAAAACTAAAATTGGAAAACTATCTCGCTGCTGCTGTCACCGCAGAGGTTACTGAGGTGGTTCTGCAGAATTGTGTTCACTTGCTGATTTACTTGTAGAGAGGAACCAGCACCGCCTTTTTTCCAGTGGGGAAATAATTGTCCAAATTACGGTATCTGTGGTACAGGTGATATCCGTGATACAGATGGTATCTGTGTGGGACTGGGAACAAACTGGGGACAGCCCGGGCTGCTCTGGGGGTCTCTCGCACCCTGCAGCTGGGTTTTCCATCCTGTGTCTGCTCGTTTGGGGCTGGAGCTCTGCTTGCAGCGAGCGGGGCTGATTGCACCAGCTTTTTCTCTTCAATGGAGCAACACCAAGACTGGGATTTAACCCAAATAGACAGACAACCTTAGCCCGGCCGCAGAAATGAGCTTAGAAAACACCCGTGCCCCCCAAATCAGGTATAAACCTCCATGCTGAGACAATCTATTGAGATGAAGGACAAAAGCAGCCCCCCAGGGAAGCTCCCCGCTGCCCTGGCTGCCGCAGGCTCCTCTCCATCGGCACAGGGTCCGCAGTGGGTTCTGTAGATTTTCTCTGGCAGATTTTATTTCATTTTATTTTAAAGGCACATTACTAGTTTGCAACATCATTTCAAGTCTCCAGCTGTTATTTAAGCCTTTGATGTTGGTATATGCGTTTCAAATTCCCACCTCCTAAGAGAGGGGGAAAATACCTGATGACCTTCCCCGTTTCCAATTCTGAGGACATCAGCCCTCGGACTTTCTGAGCTGAATGCGCTGCCCGTGGATGCCATACAGCTCCACAGGTTTCAATAGTGTTGTCACCAGCTGAGACTCTGTCCACATCAATTTTGCTGTCTTATTTTGTTTCTAAGCTGGTGCTCGAGTTTTTTGGCTCACGGACAGATTTTCCCTTCCAAGATTTCAGTGTTGGAGGGCTGCTTCCCTAATCCCCAATAGTTTAAGATTATCTCTAGCCAACTATTAATCAAAATCAGAATCTAGCACTGCTTGCTTGTGCTGTTGCACTTGAGCACATAAAAAAAAAAAAAAATCCTCTTTTTTCCTCTAAAGAAACAGGGTTGCTACTTTTCTAATTTGTCTCTGGTTCCTTTAGCACCAGCCCCTCAGACACAGAGCAGCCACTTCTCTCATTCAATACTCAATATCGTACCAGGATGCCACATGGGCCAAGGGATGCTTTAAAAACACTGGTAAAACAAGCAAACACCGATTGAGGAAAACTTTAAAATAAGATAGAAAACAACAAAGAAATTCTCTTGGTTTTTTTCCTTCCACCACGTGCTCCTTTGAATGCAGAAGAATGAACTGCCTTATAAAAACCCAGCAATTAGCTCATGCAGTGACATGGGTTATAGAGCAGAAGATGGATTTTTACAGCGTCTTCCATATGCCATGTTTCCAAAAGCATTCACAGTGAAGTGAATTAAACGCCACTGACTTTTTAGGGTCGGGAGCCCTTTCTCCTTCAACAGGGAGTTGTGCAAAGCAGCCTGTTTCAAGCCCAGTTGGATGTTGCTAAAGAGGAATTCCCCGGGGCCCGAGGCGCAACTCCCAGGAATCCACTTAGAGGAGAACCTGGGAGTCCAGCTTAGCCACGCACAGGTTTTGGCCAGGGGTAGGGGCTTTTCCTGTTTCACGACCCCTGTTTTGTAGTTAAATCCCTTCCATGCTCTCATGGCCGGCAGACGAGCACCCGGGGACTTGGCACTGGGGTAGTTGCCCTAAATGATTTGTTTGTTTGGGTGCATGAAATTCTAAGAGGTACTGTCTGAACGCTGAGCCTTTGAGAAATGCTTAAAATGCAATTACAAGCATCTTTCCTCCGTGCCAGCATCTCACCGGCACCGCCTGGCACTGAACACAGTGGAAATGGCCAGTGACCCCACCTCGGACTCCCATTGATCCCAAGTCCTCGGTTAGGAATTCCTGCTCAGGGAAATGGTCCAGCTGGGTCCAACCTTTCCAGACCCACTGCAGACCCTGAAACAGGTGACTTTTCTTCCAATCACACAGTCTTCTGATGGGGTTTACATCAGTTCAAGCTGCCTCTCTATTTTAACATCTCTCCAGGCTAAAAAGAAATCACACTTCCCGCAGCAACACAAAACGGGCAAACTGGTGCGGCTTTGTCATATCTAATTTCAGGCAGCTCTTTTCCTTCAGCTGGTCATGAACAAGCGAGGATAATGTAACACATAAAATGATTCTCCCATGCTGAGTCCCAATCTACGGCTGTCTGAGGCACTTTGCTCGATAGATTACAGCACGATGCCAGCTCCGGCTGGCAGACTACCCGGGACTTGTAGCCATGAAACTGGATGGGATTTGCATTTGTCCTGCTTATTCTGAGAGCTGTCACAGGGGAGGGATACTGCTCTCTCGCTGGCACCCGATATCGGCTGAGGAATCCCATGTTATCACTGCTGTCATCTTCCAAGCTCCGTGTTAGACAGAGCAGGAAAGCTGCCAGGTTGCTCTGCGAGCCAGTAGGTATTCTTGGAGACAAAAAGCTGAGCCCGGTCCCAAAGCCGTTGTTTAAGCTTTACTTGGGTTTTATTTCCTTGAGAATTGGACGCTCTTCTCCCTCTGTCAGCTCACAAAACTGCAGCCTGGACTGGGCCAACCTCCCTTCCAAACCGAGGACCTGATCCAGAGCTCAGCAAAGACCAGCTCCCATTGTCACCAGCGTTTTCTGGACCAGGAGAGGACTGTTTTCAGGCTCAGCAGCTCCTGCTCCCTGCTTGTCCGTGCCCATGGATCTCATGGCCGGTGCTCAGAGCCTGCTGCTCAGCCTTGCTTTGAAGGCAAGGTGTGCTCGGACCCTCTGCTGGGGTAGTTTTACCAAGGTTTTACAAGAAACCCTGCTGAAAATGGAAAGTTCACATAAAATTGTCATATAATCACCGTGAGGGGCTCAATTTATAAACGCACTGTCTGCGGGAATAGTTCTGCCTCCTCTATTTACCAGCCAGCAATTATCCTCACTTGAGTTACTCCTTATTTAGCTGCTCCCCAATTGAAATGAACAGGAATGGCATTTGCTTACTGAAGTATAAAATGGAAATCCTCGTCTTTGCTGAGGAAGCACCAGAGGAGCACCAGCTCTGGCTGCATCCTCCGCTCCCCATCAGCGACGTGAGCTGCGCATGGGCTTCAGAGCCGGGGGTGTTTGTAGGGAGCGTGTTATCTTTTGGTAACACCAGAGATATAAATATCCTGCTTACAAACCTCGGCTTCCTCAAAGAGGTCTGTAAAACTCTCCTCCCTTCGTGCTTCATTGTGCAGACCTGGGTATTTAAGCTGTGATTTTTCAGGAGAGGAGGACACAGACAGATTGTTCCAAATCCAACATCAGACTGGCCACTTGTACACAGCCTGGAATGGCATCTATTTCATAACACAGGAGCCTTCATGTTTTTTCTCCACAGTACTTTGTTCACCAGAACCTGCCACAATTTGGGAAGTTAAGCAGCAGCTTAACAAGGGAGTAGCTGGAGAAAGAAAAAAGTTATTACCGAAACCCTGGTTGAAACCAACAGTACCACAAGGTCCCCTTCAAATGCTGAAGCCAGTCTAAGACACAGTGTTCTTCAAGATTATTATATTAAAGTTAAAATAAATTTTTAAAAAAAGGTGGGTTTGTGGTAAATGGAAAACAGAGCTCAACAGAGAGACGGGGAAGCTGTGGATTTTAACTGCAGCGATGGTCCTGGGTGGGTTTGGAAGATCAGCTGCTGGATACACGGGGTCAAGCAATGATGAAGGATTGGGAATGGTATATATATGGATCAGCAGCTGGAGGTCTCTGAGGCCAGGAGCTCTTGTGATCCACCAGCTCCTCTTAAACCTCTCATGAACTATCCTGTGCTACAAAATGCACCACCCTGTACAAATATGTGTACATTTATATATGGATGTATATTTGGCCAGGATGTATAAACTCTGCAACAGTCTTCAGACATAACTGCATGTGACCTTTGCTGACAGCTCACCAGAATAAAATAATTTAATAAAAATAAAATGTCCCCCTGTCTGCCCCTACTGATCTCCCCTCTCTGAGAGTGCCCATTTCCCACCCTTTATTCCCAGGGGGTATCCCCCTGCTGCAGCCACAGCACTGCATTTGAGCCAGGGACACGGGCTGTGATGCTCCAGGTCCCCAGGTGTGTGGTGTTCCTCTGCTCTGCTCTGCTGGGCTAAATAAGCTGAGCTGCTTCAGCAAGGGAAGTTCTTCATCTGCAGGTGATTCATCTGTTCGTCTCCTTGATGAAGGGAAATTGGAGGATTCCTTGTGGACCTACAGTGCTGTGTGTGTAGGGTTAGAGACAGCTGCTGGACCAAAATTAGATGTGAGTTAGACAAGCGAGATAAGGAGTGGTAGAAAAGAACCATTCGCTCATTTACAGCCAAACAGCCCAGGCACAGAGCAATTAAAACAGCTTGACAAAGGTCATGCAGAGAACATGCGGCAGAGCCGAGAATGAAATCCAGATCTAAGCCTTTAAGCAGAAGGCTGCTCTCCTGTGTCTGCTGCTACAGCACAAATCAGAACTGTTCCTGAGCTTTGTCTTGCTTCCAAATAAAAGTATAATATCTGGTGGGTGACCTTCATGCCCTGGAGAGGACACACGTGTGCCCTTGAGAGAGCAAACAGCAGGGCTGCAGTCTTCATGCTGGTCTCCCTCTTCCAGGGTGACTTCTCCAGGCTGGAGGGCTGAGCTCCAGCAGGAAAGCTCCAGGCTTCTGTCTGATGGGAGCTCCTTGGGGAGACAGGGGCTGGAGGGACATAGTGGGGGACACCCATCGCAGCACTTGCTGGGGCTGTGGCAGGGCGGGAGGTGCGGCCCGAGGTGCCAGGGAGGCTCTGAACCCTTCTCCGAGGACATGCTCCACCTTCACATCTCACCTACGTCAGAATTACCTCATGTTCATAACTCCAGGAATTTCCAGCTGGTGCAGCCAAGCCCTTAGCTGCTAAATTAAAGTTTCTACCTCTCCCCAGAGAGTTATTTTCCCTCCATTCTTTTTATTAATAAATTAATAATAAAGTATTGTGCTGGAGAGACACAGTGGATCCGGCTCCAAGCGTGGCAGAGCGAAACTAGAATAAACATCAGCTTGTTTATAAGCACGTCTGTCTGTGGGGTTTGGATACCAGAAATCAAATCCTCCGCTTAGCACTTGCCAGAGCAACTGGAAGGTGTGATGGATGTTTTTACAGGAAAGAAGCCTCCTTCTTTCTGCCCACACCATGGCACAGTTTACCCAGCCAGGCAGCCAAGCCCTGCTCCGTGGTGGGGTCCAATCTCCGGCACCCTCTCCCCATGCGTGCTGATGAGTGCTCCCTTCATCCCTTAAAGCTGGGATTTCTTCAGACCTGACCCACAAAATACTTAAAGCCTGATATACCCAGGGCAGCAAGGCTCTTGGGTTCCTCACCACTCATCAGTGATGCTGGCTTGGCGACAGAGACCTGCTTTGTCCCTCTGCAGTTAGTTGTATGTCATGTCTCCAAAAGTAAACCAAGTCCATCCCCGCCCGTGAGAGGCAAAGCTGGTAAGAAACAAGGTAAAGCTATTTTCCTAAGGGTCCATCAAAACCTTTTGGGAAACCAAGATCTCATCCCTTCTTCTTTATGGGAGGGGACATGAAGAGCTGCTTCTTACAGATGATTTCTTTTCAGTCACCAATGATCAAATTCTAGCACTGTTCCTGCAGGATCGCTTCAGATTTTGACTTAAACAATTGCATTTATTACTAGATCAACATCTATCCTCTCTGACCTCATTGATAGCCCTGGAGGGAGCAGCAAGCAGCTGAAATGTGATTGCGGTGGCAGGAAATTTCAGATGCAGCCGCTGACCAGCAGGGTCAGGGCTTTGATCAGGCACCGACTGTGGCACCTGATGAGTACTAATGGGTTGGAGATTAAGAGAATGACTGAACACACGGGGCCTGGCCTGTAAACTGGAGCCAGCCCAGAGGAGGGATTTAGCAGCTGGTTCCCATGCCTGTTTCCCGTATTCCCACACGCAGTTGGTGCTGCATGAGGGTCCTGCTTCCCAGGTGGAGGGATGGGGACCACCTGCCGGCAAAAAACCAAGCACTGAGGTGCATGTGCTGAGGTACAGGATTATGTGTCAGGGAGGGAGAAGGCAAAATGAGGGAGAGTGGGTGGACTCCGCACCAAGGCTCATGTTTTCTGTACTTCCACAGCACTCCTCGGCAAGACGTTGCTGCTGGTTTCCTAACACTGAACTGGAAAAGCCAGCTGGGAACTCGAGGAAAGTGCAAAGGAAAACCTCTGGATCAATAACCCTGGCCTCAAAGGGCAGCTCTGTGCCAAGGGCGGCTTCTGCAATAGCCAGGAGGGCTCAGGGTGATTAATAAATCCCTGTATTCCCTGTGTCGGTGAGTTAAACACGCCGACGCACAATAATCAGGGGTGGCCCATGAACGCTGCAGATCCGTGCAGATGGTACCGTCCTACACGTGGGCAAGTGTCCATTTGGGCAGGACATAAATAAATGGTCCCGCTTGAACCATATCTCTGGTTTCTGTTCTGATCTGAGCCCGGATGCCAAGGGACACGGCGCAGTTGTAAACACAAACGGAAAACTGCACAGTCTGCAATCTGTTGGTTCATCAACAGCGTATATAGAGAGTTTTATCCATTAACCTGGGACCTGCTTTTGTAATCGCCACACAAATCTCCAGCTGAATGTTGATTTATGATGGTGCCTTTCCCCCCCAGCCTTTCGGTGCTTTACGAGAGCTACGAGCTGACGACACAAAGGGATGTTTTTTTGGCATGGGGACGCGCAGCCATCTCTGGGCTGCAGCGTGGCAGGGGTTTAATGATGTACAGCGAAATGGCTGCACGCAGAAAGATGGCAGCTGGGAAGGGAAAAGGAAATGCAAAGGATCAGACACTTCTCCAAGCCGCAAAGCTGTGACACGGTAGCAGCTGCCGAGTTGATAACGCCCTGAAATGTCACTCTATGATGAATTATACATATGATGATAGAGAGGAAAAAGTTGCCATCGGTTGGTTGGAAATAAAACACAATTCTGCGTTCATTTACAGCGCAGTGGGAATTCGTGTCTGCAGAAGGCACAGCCCTGATGTGGAAATTAGCCAGGAAAGTGGTGGCTGACACCTCTGCTCACCCTCCCAGCACAGCAGGGCCTTGGTGGGAGCAAGCCCTTTTTATTACCCACGAAGAGATCTGCAGCAGAGCATCCACTCGCCTGCTCCAGGGCAATGGGGACAAATTCCATGGCATGTTATCCTGTCCTGCTGGCCGAGGTCAGGGCTCTGCATGTGGCTGCTGGGCAAGCTCAGCCCCGGCAGGGCTTTTACCTCTGCCAGAGGAGAAGGGTGATAGGACGGGAGGGGAAGATTTACAGGAAAGACCTCAGAATAACCAAGCTTAGGTAAAAAAGCAGCAGGAGGGTGAAGTTTCAAATTATTAACAGCTGAGCTTCCAGCTGAGCCCCATTCTGGGTGATTAAGAAAAGCAGGAGTGGGCTTTATTAGGAGCCCACAGGTAGCATCCTCCTCCTTGCCTGCCTGGAGTGGTGTTGGGGTGCATGGGGCTGGACTGGAGGATGGATGGATGGATGGATGGATGCACCAGGTAATGGCTTTCCTGGGATCCTGGATGGATATACCGCATAATAGCTTTTCCTGGATCCTGAAGAACATCGGTCTTTTTCCATGGCTGTCATTCCTGGGATGCACCTTTGAGATGCTGATCCTCAGCAAGTGCTGGAGGTGGGAAATGCTCTGAGATCTCCCCCACAAAGTGCTCCCCTCAGGCTGGTGGGGTCTGGGTGGGTACTGGGACCAGCTCCTGGTGCAGAGGATGCTTGGGCAGCTCTACCTGGGGAGGGCTCCCCACCTGGGACTGAAGGCAAAGGGATTGCTTTCTTTTTTACAGGGACTTCATATTCCTTGTGCATTTGGTCCAAAAAAAGCCTGTATGCTTTTGTTGTGGGCCAGGTTGAATATTGTGGGTAATGATAGCTTAAAACTCCTGAGTGGTCCTGTAGAAACAGCTGGTTGAATATTAGAGTCTGAACCAGATCAGGTCTGCTACTGGATGATCTAGAAATTAGACATACCCCTGTGTACAGCTACAGAGAGAGGGATGTTAATGGGCGTGAAGCACCACTTATGTGTGTGCTCTTTGTACAAGAAAGAGACATTCAATTCAGTAGACTTACGTGGAAGCAACGTATTTATATTATAGTAGCACCCAGCAATAGACTGGTACATTATTTTGCACAGAATGTAAAATATAAAGCTAAAAGGCACTCCCTTGTCCTATGATCTTGTAAGTGGAAGGGCAGAGGATGCTCCTCAGGCCACACTGGCTTTTGGAGCAGTGCATTTCTTCTGCCCTTGCTTAGAGAGCACAGGCTGCTGTTAGCTGGAAAACTTTAACTTCTGTTAAAGTGGGGCTTAATTAGAAGACAAGAACTATTCCTGTGAATGAATAGTAGCTTTACAAATATTGCAATGATCTTTCCAATGACTGGGTGGTTTTGTTTTGCTTAATACTGATAGGAAAGAAGGCGAAATATCTTGGTTTGTGATATTTATTGCTCACAGCTTAGTTTGATTCACTTGAACCTGAATTTCAAAGCCACATTGAAGTCAAGGGGTGTGAATCCACTTAAATTAAAACCAAATGACAGCTGGCTGGGATCCCTGGGAAGGGAAACTGTGGAGCTATGCATGCTTCCCACTGAAGCTGATGGGAAAATGATTATACCTTTGTCAATGGGAAAACTCCCATTGACTGCTAGGGACAAAATTGGATTTCTAGTTAGTGCATACAAACAATGCCTGTAAGCTTGTGTGTGAGTGGGGACCTAAAATAATTAAAACTCTTTTGCAACCTCAGCCTGAAAGTTGGTGCAGATTGTTTAGGTCCAGCTGAACCCTTGAGGAGCAGTGGGTGATACCCATGAGAGGAGGAGACAGTTTTCAGCCTAAATAATTGAAAAATAATTGGTGACATAACCACAGAATTACATTCCAGGGACTGAAGGCACCATGCCTTCTTCCTCATTAATTAAAGATAATCAAAAAATACTGTTTCTAATTATTAGCAGAGAAGAGCTTAGCAGCTCTAACATGATGCAGTGATTGAAGTTGAAAAACTCAAGTCCCAGGAAACTGTGAACCAGCATCCCCTTGCAGTGTCACTAAAGTATCTTTATGAACAGCTAAGATGTGTGGCTCTGAATTACTGAGGAGGAGGGGGGTTGGGATGCTCACCACACTGAGGGTGGGTTTGTAGCTCTGCCTGTGCTGAGGTGCACTTGGATGATTGGTTTGTTTTCTTCTCAAGTGTCTCTTGTGTTCCCAATCAATGATTAATTAGCTCCAGCTAATAGCAATAATTGGCAGCTTCTCTTTGAAGATGAGCTGAGTTTTGTAGGCTGCAAAGCTGAGAGATGCCATTTTCTCTCCAAATGCTTGTTAGGTGTCTTCATGTGCTTCCATTTATGTGCAGGTGAGAAACCCTCAGTAGTTCATGCTGTTTCTAAATGCACATTGAGGTGCACTAATGTGGTGTTCACACTGTGGGTGCACCAATGCAGAAATGCTTGGTCCAATCTGCTACTCCTTTTTGTGTTTGACATATGAGAAGCTTCTCTTCTTCACCCAGATGAAAGTTGGAAGCTCATCCCTTTCTCTTGTGCTTCTGTCTCGCTGCTTCCAATCCCTTGTCAAATGGGAATTGCAGATTTTTTCTTTATTCACTGGGCTAATATTTTGTCAAAAAAGGACTTTGGGATCAGGTCTTGACTCGTGAAGTGTATCTGAAGTCACACCACAGTGCTCCTCTCACCCAGCCAGGCTCTTCCCCTCCCCTGCAATATTCCCTTCCCTTTTGGCTTTATGGATGGCTCATAGCCTTATGGCTTTTGAGCTCATACTTTCCTATTGAGCAGCTTCGCAGTCAATCTTCATTAACTGTTACCAATCTTGCATAGCTTCTTACTCTGATTTCATGTTGAAATAATTCTTTATTCTTTTCCAGAAATATATGAGCTTTCTGTGAGTTGTTTGGCATCTCCATGCCATAGTTTAAAAAAGGTTGGTGGGAGGGCAGAGATGCAAAAGATGGTTTAGCTTTCATTTAAATGCAGCAAGCTGTCTCCTAAATGCACGTTTGCTGCACAGGAGACCAGACTGATGCACTCTTTTCAGAGCCAAGACATGAGGATCCTTATTATGCTACATGTTATTCATTGTGCTGTTGAATTCAGTGGAGCAGAGAAGGCTTGAAGTTCCCCCAAATAATTTCCTGCCTAGGACAAACCGTGTGCCATCACTCTGCTGTAAGGCATGAGGCACATGTACCTCCTAATTAAAAAAAAAAAAAGGAAAAGTATAAGCAGGGTTTTGAAAAACCATTTATAGCTACCATCACAGCTTGCATAAGTGTCACCTTGTAGTGTCTCGCCAAGAGAGACAAAGGTGTCTGTAGCTGAGATCAAAAAAAAAAATAAATGCTGGGGCAGCTCCTCAGCGAATGGTGGTGGTTGTTACCAGCCCCATGTGTTTGACATCTCTGGAGCTGCTGAGAATGTGGACCTGGACCTCGGTTCTCTAGGCATCAGCTCTTTCCACCATATGTGGGGGTTTTGGGATGTGTGTCTTCCCTCCCCAGCAAGAGAAACAAGGGAAAGCGGCAACAACAGTCGCTCTTTAGCCCCTGCCAGCTAAATGGAAGAACTAATCAATCTGTCTTGCTCTGCCTGTTTAATGTTCCTCTTCTGCAGAGAAGTGAGACAGTTACTTACACTTTCCAATATGTTGGGACAGTCTTTTGGCCTCAAAATGCTCCAGAATAATGAAAAAGTCTATTTACAGTAGCAAAAGCTCAGTCTGTTACCTCCTGGGATTAATTTACTACACTGGGATTTCTGAGAAGACTGTTTTCTGTCTCAAAAATGAGTATCTTGGCAGCTCCTTACAAATGCCAGGTATTAAGTTTTTGCAAAGGTACCATGTGATTTATTTCTTAAAGATTTGTGGGACTTTTTTTTTGAGGGGGAGGAGGGAAAAAAAAACCTCTGTTCTCCTGTGATGGTGAGACTGGAAGAGCTGCTCTGGGACTGCAGATGCACCTGAAGGAGCTGGTGCCCTGGGAGACCCCTGGAGCAGGGGTGGCAGAAGGGGCTGGCTGGGGCAGGGCTGCTCAAATCCTCCTTGCCTAAGGTTTACTGGTATTCCCAGCCTAATGGTGAAGGTCTCAAACAAGTTGCATGCAGCAGGATGGGCAAACACAGCCCCTGCCCTGGGCCTGGAGCCAGCATAGCCACAGCAATCCCTTTGCTTGGCTGGATGGCTGGCCAACCTTTCTGGGGGCCAGGTTTAGCCCTGGGCCACTCTCCTTGGTTTGAATTGCCATTTCAGTGTATGGCTTTGGAAGCTGCTTGGTTTTTAGGCTGTCCCTCGGAGCTGGGAATGTTATGGTGGAGTGTTCACCCATCTGGGTGCCACTACCATTGCCAGGAAAGGGGGTTTGGGAGCCCTCTTCGAGATGCCCTTGTGCTGTGGGGGTGTTGGAAACCTCCCAGGAGGTGGTGGAGCCATTCCGTGTTGAGGTGGTTGGATACTGTCCAGTATCAGATGTATTAGGCAAAGGTTTTGCACAATGTTGTCTGATACTTTTGGTGGGTAAGTGAAGAGGACAGCACTGTGAGCACCAGACACATCCTATTATCTGGGACTGGCTAAATCTGTCCCTTTTGGAAGCTCCTCTGTTTATTACAGTTATTGTTTTGCTTTGCTGTTATTTTTACTTTGGAGGAGTACGTGGGGAGGTTCTGGCACTCGGTACATATACATGCTCAGTGTAGCATTGAGCTGTGATCTTTGCTGCCCTGATCTGCGGGATATATTTATTTCTTTGGCAAACTGGTCTCCAGAGAAGTTCCGTCAGGGAGAGCTGTTCTCTGCCAGCAGCGGTGAGGGGTTGCAGCCCCCTGCACATCCCACACTCGCTCCCTGCCGTGGCCTTGGAGAGCTGTGGTACAGCCCGACTGTGGCAACTCTTCCTATTGTAAGTCCATTCCCGCTGCAAAACATTGCAGTCTGTTTGTTTGCCCATGTGAAAAATGAGAAAAACCAACCAACCACTAAAAAAGGAGTACAAAAGAAATTAGTGTTTTATTCTCTCCCTGCTTTCCTCTCACCCTGGATTCAGACTCTGGCTTTTCCCGTCCTTGGCTCCCCTGTTTCTTCTCTCGCAGCTTTGCTGGTGCCTACACACGTGTACAATTTTGCTAGTGGATTTATGTTTTGAGTCAAAATTGGACTCGAAGCTCCTGCTGCAGCTTCGATTCACAAAACTCTGGGCTCATGTTGCTGGAGGCAGTTAAGAAAACAAAAGCACAGAAGAAATGCAAAAGCCAGCTGTGTAGTGTAGTAGAAGCGCTGGGAGTTTGCTGTTCCAGGTCACAACTGGGATTTCACTTCTGTATCGTGATGCCAGTCATGGTACATCAGTCCCTGGGCTACCCAGGGGGGTTACGGGTTTCTTCATTGCAGCCTATAGATCCTAGAGGAAGACAGCTGATTTTCCATTACTGAGGAGCCCTCTGGCTCCCAGAGGATCCTTGAACTTAATTATTCCTGAGGCTGACCAGCTCATAAATTTCACATTTCATTAAATTGGTTGGTCTTGTTTAAAAACAACATCCCAGCTGTTCCCCGTGTCCATCTCGGGTCTAACAAGGGGAAAAAGTCAGGTTTGTCCAACAGTCTTGAGCTGTAGCTTTTTCCATATGATATCTTCTCCTGTGTTGAAGGGCTGGTAGACTCATTATGATGTCTCCTAGCTGCAAAGAGGTGTTTGGCAAGAAGAAATCCCTTTTATTCTCTTCTTGCATCAAAAGAAAGCCATGGTATGTATGAGAAATGCAAATAGCTTGGCTAATTTTGGAAATCGGCAGCTAAGATTGTGGCCTGTATCCCACAGAGTGGGACCGAGCCTTGGCCCTGGCTCTTCATGCCGTGAGTATTGTCAGCCGTAACTGCGCCGTTGTCAAACCTCTGGGCAGAATAGGAGATGAACACAATAAAGCCAGAAGTAATTCAGCTCTTAGGAGGAGGCTGATATACTGTGCTGTTCACTTTCTTGCAAGAGATTTATTTTCAGTTAACCTTACTAAATATCCAGAAAATGTTCGTGTTTAACTCTTCCCTGGGTGTAAAAAAGAAATACTTGCATTGCTCACATCCATATGCACATCCATGCCTGCTGCCTGATCACTAGAACAAGTGTAATTTGAATTTTCGAATTTGCATGCAGGATTTGAGTAGGCTGAGGAGAGAAAAGCATTTGTAATGGCACTTTCCTCTTTTTTCCCACCTTTCCCTGAAGTGCAGCAGTAGCCTTGTCTCTCACCTCTGAATACCAGGGTTTTTCTATACTAGTTCTGGCTGATGTAGGTAAATACACTGAGCTGGGAAGAGAAGATTGTGGTGCTATGAAGCAAAACCATGATATGGTGGCAAGAAACCTTCATTTATTTCATGATCTGGGGCAGTAATAGTTGGCATGTTGTTTTGTACCACTGGCACAGATGTGTTTATGAACCGGTGAGTCCTCCAATGTACATGCTGGAAATTGTTCCCTCTAAGGCCCCCAAAAGCTGTTGCAGTCACTGTGACAGCTGGACCTGGGAAAGAGCGGGAAACACTGCAGCAAAAGCTTTTGCTCTCTGGAAGAAACAAATGGTGAGTGCCTCAGAGGGACAATGTGTCTAGAAAGGGCCATTTGACAGCCTCTGAGTGGTGTTTTGGCAGGGATGCTCATAGAATTATCAAAAGCCATAGAAAGCTGGAGTCTTGCAGCCTCTCCTTTTTCTAACAAAGCCCATAGATTATCTCTTCTTCATATTACTGTGCTTTAAAAGAGATGGGAGTGACGGCTACGGAGCGCAGCTCTTTTCCTCATCCCCAGGGCTATTGATGCCGATGCGGCATTTGGAGAAACAACGAAGCCCCTGTTTAAACTAATAATGTTAACTCCATATCATAGCATAGCCAGCGAGGGGATGAATAACCCTGTATGGTTAATTGACATTTGGCTTAAGCACAATGAAGAAAACATGCTGTTTGTATTATATGACCTTTACTGTGCAGGAGAAATGATACTGATGCTTGGTCCTGGGGCAGCGTGTTGATAGCTGGAGCCTTGCAGGTGAAGGGGACTGGTCCTTGCTGGGAGGAGAGTGACAAGGAGAGGGTTGCGATGGCCACAATGGCTCAAGTGCTCTTGTTTGCACACCCTTTGCCTCCAGCTGGGCTGGTTGTAAGGTGGTAAATCAAGGAGTGAAAAGGAGAGGTTCTTTGGGGCTGCTGCTGTGCTGCATGGATGTGTGGTGCTTCCTCCTCTGTGTGGGTCTCCTGGAGGTGATGTTTGCAGGGTGCCTAAGGCCATCATTGGCTTTTAATATCGTCTTTTTAGTCTAGAGAAGAGAAGACTGAGAGGGGATCTGATCAATGCTTATAAATACTTAACGGGAGGGTGTCAAGAGGAGGGGGCCGGTCTTTTTTCAGTGGTGCCCAGTGACAGGACAAGAGGAAATGGGCACAAACTTGAATATAAGAAGTTCCACCTAAACATGAGGAGGAACTTCTTCACTTTGAGGGTGGCAGAGCCCTGGAACAGGCTGCCCAGGGAGGTGATGGAGTCTCCTTCTCTGGAGACATTCAAAACCCTCCTGGATATGTTCCTGTGCAACCTGCTCTGGGTGGACCTGCTTTGGCAGGAGGTTGGACTGGATGATATCCAGAGGTCCCTTCCAACCCCATGTGATTCTGTGATCACTTGCTGAGCTGCCTGCTTCTTGAGCACTTACTCTGGATGCCAGCGCTCTCATTGCGCACCCATTTTTCAGAGTTGCTGGGATAAATTCTGCAAGTAATCTGCCCCTGGGGTTTTGTGCAAATGGCCCAACTTCACCCCAGGCTCACTTTTGATTCTTGCAATGCTGCTGCTCCTGTGGGAAATACTGATTCTGCTCTGTTGTATGCATAGTTCTTGGCAAAGCTCAGTTTTTGTGCCCAAATCACCGTGTTTGTCTTGCTTTGGGAGGATCTGCATGTGAATTAACTTCAGTTACACTGAACTGATGCGTTATGCAGCAAATGTTGATCTCAATCCTGCTACTAAATGATACTTGTGCTGCCACGTGCCGAACATCTGTAGCGAACCAAGATGCTCAGTGTCTCTGAAGGCCAAACTGCGTATTGCAAGATATGATTTCTTCTGTGTTCGAGGGACTTCAGTAAATGAAAAGCCAGAGCAGGATGATAAGGAAGGCATGTACGCAGCTTATCGGACTTCGTGTATCAGATGCTGCAGCACTCACAGAGGAGAAGTTGCAGCTGGTGGTAAATAAAACAGCCCCCAGCCAGCTTTTTGTCATGTCCCATGGGGATAATGTGATAATGTTGCATGTGAAAGAATGAACTTGGGAAACAAATGCAGTAAAGCGAGTCCCTGTTGGGGTCGGGGGGGTTGTTCTTGGGCTTTTGGATGGTACCCGTGGGAGGCTGGCATCTCCTCCTGGAAGTGTCAGAGAGAATTTGGGCTGTAGCAAGGAGAATGCAGAGCAGCAGCAGGACTAGTCTGGGTTTATTTACGCCATGGGGATTTGTGTGGGGGATAATGATTTTACAGTGGACTCTAGACTGATATTTTTATAAACGTGTTTCCAACCCGTCTGAGGAATTTGCTCAATCCACGCTTAAACTATGAACTTGTGGAATACAGATATTTGAAGGTATTTAGTTATTCATTTGGGGATGCAAAAATGCAGGTGCTGAAGAGGTCAGCGTATAGCTTTATTGGGGGATGATTGAACCAGCACATCTGAGATGTTCCTAGCATTAGGACACAGTTCAGCTACTATACAATATGCCAAAAACTGTACACTTTATATAATGTGACTGAAGAGCTTTCAGTGCGAGGCTACACATGCACCTGAGACCAACACTCTTGTGCTCCAGATTTAGTACTGAGCTAAACCACAGCTCTTCATACCTGAAAAGAGCCACTTCTGATTATATTTTTTTTTTCCTTCATCCTGCCTTGGAGCAGATCTAGTGAGAAGTCACAGGTGAAAGATTTACAGGATATTTTTCAGAGCTGTCTGAGAATGATGATTTTTTTTTTTTTTATATGTTTGCTTCCTTTGCAGTTGGCAAGCTCTGCTTCTCTGGGACTAAACCTTATGGAAACTTATCATTTATCTTCCACAGCTGGGAAGGAGGAGGCGGCCAGGTTTAAATCTGTGCTCTGAATCAGGTAGACTACTAAATCTCTATCCAACATCCAGTGTTTTTCTCAAAAAACATAGTTTTGCAGCTAGTGCAGGGACTGCTGTTGAACTCCAGCGACTGATTCACCAAAAAGTCAGTAGAGGGGCTGGGAAATAATTTAGGCTTCTTCCCCATGCCAGTGACTCAGTCAAAAGGCTTTTTCCTTTGGCTCTTATGGTGATGGGACCAGTGCAGGCTCAGATGCACATCCTGCTGCTGGAAGTCCTCAGCCTGGTCCCTGCTGATGTCTCCTGGTATCTTAAAGGCTAGACTGCTTCCTGCTGTGCTAAGACAAATTAGCAGAGGATGTGGGAGAGAACTGGGCGGTTGATGTGCCTGTCTCTGATGCAAAGGCATTTTATTTGGAGGATGCAACTTGCTCTAGCAGGGCAGGTGCTGTTCCCGCAGGCTGCTCTGAGCTTCCTCTCCTTGTCTTCTGCAAACCTGATTTCCTCCCCTTGCACATCTGCTTTCCACATTTGCTGCCTCCTGATCCGATGAGGCTCTGGCAGAGCTGCTGGGTGAGATCCCAGCTCTCCTCTACCATCCATTGGGGCCCATCTAGCCAAGATCCCCCAGTGTTGGTGGTGGGAAGTGGGGATGGCGTTGCCAGCTGCTAACAGCCCCAAATGTGAGGTGAAGAATGGTGAAGGCAGCACGTGGGAACGCAATTCTGGCTTTCCATGAATGACTGTCCTTATTTGGATCCCAGGCCCAGCATCTGGGCCTTTTTGCATGAAAAAAACCACACTGAAGTCAAAGAAGTTCATAGGGCAACAGGATGTCTTTGGCTGTAAGTAGTTTTACTGATGTACTTGGATGTAACTAAGCAGAGGTCAGGCACAGGGTCTTTAAGAGGAGACTTGATATTTTTAAGTTACTTTTTGAGAATTTTAGTGTTGGACTGTTTGCTTTGTAATCACTTTTTTTTTTATTGGATGCCTCTGGTGTATCAGACTGTAGATGCTCCTGGATTGCTCAGAGGGAAAGATGCAGCTTGCAAATTCACTATGGAGATACCTGTGAACCTTGTAATTTCCAGTGGCATGTTAAAAAAAAAAAATAAAATAAATCTGTTAGCTTGGAAAAGCAGTCAGTGTTTTGGGTGCTTAGCCAAACAGTAAACATCCTGCAAGCCAGTAATTTCTGATCAGAGGTGGACAAAACTGTTGCAATGAAAAGTTGAATTTATTTGGGAGTTGGAGTGTCCTTGCATTTGAATGGAACTTAGAAAATTATTTGCTTTCATCACTTTCAGGAACTGAGCACCTCTTTCCTAATAATAAAAAGCCTGTTTACATGTAACAGTGAAGCATTTGCAGTAAAAGCTGTTTTATCTCAGTGCTACAGTGGGTATAATGAAATCAAGGATGGGCATAGCCCTGAGGGTTACCCTTAGTTATTAGTGTGGGAGGCATTGGCAGGGGAAAAATAAATGTGGTACCTGAGACCCTGTGCCTCAAGGGTTCCTGCTTGTTAAAGCACTGGCAGCTGGCATGACCTGCATGATCTGTGTAGCTGTTTATTCCAGGGGACTGGACTTCTGCAAGGTTGCCCCAGAATCAGTGGGACACAGAAGGGTCTGAAGGACAGGTTAGCATTCATATCTGTGGGCTTTCCAACACTGTAGAGTCTAAGCTATTATTAGTTTCATCCTAATCTTTAAATGCCAAAGGAGACAACCTTCTGCTGAGTCTTTGTTCCCTTTTGAAGGAAAATGTAATCCCAGAGGTGTTAGAAATGCAAAAAAAATAAACAAAAACCCAAAAGGGATGAACACTGTCATGACATAATGTCAGTGATGTGACTTGCCAGTCCAAACTCGGCTGGCATATTGATGCAGTATAATTCGTGTCTGCTGGGTAAGCAAATGGTGTCACCCTCTTCCCAGATCCCGAACAACCTCCTCAACGTGTAGGCAGCAGCCGCTGATCCACATGGAACAAACATGTCACCTTCCAACTTGAGACAACACAAGGTTCTTTGATTCCTCCTAATTGCATTTCAGTGTTTGTGGCCCAATTGTATGGTTTCTGCAGAAGTTCAGCAATTTTGGTTGCTGGCTTCCTCTCCTTGCTGACCTACAAATACCAGTTTTCAGGGAGAGATTTATGAGCAGCATGAAATTACCATCTTGTAAAAGCACAAATCACAGCTATAAATAGGGGCCTGGAATATGCAGAGAAACCCCAAGGGAATCGTGCCTCTTGCTTTGTCTGTGCAGGACAGCCCCGCAAACCCAGGTTGAGGAGGAGTCCGGTGCTTTGACTCTTGTAAGCTGGCGAAGCGCCAGCCACCCTTCCCCTAATCCATATCCTCAAGGATGGAAATAACATCTGGCCGGACTGACAGTAGTCAGGCTTCGGAGTAAGTGAGAGCTCTGAAAACTGAGCCCTTCTCAAGCCTTGTATGCATTTATCTTCCTTTCCAGAACATTAGTAGGCAGAGTTTGTTTTCAGTGAGTTATTTAGCAGAAAGAGGGATTAGACCTTGGGCTAGCATTGATTAACCCCTGCATGTTGAGTTGTTTAACAGCATAATGGATTAGTCATGTTTGCTGGTGACCTTTGTCAATTGAATCCTTCATCCGAAGACTCTTCTGACTTTTTAAATACACAGATCCTTGAAAGTGGAATCTATGCTAAAATGTCCCAAAAGCGAAGAGCTGGTTTAGCAGAGCACGGGACTGGGGCAAATAGTCCCAGAATGTTGGATTTTTAGGTTTGACGTTGCATGAGTTAAGTCATGGGAGCCCCACTCATGGAACTGGTTCCTTAGCACTTCCCACAGAATGGATCAGTGTTTGAAGTCCTGCATGAAAGCTGTGTATGAGCTGGAAATAAATTGTTGTCTGAATGGAAAAGCATTTCTGGAAAAGGTCTGAATTTTCTGTCGGTCTTGGGGAAGGCTGTAGAATGAGAGTCCAGCTAGCAATAGGATTTAATGTCACCCTGGAAATTAAATCATGCTCATGTTTGGTGATTAAGTAGGTGACTTTTTCATTTAAAAGAAGGTGTGGGGGCAGAGATGCTGCATGGGTAAAGCCTTATGGTGTGAAGCCTTATTGCCTTTGATGGAGCTATGTCAATTTAAATCGGCTGAGCACCTCATCTGGATAAGACACACATGTCTGCTGCTGAAGCCAGGGACTGGGGGAAGAAAAAGTGCTCCGAGGGGCCAAACATGACACCAAGAAAAGCATCTCTAACTGCAAGAAGGCACTGATGGCAATTTAAGGGTTGCCAGAAGGGTACAAAGGGCCCTCACATAAATCAGCCCTGGACCCAGCAGAATGTGTCTGAGACGAGGCTGTCTCCTCAGATCTTCCATTCTCTCAGCAGTGCTGTAAGGGAGCTGTTATACTTGACTTTTCAAGCAAAATACCATCTTACTGCAGCCAGGAGTTCTTTCTGAGCTCATTTCACTGCAGTACAAGTCAGGTCAAGAAGTTTGTTTTGTTTGCTAAAAAAGATACTCTAGTTCAAACAAGACTTAATTCATTGAAGCCCCATGGCCTCTGTGAAACATGAACTCCTCTGGCCTCATGATTTATGAATACAAAGCCATGGGGAAGTCTTGCCAGAGGAAAACAAGCTGTATGATAGGTAAATAAAAGGCCCTGGGGCAGGAAAGGGTTAAAGACATCCATAAATGCGGAAGCCACACAGCTGGGAGGTGTAATGAGCTGTCAAGTGCTCTGCCCTGCCAGAGAGGCTTCACTTCTGTGGAGGGGAGCTGCTGAGGATGGTTTGGAGTAGGTGCCCTTGCTGTAGTAGAGGGTTTGGGAGGTCTCCTGTAGCCCTGTGCTTTTGATTTCTATGAATCTAAATAGAATTGAAAAGAGTAAATCTACAGCAGCGTTGTGAGGCTGTTCTGTGGTGCTCAGAGGTGGAAGGGACTGAACCAGGGGAGCAGCCATCAGGGCTGGATCCCAGGGAAGGAGTAGGACCCAGTTGAGTCTTCCAGCCTTCTCTCCTTGCCCTCCTGTCTGAGATGTGCTGCCAAATTCCTGTTGTTGTGATCACCAGCAGTTTAAAAAAAAACAAAACAAAACAAAAAAAAAAACACAAAACAACCCACCACATCTGGTCCTAATCAGGACCACATGAATCTCTATGCCAACTTAATCTCCCCCAAATGTTAATTATACAGATATCTATTTCTTAAGTTTAGGAGTTGCCTATATGCACTAGATGTCTGGGGTTTTTTTCCATATATGTTTGCAGAACCCCTACCAGGCACAGTGCTGCTTCCCAGGCCTAATAAAACTACCAGGAGTGACAAAGCTGTGGTTGCAATTGCACTCTGCAGTTGGATATGGTGATGCAGCAAACCCTTTTAACCCAAGAAGATAGTTGTAACCTACCAAGCAAAAAACCAATGCAAGCCCATGGTGTATATATCCACATAGGTAGGTAGTAGCTTATGTTTTCTGAAAGGTATGGTTTAGTTGGAATTCAAAGATAGACCGTAGTCTGTCTGCTACCTGCACCCTGACACAGTTGCTTTAATGCCTCGGGAAAGAACAATTAAGGCTGTGTTTTTTCTGGATCAGATCCTCAAAGGGATGTGAAACACTGATGGAGTATTTTGCATTGCTGGTCTTGAAGATACGTCGTGTGCCCAAAACTTCTTGGACTTCCTCAAGGGTGTCTGAGAAATGTAAAAAAAAAAAAAAAAAAAAAACCAAAGAAAACCAATCCAAAATATGTAAACAGGAGGCTTTAGGATGCTGCTCTGATCTGGAACTGAACTGGGGAAAAAAAAAACAGGTCTGCATTTAAAAAATAATTAAGCAAGACACTCTGTAAGAGGTGACCAACCAGTATGCAGTTTCAGGTAGCTGTAAAACCTGGTAACAATTTCAGAAGACTGTAGATGCTACAGGAAAAAAAAAAAGCACTAGGAGGTACCTACTGTTCAACTACTCAAGCAGTAGTTGAACATCTATAGTAGAAATATAGTGGATACATGGGTGCTGCATCCTGGAAACCCAGCTGAAACAAGAGGCTGAGAGACTGGAGTGTGAACCAGGGCTGGCTGGCTTTGGGGTGATCTAGGGTGGTGTGTCGGTTCTTAATCTGGATGTACGAGCACCATGTCTCTAGTTAAAAATGTTAATGAGCTGGCACCCTGTTCTGGCCAAGGTCTGTACCTTTGGCCTTGCTGTTTGGTGCTCCCCAAACTGGAAAACTCCTCAATAAGGACGGAAGGGAATAAGTTACTGTGAGGACTGTGGAAAGGTGCTGATGCGTCTGAGAAGGTGACTTACTGGAAACACTGAACAGACAGAAGCAAAACTTAGTCATGTCAGAGACCACTTGGTGGCTGGATTGGATTCCTCGAATGATTCATCCGCAGAAATGACTGCTTTGCCTGACACTTTATTTCCCCTCTCTATTTAGAAAGTAGCTTAGACTTACGAAGACTGTTGCCCGTTGTCTGAATTGTTTTTTGATAGCTGGGTGGTGCACATAGCATCCCTGTACTCTCATAACTTCTAAACCACTACTTCAGCAAGGGGGGAAAAAGACAACAAAATGAAGGGTTTTGTCACTCCAGAATCCCTCTGTGGAATGAACCTGTAATCTTGTGAAATCAAAGGGGAATGTAAGGAATGTGCCCTTTTTTGGTTTAGTTAATGCAACAAAATCATAAATGGAAATAGCTGCCTGGAAATTGTGTTACGTGGTTAATTGATAGAAACGGTAAAGAACGGGAAAATGTGGATGAAAATTGCATGGTGAAATAAAATCTCTAGGCTTTAAGTTGCTCTACTTCTTTCTCTTTTATTTTTTTGAGGAATGACTAGAGGGTGAAAGGACTAGAGGACAAAAGGATCAGCAGCTGATGCAACCAAAATGTACTGGGAGGCTTTAATCAGTTACTAGCCCTGGGTAGAACAAATCATAAACGATGTTAATTTGGGGTGTGCTTGGACATAAGTAGAATGTGCAAATTTTTTTTATTGTTATTTTTCATAGGGATGAAAAAACACTTGTGGGGGGTTTTGCCAGCTTGTGTGTGTAAAACCTAGCAAATAACATTGCTTGTCCCGAAACGTGTGCTTGGTCAACAGGCAAGAAGACCTGCTGGGATGTCTTGTACATGCCAGCAAAGGCAGGAGAAAGCTGGAACCCACTTGCTCAATGGTGGGAGCAGGAGCCACAAGGTTTGTCCTAGTGCTGCGACCACACTTTCTTGTGAAATTCACCCAAATTTTTTCAGGATTACTGAGCTACAGAAACCATCAGCGGAAAAGATGTCTCTGGTCATCTAACTCTCATGCCAGGGCAGGATTGTTCCCAACAGTGTATAGGTTTGTCCAGACTGATTTGATATGACTCAGGCAATGGGATTTTTCACCACTTCCTTTGGGAAGTCTAGTGGATCTTCCATAGCTAAGGAGATCCTAACATAAGGATTTTTTCCTGATGTCTTAGTCTGAATTTTGTGCTATTTAATTTCCATCCGGTAATCTCATGCATGCCCAAAACTCTACCTGTTTGGTGTCGTACCCTCACATGTGCACAGATAGCACACGCTTGGGTTGCAAGAGAGTATGGAGCTCTGGAACTGTTGTAATATCCCCCCAAAATACACACAGATGTCTTTAGAGATGACTCTTTCTGAGAAAGCTCTTCAGGGAAGAAGTTTTGGTTGCCATGCTTCCAAAAGCTATTCCATATCCTATAGATCAAGACTTAAAACTCTTGTTGATTTCTTATTCAGTCTGATACCTCAATTTCCAGCAACTTATATTTTGGATTCAGGGCTTTCTTGGGCAGGATTCTAGCACATCTTTCATTAGGAAAGAGTTCAATTGTAGCTCAATGTAGTAGGGGAAACTCAACTGCTGGCTTTTCCTTGGTACCACAGCAGGTATTGCTTAGGCTTAGAAGCTATCAAAGATGGTCTTTACTAATATCAAATAACTGTGCATGGAATATTTGGCAAAAATGGCACGGTGATTGCTTGAAGAGGTGGGTAATGAGGGAAGGTTGCTGGGGATGAGCACAATTGACTGTCCTGGTCATTATTTTAGGAAATGTAAGGTAGCAGGGAGGAGAGCGACCTCAGTTCTTGAAACTGGGCTCTACCAGCAAAAATGCTCATCTGTATTCTTGGAACAACAATGAGAGGAAAAAAACCCACCCCTGCAACCTAACAATTGCTGAAAATAATGTGGTCCTGGCAGGTGGAGTGTTAAGTAAATTTGTGATCACCGTTAACATCAAAAAAGTGGAGGTGTATGAAAAGTAAGTTGTCATCTGTTCATTTGACTCCTGCCCATCCCCGTTCATCCCTGGGGAAAATATTAAAAATCTTCCTTGTGGATAGGCTTGAAAATGAGCCCCATGGTGGTCTACAGGAAAATATTTCTAACGGGCACCCAAGCTCAGCCCCTGAAGCCAGATGTCACGGGTGACTTTTGGACCTGTACATGAGCTTTGTGGTTTGGGCTCACCTTTAATCTTCAGGCATGATTATGATGGACAAACTGGAGCTAGAAAATGAACTCTGTGGTCTGCATTCAACAAAACCTTCATTGGGGTCAGTGAGAGTTTAATCCAAGTCACTTGGGAACATCTTCATTTTTTTTTTTTTTGATCCTTGTGAAGACCATAGAGTAAATCACAGGTCCTTGTTCATGTGCAGCCTCGTGGTTTAACGTAACGATTTCTGTAGCACCAAGGATTATCTCCCTGAAGTCTAGACAGATTATATAGGGTTTAGCCTGGGGCATTGACCGCAGATCATAGGGCATGAGGAACCTAAAACACAGGGATGTGAAGGGGGAATGGCAACTCCTGCCAGTCTTCCAGGCTGGCACTGGGCATGGAGAGCAACCAGATAAAATGGGAAGGAGGTGAACTGAGTTCATGCTTCTCAATAGGCACCATGATGCAGTTTGTCCTTCTGCGTTTAATAGCTCAGTATGTATTTTTCAAACACATACAAGGCTTGGAGTCATTAACATGAAACTGTAGAGAGGGCAACAACACTGGAAAAAGAGGAGGAGTGGAAAGTCTGTTCTCTTTATAATGCTATTTCCTCTATTAAACAAACCCCTTTGACTATGAAACATTTAAACATACAAAAAACAAGCCCCACCTTGTGTTGGCTGCTCTTTCCACTGGTGAGGCTTGTCCTGGTGCCACCTCATGGCAAAAATCAGATTTGAATTTCCACCAGAGCAGCTGGGATCTGGGAGAATTGGCTGTCCAGCTCCCAGCACTGTGGCCGTTTTGTAAAAAAACGGGTCTTGCAAAGCCAGAACAGGTGCTTAACCACAGGAGTGGTGTTATTTTTATTTCTGTGCTTTGTGTTTTGTCTTTCTGGGAGGGAAAATTTTAACTTTCTAGAGTTGTACATTTTTAATGTTTGGGAGTTACCCGTTGAATCTATTCATCATGTCACCAGCCAGCCTGGAGTCTAACCAGGACATAACGGTGTCTGTTCTACACATTTGGTATCACCCAATAGCTTTCAGTATTGCAATATCAGTGGTGATGTGCTACCCATCACCATGCTCTGTAAATGCAGACTTGTGATGGCTTTTTTTCAAAACGATGCTTTCAGAAAGGTTTTAGGGCATTGGGGAAGCTGCATCCCACGCTGTGGCTCTTCAGCAGGGTGGGAATGGATATGACCAGTCCTGGATAGTGCAGTCAACGCTCTGCTCAGATTAAAGACCACACAGAGCACTGAGGCTTTAGACACTGTCCCGCTTTGGGATACCAGATGTGGTGCTTCCTCTGTGGATAAGTGGATAGCTTCATTTTTCAAGTCTCAATTCAAAATGTCTCAGAAGTATTAAATTCCCGTTTTTTTTTTTTTCTTAAGCCGAATTTGAGAGCAATCACTTCCATGTCAACTGGTGTGAGATCATAAGTCAGGATTGTGACTTCAGCATAAGACAAATCCTATAAGTTGAGTTAGGGGTAGGGATGCAACACTGGTAATAGCTTTGCGAAGAATAAAGATGGGCTATAAGATTGCAGAGGAAAGTTGTCTTTTTTGATACTTGTGCTCTTCATAAATAGTATTTGAAACCATTCCTGAGAGCAGTTGTCTTTCCTGATTATTTATGCAACAGCTCAGGTAAGCTCTAAGAAAGTCTCATTTTTCAGTCAGTTCTCATCAACTGGTCATAGGGTGTAATGGTTGTCAGTAACACCTAGAGCTATTCTTTCTGATTATCCCAATACTTTCTTTCAAACTACAGAAAAATGCCCTTTTGGGCTTTTTGGCTGAATGCTCACGTCTGGCTTCATAGCATATAAATGATATTAAAAAGTTTTTTTACATATGTACCTGAAGCTATTTTTGAGAGCTCCCAAATGTTAGCTACAAACAACAGCTAGCTGGGCTCAGGATGCTGGGCTCAAGATGCATTTAGTCATGAAAATACTTCCACAAACTGCTGTTCCTTAAAGATATTTGGCCATCTGCCACCGCTGCAATGTATTCCTTTGGCTATTCAGACGTTACCCCGACTGGCTGCTGGAGGGATTTAGAGTTGGCGTCAACCAACCCAGCTCGTGTCAACCTACTTGGAGCTTGCACCACCAGATGATCTGGCCCACTCCAACTTGCCTGGCTCTTCTAACTTGGCACGTGGATGCCGGAATTTTCCAGTTTGCCATTACACGCTTATTTTCTGTATTTCTCTGTTATTGCCAAGGAGGGGCAAACAGGTCTGTGCAAGCTTCAAAATCACCTGGAAAGCAACTGGAAACTCAGATTTGCCGCTCAGCAAAAACTCCCTGGGCCGAGTTCTCAACTGGTGTAAAGCGAAGTTGCTTTGCATCTGATGTGGGTCCAGGTTTGGGTAATCTGGTTTGCTGCTGGAGTTGAGAGCCCTTGGAAAATGGGTGGTGTGTCAGGGAGAGCATTGCTCTGAGCTGCTTTTATTTCCTTGCCTGCATGTTTCTGCTGGTTTAGGTATTCCCTTTCCTAGAGCTTTCTGCCTCTGGAAGGGCAGGGGATGTCAATGCTCTGGTTAGAGTGTTAAGGTGTTAGTGGGATTTTTCACTTGCAGCTGGAGAAGACAAAACAAGGTCTCATTGCAAGACAATGAGCTGTTTGTATGATCAGAAATGCCAATCTGGGATGAGAAGACCCAAGATCCTGGTATTTGTGTGACGGGGGCTGGAGTCAGACACCCCACTCTGTCAGTGGGGCTGGTGGTGCCTCTGGGGGTGATTAGGCATCCATAGAAATCCTACCATTACTTTGTCATCATAATAAGAAGGGTTATTAGGAAGGGGAGGGTATTTGCAGCCCACAGGGTCTGCTGGTGGGTTTAGCAGTCCTAGTTCCATATCCACGTGCCTGAGATGCTTCATTGTTCACACAAATGGAGGGGAGAGAAAGCATCTCCATCGTGCAGCGTTTCCGTGAGCTGTGGAATAGCTTCTCCTGCTCCACACCAGAGGCAGCTTGGGAGTCTGTGGGAAGGACTGTTGCTGGGAGGAGTGGGATACTTTAAAGGAGGATGGAGGTTTGCAGTGGTGCTGGACACTCATTGCTGGGTTGCCTCCAGTGGGTGCCCTGCAGTGGTGTTTGCAGGGTTGTACAGGTGTTGCTTGTCCTAAAAGAGCTTGCCTCCGGGCTCCTCCTGGATACGGAGCATCACTTAATTTGTCTAGCCAGCCTCTAGTCATCTGGTTACTCATGAAAGGCAAGAACTGGAAGGGGCTTTCATCTGAGGGATTTGCCTGGGAGTGCCACTGGCACCGTACCTGCCCTACACGTGGCCACAGCTGGCACATGCCATGCCCTGCTCCTCCTCCCAGCTCGGGGCTTGCAGCCAATCTGCCTCTCACCGTGCTCTGGTGAAAGGCTCTTTTAACAGAGAATGTCTTCTTGCGTGTGGCTCATGCTCCAGCCTTTCCAGTTCCACGGGGAGGCTGGTAGGTGGGAGCAGGCATCTCATAAGGCTCAGAGGCGAAGAGGGATTTCCTACAGCTCTTCTCCGCTGAACCATTAGAGAACCTCTTTATTAGGCTATAAGCTGAGCAGACTGAGAGCACCCCTTTCCCCTTGCTTCCTTCTGCAGAGCTGGTGGGATTTGGCCTCCTGTGCTTGTGGGTTTTGATGAATTAGTTTGACATCAATTATCTCTCCAAGAAAATGCCATTCCTGCAGGTCAAAGATTTATGCTGAGATAATAGCTAAAGCTCAACATAAGCCCCTGTTGTGCTGAGTTCCATCAGACAGCCCAAAGCAGGGACAGGATGAGCGACCCCTAACTCATACATTGCCCCCCTTGTAGATGATAAATGGCCAGTGACTGCCCAAGTTCTTGCAGTGCTGAATGGTTGAACCCATAAACAGAGACTGGAGTTCCAGGGTAGACAGTGTGTGGCGGTTCAGGTGATGGCAATGGTTGTTTTCCCTGGGGATGATGAAGGCCTTAAGGATGCTGCTGTGCAAGGAGGGGAGGGCCGGGACGCTTTGGTGTGGCTCAGGGTATGAGTCTATAGGTAAAATCACTGCTCCATGAAAATCAGTACCACTCCAACCACTAAAGTCACAGGAGCTGGGACTGTCACCTGGATGTGGGCTAGCAATGACACTGACAAAGCAAGTATTGATACCAGCAAGTGTCTTCAAAGCGTTTTAGTGAAGGGAGAGGGCTGCATTTTGTTGTTCTTCCTTCTCTGGTCTCCAGATGACCTGATCTTGGTTTTGTTGAAGGCTCTATAGCATTGTATGCCACCTTGTCCTACAGCGTGAGGACTGTCCTCCTCTCCTGGGACCTGAGGGAGGACACTGTTGGAGAAAAGGATCTGGTGTGGGGAAGTTACATTATCTTTCATGTTTTGAGGTATTTTTTTTTTTACAGTACTGTTCTAATATTGCTGCTATATGATGCTAGACCAAGTGAAATAATTTAAAGTTGCTGTTTATCAGTGTGATGCATCAGCCACCACTGGTGTGACGAGGTGATGGGTGCTCAGCGGCACAGTGAGGAAGAGCGATGGGAGCAGAGGGGTGCTGCGACTGGACCCTGGGACAAGCTGTGCCTGTAGCCTGAGGGCCAGCAGCACTTTCAGCCCTTACTCTCCCCCTTGCTTAACCTGTCAGGAAAGGGTTTCACCACTCCATGCACTCTTACCCTTTGCCTGCACGTTTTTGCAGCAGCCTCCTTTTTTTTTTTTTGACCAAATCCTTGCTTTTCTCTTTTTTTGACCAAATCCTTGCTTTTTTTTTTTTTGACCAAATCCTTGCTTTTTTTTTTTTGACCAAATCCTTGCTTTTTTTTTTTTTGACCAAATCCTTGCTTTTTTTTTTTTTGACCAAATCCTTGCTTTTTTTTTCTTTTTGACCAAATCTTTGCTTTTTTTTTTTTACCAAATCCTTGCTTTTTTTTTTTTTTTTTTTTTGACCAAATCTTCCACATGCCCTGGGCCCTATCTCCCTCGGGGGATGGAAAGAGCTGGGAAGGGGGGGAAGGGAGAGAAAACTCCAGCTGGGGGTAATTCCCGGGGGGGTGGGGGGAGAAGGGGAGGGATAACCCCGGTTTGGGGGCGGCGATGCCGCAGCCCCGCAGCGTTCGAACTTGCCGGGGCGGGCCGGGGGCAGGGCTGGGGGCCGCACCCCCCGGCCCTGATTTGCTGCTCGGCTCCCAGATTGACAAACTCTTGCCTTGGGTTTAAAAGAAGGGAGAAGAAAAAAAAAGAAAAAAAAAAAAAAAAAAGAAAAGGGGGGTGGGGGGAGAGAGAGAGAGAGAAAGAAAAGTTTTTTCGCTGCAGGAGCAGGCAGGGGCCGGGAGTGAGCGCGGCGGAGCCCCCGACAGCCCTCCGCCCGCCCCATGGCTTTATAAAGCGGCTGCTCTCCGGGGGGGGCTGGCGGGGGGGGTCTGAGAAGCTTTTCTTCGCTTGTGTCTGTGTGTATATATATATATTATTGGTTTCCCCCCGCCCCGAGTTGTCCCGAGCTGGTGCCCCTTTTTTTTGTGGACCATGGATACGCACACGCGGTGGAAAAGGCGCAGTTGGATACGGAGCCGGTCGGTACCCGCTGCCCTGGTGCTGCTGGGTGCCCTGTCCCTCGGCCGGGCAGGTAAGCGACCCCCGAGTGTGTGTCCCCCCCCCCTCCCCTCCACCGCCCATCCTGGCCCATCAGCGGGGCGGCGAGCCCCGGTAGCCGCGGGAGGGAAGCGGGTGTCTGCGGGGCCGGGATGGGGGGGAACCGTGCGGGTGGGAAGGGCGAGGGGCTTTTGTGCGGGGCAAAAAGTTTGGGGTTTTTTTTTTTTCCTTACTCAATGCATTCCGGAAAAAAAAAAAAAAACCCACCAAAAACCAACCCACCCAACCTCCTTTAGCTGCCCGAGCCTGAATGCCATTTGTCAGGGGGCCCGTAAAAGGGGGGAAAAAAAACTTAAAACAATACTTTATTCGCCTTTCTTAGAGCCGAGCTGCCTGTTGCTGAGCTTGTTTGGTTTTGTTTTTGGTTTGTTTTTTTTTTTTTCTGGAGCAAAAGTCAGGATGTGTTTCTGGAGGCTCTGGTTCTTGATGTATCTGCGGGGGTATATATCTGTGTGAATGTATATTTAGTCGACTGGAAACCTCTCCTCTTGCGTAGTTCCTCCTCCTTGAGGAGAAGAAACTTTTTGTCCTGCAGTAATCTGCGCTCCCCTCCGCGCATCTCGCTACACAAAAGCTTTCCAGCCGCTTTGCTCCGCACCCCAAAGGCGTCCTCTGCCCCCCCCGCCTCGCCAGCCCCAGTTTGTTGGGTTTCTCCCTAAAATTGCGGCCGTTGAGTGTGGCGAGAGGAAGCTCTGTGAAGCACCAGATGTGCAACAGCACTAGACGTGCGGCCAGGAAAATAACCCCTGGAATGTCATTTTTACAATCGGGAGGGAAGGAGGGAGACTAAATCACTTCATTTCACAAAGTGGATGCTTTGGGGTTGAGTGCGTTCCGAGAGCTCTGCTTTCCCAATGTCTGCCTTCCCCGGGTGGGCTCCGAAATGCCCGAGAAGGGCGGATGGAGACTGGGGGATCTGCTGAAAAAGTTTTCTCTGTGTTTTCAGAGTGTTTTCTGGGTTTGTAGCGGTCACATGAAGGCATCAGCGCCCTGAGGTCTTTTTTTATATTGTGTTTCAAGGGAGAGACTAAGAAGGGGTTTGTTGGCGTAGCTGATTTTTGAAATCTGAAAAGTTAAAAGTAGATGGAGTTCTGCAGGGTAACTTGAGAAACCGAGAAGCGCCCCGAAGAGCTGAGCTGTCTGGGATTTGGCTTTCGTGCTTGATTTTTTTGCATGCTCTGGGTATTTTTCCCTGGGAAGCCCAAGCAGCGGTGTTTGCGGGGTTGGTTGTGTGTTACCAGGACAAATGCGTGTGGGATTCTGCATATAGCAGCGGGATTGCAAATTATTGTAATTTCTAGGTTCTTAAAATGACCTTAAGGAAAGAAAAAAATAAAAAAAAAAAAAGGTGGGCGTATGAGGAATGCTTTCATTGATGGTTTGCTTGCAAAGTCTGAGCGAGATGGAAAAGAAGTTGATAGTCAATGAGTAAAACACCTCCAGAACATCGCTGCGGGAAAAGTTAACGGCAGCGGGAGCTGCCGCAGGAGTTTGTGTTGAACTGCAGAAGTCCTGGACTGTTAGAGCAGTTTTCTCTGACTAAAGAATACTGGCGTGATATTAGCTCCTCTTGAGTTCCCTTTTTGTGCAGCCAGCTTGTCAGGCCGCCCTGTTACTTTGGATTAATTAAAAACTGAATTATTACCAAGCCTCAAGTATTTCAAAGGAAAAGATGACTAAGTTTTTCCTTTTTCTTTTGTCTGTGCTGGTGTTCTAATGGTTTCTGAGCATCTTCAGACACTTTGCTTGTCGGTATAGACAGCTTCAATGTAAGACCTGGGTCCTTTTAAAGTTACCTAGTAACTTTTCTGGAACTTTTGGGTCCAGCTGTGGGCTGCAGCTGGAGGAAGCAGAGGGCTGGCCGGAGCGAATGCTGCGCTGGGTGGCTGGGGAGCTTCTGCAGGGCCAATGTGCAGCTCCAAGTAATGACTCTGGCAGTGAAAGGCTTTGAGTTTTCCTAATGAGCCTCCTAATAGGACATCAAATAATTTGAATGAGGGAGGAGTCAGATTGGGACTGCTGATGGCATTGACTAATGCTCTTTATAGCTCTTTCTTTTTTTTTTTTTTTTAATCTTTCCAAGTTCTCTCTGGTTTTATTTCAGCTCAGATTGTTTCTGTTTCAGTTTCATTTCAATTGGCTTCTCTGTACGGAGAGAGGTGAATCTTCTCTGCCATCTTCTCCCCAAGCAGATCCATCAGGTGGCCCCCCCAAAAAAGAGGGAAGAAACCCAGCAGAGAGGGTTTCCAGAAAAATAGAGAAACCGCAATGTCAAAGGCGACACGGACTGAACTGCCTCTGAACACTGCCCTTCCAGCTCACATTTTCCCATATTTTAACAGATGATGTCACACAAAAATCTAACCCACAGACAAAGTTGGAATCTGTTTCTGCTTTTACAAATCCCTATAAAATTGAATCAGGTTTCTGGGTGAAAATTTTTGGAAGGAGCAGTTTCCTTTAGTGGCAACGAAAAGTGTAATAAGAATACATGGCATGTCCTTTAAAAGAAATAAAAATGCTGGAAATTATGAAGTATCCTGTTACCATCTGTTGCTTCTCTCCTTGGCTCTTCCCCAGTGATCTAGAACGAGCTAAAAAAAAATAAAAAATAAAGTCTTTATCCAGCCAGTTAGAAGTGTTTTGTTTAATATTTTGCCAATCAAAAGTGCTGATATTGTTTTACAAGAAGAAATATGACTTTATAAGTCTGGAATTGATGGCAGATCTGATTTCCAGTGTAAAATCTGGATTATGCTGTCAATGTATTGCCAGATTGGAACAGGACTTTGTAACTTAAAAGCACCCAGCTGTCAGACATGCCCTATCCAGGGGATGCAGGAGAGGCCTTCAGCTGAGGTAATATATTATTTTTCCATGTAAGCTGGGGTCAAGATAAAAACTCTTTGCTGACCGTTCCCTTCGAGGCTTTTTGAAGGCTCCTGGCCGTGCTGTAGCCGTTGCTGGATGCAGGAGCTGGTTTCAGACTCTTGGTTGAGGGGTTGGTTCTGCCGGCTCCCACCAAAGCTAACGGGGAACTTTGGTTCTTCAGTCCAAAGCACTGCAGCGTCTGGACAATTATTTGAGGATGGGAGAAATCCCTTTTCATCTCTGGTCTTTAGGGGTAGCTCTAAGGCAAAACCTGCTGAAGAGTTGCTGATTTTTGGCATACAAAGAGGGACAAGAGCATGGGCTCGCCCGCTGGCACTGCTTGCTTGGGTCTCTAATACTGGATCCTCACATATAAACCCTCTTTTTAAGAGCAAGGATAATCCAATAAACAAAACTGGCTTGGTGTAACTCTGCTTACAGACGTAAAGTCTGCCCCAGAACAAATAGGGAGGGACTGTAAAGGGGATGTGCATCTTTATTTTAAATGGGTACTGTCCTTGCCCCTTATGTTTTGTCGTCGATGGACTTTTCAGGTTCATTCTTCTTGATGTAGAGCAAATCTAACCTGCAGGTTTCTGTCTCACCGTAACTTGCAGGCGGATCATAGCATTGCAGGGGATGCTCCAATATCTATTGGAATCCTTTGGGGTGTGACTCGGAAATGTGGCTCCTGCTCCCATCTCCCACCTCTGCTGCGGGAGGGTGATGCCGGTGTGGAAGTGTGAGCCTTGTTTAACTGGGAATAGCCTCCTGGGGGTTCCCAAGAGAAGTTCATCTGAGTGCGTTTCTCTGCGTGTGTGGTACAAGCAGCTGTGCTCTGGGATGTTCAGCAAGGTGGTTTTAATTCTGACTTGGAGCTCCAAGACGAAAATCTTTGCCACTGTTCCAGAGGGCCAAACCCTAATGGCACATAAATGTCCTGTCATCCTTGGTAGCACGTGCCCAGTTGCTTTTCTTCTAACGCTGAAGATGAGGTCTGGTCCTGATGCTGTCTGTCCATCTCTCCTCTGGTGACTCAGTTTCCCCGTCTGTCCTGCAGCCTGGTTTGGGGGCATAGACTTCGAGTCTGTGTTCTCCCAACTGCTTTGAGTTACAGATACACTCCTTAAGATGAGCCCAAGCGTGGCAACAAGTTCTGAGAAGCAGAAGGCCCTGCTGTGGCCTGCACCACTAATGCAGAGGGGTTTGTGTGAAGTGCCATTTCTAGATGTGTTTTAAATAATCCGAGTTTTGTCCAGGCTTCAGATATAAATCTGTGGGAGTACTTTCCAGGACTCTCTTCTTCAGTCTGAGCTTTTTTTCCTCTTCTGTAGAGGTAAAGCAACTTGGCAATTAATTTTTTTTTTTTTTTTTTTAACAATTACTTTGTTGTGTGCCCTGGATGCTTTGACCTGCTCCCTGTGCTCTCCCCACGTTATCTGGGTGCTGGGGCTGTGTTGCGGTGCTGCCCTTCCCGAAGCCGGCGGAGAACGGGTGGCCAGTCGATGTAACGTGTCACCATGAAAACCTCAGGCTTGGAAAAACTGCACGGAGCGACGCTGCTGGGGATGGTTCCATCCCAGCAGAGTGAGGGTTAGGGGCTTTGTGGCCCAGCAAACCTACAAGGGACAATGAGGGGAAAGGGAGGGGGAACGGTGCGTGTAGGGTAGAAAAGTGCTCAAATGAGGTATCGCCATGGTGATTCATGGTTTTCTTATTTATGTGTGTTTGCGTGGTTGCCTGTGGATACGTCTGGAGAACGGTGGAACCTGGGAAGAGTGGGGAGCTGAGAACCCCCTGGCGTTGCCGGACGGCAGCAAACACTGCAGGTGCAGAGATGGGTCTGGGACCTTGCTCAGAGAGATGGTGGGCATGTCACAGATGGGACTATTTGGCCTTAAAGGACTTCCAGAATATAGAATTAAGAGCCTTTCTGGCTCTTGCTGGTTGGCACTGGCATTAGACAGTAAGGACCAGTCTGCATACGCCATGGTTTGGGGTGGAGATGCCCGGGTCTGGAGTGATTTGGGAAGAGCTGGTGCTCTGCCGTGGTGTGAATTGACTTTGAAGTGTAGCAGCCCCGAAGACGGGGGAAATCCCTGCTGCGTTACAAGGATAAATTTGGCACTTCATCACGTGTGTACACGCTCGCCCACGTATGCTCTTGCCTGGTTTGTTTAGCAGGAGTCTTATTCTCAGGAAGCAGCTATCATTCTATAAAATGAATTATTTTGCAGAGAAGGGTTTAAAGCGTTATCTGGGTTCTGCTGAAAACATGATTATAACTTTTAGTTGCCTAGATTTTGGTAAATGGAAACTACTGTTTAAAATGAGAGAAGAATTGTCTGGGAAATAAACCAAGAATGAACCACAAAACACACCTCTTCTCAGACTTTATTCCCGTGGAGGAAGACTTCTTCCTCTCCCTGTTCTGTGCTTTTATCCAGTGTAGATTTCCACTCTTCTGTTTAGGAAAGCCCTGACTCTGCCCCAGGTCTCTGGTACTGCTACTGTTGAGGATGTTTTGGGAATGCTGGGGCCCGAAACTGTCATCTGCTGGACTCGGGTCAAATTTAAGATCTGCAGGATTTGTCCCACAGTAAAAGTCAGTGTCACCACAAAGGCATGTGCGCACACGGGTTATGTTTCTTCTGGAGTTCAGTTTTATAATCTCCGCTGGTTTCCCTGTGCTATCTGTACAGGTCATTGACTTTGAGCTTCTTTTTAGTATGGAGCGCAACCGTCTACCTCGGATATACGGCAAGTCTTGTAGAAGCAGCAGGACCCGGTTCTGGTGTCGCATTGGGAGACACTGTCCCCACAAATGGGGTTTCCCCTTGGATCGGCTGATGTGGTGGGGAGCCCCAAGGGAGGGCTGATGCAACAGCTCTGGTTCTGCTGAGATGTGGAGGCTTCTCTGTGCTTGGTTATGTTCTTCTGGACTGCTCAGTGCTTTTTTTTGGCTCTTGTTATTTTTATTCTGATTTCTCTCTGGTTATGACCCCTTCGGAGTGCAGCTATTGCACAGAGCTATCGGGAACAGCAGTCTAAAGATGTTGGTACGTTTTTATTCCCTGCTAATGAGACGGTGGCTTTCTGGGGAAGCTTTAGGAGATTTTTTTGGAAGGGAAATCCTTCCAGGTGGATGCTGTCTTCTGCTTTCTGGAGAAGCCAGAGCCTCATATCTGTAGCAGGAAATAGTTTTGTTGCTGGAGTTTGGCTGTTCCCCTTTGGCTGAGCATCAGCAAGACACAGTGGTGTCCTGAGCTAGAAGCTTTGTGGCGTGGCTGTGGGTGCAAATCTTTGACTAAGACAAGCAGAATGCACTCTTCAGACCTTTAAGACTTTTTTTTTTTTCTGCCTCCTGGTGTTGCCTGTTACCTACTTAGACCTTCAGCTGGTTTTAGTGTAGGCAGTGTGTTCCCTCTCCTTTGCCCTCCTGGCTTACTTGGGAGGGGTTCCATCTTCTCCAGTTGCAGCCTGGCCGTGCTGTATGTCAAAGCTCGTATTTTTACTAGATAAATCAGAGCTCATGTGACGGGTACCGAGTTTGCAAGCTGGCAGTTTTTCTTAAAAATAAAATAAAATAAACCTTTGTGTAAAACAAATAAATAAAACCCCACTATGGGAAGAATGACCAAAACCGGGGGGGGAAAAATGTTGAGATGTGAAAGAATGGAAAAACTTTGTTAAATTCTAATGTCATATGGAAAAACTTAAGTTGGCAACATGGTATAATTAGCCACTGGGTTACCACTGGCAAGTTTCAAGGCTCTGGAAATGAAGCTTAGCACTGAGTGAACCATCCAAATGATGCCGTGGTTTCTCTGTGGATGTGTCTGGAAAATCTTTAGTTCTAAAATAAATGAAGGAGCTACACAAAAGGCATTTTTGAGGTTGGTTGCTCAGAGTCTGAGCTCTTTTTCTCTCCAGAATCCAACAGGATTCTTAGCATCATCTGGAAGCTTTCACAATGTTGGGAGATGTCATTTTTTGAAACTGGGAAAATGGTATTAATGCATTTACAATGCTGGAGTTTTCCTTCAAGATTGTTATAAGCTGGAGAGGGAAAAAGGATAGTTTGGGGATTGAATGAGTGGAATGAGCTACATCAGTGCTCATTCCTGACCTCTGCCGCAGACTTTCTTGCAGCCCTTAGTCTCCTCTGTGTTTCCCGTGCCCTGGGGCCTGATCCTGTCTCCCTGTATGGAGCCTGGCATTGAGGTGTTGCTTTAACACAAACGTAATGGTGATACGCCAACAAGACGTGTGTTTTCCAGTACTGAAGTGTTCTAAGAGTCTCTCTTCATCCCTCTGCCTCAGGTTATGTTAGTGGTTGTGGTCTAGGAGTTTTCTACTTTAAAACTACTTTTCCTCTCTGAGATGATTTTTCCCCTGTCAAGCAACATTAGCGCCTCTCGCTGCAAATCCAGAAGGTTATTTGGATTTTGACTTCAGATTTGGACAGATTTATTGCAGATTATATGGTGGGGTACAATACAGACCACCATGGCCTTATAATGACTACTCTCAGAACACTTTAAAGCATTAGATGCATAAATGAAACCCAAAGCAGGTAGAGAATCTCTCGAGCAGCCACAAACATGCTTCAGTTTACTGGGGAAAAAACCCCTTTGGAAGGCAGAGGGATGGAGATGGAAGTGGGGTGCTGGATCCTGAAGCCCAATATCCCTACTGGTGTCAAGCTGGCTTTGGGGTGGTGACATTCAGCTGTTTTGCTGAAGTAAGACAGCAATTCCAGTGTATTTTGTTGTTGAGTGCTCTGCCCTTATACAGGCTGGGGGCCAAGTGCAATCATCCCGATGGGTTTGGGTTGATTTCAGTCCCCCCCCCGCCTGATGCTCTGATCCTCCTGGTGCTCAGCCCTGCTGCTCTTAGGTTCACCGGAGAAAGATTTGAAGGCCAAGCCTTAGTCTTGCAGCGGTCAGGGATAACTTTTCCATTGATCTGAGCAATGTCACCCAAATGAGTTAGGCAACGTTTTTTCCTAATGAGGGGCGGGGGTGCCTTGGGGGACCACTTGTTCTCCTTAGGAAGCTGGAGCTTGAAGACCTGAATGATCTGCCTGGCTTAAATACAGCTAAATCTTACTGTTGGCTTGGGATGACCCCACATGCCATCCCTGCCAGGATCAAACTGTGCATCTGCAGCCAGGGAGATGCTAATTCTTTCAGAGTAAATAAAGTAATATGTGGTTTTTTTTTTTTTCCCCTGGCTCAGCTTTTAAACACACTGTTTAAATCCCTCCTTTTTCCTGGCCTTTCTGCACTTCCCCGCTATAACTTGCGAAGGGATGGGGAGTTTGCAGCTCTGCTGGAAATGCTGTAAGACTTTGATGGGAGGGAAGCGAGGTCACCAAGGGGTCTGCTGGAGTCCCTGCTTGAAGGGACTGTCAGGCAGTTTTAGTGGCCAGATTTAGAATTTCATTTGCATGTCAGCTGGAGTTTCTATTTTTTGAGTGTGGGTGCACAGGAAAGAGCTGTGCTTTGGCTGAGCTCGTGTATCCTCACGGAGAGCCTCGCTGGCCTCTTTTCCTCTGCTGCTCCTCCCTCCACCCCCTTTTTTGTTTCCAAGACAATACTTAAGTAAGAATTCATTGCAGCTGAATTCCTGGAGATGACACTGCCAGTTTCCCAGGATCTCTTGTACTCCTGCAGCATTTTATGCAGTGTTTATTTTATTATTTTTTTATTTAATGATAGGGCACAAGCTCATTCAGCTGCACCCCTCAAATATGAATTAAGCAGTGGGTTTGTGTGGCCTTGGAGGGGGCTCATCCTAGATGTGCTGGAATGAGATGTCTACTCTGTGTGCTCTTGTCTGCTGCAGGGTAGAGATTTGGTCCGAGGGCTGCAGTTCACCAGCTGAATAATGAATGCATTGTTTGTATGCCCTTATTTCCAGCTTGCACCATTAAAAGTGAATAGAAAGGTCAAGGAGATGAGTCACTGTGAATACAAGTGTCATTCTGCTCAGAAGAAATGGAAAAAAAGGAGCTTCCAAGCCAGGTGTTTCAGCTGGTGCCAAACAGCTCTGTTTCGCTGTACTTTCAAGGAGTTACAAGAGTAAATCTCAGCTGAGATCTGCTGAAGTGTTCAAGCACCTAAAAGTTAGCGAGGGGCTGGAGCTGGGATTTGGCAATTGTAGTTGCCAGGGGCTCCAAAGGCAGCTGCTGCTGTTGGCTGTGTACAGAAAATCAGGGTGATATTCTGGAAGTGTTGGGCTCGTTGCTGCTGCTGTTGTTTTGCAAAATAAACAGCAGGAGCCTGTAGGGTTAGTAAGCTCTTGTTCTCAGCTGCTTTATATACCCAGTGGTACCCAGAAAAGGCCTCCAAATCAATGTGGAGATGCTAGTGCTCAGCCAGGCTGCTTTCCTCCAGCGCTTAGAGTAAGGGTTAGTAATGAAGGTGCTGTCACGGGACAGTGTTATCTCTTGAAATGCTGGTGGGGAAAACGTGTGCACCTTGAGCCATGGGGGCTGGCAGGGTCCCAGCTCATCCCACACCATCCTGGGAGAAGGAGCTGCAGCACTGGAGCAGGGTGGTGGGATGTGGGAGCCCTCAGGGTACCTGGAAGTGAGCACGGACCCATCCCCTGCCCTGGCCTGATTAAATGCCCGGTTGTACATGAAGCTTTTTTTAATTTCCTGCCCCAAAGCTTCATTCGACAAGCCCCGGGCAGCTGGTTAACCACACTGGCAGAGCGCTGAAAATAGAAATGTGGCTGGTGGGTTGGGGGAGCGGTGAGCTATGGATGGGTTAATGCCAAGTGGGTGGGATAGGATGGGGAGTTGGCCAGGATTTTCCTTTAATTGATACTGCTGGGGCAATTTCCATAAAACAGCAGTGGTGGCCGGGAGGCCAGAAAACAGAAGCCAGTTCAAAAGTTGTAAATGCTGCTTTTTTTTTTTTTTTTTCCTTTTTAAATGGGGTAGAGTTTCTTTAAGTCATGGGCTCCTGTACCTATGGGTTTCCTTTTTTGCATGACTGAAACACCCTCCTTTGGCGTTATCGGCATTTTAGCTAATTGCTTGTCACTGTCCTAAAAAAGAAACATCCACAGCGCATTTGAGAGGGTTGTGCTGTGGCAGACACCCCTGCATATTGTCTGGCACTGCTTTGGTATTTTGGCAGAATATGAATCCTGAGAGACAGTACATAGAAATATTTACATTTTTGATTTCTAGCCATTGGATTTTTCTGTTCTGAAATCATTCCTCCGGTGTAAAACAGATATTCCTCCAGAAAAGAACTCTAAGCTTCAGAATCTTGATTTAACCTCCCCATCAAAATACACCTTCAGTAGAAAATGAAGCCAAACATTTTTGTTGCCCACCCAACGTAAGATCATTTCCATAAACAACTTTTGAATGAATTTACCAGCATAGCTGCGATGCAAGGGGACTAGCCAGAAAGTCACACGTTCCTTTGATATCAAATGACTGGGAACCTGGACTCTTTTGCTGGGGACACAGTGGCGTGATGCTGCCCTGGGGGTGTCACGAGGCAGGAGTTGATGGCTTGTAGCTTGTGTGCGTGGAAGGACCATACCTGGTTTGTGCAGTGAAGCGCTGGGTCTAGAGCCCTTGTTTTGGTATTGCATGGAAGCTGAAGCCTTCTGCAGATAGATAAGACGGGTAGGGGGGTTTGGCTGCTGTAGGTGGGACGTGGCTGCTGGCATGAGATGTGTGAGACTCCATGGGAGTCACCACGCAGGAGAATCCTGCTGCAGGGCAGGAGCCACGCTGAATGTGCCCCTCGGGGGGCGTCTCCTACAAGATACGAGTCTCTCCATCCCCCGAGTACAGCATCTGTTCCCTGACCATGGGCTGCTCAGTGTCTCATCTTGGAAAGCTGTCGATTCCTTGAAGGATAAGGACTGCTCGCCTGGAGCCCCGCGGCTGCAGAGGCTTTTCTTGATGAGGCCAGTGTTGTTTTTCTCTTGATCCTATTGGGTATTCTGCTTTTTGTAACAGGGAGGGCAGATCACTAAGAATCCCCTCATCAGTTCTGTGCTCCAAAAGCGACATGAGGGTGGGAGGAGGAAGCGGCTTTCATCCTGGTCACTGCCTTTGGCACATGCTGGCGAGTGCTCATATAGGGAAAACTGCTAGGAATGTTCTCTTGCAAGGGTTTGCAGGGATCGGGGAGAGGCATATTATCACGTCTTGTACACTTCGGGAGAAAGTCCCTCACTCTGCCTCTCTCAAATGTTTAAATTAAAACAATCTGTCTTTCTGCAACTGTTGGATGCTTTCCCTGCTGACCTCAGGAGCTGGGACTGGAAGGAGGAGCGAACAGCACTTAGAACTGGCTCTGGTGTTTTTTTTTTTAAGCTTCAGTTCTGATTCCCTGCAGGATGCAAACCAGAAAAACAATAAGGGCCGTATCTGTTCTGGAAACATCAATTTTCCCAGTGCTCTGTAATTAAAGAGCTATATCAGGAAGCCTTTATGCACTGGAGGCCGTTGTCCTACAAGACTATGTATAGAAAAGGCAGCCGGCACGCTTAACCCTGCTGCCAGAGCTGGCGCGGAGGGTTAAGTTCTCTGTAATGTCTCACCACCTTTTTTTTTCCCCAACATTTCCACATTCCCACAGCAGGGTCTGACTTCGAGATGCTCCCCGGGAGCAGAGCTAAGTACCAGGCAGGATCAGCCCTTTGCTCCGCCGATGGGGAAGGCAAGAAGCCTTTGGCAGACAGCAGTGCCCGAGGATGCTGGATGTGGCGCTTTGTGCCCAGGCTCAGAGCACAGCCCCGGGGTCCCTGCCGGGGGGATTCCTGTGCACCGAGGGGAAACTCAGCCCCGTGCACGGGCTAGGATTCTTAGTCCGACCCTTCGGCGCTTACACGCTGAGTTTTGTCTTGGCCCCGGTCCCTGTGGCTGGGCAGAGACGGGATTTTTTTTGCTGCTTGGCTGGGAGTCCGGCTCTTACAGCTCTTGCAAGAGCCCATCCACGTGGAGCTGCGGGTGGATGCGGGGCTGGGACCCAACTCCTGTTGATCTTGGGAATTCGGGCAATGAAGTAGCATAGCGTCACCAGCCCTGAATCACAAAACCACCCTTCGTCCCTTCTCTACCGCTGCTCTTCACTTGCTGCCTTCGTTGCCCACAGGCCCGCATTTTTTTGGCAGTTTATGGAGCGTTTATAGAACCGGTTGGGATTCAGCTTGGGGAAATGCAGTGTGATTTCTTGTGGCGATGGGGAATAGGCTTGAATAACACCAAGCTGACTAAGATTTTCCTATGAAATAGGAACCAGAACCAAAACTGGAGCTCGTTTTGGGTGTGGAAGTGTCTGTAAAGAATTTTGGGTTCTTCATTTGAAGATACTTAAAAATTCACACCCATAAACTCAGAGATGCTCTGAAACGTTCAGAGTCAGAACATCAGTTAAAGATGTTCCGCACATTCAGAGTAACTGAGTAACCCAGCATGCTCTGCCGCCTGAAGCTCCCTTCTCCAAAGCCTTGGCCAGACAAACCGGGGCCCTCCTTGCCCTGGGGACGTTCATCCCAAATAACGAACAGCCGCGCTGCTAAAATGAGCACGATTTCTGCGAGCCTGGAAATAGCTGAGCCTCTGCTGCCTGAGCAGAGCCGGCCAATTTGTGGCCCGGGACTCAGCTTTTTATGGATGAAGCTGAAACATCTGCTTTTGGGGGAGTGAAATCCGCCACATCTTTGCTTGTGTGGCCTCTAAGGAAACCGGGTGGGATTTGGGTCCCAATGTAGCCGTCCCCGCTGGGACGTGTTGGGTCAAGTTGATTATTTTTTCTGATGGTGGCAAAAAAGCCTAGCCCCAGAGTATCTTATAGGAAATGTTTGTCAATGGAAAGGCTGAAAATAGATGTGGGAGTTGAGGGGGAGCTTCTCTGAAACTGAACTGGGTTCTCTTACGCTGAGGACTGAAAGCTGCAGATGTGCCCCAAGAAATGTATTTGGGGGAACATCTGTCTCCGCACTTTTCTTTCCATTTTAGAGAGCGATGAATGATAGCAGAGGGGGTGTTGATGCAGGCAGGTGTGTCGTGCCTGGGCAACGTCAGTTGACACAGGATTAAATAAGGCATGTGGAAAAATCTTCTAGGATGTAAAGCCTAGTGAGAAATAATCATCAGAGGACTTGGGAGGTGAAATAACCTGCTCTAGACGAGCCCCAGTCCTCATCTGTGCCCCTGGAAATCCGCCAAGCGATGGATCAGCACTTTGGAGGGAAGTGGTGTAGTTGGCATGGGTGAGGTTTACTGGTCTGAGATCGGCTTTGCTTTTCATATAGGCTGGTTGTTCCTGGTTAATGTTCCACTCCTGTTTCATGCCACCAACCTCAGCAACTCTTAATCTGGATTTACAGCTGCTTTGAATTGACACAGTGGTGAATTTGACCTGTAATATCTTGGTTTTAATATGAAATTATTTTAATCTATTATGGATGCATTTAGCTATGGACTTTTCTGCATCCACCTGGAATGGACAGGAGGAGCCAAGATGGCACTGGGAAAAGGCTCTCATGGATTTGAGTCTTCTGTGTAGCTGATGTTGTATTTTCTAGGATGTCTGTCTTAATGTCAAAGTGAATGTCTCCTCCCTTCTCCTTGCTCTGGAGAAGATATCTCAGCATGTTAATGAAGGGAAGAGGAACATGCTGTAAGTGACCTCTTTGCCCTTTTGTAAGGACAAAGTTTGTTTTCCTGTGGCTATGAAAAGTCTGTCTTCCCTTTGAGTAATAAATGAGGGAGTATAAACTGTACACAGATTACTTTTAAGCTATTGTGTATACCGTAGTAAAAGTACTTCGTATATTGCTTATTTTAGCACTGGGGAGAATATCAAGGATGCTCTGTGTGTAAATTGGTCTTCTCAAAATATACTGATAACTTTTGGCATTTGTCTTGTCCCGGTTTTCCAAATATTTCCTTACCTCGTTTGGCTTCTTCCACTACTCAACATGCCTTTTGCTTATCTGTGTGAGTGTTGCTGGGCTGCTGTACTCATCTGCATGGATTGATGCCTTGATGTGTCATTTACCTTCTCTCTCTATATGTAAAAATACCAAACATTACTTATACACATTTACCAGTGGATGCACAAATGATTGGAAGTGTCAGCATGCACTTTTCCAGATGGTGGAAGCGTGTTCCTTACTTCATTTATTTCAAATGTCAAACTCGATGAAATTAATTACTACCAGACTTTGAACTGAAGTGACGGGGTGATTCTTGTCTCCGTTTCACCAGGGTGAGGTGAAGCCACACGCTCCATGGCTTGAAATGCGATTACGAAGCTGTGACTCCGGGCAGTATAAAAATCTAGATTTTCAGCAGGATAATTGGTCTTTGTTTGGTTTCACGGAGAAGAGCTGGGTTTGGTCTTGGTAGGGAGGGATGTCTTCTGGGGGAAGAATGGCTTGGTGAATGAAAAAACTAACTTTGTCTTGGATTTCTTTTCTGCTGTGCACGGTAGGAAGGTGGCAGCTTGCCTGGGAAGTGCCTTGCTGTTGGCGTGGTTGGTGTCCTGGTGCTTGCTGGGGCATCTCTCGGTGTGCCCTCCAGTGAGCTCTAGAGTCACCCTTAATTTACCTGCAAGAGGATGCTGTTGGTTTTTTTTTAGTTATTATTTGCACAATGACTTGATAAGCTCTCAAGCTCTTTGGGGACAGGAATCACAGAAGTACCCAAGTTGGACAGGGTTGTAGAGAAGTTGCTCTGCTCAGATGGTGGCAGAGCCCCAAGGATGGGTGCTGGATTTGGGTGCCCAAGTTAAAGCAATAAAGGACTGAATTTCAGCTCAACAGCTCTCTGAATGAAAGCTTTGGGCTCCTGGTGCTTTTGGAAACTGGGGTGGGTGAATCTTAAAACGTTCCCATTGAAATTGGACTAGATGATCTTTATGGTCCCTTCCAACTCTAAAAATTCAGTGAAATTCAATGAAATTGAAGTGAAATTAAAGAGAGTGTAGCTCTTGGTTGCTGTTGTTTTCCTGGCCCTGGGAACTGCAGAGCTCCAGGGACTGACTTGGTATTTCATGCAGGACCTGGTTCAGAAGCAGAGCTGAGAGGCTTCATCCAGAGCCTTAGAAACAATAACTGTGGATGTATTTTAAAATGTTTTGTTTCCACCCTGTGCTTTGCTTCATATGAAAAGGGGGCACATTCTTTTAAGGGCTTTTCTAGGTAATTCCTTTTAACAATCCTTAGCATTTCTCAAATACCCGTGTTCTTCTTTTCAGAAGATAGCTTGTAGCAATTCTTTAAGCAGATTGCCAGTTTGCCATTTACCTTAGGGAAAGAGCAGTTACTAGAGAATTTCTAACTATGCCCAATTTAGGATTCCCCCGTTTTTAACCTGGTGGTCCCCGTGCCTCTCAGGCTGTTATCCGGGCTCTCTCTTCCTCAGTGGCCACTTTTCCCAGTGTCTCTCCCAATTCTGTTTGTGAGCCCTCCCTTGCCTACCATGCCCAGAAAAATAAACAGCCCCGTCTCCTTTTGCCCTCTATTGTTTCTCTCTTTTGTGCTAAGTACAGTAATGCCTCTGAGCTACCCCAGGGCTCCTGCGTTCCCATGCTTCCCCATCCCGCTCACAAAGGACCTCTTTTCTCCCTCCCTTCTGGGTGTTGGGGCTCTGCAAATACGTGCCAGCGACCCTTTGCTCCGTATGAAAATAGCCCCTGCCTTTTTCTAGCTGTCATTTATTTTTGCTCCTTTAATTAGACTTGATCCTGCTTGTATTTTTTTTTTTCCCCCTTGACCCTTCTTTTAACTGCAGTAAGTTTTTGAAAAGTTTTTCAGCTCCCTTTCTACCTGTGCGTACCCAGCTGTGCTGGCTTGCACAGGTCTCTTCTGTTTGGATTAAGTTGGAAGGAACTTTAATTGCAGGACTTCTAACTTTCCCAAGTATTTCCTACTTCTGTGTTGTAAGGCTCCCCAGGGATGGGACTGCACACTTGTAGTTCAGATTATCCTTCCATCTGCTTTTGCCTAAAGCTGGCAGCTATTTGCACGACTCCCTCATACTTGCCTCCTGGTTATTTTAATACTGTTGTCATCTTGAATTTGAAATATTCTTGCTCAGTGGCATCTTCATTCATCCTGGCTGGCTGCTTTTCAAGGATCATGTCCAAACAAAGGACCTGATAACTTCTTATGCGCCAACTGTCATGTGCTGAGACTGTGGTTTTCCTATGTGTAGGAGAAGGATCTCTCCCTGCAATGAATTGCCCTCTTCTGTTAGGATTTGAGTGGAGTGATGCTGATTTACACCATGTGAGGATTTGCTTTGTGGTGTCCTGGTTATGAACAGCTAAGCTGTTTTCTCATGTCATCAATATCTCATTAATCAAAATCCCTCCTCCGCTGCTGATCGAAGCTCTGGCCTTTGCACAGGCACAGATTTACCTGGGAAAACATTTCCAGCTCGGTTTTCAGTGACGACCCTGGAGCACAGGCTGGAGGAGCATCCCTCAGCCACTGGACCACCTTTATTGTCCCTAGCTGTACCAGTGCTTGTCCTGTCACCAGCTTGCTTGGAACGTCTCTGCAGATCCAGCTTCTTCCCCTGTCAAAGTTGCTGCCTCTTCCTCCCTCTTCTCCATCTCCTCAGCTGGCTGTGCTGCTGCCTTGGGCTGGTCCCCAGGATGGATGCTGGGTGGGATGTGGACCGGCAATATTTCCAAACACATCTTGGAGTCGGCTGTCCTTGCAGAGCATCCTTGTACCTCCCTTCGCTTTGTGGAGGGCTCTTTCGTTCTGGTGCCTTTGCCTGGGTGGTGTTTTTCCTTGTTTTTGAGTCCAAAGATGTTCTTGGCAGAGATCAGTGTCTGCTGTTTAACTGTGCTGCTTTCTGAAGTTAAAAAAAAAAAAAAAAAGCGCCATTTTGAGATGTTGTGTGACTTCTCTAGGAGGAAGAACCAGAAAGTGAGTTTGCCACAGGCAGCTCTGCTGCTGTGCAGATCAAGGGCCTGACAGGGGATCTCTTCCCAATGCTCTTTGCAGAAATGCGAAGAGGAACAAGGGAGACAAAAGTAGTTTAATGTGGGGACAGAAGTGCTGGTTGCCCTTGCAGCTCTGCTGGAATGGGACAAATACACCCAGGGGACAGATGATGGAGACGGGAAGGAAGGGTGAGCGTTGCAATGGTGAGCAGTGGTTTCCAGTGTGCTTTGCTCTGCAAAGCAGCTGTGTTTCTTGGCAGATCTTGATTTATGAAATGGAAAGAAGCAAACAAATTCCCCAACCGGGTCTGCCTGCGAGTTGCTGGGGAGGTTGGGCTTGCCTAGCTGGGATGGAGGTGGCCAACAGCTGCTTTTTGCAGACAGTGCGTGTGAGCAGATTCCTGCCCCATGAGCTTGTCTGCTTGAAACAGCCTGGGGTCTTGTTAAAAACTGCCAAAGGGCAATAGGGCATGTTGGCCGTCATGCTCCAAGGGTGACTGACATGTCGTTACGGAGGGACTGCTGAACCGCTTGGGCGCTGGGGCAGGTTCTGGGCCATGTGCTTGGGGGGAAGGTTACGATGTGTTTGGGACTGAACAGTAGTGGCAGAAAGAAAATTTCCAGTTTAAGGCTTATAAAGCACATGCTTAATTAACATTTAATGTCTAATGTAAGTGATTAAGGGGAAGTTTATTGGTTCAACAAGTCAGGATGGTCTAATGTTCAGAGCTGCAGATGAACTCTCCTTATCTCTCAGACTCCTGTGACCTTGCTCAAGGCTACTTGTATTATTATCCTGCTTATGATAAAGGAAGAATAAATTTAACAAGAAATGTTGTGAGCCTTTAAAACAAATAAAGGGGATAATGTCAAGGTAAATGTCTTATGCTACAGAGAGAACAGTTTAAAAAGTGGTTAATATGTCAGGGTATTGATTTCTGTGCTGCTTCTTACTCGTCTGGGTTTTTACCTGCCGCATTTTCGTACCCTTTGGAAGGGCGAGAGCGATGGGGGCTCTGCTTGTACTGCAGTTAAGAGTCATGGGTAGAGTATGCATCAATACCCATCTGCATTTAGTCTCGCTATGCCGGATCCATCACTTGAAGCCAAAGGGCTTTTAGGGGCTGCAGAGTTTAAAGCAGGAGCAGAATCTTTCACCCTTGGGGCACTGATTTTGCTGCCGGCGGTGTCCGAGGCTGCTGTGTTAGATCTTGCCTGGGTGTCTCTATGTGCTGTGAGTGCATTTCTCAGCATCATGTAAATGAATGCTTGCGGTGCTGTGTTCTCTTACACAAATTTACTTTTTGATTACCCATCTCTTAGGGAGTGATTTGCCAGTTTATCACCTTACCTCAAGTGAATTGCCACCAAACATACTGGGATTGTTTGAAAGCAAAGTAATATGCTATTCCTCCGTGGGAATAGGGCTTGGGAGAGTTATGTGAGGAGCATATGGCTTCTGCAGAAAACCTCAGCTCTGTTAAGCCGTTTTATTTAAAGAACTGGAGTTTAGTTGTTTCCCTTCAGAGAATTCAGTTGTTGTCTGATGGAAAACTAGTTCTTCAGTGTTGGCAAAAATAAGAAGAACAAAACCAAAAAAGCCCAGCTTTTAGTGGACAGTATGTCAAGGTGTTATTCTTCTGCACTTCACTGGCTTTAAATGGAGTATGTCCATGTAGTCGTCTGTGATTTGTGCCCTGGAAACCCAGAATAATTTGAGAAGTGTTTGTTCCTTGATAAAATTATGAATTACTTTTCAGATTTGGCACCGTTTTAGGTTGGGGGACATCAGGAGAGTGGGCCTGCAGTGGAATTAATCTTTCAGTATCTTTTTAATCTAGTTTCTGATTTTAGTCTGAAACGTGAGGAAGAGTCTGTATTTGGGATTAAAATTGCATTTCAGTACTGCTGGCAGTGAGACTCAATTTTCTTCATCTTTGATCTTTTCCTCAAGCAGCACCAAGACTTTGTTTCATATTTTCTGTTGTATCTGACCCTTGGTAGAGCTCTGAAATAGCTCAGATCTGGGTGAATCATCACTCTTTACACCAGGAGTCCCTATGTGTCTTCCTTCTTTATTATTTATTCTCCTAATTCCCCCAAATCCACACTCTTGGGTTTATGCACTACAGGAACTATGATCTGAAGAGCAAGGTCACTGGCAACCGGGGAGGAGAAAACTTGTGTTGAAGGGGGGACAATATCTTGCTGGGCTTCCCTCTCCTGCCCACTGACCATGACTGAAAAGGCAGAGAAAATAAAGCGTGGTGGGAACTGCTGCTGCATGTGCAAAGGGTGGGCTGAGTTCCTCCGCAGAAGTGTGAAAGAAGGCCATTAATCCCACTGGTTCCCTTTGCCAAGAGCCTGCACGTGCCGCCCTTTATGTCGCCCTGTTTGTTTGGAGCTTTATGTATTTATTTATTTATTTATTTCTCCCTGCCTGGGAATGAGCATTTGCCCAGCTGTCTGTCAGGAGCAGGCCACGGTGGTTTGATGGGCTCAGCATCCTGCTGCTGCCAGGCTCTGGCTGTCTTCTCCCACGGTGGTGCTCACCCCGCGGCGCTGCCAGCGCCTCATCCCTCTGCCAGGCTCCTCTTCCCGTGTCACTTAAGTTACTTGCTTGCAGTTAAGAAGCCAGAAGTATCATTTCCTGAAAGCTCTCGGAGTATATACATAGCAGGGGTATGGAAAGCATCATTACAGCAGTCTGCAAATATTACAGGGCTGACTGATCAAAGTTGTGATTGAGCTCTATAAACCTCCAACTATGATTAAGAGGTCGTGCCATGAACCAGTTCCAGGCAACTGAAAATAAGCTTGAGACTGGAATTTGCCTCTCCCAGATGCTGAGGCAAAGCCAGATTGGTTTTGGTCGGGTTGTTTTTTTTTTTTTTGCTTACAGCCTGAGAAAGGATGTCCTGGAGATAGAGCTACTGAAATACAAAGCCCTTTTCTTGGCTACAGAAAGAAATGCCACACTGGTCACCATGCTAGCTGAATATTGCGTAAGGAAATCTTCAGTTGCTTCCATTTGTTAGCTGGAAAGGAATCAGTGGAGGAAAACATATTTTCATATTTTTTTTATTGATGCTTTGGGACTGGTTTGTGGGAAGGTTTTACCCGATATTTATTATCTACCATCTTACTAGGAGGGAGCACTAATTGCTCTCTTGCTTGAGTTAAATGGGTTCACAGCAATTCAAGTTCTCCCTGTGAATGCAAATACAGAGGGTCACCTTTCCGTCGGGCTCTCCAGGAACATCTTGCACAGAGACCCGTGTTTGACCAACCAACCAGTGATGAAGCCCTAGATCTCAGTGCCACCTCCTTATTGTGAAGGTAGCAGATTCCAAAGGCAACATTTTCTAGCTTTCTCCTCTCTTTGCATCTGTCCTGGGGGTGGAAAGACCACTAGGAGCGGGTGAGACATTATTCTTACTGTTCTAGCTTAACTTCATGGCCCCAGATAGCTTCATTTCTATTCTTTCTTCAGCCATGCTCTGATGGATTGTCTTGCTTGCAGTAACTTCCATCCCGGCTCAAAAGGCCTCAGGAGCACAATAAAAACTGTGAGAAAAGAGAAGGAGAAAGATACCCGGCAAGTGATTATGTACTTCAGCCATCCATTGCTAGATATCAGCCGGTGGCATGATGTGGCAGCGTCTGGGGGGGTGAGACGGCAACCAAACCTCTGAGCTGCACGTGCAAAACGAGGGTCGTGCCCAGGAGCAAGCGCGTGGTCACTGGTCCCTCCCTGCACGCTGGGAGCAAAGCTGTGATGGGAATATCGTGTCTTCTCATCTCTTTTCTTCGATGTTTTGGCAAAGTTGGAAGGGATTTAGGAACCAGCAGCTGAAGCAGCGATAGGGATTGAAGGCTGGACTTGCAGGGACTTGTCAGAACATGTCAGTAAGGGAAGGTCCTTTCCGGAGGCTCAGGAACCTGAAAGGATTTCAGTGCTGAACTTGACTGTTTGCTCAGATGGTGAATTTGAGAAAAATTAGGGAAAAGGAGCCATGTAGAAGTCCTTCAGGACCTGGTTTGGGGACCTTCACAGCTATTTCACAAAGCACAGCTGGAAAGCTGCCCAGCAGGAAGAGTGCCCTGGTAGGACCTGGGCTGCAGACCAGCAGATCCGTTGCTCTTGCAGCTTGTGCTCTGCTGTCCCCAGCTCTCCTGCCTCTGCTGCGTCCCCTGTTGACGCAAGGTCCCTGGAGGCACCTGAGGAGCTGGAGGTGTTGTCACCAGTTTGGGAAAAGGCAATTTTAATAGTGGGATTGATGAGAGGAGCCTGCATGTGCAGGGAGCCCCAGGGATCCCCAGCGGTGTGATCTGGAAGTGTGCACAGAAGTGACTCCGAACAAATCTCAGTTGTTTCTTACTGCAAGCCAGGAGCAGTTTTTCTTACCTTCCACTTAATCGGTATATTGAAACCTCACCTTAAAACTGGATTGTGCACATTTTTAGTCTTAAAGACCACCGCGAGTACCTTGGCATGTGTTTATCTCTATTTTTCTATGCGAAGTGGATTACTTCTATGTTATGTTTGTACGCTACAGTAGGACTTCAGAATTGAGGTCCGCTTTGCTGAGTTGTCTGCGTGCATTTGGGAAAAGTCTAGTCCCAAAAGCTAATGTGTAAAGCAGAGACATAAAAGTGAGTAGTCCAGCATCATACCACCACGAGTGGGCATCTTTACCATGAGACCTCTTACCTTTGCCTATTCATTTTCCATTTCCCCATCATGCAGTCAGCCAGAGGCAGAAGCCATCCCTCCTCCATCCCCTCACCTCTGCTGGGATATAGTCCTTTTCCTGATGGTCCCCTCTCCTGATTTTCCCAGGGGGGCAGCGACAGCTCTGGTGCTGCCCATCATTCAGTTAACTATCTCCTTGTCGTTGCTGCTGGGAGAACTCACAGGGATTTTTATAACTGTCATTGGCCCCTAATTAGATGGTCGATGCCAAAGTAATAATAATAAAAGGCTCTTTCTTTAAAACAAACCCATGTGAATAATTATGTAAATATTTGTCTGGGCCAGTTGTTAGTTTGAGTCCTGGGAAAAGCTTTTTGGATGGGTATCTTGGATATTTCTTGTTAGCTTTTACAGTAGCATATTTCAGCTTAGATGCTATCTTTGGGTTTGAATTCTCCTTCAAGTATAACGGAAGACCTGAAATGACATCTCAGCTATTAAGAGCAGTAGATATTTCCAAGAACAGTCAATGTACAAACCATGTTGTAACCAGGTTAATAGAAAATAGCTGAAGGGAGGGGGAAATGATCATGCAGCTGTGACCCAGATTTTCTAAAATCAGTTCTTGTCACTGCCACAAAACACCATAGTGGCAGCCGTGGGCTTTGAGCAGATTAATCCATGATCTTGTAGGAATATTGGTACATGATGAGCAAATATCCATCAGCTCCTGAAACAGTAGTGAGAGGTGTTTGCCTCCGGGAGGGTTTGTCTCCAATCACAGGTAGGGTGGTGCAGGGAGGAGGGGGCTGGTGTTGGGTAATTAGCTCCTATTTGGCTCCTGATAGCTATTTGTAATGGAGATACTGCTCTGAGTGGATGAAGGGAGTTAATGGATTGGCTTTCTCCCCTAATGACCAAGGGTCAGAGATCACAAAGGTCGGTCGAGGCTGAACAGGAGTTTCTTGATAGTCCCCTAATGCCACTTGATGTGCTCAGTTAATGGTAATAAACCCCCTTGTACCGTTTGGTGCTGCCCTGACCAGGGGCCTGGGAGGGGAGAAATCCTGGGCTTTTAATGCAAAACCTCATGATGTGCCATTTCTGAATTTGGGCAGTAGGGAAATACATCATGTACTCGTATTTTATTTATAATGAGACTGGGAAGCAGAAAGGAATGGGAGCTGGAGTGTTGTATTTGGATGAGCCCCTTCTTCTGCATGTTTGGACATCAGCAGATTATATATTATTCTAGCTGGTCCATAAAAAAACCTTCAATTGGCCTAAAGTAAAACAATGTTCATTCCCTAGTGATGTTAATAAAGAAATCTATTTAAACACCTAATAGGAATAAGATCTGCTGAATAAATATGGCTTAGAACTGAAAAAATTGTTAGGAACCAGTAGCTGAAGTGGTGAACTTCCCTCTCCCTGCTTGTAGGCTTCCCTTGAGGGCATCACAGCTCTTGGATTTGTTTGTGGTGTTTGCTGAGAACTGATGAAACTCGTGGCTGCGGGTGGTTAATTCAGGCCTGTGTCTTCCTCCTGCTGTTCTTGCATCGAGAGCAGCACCTGTGTTGTGCAGACGTGGACCATATAAACTCATAAAGGAACTAATGCTCCTGAGAAAATTTTGGGAAACAAGCCTTGGGAACGCTTTTCATGAAGTCAAGCAGATATTAATTTGAAATTTGCCTTCTGGCTACATTTTTGATGAGGAAAATCAGATATAAAGTAAATGCTAAGAGTTCATAGATTTAAATATCTAAGAAAGAATTGGGTTTACATTTCTCCTTCTCTGTGTCAAAATAGTCAAGTATACAGTGGTGCTGGAAATAATTCAGTGTCGGGCTGTTTAAAAATCATCCAATAAAATATTTAAAAAAAATAAAAATTACTTATGTTTGGTCCCATTAACTTCATGGAGAACTAAAAACCCCGCAGTGCATGAAAATGAGTCTTTAGCTCCTAAATGCCTGCATCCTGGAAGCATCCCAGCTGGGCTACCAGTACGGGTGTAGGGTTGTGCCCCGCAGTAAACTCCACTGTGGTTTTGTTCCCTTTTAAGTGGCTGATGTGATGCGCCAACCATGCGATGCTGATTGCCAGCCTGGCTGTAGCTGCGATGTTTACCATGGTGGAAATGATTGTAATTATGCAGGTGCTTGTGTTAATGTGTTTAATTAAGCTTATGGTTGGGCAATCCACTTGCAGCACCACAACAGAAATTAAAAGGCTGGGCATGGCTATAGGAAGGCTGCGGAGAGGGTGTTATTCCGGAATGGCTAATGCTTCCCCAAAGCTTGCCCGTTTTGGCTGCTCTTTCCTGACTCTATCGCTCTGGCAGATAGAAGATGCTCTCTGTCCCCCTGTGCCTCTTGTCCCTTGTGTCCTTGCATCCATGGCTCCAGCCATGGTTGCTGGGCAGCCTGCTCTAATGCTGGTACTTCAGCATCTCCTGTTGTCCATGAGTAGTGCGGGAAGATGCTGAGATGGAATGGAATCCTTTACCTGTAAGGGTGAGGGTGCCCCCATTTCCCTTGGCACAGACTTCCATGTAGGAAGTGGTCCAATCAGCTGTTTTTTTTTTTTTTTTTTTCCCCCTAGCCCTGAAGCCTCAAGAGGAGATGTGGCACTGGGCATCCTATAGGGATGTTGGCTGCTTATATGTGTCCTGTTGTGTTCAGCTGTGCCTCCAGCCACTAATTTGGGGGAAGGAGGAGGGGGAAAAGCCCTGATCGTGGCTTGTTCGGTTCCCAAACTGCCCTGACCTCCATGTAGGCTGCTGGGTGCTTGTAAGCATCCCATATAGATGGGCTGGGGCTTCCTGGGTGTAGGACATGGCTGTGTGTCTGTCCACGTATGATGGCTCCAGCCAGCCCGATGCAATTCCTGTCCCATGTCTGCGAGTGCTCAGTGACATCCCTGGGGTGCAATGAGATGGTTACCCGCATACTTTGCGGCCCTCTGGGTCGTTTTATTGCTTTTGCAGGAAAACCACTGTTTAGCTGTTTGAATTTTATTTCTTTCTGGAAGGTTTTTGTTTGGGAGGTTTTGAGAGAGATGTCGTGTTGGGGAGGCCACTACCCTGACCCGTGTCTCCCTGGTTTCATCGAAGGGCGATGCCCTTCTTGTTCTTGATTCGGTGCCGAGTAGCTTTGGATACCGAAAGGAGGAAGGAAGGTGCCCTTGGTGGTGCGGTGCAGCGGCTCGGAGCAGCCAGCTGGAGCAGATGGTGGCCCTGGCAAGCGCGCTGCAGCGGCGGCTGAGGGAGGATGCTCACACTTGCTCTGACAAAGAGGCTGTTATGTCAGGTCTTCATGGATTATTTCCCTCTGTCTGGGTAATGAGCATGCCAGCTTCTTTCTTCCTTGCCGGAGTAACTATTCCGCACCCCATTAAAACTGGTTGCTAAACTTCCGTTGACTTTAATGTGCTGCGAGATCAGGCCCTAATTAAATCTTGCAAAGAGCATTAAGTGGTTGATCATTACAAAGTACTTTGAAAATGCAAATGCTGTCCAAGTGCCAAATTGTCTGGAAACACATGGCACTCCTTACAGCAAAGACAAAAGGTTGAACTTTTCCTTTCCCCCCTCCGAGTGCACCCGCTTGAGAGCTGCGAGGAGCCGCCGTGGTGGCTTCGGTGCGAGTCCCCTGGCAGCGCAGTGACACTGGGGAGGGCAGTGGATGTCCTGTAAGCCTCAGCCAGAAAATAATGATCACTTAGAGAAGCTGTAAATAATGTTTTGCTTAAACCATCATTAGCCTGAATGAAGCTTGTAGCTGGGGTGGGTTGCCTTGACTGTGCAACGTGGTCACAGTAGAGTGTGACTTGGAGGTCCCCAAGTGATGCTGACGTATCCACAGTCCCTAAAACACTCTATGCACGCATGGTCCTGGGCTCGAGCTGTGTCCCTGCCTTGTGTTGGGACACCTCAGTGGGAAAGAGGTGCTGCCTGGGGACATCAGGACCTTCCTGTCACCAAGCTGGGCCATGTGGTCAGAGGTCTGTGGAGATACTAGTTGGTTCCTCATCACCTCCTGCGGAAAAGTATGAGGTCTACAGGCAGAGAGGGGGCAATTCTCACATTTTGGGGTGGTTTTCACCCCACCTCAACCTGGAAAACCTCAATGTTAAACCTGCAGAGGTGCTTTCCAAAAGGGTGTGCCAAGGTTTTGCTCGGGAAGAATGGCAGATCCCTTGGATGTGATTTCTATCTTTTGCTGGTACATCTCCATGTTCCCCCTTAGGGCTGAGGCAATCCAGGGGCCTTGCAAGGATTTTAAAGTGGGGTTTTTAGTAATGGAACCAGAGACTTGAGGCGGGAGGGAAGGAGAGGAGGGTGCTTGCCTGTTCATTTGCGCTTCCCTTGCATCCCTTTATAGCTGGCTTTCAGAAACTGTTCCTAAAACTGTGCTCTCTTTAAGACATCTCAGTTAATCATTCAGAAGATAGTCATGCTCCGTCACCGCTTCCTTTTGCAGATCTGCTGAGTGTGTGAGTTTGCAGTTTTAAGAACTCTAAAAGTTTTAGACTCCGTTCACCCTTAGTTTTTCTTTAAAGGGCAAGACTCCGGCTAGTAATCAAACTTCTGCTGGAAAACTTCCCAAAATGTCACAGCGACCCAGAAATACTTGATCCAACTGGTGGGGGATTGGGAAGCTCCTCCTGGATCCCGGCTGGCGGGGATGGGAGCGGGGCCGTGGGCAGGGTGGTATGTGAGGCATCTCTGCCGCAGCCCGGGTGTGCGAGCAGAGGCAACGACGGCGACTGCGAAGCTGGTGATTCACCTCATTCTTTTGACCCCGCTGTCAGGACGGGCCCGTAAAAACTCCTCGGACACTGAACAGTCGTGCTGACGTGGGCTGGGGGTTTGGCAAGGCTTGGCTTGGGCTCTGCCTTAAAAGGCTTCGTGCTTTTCTCCTGAGCCGATGTGATGGTTTGCTTCAGTGGAGAGGGGGGGGGAAGGAGAAGAAGTCGTGCTCTGGGCCCCCTTCCTGGGAACAACCAGTGTGAAACCCAGTGCGAATCCCACAGACCCCTGCAGGGATGGAATCATAGAATTGTCTAGGTTGAAGGGACCTTTAAGTTCATCTAGTCCAACCATCAACCTAACTCCGATTAAAAAAAAAAAAAGAACAACAAAACCAAAACCACCACAACAACCCATCACTAAACCATGTCACTAAGCACTATGTCAACCTGTCTTTTAAATCCCTCCAGGGATGGTGCCTCAACCACTTCCCTGGGCAGCCCATCCCAATGTTTAATAACCCTTTCTGTGTAAAAATTTTTCCTGATGTCCAGTCTGAACCTCCCATTCCTCTTGTCACAGGCGATAGGACCTGGGAGAAGAGATCGACCCCCGCAATGATGGGGGAGGCTGCCCACGAGCAGGGGAAGGGACACAACGCGGTGGCTTTGCACCCTCAGACCTGCCCTTCTGGGCACCCTGCCACTTCCCTTGCCCCGGGCTCTGGATTTTGTTTGGCATTTTTTTTTTTTCCCTAGGATTTGTGGTAATTGGGTCCAGAAGCTCCTTGAAAGGGGCAGAAGCCCCTCTTTTGGGTTCTCTCCTCCTCCATGTGCTCTTGGCACACAGCTCAGGCGGTCCCTAATTTCCTGGTGATGGATGTGTCACTTGGCCGCTCACTGGCCTGCGGACAGATGTGCCCTGGCTCCCACGCTGGCACAGGGCAGGAATCACCCCGGCCAGAGCTGCTTCCATGTCAGAAGAAAGCCCGTCCTCCTCTCTGACCCTTTAGTACCCTTTTTCCTCCATGGAGCATCCCTGTGCTCCTGGACCCAGCCCTCTCCTGCTGGGTTTTCCTTTCCCTTACCGGGGGAGAATCCAAAATCCTCAGTTATTCAAAATGAACAGGATGTTTGCTGCTCTTGAATGGGGCTGGGATTTCCCCCAAGGCCCTCAACGTTTGCTCCTTTTCTGTGCATTGTGGCTTTAAGTTTTGCATGGCATTTGCAGCAGGGATTTCTTTTGCGTGGTTTAATTATATTCTGTGGAGGAAAAGCCTGCTCTTTGCTTGCTGTTAGCTGCTAACACCACCGCTTTGTTAAAAACCCCAATGATTGATTATTTAAAAAAAAAAAAAAAAAAAGATTTACGCTGAAAGGAACAAAGATTATTTGATTCTTTGAATTTAACGTAGTCTTGCAGAGCTGCTCCAGTATCAGTTCTGGGTTTCTTTCTTTCCCTTTTGGGATTATGCATACGATCTTTCGAATCTGACTCTGCATAATGGTTTCCTTTGTTCACAGTTGGGACTATTTGGGCCTTTAAAAAACTCCGTAAGGGGATGACATGAGTCATTGGGGAAATATTCAGCTATCTAGAGCGATGTGAATTGACACAGCTCTGTTGCAGCCATATGAACGAAGCTGATGTGCACCAGATGAGTATCTGACCCCTTTTACAGCTGCCTTTTTTTTTTTTTTTTGGTGTATTATGCCCCTTTCCAGGGAACAAACTTTTACATTTTCAGTCCTGAAGCTCAGGTTCCTTGATTATCCTCCTTAAAATGCCTCTTTCCTCTTTGTCCAGATGTATCATTATGCTTCATTGGGCTGCTGGGATGCTGAAGAATTCAAGGGGCTGTATTAAGTCCATCCGAAGGACGCTTGAGCAATGGCAACTGGAGCCTTATATTCTTATTTTTGTCTCTATTTTGTCTTAGCCTCTGCCACCTTGTTTTAGTCAGTTATCCAAGGACTGCAGCTCGGAGTCCAACGGTGGTAAAAAGTGTTTAGATAAGGAGAAGGAATTGCTGAAATCCCATGGGCATGACCTGGAGCCTCCAGGCTCCATGGAAATACATCTCTAAGCGAAGCAGCTTCCAGTTCTTATCTGTGTTTGGCTGTCTCTTGTGGATCTCAGCACAAGAGCATTCACTCCTTGGTGTTTAATTCCCAGAATAATCCAAGACATCCATGTCAACCTCTGGGGAGTGAGGAAAGCCCAATCCCAGTGAAAGAGCATCCTTTCCCTTGCATGCTTGGCTCTGCCTTGCTGCTGGTCGGAGTTTGGTCCTCCAAAGGCAATAACTGAGTGTTTATTTAGCGCTAAGAGTAAACTGTCTTGGAAAAGTATTTAAAGAAGCAAAAGCTGGTGAAAATAGAAGGGAAAAGAGTCTGTGTTTGATGTGTCTTCACTTGGTTACTGCGGTGCCGCTGTGTGAGTGCACCCTGGTCTGATCTCTCACAGCTCGCAGGCTTTTTGGGCTTCTGTTGGGAATCACCTTTTTCCCTTAAAAATATGCAATAGCCTCTCCTCTGTCTCTTCCCAGGAATGGGTTATTCCTGTGCGTTCAGGCAGTTCTGCAGAATCCTCCTTTCCTGTTAGAAAGCAGTGAGACAGGTTGATGCTCTGCTTGGTGTTTGTGTGGGATACACTGATATTATTAATTGGGGAAAACATGTTAATAACTTCATATTTGTCATCCAAGTACCTGAAAGTGCCTTACAAAATTGTACCTCTTGTAACCTTCTCACAACACAGATGCTCGTGGTTTTTCTGGCTTGAAGATGACAAAAATGAGAGATGGGGGTGCAAAGGAGCAGGTTCTTTGGTGGCATAAGTGGACCTCATTTCATTAAAGATGGGAGGTTTAGATCTGCCTAGTTCCCTGGCACAAACTGTGGGGTGAGACAGCCCGGTCGGCTGCAGGAGCCAGCTCTCACCAGCCCTGGATGCTGTTGGCACTCTGTGTGCAAGAGAAATGGGGCAATTTAAGCCAGTTTAATTAATTGTGGGCAGGTTAATTATAGCGCCTCTTTTTGCTTTTTCTGTTAAAACTGTCCTTTCCACCTCTCTGTGGAACCTGAGATACTTTTCAAGGAGATGCTACTCTTGAAATAATCCTTATTCACCTAATTTACTGTCACTACCTGGGTGTGGGATAAGGTGGCAAGTTTGGTTTATATGGCTTATACGTATAGAGAGGCTTTGCTTCCCAGTAAAACCATTTCACTGGGGATGTGACACTTGGATACAAACACCCAGCCCTGGTGGGTTATGTGTTAAATGATGAGAAAGTTGCAGAGGCCACCTGGAATGAGCTGGGACCATAAGTGCTTATTCATTCTTCACCTTATGACCTCAGATCTTTGGCAATAATTGCACATAAAGTATATAGTATGACTAAGTGCTGTGTCATGAAGTCCTGAAGGTCTCTGGATGCCCTTTTAGCTGTTACGAAACCGAATATAGAAGAATTGGTTCTCCGCTGTTACAGGATGGTGACCCCTTCTCCAGACACCCAAATGCCTCAGTTATTGCATTAATGCAGCAACGGGTCGGCTCTGCACAATAAATGTGTGTCTTGGGATGCTGATGAGGAATTTTTTTTTCCACTTTGAAGGGTATTGTAAGGCAAAAAAGTTGGAGAAAGGGGATTTTTGTGACTGAGTTCTAGGAACACGTTCAGTGAAGATGCTGAAGACATGCTCGATGTTGTCAGGTAACACAGAATAAGCTGCAGATGTTTTTAGCAAAACAAAAAAACCCAAACCCAACCGCCCAGTCTTCCTAAATGACAGCTGGAAAAGCTTGAAGATCACTCCAAAAACCTGGGAGGCAAGAGATTTATAAAATTTTGGAAGAGATATATTAATTTTTTGTGCATAATTTGTCTTTAATAACATTCCTAAAACCAACTGTCTGTAGTTGAGAAAATAAATATATTTAAACTGTATGATTTACTGGAATCCAGACTGTGCTCTTCTTGAATGTCTGGTTTTGCCTTTCAACCAGTGCATTTTGGGGCTGCCCAGTTTAGCCCAGTAGGGGGTGGTCGGGGGGAGCAGCCACCCCCAAATGCCACCGCGTAAAGCAGGGAGGCCACGGAGAATGTCTGTCACCGGCACTGCAAGGCTACAACAGCTTCAGCCTTCAGCTCGGTGACAAGTTTAAATATTGTGGATTTCCTTGGGGATAAGGATTTAATTAAAGACCTTGAAAAATGACGGGGGGGAGAATTGTTTCGAGGTTTGTTATTTGTAATTTGGTAATTTTTCAGACACTGGAAACACGGGGACCCACAAGTAACATACAAGCGACTTATGTATCTTGACGCCCGTTAAAGTGCTTTGGGGCTCATTCAAGAGCTTTGCTTCAGGTGTTAAAAATGATTATTACAGGCATAAATATGGCTTAGATTAATGACTTCTGGCTAATGCTGCATATGGTGGGATTTTCAGCGTGGTCTGCAGAAGCTGCAGGTCCATCTTGCACTGAATTTCTGTAAGACCATTTCGATTAGGTTCTTGGGTGGTTTTTTGTTTGGTTTTTCTTTTGGAGAGGGAATTATTATCTTATTTTCCTGCTGATCCATCCTGCTTTTGAGACCACTAAGCTGGGGAACAGCTGGGGACACCCGTTAGCCCTTGCAGGAGTGAAGCGAGGGCAGAAATAGCTTCCCCTGGTGCAAGTAAAACAAAATGTCTTGGCTGGGGAAGACAAAATTAGGAGGGTCTAGACTCGATATCAAGCTTGGAGAAACCAAACTGCTTCACCTTTGGTTGTTAGGTAGATATGGTGTATGGAAAGTCTTTAACTGACCTTCACTGCTGTCTCTGAGCAAGGGCTCACTGTCCCCTTTTTTACTCTGTGACTAGCAAGTGTAATGGTATTTAAAAAGAACCATTCTTGTTTATTATTGCACATGTCCTGAAGGATCGGTGGGGCTTTAAGACGTCTTTCCTGCTTAAAAATTAATTTAAAGAACAGTCAGGGAAAGGAAAGGTGAGGATGAACAACCCAGTCGCGTTGGGAATGGGGTTTGCCTGTGGTCAGGGGTGCTCTAATATTCACCTTTTGGATGTTAATGATGCTCTGGTTTCCTTTTGAGTTCCGTGGGGACATTTCTGCTCCTCTATCCCAGAGCTGAGCCTGAGCAGGCAGTTTGGCTGCGGTCGGGGGTGCCAGGGCATGGCCACACTGTCCCTGGTTTGGCTGGAGCCTGTCCCCAGCCCGAAGCCAAGGAGCTTATTTCACTGAGTGCTGCCTGATCTGCTTTAATATTCATGTGGAAGGAAGAAAAAAGGGCTGTTGGCTGCTGCTGAGTGGGGGGTAGGGTTATAAACTTAATACTGACTGCCTCTATCCCAGGTTTTAACAGGTAATTAAATCATTAGAAATCAGATTAACGCAAAGGATTGGTCTTGTAGTTAAAGCCTTGGTCAGACACAGAGGAATTAGGGATTTAATTCCTCCTTTTCCCACTGTTGGTTTACCAGCGAGTCATTCATCTCTGCTCTGTTAAAACAAGGGGAGTAATGCTCCTTTTTGGTCTCATTCAAGGGCTTTACACGCTGCTGGATTCAGGCTTTGGGGGCAGCCTCTGGTCTGATTTTTGGTCTAATTTTGATGATTTGGGGTTTGCCTCTTTGTGTACCAGGTATATTGGCACCCCCTTCCAGCTGCTGGTCTCTTTGGGGAGCCCTGTGCATCTCAGGTGAAAAAACGATCCTGTGTGTAATACTGTTATTCATAAAATAGCAAGTTAAAAAAAAAAAAAGCTTTCATAAAGCAACAGCTAATTCAGTTCTCAGATGAAGGCCAAGTCCAGGGCAGGCTCATAAGAAATACCCTGTAGAGCCTGGTTTTGGTCAGTCCAGCCTCTGTCCTTCTGTGCCCGATGCCGTCATAGCTCCTAACAGGAGATTGCTGAGTTTAGATTTGGCTGAAAAATCAAAGGGGAATAAATAAACTGATTAGCTGGGCAGGAATAAGAGCTGCTCCTGTGTGAAGTGCATCTTTCTGGAAAGAGCTGGAGACTTTCATGCTGGTTAAGTCCTCTTCAACGCCATGCTCTTAGTGATGAAGTGCAGCATGAGTGGTCTGGAGGGCTTCAGCTGGCTCCTCAGCTCCCTTTTGATTTTCAGGAGCAAGCAGAGGTGAGACCCTCCTGTACATCTGTGAACAGAGGGTATTTCCTCTCCTGCTGGTTACCGGCATGGTTTGCAGTTGGTTTGTGCAATACCCAGACAGTTATTCTACTTTAATACTTTGCTTTGACCTAATCCATCATAGTTATGGAGATATAGAGGATCTTCATTCCAAATGAAGATGGATTGTGTGTTGTGTTTGGAGGCTCACAGCAGCGTGGGGAGGCAGGCAAATGCTGGAATCATCCTTTACAAATGAGAAGTGCTGCACAGGGCTCTGATGGTACGGAGCGGGGGAGTTGCTCACGGGGCTTTGAGCAGGGTTTGGAGTGCTGAGTCTGCTGCCTGCTCATGGCTGGGTGCTCCTGGAGGAGGTCATAGAATCGTAGAATGATTTGGGTTGGAAGGGACCTTAAAGATCATCCAGTTCCACCCCCATACCCTGGGCAGGGACACCTCCCACCAGACCAGGTTGCTCAAAGCCCTGTCCGTCCTGGCCTTGGATACCTCCAGGTATGGGGTAGCCACAGCTTCTCTGGGCAACCTGTTCCAGTGTCTCACCACCCTCACAGCAAAGAATTTCTTCCTAATGTCTAATCTCAATGTTCCCTCTTTCAGTTTAAAACTGTTCCCCCTCGTTCTATCGCTCCACTCCCTGATCAAGAGTCCCTTCCCATCTTTCCTGGAGGGGACTGGAAGGGGCTCTAAGGTCTCCCTGGAGCCTTCTCTTCTCCAGGCTGAACCCCCCCAACTCTCTCTCAGCCTGTCCTCACAGGAGAGGGGCTCCAGCCCTCAGAGCATCCAGCTCTGCTGAATGCCCATTGCCTTGCTATAACCACTGCAGGAGCTTTTGGCAAGCAGTTGCCATGTGGCTCACAAGTGGTGTCCTTCTGTTAATGTATAGAGCTGGCTAAATCTTCTGTTTTCATGTCGCGCTTCCTTCCTCTCGATAATGCTGCACAATTTTAGCCATAAGATCATGACAATGAGCAGCATCTGACCTGTCCAGTGCCGTACACTTCTTTCCTATGAGGTGACCACTACTGGCTCTAGCGTGTGCTGGGGCTCCCCTGCTGTAGGAGCCGATGTCCACACAGTTTTATGTCACGATGGCAACTGGCCTTTCAAAATGATGGATTCTTCTGCCGGTGTTTCTGTGGCCGCTGATGTGCAGCGCAGGGAGCGAGGCTCAAATCCCCCCGCCGCCAGCGTGGGGACCGGGCTGATGTCAGGAGTCTGGAATTCGCATCCCCTCCCCCTTGCTTTGCCTTTTTCCCCTCTCCTCCCTAAATAAATGTTGGAGGCAGCTTAGGAGCTGGCTGATTCGAATCTCTTGGAGCGCAGGGAGGGAACTGGAAGCAGAGCTGGAGTTTTATTGTGATTTTTAGTTGCTTAAATGCAGCTTGGGCTCTGTGTGTGTGTGTGTGCAGATACTTCTGTGTGAAATAAAATACAGTTAAAGGCAGTGGGAAGATCCAAGCGTCAAGGACAGCTTAGACAAATGTGTGTCATCCATATACTGTCTAACAAGAGTAAGAGAGATGAGGAAACATTACAGTTGTATGCAGCTTGGGCCAGACTCTCTCAGCTGGTTTATTATCTGCAGTGTTGGTTTGGATTTGCCATATGTTTGCAATCTCTCATTGAGGGCCCAACTTGTCAGGATTGTGGAAACTTTTAAAAACTACCTAACAATGTACATGCATTTTCCATGCAAATATTAGGCTGATCTTCTTGGTAACCAAAACTTTTTATATTGTACATGATCTGTTCACGATATTTTTTTCCATTGCTGGGGTGTTTATTGCATTCAGCGCTGATATACACGCTGCAGCCCTTTCCCCAGGGATGCGGCCAGTTGCATATAGACTCACAGAATGGTTTGGGTTGAAAGGGACCTTTTAAAGGCCATCTAGTTCCACCCCCCTGCCCTGGGCAGGGACACCTCCCACCAGACCAGGTTGCTCAAAGCCCCGTCCAACCTGGCCTTGAACCCCTCCAGGGATGGGGCCACAGCTTCTCTGGGCAACCTGGGCCAGGCTCTCACCACCCTCACAGCAAAGAATTTCTTTCTAGTATCTAATCTAAATCCTCCCCTCTTTCAGTTTAAAACTGTTCCCTATTGTCCTACGGCTCCCCTCCCTGATCAAGAGTCCCTCCCCATCTCTCCTGGAGCCCCTTTAGGGACTGGTAGGGGCTCTAAGGTCTCCCTGGAGCCTTCTCTTTTCCAGGCTGAACCCCCCCAACTCTCCCAGCCTGTTCTCACAGCAGAGGGGCTCCAGCCCTCAGAGCATCTTTGTGGCCATCTCTGGACCTGTTCCAATATGGAACATCCCTTGAAAATCCTCTCCTTTTTCCTCTCTGGCCTTTCTACTAATATGCGTGATCCCAACATGAGGCCAATTTTTACGTGTGGTGTTTTTTTTTTTCCTTGCAAGATGTTTTCCTGTATTATTTTCCTGCCCTTTGGGAGATCTGTTCTGTTTTTGCAGTAGCAGTGATGCCATGCGCCTTCCTGAATGCTGCTGGGCTGTTTGTGGTTGTTCTGGGAGCTGGTATTAAGATTTGCACCCTTGGCCATGGAGCGTGGCGAGATGCCCTGAGATCCTGATAGAAGCTGAGGCTGCCAGCCCAGAGGGGTTGTCTTGGGTATCATTGCAAACATCAGACTATCTGATGTGTGGCTGTCCTTGAGGGTCTGAATAATATTGTTCTCTGGAGAAAATAATGGATCAAGTGGCAAAAGGATACTGCTGTGATATATTGTCCAGGCAAGGCTAAGTGAAGCTCTTCTGCAGACATTTGCTTTGGGCACTGCTAGGGGTTTGCTGAGTTGGGTGGTTCATCTTTCTTGACAGCACTTTGCTCCAAGCATCAAGTCAAAATTCCAAATAATTTCTTTTCTTTAAGTGTTTAAAGTCGGATCTGGTTATTCCACTTCTGGAGACACCATCATTCCTGACATGAGCAAGACCAGATGAGGAAGTTAATAAGACGTATCACTTGCATTATTTAATCAATGTTATAGAGACCTGAACATCTGGAGGTGAAGCAGCCCTGGTTTTCCTGGCGTGGGGAGCACTGGGTGTCAGACAAGCTCTTTTCATTAATTAGTTTAATGTCTGCAGCAGCAAGAGTCTCAGTCTGGATACGAGCTTAATGGGGTGTGCTCCAGGAGGGCTCTTGAGGAGAGGAGCCTTTTTCTTCATGTCATTAGTCAAAATGCCCCTGCAGATTTTTTCTCTTCTGTGAAGCGTACGTGTTTTGCTGGCCGTCCAGCTGCGTGCTCGTGTGCCCTGGTGGTTGTGCAGAAATACTGGTGTGTCACGGTGGTGGGAATACCTGGCAGAGAAGGGGGAATTACTTGATGGGATTTGCCTGGGCTTGGGCTGAGTTACAGGGGGGACACTTGGCTGCTGCATCCCTGCCCCGTGCCACCCACCTTCACCCCGGGGCAGGGTTAGATGCTGTGCAGGAACCCTCCCAGCAGGAACATCCCACGAGCACCACAGCACCGTGCTGGGGTGCTGCTCTGCTGTAACTTGTCTATACCCTGAGGCATGGCTGTGGGTTTACCCGTTATCCCTGCTCGTGTGAATTTACTTGTGGTTGTTTTGCATGGGGGGGGGTGTGTATAATCCTTTGGGGAAGCTTGCTCAGGTATTTGCTTCAAAACAACTTTTTGGATCAACCAATTTAAGAAAAAAGAATGGAAATGTTTGCGCCGGCATGATGGCAACTTCTTGATTTAAAGCCTTTCTCTCAGATCATGAATTTCCTGTCTCGTGCTTAATCTTCAGGATGTGCTTGAATGATGGAGATTGGGTGAAGACATCCAGAAAATATAACTACTATATCTAATAAGACAGTATATTCTCCCTTCTGCCCAAGCGCAGACGGCTGATCAGCTCTTCCTCCCTGCAGTGAATTAGTGTCTCTGACCAGCAGTACGGCATCCTGGCTTTGAAGCTGGTATTAACATTGTACTTGCAGATGTATTGAAAACACATTTCATCTGCTTTTAAAATTGTGATGAATGATTTGTGTGAGGCAGGTTAATAATGACTTAGATCTGAGCAAGTGCCAGTCTTATTGCCTGCTAATTCTTGTTTTCTCCATTTCTTTTTACAGCTGAACCTGCAGACCTCTTGAAGGTATTAGATTTTCATAATTTACCTGATGGTATAACAAAAACAACAGGATTTTGCACAAGCAGAAGATCTTCGAAAGAAGCAGATGTTGCTTATAGAGTAACAAAAGATGCTCAACTTAGTGCACCGACAAAGCAGCTGTATCCTGGTGAGTCTGTAGCTTTTTATTTGTCATATGGAAATATCTGATCCTTTTCTCGGATTCTGCAGGCACATATAGGGAGGGCACTGCGTAATTCCTTCATTTTCGAAGTGTGCTTGTGCGCTCCCTTGGCAGGGAGCGATTCTGCTGTTTCAGGGGGCTGCAAACTTTCAACCATCAAATAACATTGCAGTAAGCTGTTCTTTCATCATTGCTCTTGCACATGGTGGCGGGTTTCACTGCAGAAGATGTGGCCAATGCCTACATCTGTTCCCTCCTATATTAGAAAGTTTCTGCTGTCTCATTATCACACAGTGACATCCAGCTGGGGAGAGAGGCTTGGAAGATGGAAAGGAACGCAGACCATGTTTTGTTCTGCGTTTGTGGAGTGCCAAGCACAGTAGGGTCTTATTCTGTGGCTGTGGTGTCTCTCAGAACACAAATAATCACCATATAAAAATAATAGACTGCCCCACAAGAACAGATGTCCCAAGAAGAGTTGTTTGAAGAAATCGGAGGTTCATTAGAGAAAGCCACTGGGATGCAGGAGTTCACAAAGCTCTTGAAGAACGTGTGGGCTACTGACCATTTTATTTGTCACTGAGGATGTACTGGAGTTTTTTAATTTTTCAGGCCAAGAGACAATTGCTACTGTAGAGTAAAATGTGCTTGTAAAAAGATTGGACATGTTATGGACCCAAACTATTGACTACCTAAGAGCTTCAGTCTGGAACACGTACACACCATCAGAAGTCTTCTTTCCAAAGCCATCTAGGAGCACTGCTGTGTCCCCGTTTTCTGTGGAGGAGTGCAGGGATGCTGGGAATAGTCATGGCAGGATTTTCTAGGTTTGGTGAGAAAAGTGCCTTTGCTGAGGAAGGTTTAGCAATGAGGCAGAAAGACGCTGTGTGTAACTTGTCTGTGAAGCTGGAGATGACTTAAGCAAAGCAGACACACACACATCCTCCTTTGGTGTCTGTGAGAGAATTAGTGATACAAAATGCATTAGCTAAATCAGAGGTAATGTGGCATGCCGCTACCAATGCTTTTTAATTAACATCCTGTATCTATCAGACCCAGCTTGTCAATGAAGACTCTGAGGCTGGACTGCCAATGTGCTTGCATCCTCCAGTCCTGTATTTCCTTCATTGCACGTGTTATCACTAAGGTTATTTTCAGACTTCATTATTATCCTGCTGTGACAATAAGCAGGTAAATTATATTTAATCCATGGTGAGCAGGAGCATAGCCTGCGTCTTGCATATTAACTGAGAGCCTGACATGAAGATGGGAGCAGCTGGGCCTGGGCTGTGGGGCTGGTAGCCCTCCATCGTGTGGTCAACCCTTAGCAAAGTAGCTGCTCAATTTTGCCAAAGCCCTGGATGACACCACTTATGACACAAGTTAACACAGCATGCACAACTGAATTGTGGTCATGAGAGAGAACGGAGCATTGTAGGAGATTTTCTTGAGTTTGTCCCATGTTACTACTTCTACGTCGTCTTTGAGTTCTTGGGTGAGAAGATCTGGATGCTGTTTTCTTGGTGTCATCAAGCAACTTTTCAATCTTTTCATCATCTGGATGACCATGGGGTGCGTGAAGCAGCTCTGTCCCTCTCCAGAGACTTCCAAAATTGAGTCTACTCTGCTGCTTGCTAAGGAAATAGGAAGGGAAGAGCAAAGTGAAGAACACCCAGTGATTTCCATCAGATCAACAGATGTTTTCTCCGTAAATCTCCATAACTAGATGTGACTTCGGCTCACACCACCAAATGAATGAGAGAGGAGATAAAGATAACAAAGTAATTGCAGTGCAATGTACCAGGGGAAATGTAGTTTTAGTGATTTCACGTTAACAGGCGGGTGGGTTATAGCATAACTTTCCCTCTCTGCTACAGAGCACCCTAGGCAAATGTACACCACACATAATATTTTGTGCTAATTAGAAGTCGGTCCTTTTCTAAGATGGTAATTTTATGGGCTTTGCATTCTGCTTCCACAGCCAGCAAAGCAAGATATATATGTAAATATAAAAAAGCGTGTCTGTTTTCTCAAGCCCACAAGAGTGAGAAAATCTGCTGAGATGCTCTTTGTCCTTGTTCCCTAAATAAGTTCTGTTTCCCAGCAAGACGGTGCTCTTCCAGCAGAGGCAAGAAAGGCAAAGTTTTCAGTGGCAGCCAGCAAAATGTCATTTGCATTCTTCTAGCAAACTCTGTATTCTCTGCACTGCTTGTGGGTGTCTGCATATATATTTAAGAGCTCAAAAATCTCTATTATAGCTTGAACAGTCATCTCTGAGGAAACCAAGCTATAGCAAAACTGAGACTTTTCTCAGATGAAGAAAAAGGCCAGAAGTTGGTGACACCGTTGAAGAGCTGTTTTCCTTTGAAAAGTGGCTCTGGAAATGACACCATCCTACACAATAGATCTGCTTTGTGTTTGTGCCGGGAACTGGATCGGCTCATTGTTTTTGCCGATTTTTTTTGCTATTAGGCAGCTAAAGCTTTTGTGTCCTTCCCGGATCAGCAGCAAGGCCCTTTATTTTAGGCTGTGTTTGGATACACCTGCAGGATCTGGGTTAGGAAGAGGTCCCAGCGCTTTGAAGACCATGAGATTGCACAAGAGCCTTTAATCCCTGGTTGTGGTACTGGGGAGAGAAGAAACTCAGCTTGACTGTACTGGTTTGTGTGTTGGGGCACACCACAGAAGGCAATCAAGGGAAGTTAATGACACTGGCGTGGGGTGGAGGGACCCGTGCGCACCCTGGACCTCCTCAGCTCTTCCCATGACTCCATCTGAAGAATTGGAGTCTTAACCCTTTGCTGCCTTGCAGGAGGTTGCATGTAGTGAATTTCAAAGGACTTTGCCGTGTGGTGATACCAAATTCAGCATCAGTGCGGTGCCGTTAAGCGCAGAAATGGATGTGCAACATCTCTCATCCTGGGCTCATTTGAAAAGGAGTGAATCCAAATACAAGGGCTTAATCCCAAACCTGTTGTTGAGGGGGATGTCTCCATTGTCTTTAAGGGGATTTGGGTCAGTTTCTGTGTGCTTTGTATATTTATTATGATGTATTTATTAGTATTGCTGTCTGTGTGGATGCGTTTTCATACATCATTCAATAGCCTGGGTCATTTCTAGCTATGACAGTGAAGGCATTGTTATTTTGCCAGGACAGCAGAGCAGCAACAGAGTAATGTCAGCTGTAATTCATCCATTATGGTTATTTGGGTTGAGAAACTCGCATCACCATGGAGACATTTTAATAATAATGAAAAAAAAATTAAAAGCAGCTTTTTAATGAGTTGGCAGCTTGTCCAAGTTGAAAGGTACTGTATTGTGGATTCATAATGAAATTTTGGACATGAACTATTTTACATAAAAGGCCCAAAACTGTAGCCTGTAATTGGAACCAGGAAGGCGTATGGTCTTGATTCAGTGCTACAGGAGGATTTGTATACAGCAGGAGGGAGATAAAGCTCAGTGCATCCTATGGGAGGCACAATAATCGAATGCCTGCCTTTGCCAAATATCTGGGTCTGTGTCCTAGGGGGAAATCGGGCTATAATCATGGCATTTAATTACTGACTGCGAGTCCTCTGTTCAGAATGCTGCTTTACGCTTCTTTCCAAATGCTGTTTAACTAAAGTGAGGGGTATTAACTTGGTGCGAGCACAATGTGTCTCTGTAGGTATCCTCGGATGTCCCCCTCGGTGTCCCCTGTTTGGAGAAGCTGGTGGTGGCAGTGCTGGTTTCTGATGCAGCCCAGCCTGTGCCTCTTCCTCCTCCGCTGCCCAGCGGTGTAGCCCCGTGTTAGGCAGCTTAGAAGCAGTTTAAACACGGGTTTGTTAATAAAAGTTAAAGCAACTCCCAGGCAGAAGAGGAGAGGAGTGAGCTCATGTCGTCTTTGCATTTGAACTTGAGAGCTTTGCTGTGGTCGGAAGAATTCCCCCACTCCTATGTTCCCTGGGTCAAAATCCCTTATGCAGCCCTAGGATACCATCTAAGAAAACCCTAAAGGGGTGAAGGAAATCTGTTTGAAGCTTATGGGCGTTGAGCTTGACGTTATTTTTTTGTGTGTGTGTGGTTTCGTATGGCTACGGATCCGCAGTTTAAAAACGACCCATTGTGTTGTTTCTGCCGGCTGCCACACAAGTAGATGGTCCCAGCACACCCACGGCATTGCCCACGGCGGGGCTGCCCCACTTTACCCTGCCCCGCCGGGGTTTAAGATTTCCCAAGCAGATACCCAGCGGAACAATGCAATCCTTGTTTTTGAAAGCCTGGACCTTAAAGGAAAGATGCCCTGCAAGTCTCATGCTGCTGAAGCACAGCACCTGAGGAGGTTAATGCCCTGCAGGTACCCACTGCTTCAATAGGTCCCACCTCCAATAATAATTTGATCAAGAAAGCTGCTTTACTTAACGCTTCTGGTGTTTGCAAGGTGTCCTGTTTGGGATGTGCACCCAGGCTCTTCAGTTTGGGCTCATCTTTCCAGTCTGAATGGGAAAGATTGGGCTAATCTTTTTTCCAGTCTGAGAAAACCCAAAGGGAGGAGTTGTATCCTGCACAGGGTGTGACTTGATGCCAATATTAACTTGAAACGTGAAATTCATTTGTCTGGCATTGCAGGGAATTGACCCTTCCCCAGGGCAGAGCGTTGCCTCTGGACTAACTGTACCTGCTCCATAGTTTGATGGATTTAATTCTCCAAACCTTGCAAAAATAGACAGGAATCAAGTAAGATCAGACAGCGTTGCTTCCCTGGGTGGAAAAAAAGCTAGGAAACTTGTTAGATGCTTTTTAACATGCAGACAAATCAGCATCTCCTACTGATTGCCAGTTTTATTTCTGTTTTCAGATTTTTTTTTTGGGTTTGTGGCTTTGGCTTTCAGGGTTAGTGCAGTCTGTGTTGTCTGGAATAGCCAAAACCTGATGCAACTTCCCAACTCCCTTAAATAAAACCCTTCAGTTTTTTGTGTGACTTAACTGGTACAGGATGCTTTATTTCCTATGTCACTGTGACATCTTCAGTTAATTTGGGGACCTCATGATACATGAAAGAGAGGGGGTTTTTTTGTTTTTTTTTTTTTTTGTTTTTTTTTTTTTTTTACCTTGTCTCTTAAAAAAAACTCTAGGGAAGGGTTAAGTGCAAATAATACAGATTTAAACCAACAGCTTTTTCATAAACTTCTATTTCCCCAGCACTATGGTCTCTTCCTAAAACAGTAGACTCCTCACCATCCTTTACTTGCAAGTTCAAATATGGGCTGCCTTTTGACAGATTTCAGTAAGGGCTGGAAAAAGTCTTTCTGATCATAAGTGAATGGTCCTCAGAGATGCTTAGTCCTGTGCTTGAGTTTTTGATGTGCCATTAGAGCAGGTAGCCCTTGGGGGACACTGCTCTGCACTGGCTTTGCTGGTGCAGCCCCCTTTGGGTTCCAGCCCATCCCAACCCCGTATCACAACAGGCTTTGGGGGAAAGCCAGACCTTCACCTGGCCACTAAGATGCTGCCCAACATAAATTTTTAGGATTGATGTGTGTACATCTAGAGGGATAAACCAATGGTCTCCTTGTGGGTCGTTAGACAAGAGGACTGTTTCTGTAGGGATTAATTTTCAAGGAAACCTGACTAACCTCTTTGCTTTTCCACTCCAGCTTCCCCATTCCCAGAGGACTTCTCCATTCTAACCACTGTAAAAGCGAAGAAAGGAGGTCAGTCCTTCTTGATCTCAATTTACAATGAGCAAGGGATCCAGCAAATTGGTGTGGAGATGGGTAGATCTCCTGTATTCCTGTATGAAGACCATACAGGAAAGCCAGGCCCAGAAGACTATCCTCTCTTTAGAGGCATTAACCTAGCAGATGGCAAGTAAGTGAAATTTTGTGCACAAAGGAAAAAAACCAGTACATTGTTTATGTCAATACCAGCATGTTGAACGTTGTGTAAAATGGGAGGCATGTATATGTAAACGTATATACACAACTTTGACTATTGTCTAGTGTCCCATTCTTGAATTTTGCCCTTTGGTGAATGAATATTGCATATAGAAAAAAGTGTAAATCATGTACCAGTCAGTGCAAATTGTCTGACGCTTATGGGGATGGGAACACCGTTGACTTGTGCTGCAAACGGCCTTAAGAAATCAGTTTGTCTTGCAAAATCCCCACTGAGTCCTTCACAGGACATAAGGAGGGTGGAAAAGGGGGATTTGCCAGGGAGTTATTGGTGGGGTTTTTTCACCTGTCTCTTGTTGAAGCCAGAACTAGAACTCTCCTACCTGTTTTGGAGGGATGAGAAGTGAATGGCATCATCTGTCAATACAGCCTTTCCATTTCAAATGACATCTTTAGGGTCTGCCCTTTCGTGTGTTTGCAGATGATGGCCAGCATGAAGGTCTGCAGAACATTGGTTTATGAAAGCTTCATTGTTACATATTCATTAGCTTGTTCTTGAAAGCCCAAGGCTCTGTTTAACACGTTTGTGGACTGTGTTCTTCTAGGTGGCACAGAGTAGCTATCAGCGTGCAGAAGAAAAATGTCACCTTGATTTTGGACTGTAAAAAGAAGATAACCAAGTTCTTGGACCGAAGTGACCATCCCATCATTGACGTCAATGGCATCATTGTATTTGGAACGAGGATATTGGATGAGGAAGTCTTTGAGGTAAGTCATGACTATGAACAGCTCTGGAGGTGTTCCACAGAGGTGATGAGCTGGGTTCTGCTTGACGAGGTATTTACAGCTCACGTTTGAAACTTGTGTTGGATTTTTGCATAATAGAATGTTGTCTTATGTAATTTAATTATTTTCTTAAATGTTTTTTTACTTTCTGTAATAATGACAAAAGCAGGGGATGACCTGTTGGAGTAAGGTCCTCTGGTTCTCTGGCTTCGGGCCCTTGATGGGGTTCTAGACCAGCCCTTGCACTGGGACTTTGTAGGTCTGTAGCTCTTGTGCTCTTGGCTTATTTAGCATGGGAAGGGCTCACAGGGCTTTCATTCACCCTTGTGTAATGATTTAGATAAAGTTGCAGGGGCAGTAAATGAAGGCTGAGGAAAGCACCCCCCTTGGAAGTCACAGGTTCACTCTGAGGCTACAGGAGTTTGCTCTTTTCCCATGCATTGGCCATTGATTCTTGGTTTCTTGCACCATGACATAAGGGGACTCTCCTCAACAGCTTGTTTGGCAACCCTGTCACCTCCCACACAGCGTCTGCTTTTGAAAAGCAAACCAAAATCGTGATGGGTGGAATGTTCCCATGAGCTCCTCTCATTTAAGCAAAGAGATAGAGGATTATTTATAGACAAGGTACATATGGTAGAAGTTCTTCCATAGTTCAGCAGCTAGTTTAATATATGCATTTCTCTAGCAATCTCAACCTCTGTGGTCTGCTGCACTTCTGAGGCTTTTGTGTGTACGAGAATCTTGTCCTTGATCTTTCTTGCAAGCAAGAATTGCTTCCCTGAAATCAGCGCCAGTGCAATGGAGTGTAAACTAAGACCTATTGATCTCTATCTCCTTACTTTTGTTGCATTTACGTGGAGGAAGAGATGTATCTCGTGGGGTTCTCCATCCCTTCGCTGGGTTGGGGAGGCCCACGAGATACATCTCCTGTCAGTGGATAAGCCGTAGCAAAGCCAGCTCTTGTCTGCATTTCGCTGTCACTCGGAAGGAAAGTTCCAGTCTGTTTAACATTACCAACATCTGGGAGCTGGTCTGCTGTAAACGGAGCAAGAATGCATGGACTGAGAGTTGCTGCCAAAATCTCGGTTACAGAGTTAGAACTGAATCTCTAAATTGCATTAAATTAATAGACATTCCCTGGGAAGTTTAACAATTAAAATGGAAAGTAAAAGCTGGCTTTAATGGGCACTGGAGTGTCTTTCGTAACCGTTGGACCTTCTGCCAAGACTTTCAGCAGGCGCGCTGGACGCTGTATTTTAAGCGGAGCTGGTATATAAAGTGGTGAGGTTTTCTGGGAAGCTGCTGGACCCGGGGAGGTAGTAGATCCACTGAAAGAGCCTGGTATCACATCTGCAAACCTCAGCTAATAAGATGCTCCCCAGTGTTTTCTGCACCCGTGGAGTTGCCTGGCTCTTACGTGTTTGTCGCTTTTGCTGGAAATTAAAATAACCCAGTTGGTTGGGAGTGGGATGGATGGCAGCGTTGGGGAGGGCTCAGGCTGTGTTTCAACATGGATCAGTAGGAGCTCTAAGTTGTGGGAGTTTATATTTTCCTTGTCAGGACTGTAATCAAATAAAAACCCCAAACACTCTTTGTTTTATTTTGAAAGTTGTAATTATTTAAGCTCCAGGTCTAGCTGGGGTCACAAGCGAAGCGGCTCTGCCATAGTCATCAGTCGAGCGCCCAGATGGGGACTTCCCTGCTCGTGTTCTGCTGCTGAAAAAGCCTGGCAGGAAAGGTTAGAGGAGTTTCAAAATATTTCTCTCTAGCACAACATTCTTCCAGTGGAAAAACGACTTCCTCTCATTAAAATTCAATTAGTTGGGAGGCTGTGTGGGTCTCTCTGTAGGGCTGGGGGGATGCTGGGGAGGTTTGAACAGGGGCCAAGCCTGGAGCCTAGGTTAGACAAGTTAAGTTTTGTGCTGAGCCGTTGTTCAAAACAGAAGTTTACAAATGTCAGGACAGGCTCTCGCGCCGGGGTTGGGAAGTGGCAGCCGGCTTCAAGCTGTGCCTGAGAGGATGCTGTTGTGAGACAGCAAAGGCCTTTTTTTTTTGGTTTGTGTTTTTTTTTTTTTTTTTTTTTGCAGTGAGAGAGGGAAAAGAGAAAAGAAATAGCCTATGGTGCAGGCTAAACACCTTTTCTCTGCTTGCAGGCTGTAGTGAGCAGTATCCCTGTGGCTACAGCAGCACTGGGAGGAAGTCAGAAGACACGTGAATGTATCTCATTTTCAGAGGGATTAACTGTTTCTTTTGACGTGCTTTTTTAAAACATACATTAGAAACCAAGTCCTAGCACAGCCTGATCGACGGGCGTAGGAATAGAGAGAGGATGAAGTTTGGGCAAGTCCCTTTCCCAGGAAGCCAAGCACCTTCTGCCTGAAACCCAGGGAGACTTTCCAAAATGCCCTGGTGATGTGATGGCCCTGCTCCCGCCTCCGCTCCGCAGCGATGCGCTGCGGGAGCTGCCTGTCTGGTGCCCATGATGAAAAGTGGGAGTCACCTTTTTGTGCAGGATCCCATCAGTTCTTGTGTGGATAACCAGAACCTGGAAGTGTGAGCCCACCTCCGCTGGCAGCAGTGTGTGGAACCCGGGGCTGCCCCGTCAGCCTTTGTGCTGATCCCTGGTAGCCTGTGCTGGTGTAAGAGCTGAGAACAAGTTGAACTCTTGTCAGGCCAATGCTTTGCTCACTTGAGGGTTTATTTGGCTGTTAGACACACATTTCAGTTGTGAGTTGTACCCATTAGCCATGGCTGTGGGCTATTTGGGTGCTTTGTGGGCTTTCAGCTGAGCTTGTCCTTGGAAAATGCTCTTGCCAAGGAATTTCTCCTCCGTTGCTGGGTTCAGGGGACAACACCTATCTACCTGGGGATTGCTCCTTCCATCAGGGTAAGCAATCAGGCTCGAATATAGTCCCTCTCCCATCCCCAACCAAAGCCTGGCAGGGCTTTGATGTGTTCAGCCAAAACAGTGTGCAGAGCTCCCTTAATCCATCCGTGCCCCAAGGACCACACGGATGGCACCTCCTCATGGGGTGGGTTTTCCAACCTGCTGTTTGCTGTGCTGCTCTGGTGGAGAAACCGTTCAGCTGACTCTGGGCTGAAGAAGTTGTTCTGGTTTAGCAGATGTGGGTTGAAACAAAGTTCAGGTCCTGGCTCAGTAAAGGTGCTGTGTTTCAGTCCCAGAAGTGGCTGTATTTATTACAGCAGTGAACCCAGAAATCCCCTAACCCACAGCTGGAGGAACTTTATGAACACAAAATGCTGCACAATGCCTGTGGCAGGTAAATGTTACTGATTCTGGGCTGGGTTGGGTGAACTTCACCCCTTTGCAGCGGTGTTCTGAAGCATCTCATGTAAGTTTGGTTTCTGAAAGTGTGTGGCCCAGCCATATTTTACCACTCAGCATCACGCTCTAGACCAGCACTTATAGCGATGAACAAAATGAAACTTGTCCGGACCTTGCCGAAGTCCCAGATTATGTGATGTCTTCCATATTTCTGCTGCAAATCCCATTTTGTCTCCTGGTCTGTTAGGAAGAGACTATTGAGTGAGGCTGCTGTGCTGATAAAAGTATTGCACAGCACCCGGCTGGCAGAGCTGGCATTGGCATCACTGCAATTGTGGTGTGGACATTGGTTAAAAAAAAAAAAAAAGGTAGGTTTTGGTAAAACTGCCGAGGGTACCTTAGTAACAAGTGAGTATATTTGATGTAAAATATTTTTGGTTCATCTATTTAAAACTTTGCAGGATTGTCCCACAAGGTAACTGGTGTTTTGAGCCTCTGGAAATTACCTTGGTTTGCAGTGGTGTCGTATTAGTGCAGATGAAATTAGTTTTCCCATTAGTGGAAAAGTTCAGTGCATGTATATATTGCTTTTTAAGGTTTATGTCTCTTACTGTTGGCTCCTCTGGAGACAAGAGGAGCTTATTTTGCCCAGCTGAGTACCATAACTTGTGTCTCATTGGCCTAGCTGGTACTCTAAAACCAAGTGGGTTTCCTCTGATTCTGCCAAACAAGGTGCAAAGTGAAAAGGGTCTTGGACACCTGTGGACACCCTTCTGCCAAGGCAGTGAAACCATGAGGGGCTGACAAAGTACTTGCTATTAGCTTATGTCAAAGCTTGTCCTGGGATAAGATACGGTGTGCTGCTGGGCTCTGGATGATGCTGAAAGGATGGTGCTTTTTATTCTCTTTTTCTCCTTTGTGTTTTTGAAGACCACGAGTGAAATCAAGACATCAGAAATGGAGGGAAAGCAATTTGTGCTGGGGCCAGCCAGAAAGCCCGGGCGAGATGCCAGAGGTGCTCTTAGGGCTGTTGAATGTTTCAAGGCGCAACAAGACAAAGCAGAATAGATGCTTCAATGCTCTCAGCTGAGACATTGGGGCCGTTCAGGTGCTGTGTTGCTCTTGGGTTGAAATGCCAACTCTCTTTTCATCTTCTGGCTTGTTTACACTTAAAAAACAATTATCACTGTGGTTGATAATCCCAGATTTCATTTCACTATCGTCAGGGCTTTCTCCCTCCCTTCCCATGCTCTTGGCTGTAGCGTTTCCAGCTCTGGAAAGCGCTCTTATTTTTAAAGTTTCTGTACGTTATTTTCCTCAGATGTCTCAGAGGTTATAAGATTGGATTAATAGCTTTTGCTTTAGCCAAAGGTGAACAAATCAAAGTAGGGTTCTAATACACGTCAGCACATCTTATGGTATGTCACGTCACGGGTATGAACCTGTCACGTTCTGCAAGACCTGGGCTTACTCCAGAGGGCCAGGAAGGAACTGAGCAGGACTCCCATGTTTATTAAGTTTTTGTTAATGTTCAAAAAGCATTTTTTTAATTAGGGTTTTTTACTGAGGTGATTTTCTCTGTCAAGATGCACCACAGATACATGCTCCCGTGTACTTTTCCCCACCTCGGCAGACTGCTGAAAGAAGCTAATTCACAGTTCTGGCTGCCTGTGTCCCTGCCCCTGCCAAATCTGATTTCACCTCTTCTGCTGTAGAGCCTTTCAGGGAGTGCAAAGAGTCGATGTTTTACACCACCAGCATATACCATGGTGTGAGATGATGGAAAATAAAACGTTGTGAGCCAGCATTAGGGTTCTTTATTGAAGATGTCTGTAGCTTTCCCCAGTCTCCTAATAATTCTCCATTTAGTTGCTGGTTTTCTCATCATTTCTTCTGCTTTTGTTTTTTCAAAGGGATCCTCTTTAGCAAAATGGTGCGCTTGAGACATATGGATTAAATCACAGAACGAGGCTCTTCCAGAAGAGCAATGCTGCCTAGAAAACGTCTACAATTATTGCAGATTATACCTTTGGATGGGTTTGCAATTAATGGTGAGATTTTTGTGCCAGAGCCCAGGCAAAGCAGTCAGTCTAATCAAAACCCAAATGTGATATTTGGCTCCAGCTGGCAAGGTCTCGGGACCAGCATTGTCTTACCCAGGTGCCCAGGGACGTCATCTGGTTTTATCAGCGTGTCTGTGCCGAGGGAGGGACGGGGCTGGATCCAGAATAAGAATTGCAAAACAGCTTGTAAAATTTAATCTGTGCTTCAGGTGGCTTCATTTGAATCCTGAACTGACACCATTTCATCCGACCTCCGGCTGTCAGGTGCCAGCAAGGAAAGTGAGGATTTGGGTGGAAACATCAGATTAATTGTTTGCATACGCTTTGTCTCAGGCTCTTGTTTTTCATTTCCATTTGCTGGGTAAGGGGCAGTTTAACCATCTGGGCTGTAGTCGGGCTTTGTGACTGCGTCAGAGCTGCCCGTAATGATGTAGCCTTATTGGTCATGATTACAAAATACACATATTTAATGTTTCTAACTTTTTTGATTTGGGGGGTGGGTTTGGTCAGTGGTAAACTCCATTTCATAAACTGTAACAGGAACTGTGCATCGGCACATGTAGGTAATTACTGCAGTTTTCTGCTATCGAATGCCTTCAGGCCTCTGATAGCATACAGTGTTCTGTTCGAACAGCACATAAAAGGGCTTTTATTGATGTTTAATGTCTTTTAAAATGGCCAAGTTAAGCATCAGCCTTGGAAGCTGCATGGTCTTATTGTTGCTTGTGGTTTGTCCAGAGTCAAGCCCCGGTCTTACAGGAGGACCTGCACAGGTTTCATCTCCGACTGGGTGCTGCTGGGTGTTACCTTCAAGGCAGTGGGTGTCTCTTACTGGGTGGGGGGCTGCTTCTCACTTCCAGAGATATGTTGTGTCAGATGGGGTTCCGACTGCTGGGAGTTCGGATTTCAATTCCAGACACTTCCAGTAATGTGAATAATCCTCCTCCAGATCTCAGTAAGATACGGCATGTGCTGTAACTTAAAAATAAGGTAGAGCGATGGCCCTTGAGCCGCGCTGATCTTACTCCAGGTAGTGATAAGGGGAAGCCGTGGGTACTCAAAGCACTTTATATTCCCTGTGTCCAGCAGAGGAGATAAAAGGAGGACTCTGCATGGGAGGAGATGGGGAAAAAGCAGCATCCCAGGAAGCCTGGCAGTGTTTTACAGAGGTGTCCTTGACTGCCTGTCCTGCCCTTGGTACTGGTCCGGAAAGGGGATTTAGTCCTTTTGGTGTCACCCTGTTAATCCATGTTTCACTCTGCAATCCCAAATGTGCAGCTTTTAGCCTGTTTAATAGAGAATTCTCAGGCATAGGCTGAACATCTATCTCGTGCGCTGGCAGCATCGGTCAGCACTGAGGAACCCGGTGGTGACACCCAGCTTGCCAGGAGCCCTGCTTGCTGGTCACCAGCCTGAGTGCAGCAACGGGGTGCTGGTGGCTGTACGTGGGGAAAAGACACCCAACCCTGAGCAATTGCTCCTTGAGGGGTCCCTCCTCATGATTTTGTTAGCAAAGGATGGTGAATGCTGAGGATGTGGGGCACTTAGTACTCATTAAAACCTACGGTTAATGCCTTTTGGGAATGGGGAAGGACATGGGACCTCACCCCAGTCTGGCTTCCCTGTCGGCTCCTGGACAGTGGTCACAGTAATAGTGATGTGCCATGACTCCAGGGGCTACCAAAGCAGGAAATAAGTAAGTTTTTTATTATTATGGTTCAAATAGGCAGCCTTCAGGCTCCAAAAACTGCCTTACTCTAGGGACTCCTGCAGGCTAGTTGGTTTGGATGAGCATTTGCCATTTTGGAGGGCACAGGCAAGGATGCTGAGTGGGAAGCGGGGAGAACTGTCAGTGGGAGGGATGCTAAGTGATACCACACAGGGCCCTCCATCACTGCTGTCATCTTGGGCCATGACATGGAGAAAGCTGTTCCCCAGCTTTCTCTGCCTTGGGGTACCTCCTGCAGAAGAGGGGTAAGTGGTTGAAGCCGCTAAGGAGGAAAACTGAGTGGTCTCTGGAAGGCAAAGCTCATCCTTCAAAACCATTTCCATCCACCACGGGGATCTGTGGGGTTTGGGGGAGCTGAGTTGTGTCTGCTTGTTCCTGACATTCACCTGGCAGAGATTTGTATTTAAATGCTGGCAGGCAGCAGCCCAGGCAGGCTCGTTATACATGATGGATGCCGTTAGGTGTAGTGTCATTACTCTTTCGGCTGACGGCTTCGTTTGTAGTTTGCTTCGCCCCCCTCGGATAGCGGGAGGCGGGAGGAGGAGGAGAGGGGCTCGGTTTCTTCCATGGAAACTCTGAGGTGCAGGAGGCTGATTGCTGAGCCCAGACGGGGTGATGTAATGCTGGAAACCTGCTCCTCTCTGGTGACATCATGCCAAGGCTTTACGGTGGCGTTGTGGACATGGATGTCTGCCGGGAGCAGGCAGAAGGAGAGGGCTTCAGGAGCAGAAAAAGCACCGTGAAGGGACCCGGAGTGTGTTAGAAAAGGCAGCGAAGAGGAGAGCAAATGGACATGTTTGAGAGATTATTTTCTTCAGCTTGAGCGTGGGGGAAAAGCCAAATGCTCGTGCTGTTGGGGAGAAGTTTCCAGCTGAACTTTATTGGCAGCATCACTATGTAATATGTAAAAGTGATTATTGAGAGCAGGGAGGGATAATGTGCCACTGGCCCAAATCAGTGCATGTTTTCCCTTGTCTGCTAATTTGGGAACCTTGTTCTGTGCAGAAGGTGACACACCAATTAGTCTTATTTGCATAAAAATGAATTTCTGGAGCAGAAGCATGTGAACAGGGAAACATCCCCTTTTTTTTTCTATGTACAAAAATCTTGATTGATTTGCATTGTTGCGGCAAACTGCTGTAGGAAGCACAGACTCGTCTGAGCCAAAGTCATGGGAGAGTCACTGGGTTGAGGAAGAGGATGGTGAGCCCTGAGTCCTGCAACAAGCTGGTCAGGGAGGGAGGTGGGCTTCTGCCCATGTTGACCTGACAGTGTTCAAGCTGATGTTTATTTAACGTTTAGGGCTTTATTGTTATTGTCCTGCCTTTGCAGGGCACTGCTTGAAGTCCTAATTTCTTGAAGATGGAGTTTTAAGCCCAGAACCCCTCATTGCAGTGAGGATAGAGTAAACCCAGCATAGAAAAGACCGTCCGAACTAGAAGCCTCTCAGTTGACTTTGTGTTCAACCCTATTCCCTTGTCATTTAGGTATGAACAAATGAAACACATGTTCTTTACACATGGTGAGGCTTTTTTATTTTATTTTATTTTTTTTTTTTCTGAGGCAGTCTGGGCTGCTTGCCAAAGCCCAAAGGAAAATCCTGGCCCACTCCAGACATCCCCAGTGTGCAGGTGTACTGCTTACTCTGACAGACCGAGCGGGATCGAATGTATATGTTCACAATAAATACATCACCCTGGGGATGGGAGCTGGAAGAGGGCATTCCTAATGAGTTGTGCAGAATATTGGATGGGATTTGTGTACTTGTGTGTATGTGTGTTTTCTATTCCCTCCAAGAACACGGAAAAAAGTCTCTAACCGTGGGCTCATTGTTCTCCACACGTAGCCACATACTGGCTGTGGTTCAGGAGGTCAAGTCTGCTTGAACAAACAGTGCTTTGGCCACTGATGCGAAATGTGTGGGGAGATGAGAGAATTTGTGGTGAATATTACTTTTGTGCACTGTTCTCTGCTCTGGAATGTCTGCAAACATAGCAAGGTTTTCCTGAGCCTTTGATGCCTTGCATAAGCAAATTTATCTGCAAATTATGTTTACCCTCTTCCAGCTTGCTGCTCAGAATACCGACGTCTGAGCTGTGATGCTCAGCTACTGCTGGCCGTGCTGGTCACGCTGTATTCGTTCCTGTTCCTTAATGGATTTTGTTCAGATAACCGCATTTTTGGGCTGAACTTCACATCTGCTCTTCAGGCAAAAAGGGTGTAAAAGCCCAGCTTCCTTTCTTGGGATGAAAAGCTTTGGGTAGTGCCAGATTAGCTTTGGTATGGGAGCTACGCAGGATTTTGTGTTTAAACACAAGACTTTTTGAATGCTGAATTTGAGATGGGAGATGCTGCACAGAGGTTGTCTTGCAGGAATAAAAAAACCCAAATCGTATTTCACGGACAATTAGCAGTGTTGAAACATAATTGCAGAAATACTCTGGAGTATGGAAGTGAGAGGTGTGTGAACAGCGATGAAGGAGACAGTCCAGATTCCTGGGGAAAGGTATATGGATGAGAGGAGTTATGCCTACACGTGCGCACCAGCTCAGTTACCCAGTTTCAGCGCTTTTCTGAGCAGCATTGGCCAAATTTGCAGCAAAGGTGGGGAATAGCAAGAGGAACCTGCGCAAAAGCTTCCTTCCCGGGTGGTCCCGGCAGATGCGTCCTGCTCAGTGTTCCATGGTTTGGTGATTGTCCATGGTTTGGTGATTCTTTCCCAACCAAAATTTGGTGTAAAGTTAAATTCTGAGTGTGTCAGCAGATATCCCCACGGCTAAGCATGTAATCCCACTTATATCCTGAGATAACTTTGGCAGCCAGGTCTATTTTTCCCCTATTCCCTTTAATCCGTAAAACCTGGATTCTGTATTTACCTCCTGGGGCAGAAAACATTCCAGGTCCTGATTAAAAGCCTCTGTGTATACAAACCCCTTGATCCTGAGCCACCTCGGTGTGGAGGGCTGAGGATAAAACCTCAGGGTGGATCATGGGCTTGTGGCAGTCGGGGGATGGAAAGCCCATCTGTGGGGCTGTGAAAACGGCAGCTCAGCTTCCAGATTAATTCAGCTCGGGGGGAGTAGGGGGGTGGAAAAGGAGTAAAAGCAAGGGGTGTGCAGCTTTTAGGTATTTTAGTCCTCAGAAGAGCTCCAGCTGCTGTGGGATGGGAGCAGGAAGCCCTGATGTGCTGCTAGAAGCAAAGAGCCACCCTTTGGTGATGGAAGTGAGCCCAGACCGGGGGAGGCTGAGGCTTTCCAAAATGAGCTGTGGGCTTTGGAGCTGTCTGAGGGCTCGCCTGGGGTTTCGTACTGGAGTTTGGGAAGTGTTTAGGGAGTGAGGAGGGGAGAGGGTGGGAAATCCACAGAGCATCCCTGGTTGCTCTTCCTGCCCTTGTAGCAGTGGTGTGAATTTTCTGATGGAGCTGTGAAATGCCCTCTGCTGTGTATGACCATCGTTGGATGGTCATGGCTAGATGTCTGATGGAGACCTTGGGTTGGATTTCTTTCCTGCTGCCACTTCCTTTTCTCTACTAAGACCGAATGCTCCTCAAGTCTCTCTTGAGACTGTTCACCACCTCGCCTAGACCCCTCTCTTTCCCTTTGCGTCCCTCACCTATATCACAGCCAGGGGTGGGAACGCAACCCAAAATTTTCTGGGTCATTGGGAGCAACACCTCCCAGGCAGATGCCACGACCCTGTTTACATAGGGCTGACTGAAAACTGAGCAACTGCCTCCACTTTGGCTCTGCGCAGCTCAATCAGCGCATTTTCAAATGTGTAACTTATGCCAAGAGCTTTGCTTTACTACATATTTTCCACTGTGAGAGAGTCCCCCTTACAATACACTGGCGTATCCAGCTCCGTGTGGGCGGCGCAGCCAGCAGAAGCTGATCTCGTTCCTTAATTTTCCATAGATGAAAGGGAAATAAATCAAGGGGAAACTGGAGCCAGGAAATGGCATCGTTTGGCGCGGAGGGGGGACGACACAAAAGAGCAACGCCGTGATGTGCCGAGCCGCAGCTTGTAATGAGGGAGAATCTGTTTTTAAACTATCCCTTATGGTTCACACATATGTCATTGAAAAATAACTTCTATAGGAAAAAGCCAGGCCTTTTAGCTCGGTTATTAGTGGATTATTTGATTTGGATGGAGAGAGGAAACTTGGAACAAGTGTGATCAGCCCTTGGTGAGGCGGTGACATCAGGAGATGAAGTTGGATGGGGGAAATGCAGCACTAAATGAAATGGTAAAGAAAATAGGCAACTTGAGTATGTGGTCAGGTCTGCATGACCACAAGAAGAAAAGTGAAGGCTGGGCAGCCTTTGGCAGCCTGACGGGCTCTAATTTGGGTTTACGTGGAGTTTTCAGAGACTACATGCCCTCCCCTCCAGGCTGCATCTCCTCTCCAAGGAAAACACTGCAATTTCCTCATTTCATTTGAGAAGTGCAGCCTGGATAAAAGGGTACTGCCCAGAGCTGATCCTCAGACGTTGGATGGGGACACCAACCAGGCCATGGGGCTGCTTGGGCCATGTGCCTTGGGCCCTGATGCAATGGGGATGGATCTTTGGGTGATGACGAGTGGGACCTGGAGAATGGTGGCACTGGTGGGGGAGACCTGGACTGCCCTGGGCTACCTGGTGCTCAAAGAGCAGTGGAGGACAAGGGGAAATGGGGACTTGGGTTTCTTCCAGGGATTCCTAATGAATGTGATGAGGAAAATGGAGAAAATAACTTTTTTGAGCCTGTTCTATGGAGCGCAGGATATTGAGCATATGCTTCAGAAAGGCAGCAGAATACACCGGATGCAAAATGAGGGTGTTATTTCAAAATTGCTCATTGTTTCATCTTCTCCTCTCTCCCTCTCAGCTTTATTAACTGCTAGTTAAAGGGCTGGCAGATCGTGATAGACAATGACATCCATTCATTTTGTCCTATTCATTTCTCAGAGGCCTGGGCTGGGCTTTGGTAGTTTTTTTTGTGTTTTGTGGTTTTTGTTTTTTTTTTTTTTTCTTTTTTTAATTTCCTGGCTGGACAGTGGAAGGTCAGGCTGACACTGTCCTCCCTGTATGTAAATGCCTCCCACAACGTGCAGGCCATCAGTTAATGTAGCTTTCCAAGCGGGCTTGAATATGAGTTTTGTGGGATGCTGCCCTTAGAGATGCTGCTGTCCTGGCAATGCCACCCTGCGCTGGTCCCCTCACCCCAGCCTCGGGGCACCACCAAAGCAATTAACACCCTGATGGAGGGTGATGGTGTGGGTGCGAGCTGCTGCCCGCTCCTGCCCTGCACGGCGGGAGCATCAGGCAGGGTGTGCATGCAGAGGAGGGACAAACCTTTCATTTTTTCCACTGCGAGCACTAATGTGAAGCCAAACTTTGCCTGGTTCTGGCACCTTCTCAGGTTGTCCCAGCAGTTGGCATCGCCGGTTGGTGGGGTCTGAGCCCCGCTGTCACACCGGGTACTTGTGGTGGCTGTCAGGGAGAGCATCACCTTGTCACACCACCCCATGGTTTTATCCTTGCATGAAAACTTCTTTCCTTGATCATCAAGAAGAAGCTACAGTTGTAAAAGCCCGTTGCTGGGTGCCTCCTGGGTTGCTCTGCCTAAGCATATCCATGGAAGCAAACTCTCTGAGCAAGAAGTAAGAGATTATTTTAAAAAAAAAAAAAAAAAAAACAAAAAAAAACCAAAACAAATTGCTGCTTGCAAGTGTTCAGAAGCATAATCTGACTTGATGCTTCAATTAGGGAACAAAGCCACACAATGTGAATAGACCTGAGCCAAATCAACTCCTATTGGAAAACAATCAGAAGAAACCACTTGAAAAACTTCTGCCATGGAGTTATTTGCAGTTGTTGTTTTGCAAACACTTTGAAATAGACAATGACTTAAAGAAAAGGAAAAAAGAAAACCATGCTTAAATTCTGGGTAGCTATCTGATAGCTTTTGTGTTTTTGACTAATCCGTTGCTATGAAGTCACTCTCAGCTGGTGGTATTAATATTGTAAACAGATGGAAGGTGTATCTATTACAGAATACCTGTGAACTCAGCAGTACAATTTTTGAGCAGTCTTTAAAGTATTCCTTTCAAACCTATAGATTCACTGTTTCTGGCTAAGGATTTGTCATCTGGAGAGGGGAAAAAACCCAACAGCTGTATAGTGACCATGGACCCATGCTATAAGGGTTGTATTTGGGCTAGATGTAAAGACAGTGACAACAGAGCCACATGGTGATTGTGGGGCCTCTATTTTTAGGGATCAATGCTGTAATTTGTGTGAAATATGACATAAATGCTGATTTTAAGTTACCAAATGAAGAGTTTGAAGGCAGCAATCACAGAGTGGCGAGCTGCTGTGTGGTCATATAGGGAAAAAAATAACTCCCAGGGTTTGATCCCAGTGTGTTTGCTGGAGAGCCAGTGATGATTACAAGGCTCTTGTGCAGCTGGAGAAGCCGTTCTCTTTGAGTAAAGGCTCGTCCGAGGTTGCCTGGGTGGCAATTCCTATGTGGCCAGTGTCTGATGACAGGTAGCAGCAAACCTTTGGGGTGCGTCGTGTCCCAGGATGTTCCTCTTGAGAGCTGCCAGGGGAGTTGGCGAGCTGAGACCTGGAGATGCTTGGTTTTCTCCTCCATTCATCTTGGGTCTGGAAAACTGAGGAGAAGAGGGTGTTTTCCACGTATAAGCAGAAATGCCAGAAGAACTGCTTATTTTGTGGTGCTTCTGCTCATCTTTTTCCAGTTACTGTGGGAACTGGGAATGTCAGAGATGCCATGAGATGAGTCGGGTCCAGATTCCCTAATTTGTCTCATGGTTGCTTAAACTTTTCTTATGGTAGGAACATTAAAGAGATGTGTTCTTGTTGTGTGTGCCCCTATCTGATGAGATGTGAACTTGCTGCAAAGCCTCCCCTCAGAGAATGAACTTGTACGATGCCTTTCTCTTACCCAGCTGTCTGTTTCCATGACATTTATAGGAGTTTAATTATCCTGAGCCTTTTTCCTCTGTCAAAAGTGATTGAAATCAGCTATCGGATTCAAGAGTTATTGAGATAGACGGACACACCTGTGGCTGCACAAAGAGATCACACATGGCTTGCTTTCAGGGGAAACCAGCCAAAAAAATGCATGGCTGTCCTAATGAATTCATTAGAGGAGAATGCTTCCTCATGTGTTAGTTTAAACCTTCAAATTAAATAACTCTCAATGTGGTTTCTGGTATACACAAGAGATGAATATTTAGTTGCTAGCAGTTGTAATTGCAGAGGTGGCCAGAAAGTTGGGTGGTTTCTTTGGTGAAGGTGTTTCCTTCTAGCATGTACAACAGCTCTACTCCAAATATTTCTTCTAGGTAGGATCCTTGTAGAGGAAGACTCAGTTCTGCTCTGGCTCCTTGTGCTGGCAAAAATGCCAGAACTGGTTCTGCCTCACTGAATGGAGGCAACTTTTAAGATCCCACACAAGGAGCATGCACAGATCAGGTCTGCTAAGGACCTACACCAGGTCTGACCTTAACATCTCACACGTTCCCTAGGAGATGGTGCAAGTGTGCCAAGTCCTTCTGCCAAGCTGGCCCTGCCTGCGCAGCCTAAACCTGCTTTTCTCTCATTCCAGCTCTTCTCAGAATCGGGTTTCCTATTTTTCAGTCAGAAGTGGAGAGGGGAAAAGAGTCAGACTATTTACCATGTTCATGGGAGTTTTGGAGCAGCCAAAGAAAACTGAGTCATTTTGGAAGGGTTCTCTGCAGTCAGGTTTTTTACCTTTTTTTTTTTTTTCCACTCTTCCCCTGAAATAGAAGGAACACCTTTGCCCAGCCAGCAACTCAAAAATATGCCAGCAAAGAGTTATTTCTTCCAGTCGCACTGGGTTAGTAGCATGGTCTAGAGAGATCACACTGAAAGGTTTCCATCCCACAGCTGTAAGAACCTCTGGGGCCTTTGATGACTTGGTCCCAGTGAGCCAAAGGACTCCAGCTCCTGTCCCATTTTCTGTTCTTGGGGAAGGTGTTGCTGCAGGAGATCTGTAAAGGGTTTCTCAGAGAGGAATGTCAGCTGAGGATGGTCCCCAGCTGGCCAGCAGAGCCAAAGCAGGCTGCTCGTTGTAGATGGATGCAGTTCTTCATCCTTCAGCCCTAAGGCCCCCCTGGAGCTGGTGCTCACCAGCTGAGGGTGTGGGCTTCTTGCCCTGCTGGGGCTGAAATTGGAGCATTGGTGGGTACCAGGAGCAGGATGTATCTTGGCTTTACATCTGCTGCAGGTGATGGAAATCCCCAAAGATTTGTAGGGCTTGGCTTGGGTGGCTGGTGAAGGAGTATGAATGGCACATGCTCAGCTGGCTTCAAGCTGGCCTGGGTCAGCCCTTCAGAGGAGGGGTCCAAGGCTGGTGGGGGAGCACTGGTGTCCCCCAAAAGGCTGGGTGGGACAGGGACCCTGTTCTCGGTTGCAGGTTGCTTCTTGGTAAGCTTTAGTGTGGGCTCTCGAGGCTCTGCTGGTGGGTCAGGGTCTGTCCCCGTGGATGTGGTATGTGGCCAGTGCTGCAGTGGGAAAGGTGTGCTGGGCTCCAGAGGCGATGCCCAGGCTCTCTCTAACTGTCTCAGCTTTCACAGGAAGAGGAGGGGATAAGGATTAAGCCCTGGCTTCAGGAAAGCCCCTGGGGATACATTAGGCTTTAGCAGGGTGCGTGCCCCATGCCAGAAGTGGAAACGAAGTCATGAGGAAGTCAGTATTTTGAAAATATCCAAAGCTGGATGTCCTCCTCCTCTGTCAGAGGAGGAGCTCCTTTAAGCTAGCAGTGTTTACCATCTGCATCTAAAGATGTCACACTTAAAAATATACATGCTTAGATATGCGGTGTGGATGTGCAAAACATGTATGTGAGCACAGAGCTATACAGTGGAGCTTAGAGAAGTGTGCAGGTGACATGCGAAGGGCTGCAGAGGAAAAGTGTCCTGGTCACTCGTGCCATCACTTGAGGTGGAAATACTCTGGAAAAGTATCGTGTTCCTGGGTAATAAAGACTATAGGCATCTATAAAGACTATATATAGACTATCACTAAAGAGTGATAGATGTAGGGTCTGCAACCTTAAATTTGATATTTCTGAAACTTTGGAGCCCTTGGAACTTTTTTTTTTTTTTTAAATTGGGTATGTGTGTGCACAGGCAGGTGGTTTTTCAAAGGAAAATTGCAAAATCAGCTTCAGCCATGTGGTCTCATTGACATCTATCAAGTTTATCAGCAAGCATAGGACATGCATGTATAGGGACCTGCATGCGTGTATGCGTATGTGTACATATATGAAGTATCTATTACAGATAACCTAACATGCAGCTGCTGCTTTAGAGAGAAAATATTTACTTCTACGTGATGAAATTTGAACTAGAAGTCATGCAGTTTAATAAAAACGTGTGGTTTGGATTCCTTGTTTTTCACATTTGTTTCTAATCTGCTGAGGGGGTGGGGGGGAGGCGGTTAGAACACACAATTTAAAGAAAAAAGTTTAAAAATGCTCATTCCGCAAATATAAAAACTGACTTTACAATAAGAAAATGAAACTTGAGAGTAATGCTCTCTCATTATTGGGGTGGAGAGAGATGGGACTGTCAGGGGTTTTCCTTTTTTTTTTCCTTTAAAAAGCTGAACTGCGTGCTATTATTATTTTTTTCCCCTTTTTGCAAAATAGCTGCAGAAACCTCTCATATTATTTTTGCCTGTGTTACCACAGTGCTTGGCTGGGCTGTAAAGAAGGAGGGAATATAAAGCAGCCTTTTGTCACACCATCAACCCAGCCCCTCTCTGTGTCCCTCTGTCCTTCCAGGCTGGGGCTGCAGAGCAGGGGAAGCCGTTCAATTACAGCCTGTGTCCGTAACTGCTTGTTTTACACCCAAAAATCCTAGCAGATAGGTTGTGGTTTGTTTGACAGACATAAATATACAAAAATAGCCAGCGGAGCTGAGCGTCTGAGCGTGTGACGGCTGTTGATTTAAGGATATCTGTCTCTTTGGGTGTTTTTAGCAGGTCTTTGTATTTGCTTTATTTTTTAAGGCATCTTGGCTGCCTTTTCCTTTCCTCCAGTCCCTACCGCTTGGCTGCCGCTTTGCCCTGGGTGTATTTTCCCGTCCCGTCGAAAGAGTTACGGTGTTTGTGCTTGCCCAACGGAGGAGGAAGGCAGAAAAACCAACGGCGGAGCGCTGGGGTTTGAAGAGGGCCCTGGGTTAGCGGAGGGAGCTTGAAGGGGAAGGGAAAAATCAAAGCTTGCAAAGATTCTCTTGCAAAGGAGTGCGGTGCCTGACGGTGATTCCACCACGTTTGCAGCAGCTGATGTGAGGCCGCCTGCCCGGAGCTGAAAGGCGTGAGGATAAACAGAAGCCCGAGGAGTCGTTTCTCCTCTGGGTTGGGTCCTGCTCCCTTGTGCAATTAGCTGCGGCTGTATTAAAAAGTACTCGCCCGCTTTGCAGTGCAGTCGGTGGAGCACGCAGCCCATGTCTGGGAGTTCGCAGCCCCAGACATGAGTCAAGGGAAAGCTGGCCGCGTCCCCCGGTACGTGCGTGGGACGGATGCTGCCTCCTGCTCTACCCTGCCTGACCCGGGATGCTCCCGCAGGAGCCGCTCAGCCAGCCTTGTGAGGACAAGGGATTTAAACCACCGTCCAGTTTCTGCTGTGTTGGCTACGTCTACCTTCAGATTATTTTTTTTTTTAATTTTTTTATCCTGTTAGTTTTGGGGTTTTATTTCTAGCTTAAATTTTCCCATTTGCTGGAGGAAATCCCCCTTCCTCCCAGCAGCCGTGTCCTGCCCCACCAGTGTCCCGGCTGGAGGAGGGCTGTGTGGGGCAGACCTGCCAAGGGGATGCTGCGTGGTCCCTGCTGTGCCTTCTCCACCTCTGAAACAAAAACCCTGGAGAAATACATTGCTACCATAGCCTTGCCGTAAATACCTTATAGATCTGATGCTTTCTGTGCTTCCGCCAGCGCCACCTGTTTTCCAAGCTGCCTCTTTCTTCAGGATTGTTTTTTCTCTCCTCCCTGTGTCCCCTAAGTTCCTGGATCTTAATTAAATGACAGGTTGCTAATTTGCCTTAGCTGGGTTTTTCTCACCCATTTGGTAAATTTTCAAACAAAAGACTGTCCTCTAAGGTCTAGGCATTGGCACTTGGCTGGGAATGACACGTTGCCCACTGGAAGCAATGCTCATTTATGGCTTATGGTGGGAGCCGCGGGGTGACAAACGGTGCGATGTGCACGTAACGCTGCATCCGAGCGCTGGGGCCCCCCCTCAGTCAGTCAGGGTCAAGGTTGAATAAGGTGAAGTACAATTGCCTTAGAGCATAAAGCAGCCCCAGAGCTTTTGGGGATCTTTAAACTGGTGATTAGATGTCCCTGCTGAAAGGACGGAGGTTTCAATTAGGCAAAGTGCCTGGGGGTGGATGGGTGTTGGCAGTGAAGGGATGGGGAGGATGGGACCGGGTGGTCCGGGTGGTGGATCTGGAGCTTGGCTTGGGCTCTTGCCCCATCATTAAATGGCTATTTGAGCTTGGTCAGGTTTTTCATCTTGTCCCTTTTCTGTTCTCTTCGGGGCATTTCCAGTCCCTACACAAGAAGCTCTTTGGGCAGGACGTGATGGTTTAATGGACCGGGGTAGCAGAGGGCTGAGGAAAGAGATGTTATGTGGGACTGGAGAGAGCAAAGGGACTCTGGGCTGCCAGGATTTGGTGAGAATTCCAGAGAAAGTGGCAGGAAGATGTCAGCAATGATTAATGTGTTTGACAAACTCAGCCATTTGGAAAGGCAAGAAAATCTTTCACCCATTGAGGATAGGAAACTGGAACGGTGGATGAGTCCCTCTTGTCTGTAAAGGGCTGTTGTGTAAATAATCCATACTGCTGATGAATACCGTGAATATCGGCTTTGGGAATTAGCTCTGTACTGTCACTTAAACAAAATAGGATCTCGGCATGAGCTCTGGCTTCGTGTTTGCTCCAGCAAGTGCAAAGGGTGTTTGGTGGGAGCATTTACTTTAGGGCAAGGCATTATTTACATTGTGTGGTTGTCAGGGCTGGGGCTGAGGGTGAAGTAGCTGCCTGGAAATGAACCTCGTATTAGTGTCTCCTGCTCTGCTAATGACTTGAGTCCTTGACTGGTATTTGGGTATTGGCAGAGCGACAGCTTCTTCAGGAGAGCTTTCCAGAATTAGCAAAGCCATCTGGCTTTTGCTCTCCTCTTAGAGAATCGCTTGTCCTTCCCTTCCAGTAAGGAGTCCTTCTAAACTGCTCATAATTTGTATTTCGATATTACATCAACAGACCTACAGCGTGCTGTGGTCTCTGCAAGCTGGGATGAAAATACAGCCCCTTGCTCTGGAAAGTCTCTTTTGTAAGGAACAGCCGTGGAGTGACTGACGTGAGGATCCAGCAGTTATGGATGGAGAAAGCAAGACGTGGCATCGCCCGACCGTGTTTCCATCCATCGGAGCAGGGCTGGGCATTGAGGACAGCTTGGAGCAGAGGGGAGCAGGATTTGGGGACGGGGAAAAGGTGTAGGGGACCACACTTTCTTGCCCTGCTCCTTCAAAGCCAGCGGCCAGGGCTAACAGCGAGTTAATGGGTCCTCGCGTGGTAGGAAATTGGGTTCCTCCCTGGGATTATAAAATATAAATGTTGAAAATTACTGGGGAGGTTAATTACCTTTGAGCCAAAGGGCTTATTTTCTTCTTGTTGCTGTGGTCAGGGAAAGAGGCATGTGGGTTGTCCAAATAATTACTGTAGTTTGTGTTCTGTGAGTTTAATATCAGAAAAGCTAATGGCTTAGCTTTGGGGTGGGGATACAGGACTGGGCTGGTGTGTCGGGAGAGCGGAGTTTCTTAGGGTACCCCCTCTCTCAGATGGAGATGCAGTGAGAAACTACTATCAGCCCTTAAGAGAGCTTTTTTCCTTGAAGCCATATTTGGTTCTAGTGAAGCTTCCATCCCTGTTTTGCTTAATTAAACCGATTTTTTTCTAAAGAGGGCTCAGAAGAGGCTGTTATCGGGGTGCCAAAAGCCAAAGGGAGCCGTTCTCGTGGTAACTGGAGCCTGAGAGGGGAAATAGCGGAGGTCTCGCAGCAAAGCTGCGCCGTCCATCCCCCCAGCCCCTGTGCGCAAGATGGGGAAGCAAACATCCGGGTTGGATTTATCCAAACCACCAAGTATTTGTAGCTGACTCACGACTGTGTGCGAGTCAAGCCTTTTTCTTTTTTTTTTTTTTTTTTTCTTCTTTTTTTGTGCCAGACCTTCAACTATTGCCTTCCCATTTTGGAGTGCAAAATTTTTGGAAGCCTAAAGGGATGCCCATTAGGTACCAGTTGCTCCATCCGGTGAGCTCACTCCTGTCTGTGGCTGAGCAGCGAGAGGGGTTCAGGACACAGGGGCCAGAGGGAGTGATGAGGTTTTGTCTGAGCCCTTGGCTGGGATTTTGCTGCTTTTCTGGAGCAGCTGTGATTAAAGGAGGGACTCTGGGATGATGTCAGTACAACAAAGGATGCACCAATGCTCTGAGTGGTTGTCATACCTCTGATTTGAGGTCTCGCTGCGCTGCCAGAGCCCGGAGGCACAGTGGGCTCGGGGTCACCCCTTGCTTGCTTTCTTCACTGTTTTCTCCAATACCATTCTTACTCCAACCTGTGCAGACAAGGAGCTGCTGTGAGCCTCGGAGCTGGGCAGCCACCGTGTCCTTAGCAGAGAGCCTCCATCCATGGGCGAGTGCTGATGACAGGTTCTATCAAGTGGAACATCTGAGGGCTGGCAGGCTGTCTCCCAGACAGGGATTAGGTTTTTTGGAAGCTTGCTGGTGGCTGGGATCTCTGAGCTCCCACTTCACCATCGAGCTCCATTGAACTTCTGCCACTCTTAAGCCACCTGACTGGGTTGGCACTTATGGAACCAGTGAGTTTGCCATAATAAAGCTCAACAACATCCCTGTTGCTTCCAGTAATTCTTAAGATTTTTTGTGTGTTACAATTGTACATCCTGAGCCTGTGGTTTTCCAATTTAGATGTAGGAATTTAAAAAAGCACATCAAGCAGCATTTATTGTTATGGATGTTAAGAGGCTCTAAGTCTTCAGGGGTAACGCACTCAAACAACAACCCAGTTAATTATGGGTGCGTTGCAGTGATAGCCATGAAGAATCCCAGTATTTGTGGAGCTGCTGCCAATGCCAGATGAAGTCACTCCGATTATCCTCGCCAGCTGTTTGTTTTGTTGAACCACAGCGATTTCTCCAAGTTACTGAAGTTGATGTCATTGGAAGTGATGTGACATTTTTTTGCACACATATAGAATAAGTGTTAAAAAATGCTCCAGAAGAGCTTTTCCAGTCTTGTCTGGGAGCTGGCTGGGGAGTTGAATTCAACTGGCTTGATGGAACTTAATCCATAAAGCAAATGAGTCATCAGGCATAAATGGCTTTACCATAAATGTCAGACAGATTCTTACTGGTCATGACAGTTAGTACTTACATCTGTTTGGAGCAAATAAAAGCCCCGCAATTCACTATCATCTTCATAAATGTGCTGTCCTGCCTCTTCCTCTTCATGGGAAGCTCTGGGAATAAAGGTCAAAATGTGTTTTATTTCCCTTTTTAAAAACTAGCTCTGCTGATGGATGAAATATTGGTTATTCTCAGACAAAAACGGACCTTTTTTTCCTCCGCTTCAAATTTTTGTTAAACCGGGAAAGTGTAACTGTGCCTTGCTTCTGCATACTAAGAAGCATTCCAGTTACTGGAGCACTTTCTTTGAGCCCTGTGTGCCCAGATGTGCCCAACTTGTTCACGTGCCAGAATAGGACTTTACCCCACCGTCTGCATGGGTGATGGGTGGCTGCAGGACACCCAACTGCTGACTTCTCCTATAAAGCAATACCAGTGCATTACCGACTTGTTCCCTGACTTAGATACCTCGTTACTTGAAAATAAGTCTTAAAAACCTAAATGACTTGGCTGGTAAAGTCTTCAAACCGCTCTCTTAGTGTAATTGTAAGTTCTCTCTCTTACAAAGGCTTCATGGAAAATCCCTTGTTGGTCCGTGTGTGTGGAGGGGGGTGGAAATTAATGGTATCTTCGTTATCGCTGCTTTTGCTGGAAAAAGCAGATGGTGCCATCGGAAGGGAGAGAGGTTTGGGTGTTTTGTGTAACCATAACAGTGAAACAAATAGACGCTTGAGCGAGGAAAGGGAGCAGAGCAGGCTCCTGCCTTTGTCAGCCCGCGCTGGGGCGGGGGGTGGCTATCTCTTGGGGCAATTTATTAGCGGCAACACACTTGAGAAGACACAAAAGGCTTGCAAACCTCCCAGCACGGCTTGCTCTATTTAAAGTCGGCTTTTTAAATCAAAGAAATGGGGCTTTTGACAGCAGAGCTTTGTGCATCTTTTGTGAAGTTCAGATAGTAGGGCTTTTTATTACAGGCTAAATTAGCCCATTTTATTGTTTTGCACTGAGGGATGAGGTCAGTTGACTGGGAATCTTGCTAACAAGGTTTTATTCCCGTCTGCTTTTTACAAGTGTTAACACGGGGTATCCACCAGTGCCGTGCACTGTTAATGAAACAAAGATGAATGGTCTGGTGACCCCATGAGCTCTCCTTCTTCCCCACCATGGAGCTGCTCAACCCACGTCCATGTACTTGAGCTCAATGCTCCATGGAGCATTCCTTTCTCCAAAATGGGGTGCGTTGGTTTTCCTTCTGATGTTGCAAGCTTGCAGGCTGCTGCTGGAACAATAAGAAAAGGGTGAACTTTGCTGGGCAGGGTGATTGGGTTTGAAAAGGAAATGGGAAAATAGCAGGCACGTTGAATGATGCTCACAAAGCGTGGTGAGCTCAGAAGGAGCTGTCTGATGCAGCTCATGCTTTTTCCTGGCACCCTTCACATACCAAATTTATTCAGTTATGCACTGATTTTCACAGATTCTTGACCAGAACTAGTAGGAAGCTTCCCTTCTTCATCTTTTCCTGGTCTCTCAGCAGCGACCGCTGATTCAACACTGTCCTTTGGTGTGTTGAGTGAGGTTGGGGTTTCTGCTGTGGCCACAGGACTTGAGCCTGTGGCTCCTGGAATCACAGGTGATGTCCTTCCATGCTCTCAAAGGAGCTGCCAGTGCCTTGAGCCATCAGCCCCAAAGGATGCTCAGCTCCTGCTGTGCTGTAGGGAAGCAGGGTGGGATGGAGCCAGGATTTCTCCCCATGCACAGCTCAGGAGCTGCCATCAGCTGAGACTAAAAGCAAAGGCAGCTTTAGGAAATTCTCTTCTGCTTAACCTTTTGCACCGTGTTTAGCCAATGTGCCTTTCCTTGCTTTATCTGTTCCTCAAGGAAACACAGTTATAGTGCTGGTCACTTATAGGATGCAGACTATCAGCTCTCCTTGAGGTGTAAATCCAGCCTTATCAGGAGGAAAAAGCTTTCAGCCTTCCTTCCTTGCCTTTTGGAGACAAGCACCAAGTCTGCTTTTGTGGCTGTTTTATTTCAGCTTATCCCAACAAGCGCTGGACACTCCCCATAACCCTGTGGAAACTGGGGAGCTTTAACCATCTAGCTGAGAGAAAGGCATAAAAGGCTTTACTCAGCTGTCAGTGAGGGGCAGGGGTGGTTGAGGTCCTGTGTGCAGAAATAGCAGCTGGTGGGATCTTCACATCATCAAGTTTAAGCAAATTGCCTTGGCCAGGTTGGGCGTCCTCCACTGGAGGGAGCTCCAAAGGGGCAGCCAGTTTTGTTGCTCTGAGAAGCCTTTGGAGATGGGGATGATGTTTTATGGTGTGAGTAATCCCATAACACCCCCCCAGCTCCTTCAAGTCTCTGCTCAGGGCTGAGCAATGTCCTCTAGGTCACACCATGGTTGAGTTCTCCATGCAGGTCGCATTGTCAGCTGGTGGCCAGAGCTGGCTGGAAATTGGAAATGTTTTTTGAGACAGAAACTTGGTGTTTTCTGTTTTCCCAATGCTGCATCCCCGTTTTTGGTGGTTACGTTGAAAAAGAAAAACCCAGAATGTTAATGACAGAACTGCTCCATGGATTTACAAAAAAAAAGTAAAATAAAAAAATAAAGGGAAAGGGAAGGAAAGACTATTTCTTAAAATAGAAAATTGAAAGCCACTTTGCAGACAATTCTGTTAATTTTGTAAAGGTTATTCACAGGAAACAGTGACTAATAAGCTTAAACCAGTGCTCAATTGGAGGGTAACTTGCGTAGCATCTGAGCGGTGCCTAGATGTTATGGTGAGATGCTGCAGGGATGGATGAGAGAACCTGGAAATTGAGGAGGGAAACCCCATCAGCCAAAAGCTGCCCCTGCCCCTCGGAGCCGGGCAGGATGCAGCCAGGTCTGCAAGGTCCTTTCAACTTTCTTTCCCTGTGGATCTCTGCCAAAAATGTAAACGGCACTTTTTTTTGGTGTAGTCGATGATATGTGTTGATGGGAGGCTGAGATCCCCATGGACCTGGGTGGCCCCTGTGGCTGGAGCGAGCACAGTTTGCGTGCATGAAGGGAGATTTGGCCTTTGGTTTTCCACGGGGATGTTTGCCGGTCTGGCCAGGCTCCATTCGGAGCTTCTGGTTCCTATTACGTGGCCAAGTCATCCTCCCAGTTTTGCTGTAACGCTCCTTCTTTTTCCCCTGATGCCTTAGCCATGTTTTTCTATTATTAAATAAGATATTTTTTTTCTTCCTAATTAAAATATCGGCTCTAATAATCCAAGTAGTGAAGTCTTATGTAACTGCCTACTAAATAAACTGCTTTTTGGCGTTACGGTGAAGCAGCGCGGCGGTTCTTCAGGAAACTAAGGAGCGGTTTCTGCTCCGACCTTTGGGCTGTGGCAGAGTTGTGCTTCGTTCGTATAAAGCGAGTGGCTCGTTAAGCAGCCTTGGTGCCTAATGAGCTTGCTCTGCACCTGGTTTTCAGTAAGCTACTGTAAACACCCGCGATCTATTCTCTTTTTCTGATTATCGGATACATTTCTAATCTCTTTGTCTGCCGCGCTGTTGTGGGTGGAAAATTGAGGTGAGGGCAAGGTGTAGAAAGGGGGGTGATGCCTTTTATGAGACCAACTGATGGGGTGGCAGAGAAGTTTTGAGGTCAATAAACAGCTTTTTGGACTGGGAAGGGCAACTCTGGAGCTCTGCAGAGCTGCGTGGCACTGATTTGGGGTGCATATAACCCTTTTCTCCTATTTTTACTGCATCCACCTTGCCCAGGGCTGTCAGCGCTGTTGTGTTGTAGGGGTGACCTCTCTGCAGACGTGGTTATCTTTGGGGAAGGTGCGTTTGGGACTGAGTGTGAAGTGTGGTGGCTTCACACCTCGCAGAGCAGCCTGCAATAAGCGGCTGCTTGACCCGGCCCTGGACACGGAGGGTTTTCTCCTGGCTCATCTCAGGTGATGTGCTCGTGTCAAGGAAAACGCCCTGCCAAGTGTTTTGCTTTTCATTTCTTGGTGGTGCTTTATCCCCTTTGACTGCTGTCCCAGGCTTGGTGGCTCCCTGTGTCCCATCCCTCCCCCTGACGCTCTGTTTGTCCTTCCCCGCAGGGTGACATCCAGCAGCTCCTGATCGTGGCGGACCCCCGAGCAGCCCACGATTACTGCGAGCACTACAGCCCCGACTGCGACACCGCCATCCCCGACGCCCCCCAGTCCCAGGACCCCAACCAGGATGAATACGTAAGTCTCTGGCAGGGTTTGGGGATGCTTCTGGGGCAGCATCATCATCATCCAGCTCCGTATTGCGATTGCAACCCCTCTGGGCTGCTTGCTCCTGCTCGCCTTCCCTGGAGCTTGTTTTTAGGATTCACAGGTTATGGTTTTGGGTCTCGTCTCAGGGGTTTCCCTTCCTTTCTGCGCTCCTCCCATTCCAGAGATTTAAAAGAATATTCACTTGGAGCTCAAAAACTTGCAGGAGAGACAACCTGAGCCGAGTGTGAAATACTGACCTTCCTTGGTCAGTCCCTGGTGGGTCAAATCCTGTCCAAAACAGGCACCTGTGTCTAAATTTCATTTTTCACTGTTGAGCTTGTAAAAAGATTAAGCAGTTCTTTTTCAATATTCTTTGAAACAACAGGTGTTAAAGGAGGGGGAAACGTTTTTTGCCCGTGTATTTGCCATTTGAATTTTATTTTTGGCAGAAATGCTGCTGGCTCCTCTGTATAAGCTGCTGCGCTCAATATTTTTTTTCTACAAAGAGTTAGCCTTAGATCTTTTTTTTTTTTTTTTTTCTAAAAAGAAAGGGAAAAAAAGAGACAGATACAGGACACCTTTTTTATTTCTACTGCTCAGTTAGAAATATCTGGATGTGGTTGATTTCTAGAAGAGCATCACCTGAGTTTTACACATTTTTGAGAGGTCTCAGGCTCAGCTCACAGCAATTAAAGTGTCTGGCATCCTCAGCCGCTCCTCAGCATCTTGGCTGCTCTCTTGGTCTGATTTGCTGGTCCGTGCACTCTCTTGCTTTCAGCTGATCTCAGATCTGCGGGCTCCTGCCCAATCCCCTTGAAGCTGTAATGCCGTCAGCCCCCTCCAATTTAGCTTTGGGATTGAATTAAAAACCGGAGTGTTAAATCCTGAAGCTCAGCCTAGCAGGGCTTTGAGGAGCGGTGCGATGCTCTCAGGCGAGGCACGGCTCTAACTGCTCCGCCAGCGCTTCTGGAGAAACAATAAATAAGTAAAATAAAATAGACCCTGGGTATGGTCAAAATATGTGGTAGTAGGAAAATAAAACTCTTCTTTTGAAGCCAGCAGTTCAACAAGGGCTGGCTTGTCTTAGGGCTGTGTTGCTCCATGTAAGAATAACTCTTCCACGCGCCGGCGTCTGCTGCCAGTGAGAGCGATGGACTGGCAAAGACATTTGCCATGCCCGGCTGTAACCAAATGTTTTGTTTGTATTTCATTTCGAAGAATGACTGACGCCTTGTGGAAAACGCTGAAAATATCTTGTTTTCGAAGCCCTTGTGCTTTCAGGCCGCGGGTGGACGGGGAGTCACACGGATGCTATTAGTGCAGTCGGATGAGTGCAAATAGATCCCCGCTTCTCAGAGCGGCTGCGTGATTCAAACGCTTTCTTCCCCCCTTCTGAATATCTCAGGTTTGTGACCTGGGAGGTCTCAACAATCTGAGGTTAAAAAAATTATAATGTTTTTTTCTTTTTTTATTATCGTGTTATCACGGGTGACTGAATTGCTGCAGGGTAGGCCCATCCTCTCTGATAAGGGAGAAGGTGCCGCAGCTGAGAGGTGATTGGGAACCTCCTCAAATCACAGCAGTTGCCAAATCAGCCCAAAGCCGGGCTCTTGGTGAAGGTGTCAGAGCAGCTGATGGACAAGAGGAAGGGAAAGATGTCACAGCATGGCCCCGTTGACATGAAATACCATCTAAAAGAGCTGGCAGGAGCGTGCTTGGGTGCTGCCAGCTTATTTTCTGCTTCTCATCTTCTCTTTGCAGTACACCGATGGGGAGGGAGAAGGTGACACCTACTACTATGAGTACCCCTACTATGAAGATGTTGATGAAGCTGTAAAGCCCGAAGCACCCACCACCAAACCCAGCACTCCTGAAGTGGCTGCTGGAGAGAGACCCGAAACCAAGCAGGTACCGACGCGGGGTCCTGGCAAAGATGGGTTTGATAAATGGCACCTTTACAGAGGGAGAGGTGGAGGACGATGGACAATTTTCTCTTTGTTTCTCTGATTCTGGCATTTTATTTCTGCAATAGGACTATCCTTCCCCAACACCATCACCTGATGGAGGGGACCCTGGGACGCGGATGAAAGGGGATGCTACTGTAGATGATCCCCTCGTAGATGAGTACAACTACGAAACCATTAATGAAGAGTATTTCACGCCCCTCCCCTACGAAGATGTCAACTACAACGAAGAAGTGGACCCCCAGGGCGGACTCACTGAAAACGCCGTGGAAGCGGAACTCCCCACGAGTACTGTCATCACCTACAACGAGACTGATGTAATTTTAATGAATGTTTATTCCTTTCACTGTGTCTTTTATTAGTTCTGGTACTTCATAGCCCTGAGAGCAAAGACGATGTGATCATCCGTATGGTAAATCTGTAAGTGGGTAGGGCAGCTGCTGGAAGAGAAAGTTTCTTGTAAAATAATTTCTCTCCAGATATTTCAGGGTGTGGAACACAGATACTTAGAATTTGGTTAAGGATTATTCCCCTGGAAATATCTGTTCATGTTGACACCTGCATTTCCCTGTGCGAAGTGCTTGTCTGACAAAAAGAAAAATGAGGGTTGGTTTTAAAATCTAAGTAAAAACATTTTATTTCAAAGCTATTAATATAAATCCTTAAAATGTTGATTTGGTGGAGAGCATCAATATTTTTCATCTTGCCATTCCCACTGAAATTGCATCTTTATGTTTTTCAGATTGTAATTTTTGAAAAAATATTTCAATGCAGGGACAAACCCTTGATTTCACACAACTGCATTCACCCAGAGACAGTCCCTCTGTTTTATGCACGGATCTGCTCAAAGATGAGATCAGTCCGGATCCCACAGCTGATATTTCTGTTGGAGCAATTACATTTTCAGTTACCCACACTTTAATATGCTTCAACTGAAATATGTTGCATCTGAGACTCTTCTATCCTTAAGGCTTGCCCAGTTCTTGCCTTTTTTATTGGTGCTCAAACAGATGAATGTTGGTCTCATCCTTAGATGAGACTGAGATAAATTCTCGTGCAGCTGCAGGAAATAACTGTGTTAGACGAGGAAAATTCTTTGTTCTCCAGGAGCATCAGCAAGGGGAGTTGATAGTGGGATAACGTTTCCTAGGAGGTAGGATGGGACTTGGCAGTGGTTCCTCCTCAAATGGAGAAGAATTCCTTAGTTATGGGACTGTCAAAACTCCAGCCTTTCTGGGAGGCGCTGGGGGGTGGCAGAAGAGACAGCAAAAGTTGGCCAACGTATTTGGAGTTGGACCTGGAAGCTTGAATGAAAAGGTGTTGGGGAAAATGTCCAAGCAAAGAGCCGAGCAGCTGGAGCGAGGCGGGAGGGCAGCCAGCCGCCCCGAGGGCTGGTGGTGCGGCGGGGATCCAGTCCAGCCAACTGGGGATAAAAGAATGCGGTGGAGGAGGAGGCTGAGCAGCCCAAAATGATACACAGAGAGAAACAGAAGAGGCTCCAGCATATCGAGGAAGCGAGCACCAACCTGAGGAGAACCCATGGATGGGAAACTTTTCTGTTTCCTGACCAAGAGCCAGAAATCTTTGGCCAAGCTTGAACTTTCTAATAGAGAGGAATTAAAGATTGGATAGCGTGACCTTGAAAAAAAAAATTGGTAAAGGAAATAGAGGCTCAAGGGGAACTTTAGTTGTTAGGAAAAGGAAATGGAAGAGGAGGAAAGTCCAGGTAGGAAAACACATGGCAAAGCTTTCCTATATGGAAGCTCAGCCTGCTCGCAGCAGGGCATCTTGTGGGGAGAGCGAGCAAACTGTCCCCCTCCAGCAGCTCCAAAAGGGACGGTGTTTGGATGGGGAGGGCTGTGGGACCCCCCCTGGGGTGGGAGGTTGCTCCAGTGGGTCTTTCAGCTGATGAAAGATGAGAAAAGGACACAAGTTGCCTGGCTGAAGGAGCTTCCCGTGCACTGAGGCAAAGGCTAATGCAGGGTGACATAGGGAAAACTCCCAAAAAAGTGCCAGACTGAGGGACAAATACCCACAAAGGGACAGATTCCGAGTTTACGCTTCAGAGAGGGAACCAAGGGCCCTACCTGCAGCCACCAACTCTTGGGGAAACCAAATCCTTTAATCCAGCAGCAGAGCAAGCTGCTTTATGAGCAATATGGAAGTGAGGATCGGGAGCTCGTGTGTGTAATTACCTGCTTAATACCTGTTATTAGAAACAGGGTTTCAGCGGGAGATAGACTGCTAAAGTGGTTGGAGGCATTTATTTGCTCTTAAAAACAATAATAAAAAACTCTCATAATTTTTTTGGCTAGTTGAGGGGAAAAAAAATAGTGCTTGTGGTCACGAGTAAGTGGCATAATTTCAATGGTCCCAGGTTCCTGTTGGCAGCTGGGGAAGGCAGCGGGAGCCCCCGAGGTGTTGTACAGGGGTGCGGTGGGGCAGAGGTGGGCTGGGACACGGGTGTCCCCAAGCTGCCGGCGGTGCCAGCCCTGGCACTGCTCGCTCGAGGTCCTGGGATCAAACGAGAGAATGTCGGGCTGGTGCAGAGGGGTCACTTTCAGCATCCCTTCACAGACCTGTTGCAAGAGCGGGATGTGTCCGTCAGTGTTGGAAGTTCACCTGTCTGTATTTGGGGAAGATTCTTTTTCCTGCAATGGGAATTAAGAGGAGATTTAGTTTTAAGCAAGTGAAACTTTGGGGAGCCTGTGTGAGAGGTTCTGGAGGCAGTAACAGTCACAGAACTCTCCTGGGATTGGGTTTCATTATGGCTAATAACTCCGTGATAAATGCCAGTGAAGCAATTCCGAGATTTAGCAGGCAGCAATACTCCCGTGAACAAGAGAAGCTGGGGACAGATATATTTTGTTCATTGCCTGCTATTCATCAGGCAGTTTGCTTTACTTGTCCAGATGCATATACCAGGGCCGCATATCTGCATCGCTTCCCAAAAGGGAAGAATAAAAGGTGTGATTTAAATGAAGCTGTTATCAGCAAAGGAGAGTCACAGTATTTTGCACACTCATTTTTGGGCCTCCTCTTTTCTTTGTGGACTGTTTTCTGACTCGTGGTCGAACAGCATTGTTAAGGAGATTATTTTTAGGCTTCTGTTTTGGTTTGTTCTCCAAAGCACCTGCAAATCTCAGCATGGAGAACTTTTCTCCTCCTCTGCCCAGTTATTCAGAATATCTTCCCTTACCATGCAAATTGACGTGGGGACCTTAATCAAAATATCAAACCAGACGTTCATTTCAAGAAATGCAATTTGAAAAAAAGGTTGCTCTGTTATCCCCAAAAGCTTTATAGCAAGATAAACAGGTTTCAAAGTGCAAACCTAGATAAAAGATTTCCAACAGGATAAAAGACGTGTGCGATAGCACTAGATCCATTTGAACAGTACAGAGGAAAAATAATGCTAACTTTTTCAAGCTTTCTAATTAATTGCCAAACTATAATTTCTGCAAAGACCAGTTGGTATTTGCAGAGGTAAAAGAAGATGGGGTGGCAGAGAGATGATTGCCTTAGCTCTAGGCTTATTCTTACTTTAAAACCTCTTGAATTTAGATACAGATGCTCGTGCTTATGGGTTCTGAGCCGTTTTGGCACGGAAACAAGGTCTGGAAGTGGTGGTGGCGTTTTTAAGTGATTTTGAATGCGTAGTAGTGAGGAGGTAATTTCTTTGGGAAGCACTGAAAATAATTCAATTTATGGACCGTTTTAGTCATTACCTGGATGGGAAAGAAACAACAAAAAATATTATCGGCACATGTTCTTCTTCACAGTGCTGCTCAGGGTAAAGGATGCCAGGAGATGGTCTCCTGCCAGGCTGCAGGAAGCAGAGGGTATGGACAGAAGCAAGGAAATTCTGATGCTTGTCTAGATGTCCTTGCTTGCGGTCCGTAACATCTGTTGCTGTAAGGATTCAAAAAGGATTCAGGGATTAATGCATCAGATTTGTAAAATTTCCTGCTTTTTGGACAAGTATAATCGCTGCTTGGATCCCAGACTAAACAAACAGGAGGTTTTTCTAGAAGCGAACTTGGATTTTTCCACATTTCCTCCTGTAATCCAACACTCGTAATGACACATTGCAGTTTTGATGTGCATTTTAAATATGCGACTGGATATGTGAATTTTTACGCTTAATAATCCAGTGTCTGCAGTATTGAGGCTGTGAGAGATAAGTAGAGCCTGGATTTTGAAACTTCTACTCCTTCTTTCCTTAGGCGTTTAGAGTGTGCGGGATCCCTCTGACAGGAGCTGTTGCTTTGTTGCTGTGTTTTGTTTTCCTCGCTCAAACTTTTACACTCACAATGTTATTTCAGGGATCGAGAGAAAAATCCCAGGGAAAGCAGGACATTTGACACCATTTGACATAAAGATCCTTCCATCCTTCTTGCCTGCCATTGGAGAAGACCCTTGGAGGTCTCTGGAGACCTTAAAATTCCAGACTTTAACTTTTCTTGTGCTTTTTATTTGCAACTATTATTATAAAGCATCCTCACTTTGCCAAAGCCACAGCCTTCCCCTTAGATTTCCAGTGTGTGTAACCCCAGAGAGATTTGCAGCCTGACATGTTGCTGCTCTTCTGCTTCCAGGATGCTCAAGGAGGAGACGACCTGGATAAAGATTTCACTGAGGAAACAATAAAAGAATACGATGGGAATTACTATGATAACTATTACGACCGAACAGTCTCTCCCGATATCGGCCCCGGCATGCCCGCTAACCAGGACACCATCTACGAAGGGGTAAGAGAGTTAATTTTCCATCGAGGGTAAGCCCTAGTTGAAAATGTTTGTCTTCGCATAATTTGTAGTGCAGAGATTAGGAACAAGGCGAGGAGGAGATACCCCATTTCTTCTCTACGCAATCATCAGCAGTGCTTTGGTTGCAGGAATTGTCCCAGGATCTCGGGTTCCTGCTCGGGGTGGTGATGCCGATGCAGGCGATATCCCCTTTGACTGTCTGCCTTTGTGTTTCCCTTCTGTGCTACAGATCGGTGGCCCACGGGGCGAGAAAGGACAGAAGGGGGAGCCTGCAATTATCGAGCCGGTAAGGACCATCTGGGTTTTTGGTGCTCCTTTTATTCTTTCCCAAGGGAAAAAGTACAAGGGGTGTGTTGGGTATGGCTTGGTGCTATCAGTGGTACAGCTGGGAGGAAAATTTCCCACGGAAGAATTACTTGGTTCATTTCGAAACTTTTAATATAAAATACTGTAATTAATATTTTTTTAAAAAACTTCAAGAAGCGACCTAAATTATGAAGGAAGTGCAAAATTTCCCATGAAATCTCTCATTTACCAAAATAAAACCTAGGCCTCTTAGAACTGAAGCGTTAGGCAGAGGGTACGTCTCACCTCTCGGGGGGTTTTGAGCTGCCCCTGCCTCAGCAGTGAACCTGCTCCCCCAAGCGCCCGCAGCCAGGGGCCAGCTCAAATCCTGACCTGAACTTGCAGCTTGGGGCCGGCTTTAATTGTGCAACTAATGGGTTTGTCTCGGTGGAAATAAAATGGTTGTCCCTGCACACAGCTGCGCTAGAGGAGAGGTTTGCTCCTGCGCCTGCTCCGGGGTCCCACCAGCTTTCCACCTTCAGAGGAACCTCTTGTCGTCCTGGGAGTGCAATCCAACACTCTCTATCATTCTGCCCTGGCCTGTTTCTGAGGTTGTTTTTCCTTTCTAAAGAATGGTTGTAAACTTCCTGTGCCCTTTGTGGTCTGCAAAAAATGTGGGTGCCCAAGCGAGCACCACCTTAGATGAGGATGGAGCCGCCCGTGGTGGGACCTCATGGTGTTTGCTCCGAGGTGCCCATTGAGCAGAGCAAGAGCCTGTTGGTGGATGTCTGTGTGTCTGTCCCTCATTGCCTATCAGGATGCCGAGTACCCCCATGCCTGCTCCTCCCCGGGGCTGGAAACGGGGCTTTGGGTCCTTGGAACCACCTCCCCAGAGCCTCAGCCCTGAAGGGCCAAGCACACGCTCGCTACGCACCAGCAACTCATTTAACCTAATTTTTCTTGGCAGAGGGCCAGCACGGCGCCCAGCATCGCGGCAGCACTTCCCATTCCTCGGAGACCATTATTTTTCTTTTAATTCTTTCTCCCTTTCCATCTTTGCCTGACACCTTTGCAGGTAGCGAGGAGGTAGGGGGGAGGGCAGTGAGAAGCTGGGGTGCAGCAACAGGACTTGAAAAGCCAGAACGAGCGCCTTATAAACGCATTTCCGACCTTGCCTTCATTTTCTTCCTCTCTGGGTCTCAATCTCACTCCGCAAACAAAAGGAGGAGCGAGCGATTTGCTTTATCAGAGGAGTGGGAAGGCTTGGGGTTGGAGAGGGGGGGAGGCAGTCGAACCCCAGGAAGACGCCAGCAGAAACCCAGCCTGCCCTGTCCAGAACCAATCTGAAATTGCTATGAAGCGAACAAAATAGTTAAGTTTAATCATCCAGAAAGAATTTGGCCGCCTTCGCTATTTCAAAACACTGGAGCATGTATAGCTTTTGCCAGAAAGTAAACAAGACCAAATGCTGCTTTTTCCCTCTCCGTGCGGTTCCTCTTCAGCAGAGAGAAATTCAGATTTGCTGCGCGCTTTAGCTCTTTTTTCTTTTTTTTTTTTTTCCTTTTTTGATGGGAGCTGCAGCAGAGGGGGAATAAAAACCAAACGCAGAGGTCGGATTCTGCTGGATTTTCTCTCCTTTTCCCTCAAAGCGCCTGTCCTTCAATCCTTGCTCTGTGCTGACGCTCACTGGAGGCAGCGGGGCAGCACAGGCGCAGGGCAAGGAGGAATGGAGCCCAGGGATGGCTGGGACCCCCCCTCAGCCCAGCTCTGGAGGCACCAGGCTGCCTTCCTCTCCTTAAAGCCCTCTTTGCTTCTGGGGGGGGACCCTGGTGCTCGCACCTGCCTTCGGGGAGGGTTTGGTCAGCCTTTGCACAACAGCTCTGTGTGTGGCAGCCAGCTTTTGGGCTGTTTCTGTGATACCAGCTTCACTTGTGGGTAGCAGCTGGGTGTTGATTGAGTGGAAGCAACACCCTGTTTTCCCCTGGGACAGTCCCAAATCCATGCTTTGCTTGCGACCCCCAAGGCGATCGCCCTTGGTGGCATCCCCCCACTGGTCCTGGTCCCTAAACCCTCCCACGTTTTCATCGCTCCTGTTGATGAGCAGTCATATAAACAGTGGAGGTTTCTTGCCGAGGAGAATCTCCAGATGTCCTTAAGGCTGGAGCTCAACATAAACCAACAGATAAATATGGGAAGATGCCAAGGATGTTTGCTGCGCAAATTGGCTAATTAGCCCAGACTCTTCCCTCGTGTGGAGGAGTGTCTCGAGGCTCTGCAGCCGGCCATGGGAAGCAGAGCCTCAGCGCTGTGCGTGCTCGGTCCATGGTCGTGCTGGCACCCAGCAGCCCCAAAAAGCCCTGGGGAGACGTTTGTGGGCCCTGACTCTGCTCCAACCCAGAAACAATGATCACTTTCTGTTTTGGAGCCCGCCACACCAAACCATGCCGTCATTGGTCTCAGCAGTGATGGACCTTGGGGTGTCCGGATGGAGAAAGGTTTGGGACCTCTGGGGTGTCCTGTGCAATGTCCTCAACGCGTGTCTGAAAAGGAGCTTAGTGGATGTCGTTCTCGCAGGACACCTCCATCAACATAGATGGCCTCTTCTTGGTAGCCTCCAACCACAAATAGCTCATATTTAGCGCAGGTTGGAGGAATTTTGTGTAGGGTTCACCCCTAAGTCCCACCCAGAAGAGAGCAGTGTCTACATGGCAGAGAGGAAACTGCTGTCAAAGTGGGCACGGGCTGAAGTCCATGACCTAATTTCTTACTGGTGAAGAACGACTGTACGGCTGCTTCTGTGATGACAGCAGCAGAAAATTTCCCCTAACGCATCCAAATGAAGCGGAAGGCGGCTTTTAAACGAGGTGGTAATGAGTAGTGTGGACACCAGGAAAGGGAAAATAGTGCTGGTCATGCACTAGTGGTGCAGCAACATGCATCCCGCTAATGAAGCGGGGATGGTTCGTGGCAGCATGGTTTATCCTATTTTTTGCTCCTCTGGGCTTCGAGACTGTGACTTTTGGGGCAGGAATGCCTGGATTTTCCTGTAGACATTTCAGATTCGTTCAGCTCAGCCCTCTCTGCTGTAGTGGCTGCCGTGGGGTCAAACAAGGCTTTTGGCGCTGGAGCCTGAGCCCAGGAGACCAGCCAAGGGTGACCCAAGACCAGTCCCTGCACTTGTTTCCTCTGGGCTTCTCCCATATGAGCCGACTGCTTATCTACAGATTTTTACAGGCTGATTTCATCCCATGGGAGAAATGTCCCCGTTTGCTGGAGATGAGCTGGCAAGTGCTGGGACTGCTTTGGCTCGACCTGGGTGCTGCTGGGGGCACGGTCACCGGTCCAGAGATAAAAAGGCAGTGCTCCCTGTGGGGCTCTTCCCAACAGATTGTCCTCATGCCTTCTGGAAGGCATTTGCCAGGTTTATTGGGAGGTTTCTTTCCTGCCTCTTACATACCCATGAGGGGAAAAAAAAAAAAAAAGCTCAATTCTACTGAGTACATGATAGACCTGATTTAAAGTTATGACAAAATATTTAGATTAAAAGGAATGGAATAACATTATTCTACCATTTTGCCCACACAGTGATTTCCTAGGTACACAGAGTAAATCACAGCATGCAGTCTGCTGGGAAAGTAATTTAAAAAAACCTTGCAATTTGATTATTAACTTTTTTTTTTTTTTTTTAAGCTGCTGGGATCTAGAAGCAGCTTCTTCCTGGAGAGGAGCTCTTCTCCCGCTCCAGCACCGTCAAGGCTGGCTGTGCCCCAGGGTTTGCCCTTTGCCTGGCCATGAGCTCAGGGAGAAGGGTTGTGATTAGGAGGGTGACCCTGCGTTGGGGCGAGGGTGGGCTGGGTGCTGGGGGAAGGGGCTGTTTTGCCGTGCCCCCTGCGCGATTCAAATAGACAATATTTGGCTTTTCAGTGGGCAGTGCCTTTTGTACCTCTGGCAATGGGGACACAGGAGGTGGCATCCAGAGAGAGTGGAAATCCTTCAGCTCTGGGATGCCCAGATCTAGCAGCAAGACCTGAAATATTGAAGAACAGATAAAGCATTGGGCTTTCCAGCCCTATAGTCAAAAGTAATTTTGAGGATGTGCCCTGCTAATCACTTTTTCCCTTCCTCTTGCTTTAGGGTATGCTGGTAGAAGGCCCACCTGGTCCCGAAGGCCCAGCAGTAAGTGACACTTTGTCTGCACCTTGCACTGGAGGATGCGTGTGGCTCTGGGGACGATGCTGGATGCAGGGGGACGATGCTGGATGCACGGGGAGGGCTCAGCATACAGCTGCTCCCGGCCTCTATTGCTTCCATATGCCATGCATGTGTACGGAGCGCTCCGGGGTTGATTTTCTGGTGCAAAAATAAACAGAAAGCTCTAACTCTTTTCCTGCTCATTGTACAAATATGTTACAAATAATAACACATTTTCCTTTAGTAGCTTATTTTTTCCCCCTGTCTTTTCAATGCTAGGGACTTCCAGGACCTCCAGGACCAACTGGACCCGTGGGCTTAATGGGTGACCCTGGGGAAAGAGTGAGTACCCATGTTTTTTTCCTCTTTGGCTGAAGCCTTGGGTCATTTTGGGTGTGCAAAGGGGGACTGTGGCCTGTCACTGGAGCCCTAAAATACTGCTCATCCTGTAATAGCGATCTCCTCTGAGTCAGCCCCAAAAGAAACTTGTGGTGGGGTACAGGGCAGACCTTTGCATCCAGCGGCAAAGGGTTGGGGAACAGCCATGCTAGTTAAATGCATTAAGGAGTTTTCTCCAGCATTAAGGCTGGCAAACCCTCTGCTCTCTGCACCCTTTGGTACTTGGCTTGCTCGTTCCAGTGTGAGAACTGGGCTGTGGAACTGGGAAAGCAGGGTAAGCAAACACGAAATAGTTGTTAGCACACTAAAATGAAGTTCAACAACAATTTTACATCCTCACTCCAGCTGGTGTTGTGAGTTCTGTTGAGGGTTTGGTTTTGTTTGGATCTGGGATGGTCCCTGGGTCACACCAGCGTCCTTGCTGTGGGTCTTTCCTTATGTTCGTTTAGTCCAAGACTGCTGCCAGTGGCAAGGTGACTCTTGTGCACCACCTCGTCTTTTCTGTAGGTGGATTATTGGTCTGTCCCAGCGACCACTAGAGGCTGATTTATGTGCTTTAGCAACGCAGTAACTTAGGTTTTGCGTGTTTGGTTTTGATCTTACTTTAAATCACTTTTGCCCCTGGCAGCCACTGCTTGGTAAATGCTGCCTGCAGGAGCCTCCAGCTTCGAGGTGTCTCATCGAAGGCAGCTGCTCCCAAGCACTTTTGTGGACTGTGACCCCAAATTCCACGGTTCAGCACCACACTTCGGTTAGAGTTGCATATTTACTCATTATCGCTGAGCCCTCACCTGGGATCAGGAATGACCAGTGTTTTGGGAGCTGCTGAACTGGAGCCTTGGGGGTCAGTAAGTGGTGCACAACCTGTGTGCTTGGCAATGCCGAAAATTAAACCCCACTCATTTCGCTCCCTGAAATGAGTCTCTGAAATGATTCTCATACCAATATGCACCTCATTTGCTTCACAGTTCAAACCAATTCCCCTCCCCGGCAGAGGCAGCCAGGAAGGTGGGTACCCATGCCCAGCTGCCTGGGCAGAGGGGACCAGGCTGTTCCCAGTGGGAATTTTGTCCTGGCATCCAGTAGAAGATTCACTATAGCGCAGATGGGCTCTGGCTTTGCACAGAGGCCGAGCTGGGATCAGCCTCAGAGCAGCTCGGTTTGGGTCTGAAAGCAGAGGAGAGCACGCAGAGCCCTTGAGCAGCACTGTTTTGGGTGATGGAGCACCGATGTCAGGGCTGTGCTGGCAGAAGAGCCGTTCCCGTCTCGGTGCAGCCCAGCGGAGCGGCGTGCGGTGCCCGAGCAGTGGCACAGGGGGAGACATGTACCAGCGGCAGTCACCTCGCATGAGTAAATTCATTGATTTCAGCAGGTTTGCGTGAGCAAAACAAATGGAGCTCGGAGCTTGACACCGTTTCAGTGTCTGGGCGCATCTTGACTTTGAGTGCGGTCAAATACGCCTTCAGAATAGCTCCCAGTGTACGGGTGTTTCATCTGGGGAATGAAATGCTGCTCCCAGCAGCCCTAATGCCAGCTGCTACCTGTGGCTTGTTGTGGCCTGAGGCGTCCCAACAGTCCCGTTAGCAAAAAAGGGCAAAAAATGTGCCTACAGATGGGTTTCTGAAGGCAGGCTTGGTTGGAGGTCTGTTTTCCCAGAGTTTCTCCTGGAAAGCGCAGCAGAGAGGAGGAGGAGAGCAGCAGCGACAAGAGACGTGCCCAAACACGCGACACCCCGCTGCTGCCGGTGCCGTCACCCAGCGAATGCAAAACACCTTTCCGAGGAAGGGAGCGCTTATCAGCAAACGCTTCCCTACTCTGATCGCCGAGGCCCTGAGCACGTTTTTCTGGCAGATAAGGAACCCCCATCCCACAGCGAGCTCACAAGCACCGCAGCATCCTCCGCTGAGTCAGCAGTTGGTTTCCAGATGGGGACCCTCATCCTGTTTGCCTCCTGGGTGCCCGGGGAGGATAAACTAGGGTGATCCAAGCTCTCTGCATTTGTAGGGCTTCACACTCTTCTGGCAGATCTTGGTTGAATTCTGCCCAGACAAGGTGGGAAAAGCCAATGACTGGGTTTCAGATGCAAAGATCTGGACAGATAAGGGGTGTTGCGCCCTTCTGATGGGTGTCTTAGCACAGCTAATTGCTGCGACTGCCACTAAGGATTTGTGTTTTGGCATTGCTTATATTTTTTTTTTTTTTTTAACTTTTTTTCATCTTAATTGAGTAATTTAAGACCCAGAAAGAACGAGAGGGAGAATTCACTCCATTGCAGATGATCAGAACAAGATATTTTCCCCTAAGTCTTTCCTAGCCTGGTGCTCTGCACGGGTTAAGTGGAGACTGACCCACTGTGCCTTAACTTGCAGAGGCCTTTTTTTAAGCTGATGTTTACCCCTCCTTTCTCCCCTCAGCATTTAAAATCCAGCTGTGTTCCCTTTTCAGTTCCCTTGAGCTGTTGTCCTTCCCTAGCATTCCCCTCCCACCTCTTGAGGTGGTTCTCCGTCCCACCTGCTTGTCAGCAAAAAGCAAGAGATGGGAAACAGCCCCTCTGCAGTTTGGTGCTCTTCCAAATTAGCATCCCATCGGAGTGGGTTTGGGACCCCTCAGGGCCTGGCTGCCTTCCCTGGGGGCATGGACAGGATGGTTGTGTTCCCAGTTGTTCTCCCAGCTGGAGGACAAAGCAACCAGCTGGCTCCAGACCTTCATTAGTCACCTCCCAGCCTGATGAGATGTTTCAAAATACAACCACTGAAATAAAATCATTGCTGGCCTGTACTGGGAAGTGTCTGCTGTGGTTTTAAGGTGGTTTTTTAAGATTACTCAGGTGTTGGGGTATTCTTGTGATGATGACCCTAAACTGGGCCCTGGTTTTTGCTTTTTTATTTTTAATTAAGGCTCTTTATCGCCTTGTTGGTCCCCAGGGTCTTGGCGAGAGTCCGCTGGCCACTGAACTCCCACATTTCCCCCAGAGTATTGCTGTAAAGACCCCCACCTCAGTTACACTCCTGGTGTATTTATTGTTTTTTGATGGAACAGTAATAACGTTTCTTGTGGTTGTGACATGATTGAGAACGAGAGGCCCTGACTGTGCTCCATCGATCAGTGCCTGCAAGCTCAGAAAGTCAATACTCGGCTGCAGGCTCAGCCCATGGCCAGGAGCCAGGGCCACTGCTCAGAGAGGTTGGCTTAACCCTTGAGACACCACGGTCCTGGTTCCTCTTCCACTACTTCAGCAGAAGGACCAAGGGAGAGCTCTGCATCCTTGGGTGTCAGACTTTGTAGAGGATGGGCAAGCTGGGGAAGGTCCCAGCAGTAGTTTTCATCTTGCAGTGGTCTAGGATTAGTCAAAAGATCTGTGTGGCTTCATCAGGCTCTTGGTGGGTCTTCATCCTGCACGAGTCCTACGTGGTGCCCAGCTTTCTCTTCTTCTCCACTTGATGTGCTGCTTCTGCTCCAAAGAATTCAGTTCCGTGGCAGGATGGATGCTGACCCTGGTGACGAGGGAGTCTCTATTTCTGCCATTTGTCCAGGCAGATGCAGACATTTGCTGGCCAGGCTCCTCTTGAACGGCCACGCAAAGCCAAGCAGCAGCAGCCACACTCTCCCCAATGATGTTGCTCCGCACCCTGAAATGAAAAGCGTAATTTGCATTCTAGCACAGACGGCACATTCTGCTTTTCTGAGTGTCCGGAACAGAATGTAATACAACATATTGTGCATAGAGAAGTGATGAACTTGCAGAGCCAGGAACTGCAACTGTATTAAAATACTCCTTTTCAATTAGAGCAGCTCCTCTTTTAATTTGTTTATTATTAACCCTGCGCATAGCTCATGAATTTACATGACACTTCTATGTGTACAGCGAGGAACATTTCCTATGCCTGCATCTGATGGAAGGACTTTTTATTTGCAATCAGGCAGGTGCACTGAATAAATATACCAACAATATTCGGCTATGTTAATATTGGCCAACACTCATTTAGCTCTGTTTTATTCATCATGTCAGTTTGTTCGTTTATCCCAGTTATTTTACAACACGAAGCAGAGCTTGCGTCACCGGCAAAGCTGCAGAGCAGCCTGATTGTGGGAGGTTTCAGAGGAATCGTCTCGGGGGGGAGGGAGAGGGTGGTTTAGGATGACTTAAGCAGGTTTCTTCAAGCAGTTGGAAGAAGGAAATATGGCACATGGGGGACCAGAGAGCTATTTCATGGATGCTCTGGACTGGAATGAAGAAAGTGGGAAAATGTGCTCCTTGGAATAAGATGAGCTGCAGCGTTAGAGCAAACGGCAACTCTGTCCCCCAGAAAATCTGGGGTGTCTGGGTGCTTTGGGCTTGATCAGCATGTCTCTGGGGGAAGGCTGGTTGCAAAGCTACAGCTATGTCTTCTGAAACCATACAGTCACTGCGTCCCAAAGGATTTATTCCCCCTGAGGACAGTTTTGCATCTCATAAGTCTAATAGGATCCCTAAAATACTCATTTGGGTTCCAAAAGGCTTGATGTTTTCAGGGTGCCTTTTTACCCATCAGATGCCAAGCGCTGCCTTACCCAGAAGACCCCAAATACTGCGAGAAGGGTCTTCTGTTGCCTAATTTTCTGACCAGGGCTGAAAATGGCAGAAAAATAATCCTAGAGAGAGAGACTTAAGGCAAATTTTGAGGCTCGGTACTGTGGGCTGCTGGGCACCACTCTCTCTGTCACTGACTGCTGCTCAAGGAGCCCGAGCGCTAACATCCCCAGGTCTCAGTTTAAACATTCCCTTGAAATATTGCATTAGTGTTTGCTCTCAGCATGGCGTTTTAGAGCACTGCACCAAATGAAAGTTGAAGTCCCCATCCCTGGCTGCTATATATCAGCAAATCTCTATTTACATAATGAGAGCGACACAGATTTACACCAACTGCGAGTCTGGCACGCTGCGTTTCTTAAAGGCATTCATGAATTCAAATTTACAAAGTGCTTTTCTGGGTTTGATTTTCCTCCATGCTGTTGCCCCCCGCTGCTCCACCCCACAAGGAAAAGACCTCACACACCCCAATCTGAAATAAAAAGAGGTGTTTATGTATAAAAACATGGCATCAACATTTGTCAGGCAGAGTACGCGCTGAGAGATAAACAAGCTCATTCCTGATCCATCAGATGCAGGACGGGAGTTAAAGGAGAAAAGAGAGAGAGGGAAGAAAGTTTATTATATAAAACGAGCTTGGCCTAAATTATTTATTGTGCTTCTGCTCCAACAGATGGGGCTGCCCTCTGCACCTCATCAGCGGAGTCAGGGACTCCGGTGTCGGCCAGACTAAGTAAACAGTATGAATGTAACATCATGAGCTTGTCTTGAAAAATGGATGGGCTTCTGTGTTATGCCGTCTCCCTTCGGTGCTGAGGGAGCTGCTGGGGTTTTTTTGGGTTGGTTTTGTGTTGGGTTTTTTTTTTTTTTTTTTTTGCTGATAAATCAGTGGCTGCAGGGCAGTCTGCTGCAGCGCCAGGAGCAGCATTGTTATTCCGGGCCAGTTGCGGTGCAGATCTCGGCTCCTGGTCCTCAGCGCTGCTCTGCCCTGTAATTGTGGTGTGGGTCGAGCCCCAGCCCGGCTGGGGCGATGCTCAGACTGGGGCAGGGTGGAGTAACAGCAGCTCTTCACCCCAACCCTGGGGCCGGGCTCTAATTTAGTGCTTGAAACTGTGGCTTGAATGTTTTGGGTTCCTTTTTAAGAGGGAGATGGCGAGTTGTTAAGTTGAACATGGCATGGAGGGAATGGAAGAAGAGGGAACAAAGAGATGTGAGAGATGCAAAGAGATGCACCGAGATCTTGCTGGAGGACAGCGGGGCAAGGATAACACATCAAATTTTTGGTTTTGTTGCCTGTTTTTTTTTAAATGTTCTGATTATTAGGCACTTTGTAATGTATTTCTCTTTCCCTCTTCCCTTTCCCACCTTTATCCACCTCCCTTTGCCTCATGGGGTGAGTGTGTGACTTTCTGGGGCAGGGTCTGGCTCTTCTGCATCCCCGCAGCGTGTCCGTATAGGTCTGTGATTTGTGGCAGGGTTTTATTTTTACTTTTGTTTGGTGTCTGTGTGGGCTGGAGGTCTTCAGGCAGGTTGAAGAGAATGCGAGCTAGTATGGATGTTTGTTGCTTGCCCTTCCAAGAGCTTTGCTTCTGCACGGATGGATTTATTCTTAGTGTTTGCTAAATAGACGAGCATCCAAGTCCTCAAGCTTGAGCTGGTGGCCAGGCAGTCCTGTCTGTCTTGCCATGAAATGAGCACCAGGGCTCCTCTTGGTCTCGCTGGGACGTGAGTGAGTCACTCTTGCCCTCGGCTCATTAAGCTGGTGTGAAAATTGCAATTAGGCATGCACATTGAGTAGCTGGATGTCATCCTCATTCGCATGTAGGATTGCTGGATGGATGTGCAAATTTGGGTTAACTTAAACTTTCTGCCAAGTGCACAGTTGGGAGTACAAGTAATCTATGGGCTGTCTTAGGAAAATTGGCCATATTTGATTATTTATAGCTTCATCAATAGATCTTTTACTGCGTACTCGTTTCTTTAGCACCAGTTAAAGATACTCAGCTGATGTTAATCAGCACAGCTCCATTGAGATCCTCAGAGTTTTACTGATTTACAGCCGTTGACAGGATCACTCCATTGTAGATGGAAGTAGCCTCATAGGATTAAAAAAAAAAAAAGACAGAAGAGAGAAAAATGGAATGACCCAGATGACTGAACATGTACAGAAATGTATTTATCTTTCCACGTTTCTATCTCACTGACCTGAGTTATGAATTTTCATATACTTTTTTAATAGGTTTTAACAGACCCAACTAAACATTGATTCCATTAACTTGGAACATTGCAGAGGCTTTTATTGCTCACTCAAAAATTGCATATGGCAGACCCTGGAAATATGGGGGCCAGTATGTAAGAAGAGGGAATTACTAAGAAAAACGTGTGCGCTTACAGACGTGCTTCCACAAAATTTGCTAGTGTTGGGACGCCTACGTGCTTAATGCCTGTCTGTCAAGATAGGGAGCCTTTTGTATCACGACAGATGCCTTTACAGCCACAACTACTTATGTATGGACAGGACTAAAATGACACTATAGAAATTTCTTTTTATTTCTTCTTCTTGTAGGGACCACCTGGTCGCCCAGGTCTTCCAGGAGCAGATGGCTTACCAGGACCACCAGGGACAATGCTGATGTTGCCTGTAAGTACAAGTGTAACTAAAAAAGCATTTAAATAGTTGGGCTTCTTGGCTTTGGTGCTGTTTATTGCCTGTTCTTGTAGAAGTCTTTCATCTCTTTTACACTGAAGACACATTTTCCTTGGTATAAAAGATGGATCCAGATGGTTCCCCTTGTAAATTTACTTTTTGCAAAGCACTGTAACTTCTTCACTGCTCCAAAGCACAGGGCAGGTAGGTTAAAATTTCCAGAAGTGATGAATAAGCTTAAGTGTTTCTGACTGGGCATGGTGTTGGAGGGTGAAAGTCGTAAAGAAGCAACTGAAGACACCTCCAAGGCCCAATTTCCAGGCAGAACCCTCCCTCCTACAGTGAGGAACCTCTAACAGCTCTTCAAAGCAGGTGCCAAAATTGTAAGCACATGAATGAACTGGTCTCTTTTGATGATCAGTGGTTAATTTGCATTGATTTTTTTTCCCTCCTCCGTGAAGGTAGCAAGGAGTCAGCCCTCTTGGTCCTGGGATGCTAAAGGAATGGTTATATTTTGTATCTGCTTTGATGTGAGAAAACCCTAAGGAAACCAGCTGCTGAAAATAAGTGGTTAGGTACCAAAGGGAAAGAGTCTTTAGTGAAAAACCACAGTGCTCTTGTACAGGCTCCAAATGGGAGGGTGATACTTGTGTAGGTTCCTGGCAGGGTGCCTAGGACAGCCTGGGCCAAGTCCTCTACGTGGAGCTTAACTGGCCACTACAATACATTTGTTGGCCCCTATGGTAACCAGCCTTAGGCCTATAAATTGCATCTCTTTGAATCCGCTTGCCAAGTTGGCGTGGTCATATACCTAGAGCCAACCAAGCCAAACGCAGAGGTGAGATGGAGGTGAAGGAGACGTCCAAGTAGGTCCTGCAGCCTGGAGAGTCCTTCTTGCAAAACGCCAAACACACGTGTGGTTCAGGCAGGAGAAGAGTGTGTGTCCTGGAAAGAGGGGTTGTAGCTGTTGGGGGTGGAAGAGCCAGAAGAAAACATTAAATTCCTTCCCTTTCAAGTTTGGGAAAATAAAACATTAATGCTTGGGTTTTTCTAAATCCTTTGTGTGTGGAAGGATCCTGGTTTGAACAATTGGCCAAACTCTGCTCTTTGAAGCACAGTACCACACTTGAGAAGTGCAGCCTTTGTCCCAGGGCACACAGGCAGCTACAGTCAAATAACCTGATGCAACCCCATCTCTGGGGGTCTCTGGGCCAACAGCGTCCGCACGGGGAATATCAGCCCTGTGAGAACTTTGCATTTAGTTTTGAATGGTGATGTGTGAGGTCCTTACAGTTCAGAGCCTACAATCCCTCTTATTGTGCTTTACGTTGAGCTGGCAGAAATTGCTGTGCGGGTACAGACATGGGAAACAATTGCTTTGTGCCTGTGAGCTCTTTGACCTGAGAACATGATGGTTAATAGGGTGGTCTGGAAGGACAGTGATGGGGTTGGGTCAGTCATGCTGAACAGAGTTGTTTAGGAGTCAGGCTAGCGTGAAGGGTTGGAGGGACAGCAACCCTGTGACCTGCTTTCTCCATCTTGTTCCCATCAGTTCCGCTTTAGTGGAGGAGGAGATGCTGGCTCTAAAGGACCTCTCGTTTCAGCCCAGGAGGCCCAAGCCCAAGCCATCCTGCAGCAGGCCAGGGTAAGTGAGGGGTTGTGGGGAGGATGTCTCTTGCGGCAGGTTCCTGAGGAAGCAGAGGAGGACTGGAATAAATGTGTCAAAGGAGATGTCTTCATAGCTGCACCATCTGTGGTGCTGGTGGTGGTAACAGCTTCTCATCTGAGATGGAATTGCTTGTGTGGCTTGAGGTGATGATGTCTGGATGACTTGGCCTTTTACCAATGGCCAGCAATAGCCCAGGCCCTAGAACCGTGGGTTTAAATTGCTTACAGACCAGGCCTTCTGCTGGTGCCAGTAGACATAGACCTGCTGGCTTCAGTAGTGTTTGCTGGTTATCTGACAGTTTTGAGAGTCTTTATGAACAGTTGTGGTATGTGCTGTAGGGGCTTGCTTGCTTTATTTTGGTTTTTTGGGTTTTTTCCAGTAAATAGTAATAATTAAATGTATATCACAGATGTAGGCTGTTCCCAGCTCCACAAATCTCAACAGGCAGACTGCAATTTTCATTAATGTATTTATTTGGAAATACATGATAACTATCCATGCAACCTTTTTTCCTTCGGATATTGACTGATGATCAAATAATCCCTGGTGGTGTTAATTATGTGAAACCAGATTGGCCATGCACGTTCCCAGTACAACTCTTGTTCCCTGATGCGATGAGTGCCTTAGTGTATAAGGCTTCATACTCATCTGTTCAAAATAAAATTTAATTTCTAGCCAGTACAGCTTTGAAATTTTTCTTCCCTGAGTGCTTGGTGTGAAGTTACATTTGATCATTGACATGTCAAAAGCAGAGGTGCGAGAGGCACAATTACAGCAGAAGGCAATGTGTGGGGACCCTACGAGTGCTCTTCTATCGTGTTTGCCCTGATCTCACCCAGGAGGGACCAAATTCAAGCTGTAAGCACACCCTTGCAATAAAAGTGAAAATATAAGATAGTTTTGGGAGGCAGTTCGCAAAGGGACATGGCTCTGGGGGCATCGCTCCTCTCCCAGCCAAATACAATCATCCAGGGCCAGAGCTCAGGTGTGCTCCTCAGGTCGGAAGCCCACATCTGTCTGCAGCTGGAGCATGTGGCTCAGATGTAGCCACTCTTGTTATTCAGAGATGTTTGCGGTCACTTTAGCACTGGCTTTTTGAGCCCGCCTGCTGAAATAAGCTAAAAAGCAATTTATTTCACCCTTGAATGATATAAAGTCCACTGGGGTCTCCACCCAGCTGGGTGGCACATGCCCCTTGTAGGTTTATAGCCAGGGTTTTGGCTGTTCTGGTTTCCATCCAACTCCCCTTTTACAAAAGAGTTTGATTTTATCCGTATTCAGGTAGAGTACAGGGCCCTGATGCCACCAGCCACTGCATTTTCCTGTCCATTAACCTTGCTCTGAGAATAATATTGGTGGATTATGTTTCTGGTGTTACCTTGTCAGTCTTAATTTCAAGGCTGCCTACAGTTTTTCCATCATCATTTTATTTTGCTGGGAAAGAGGGGTTTTGACCAGATGAACATTTCATGAGAAGCATCTGCTTTCTCAGACTCTCTGATTTTGGTTTGGTTTTTTTTTTCTGCCTGTTAAAAATTGTGACTGTTATGAAAAAACAAAGTCCCTTTTCTCTGTTTTTTTTTTTTTTTTTTTTAATTCCCAGTTTTTGGGAAAAACTTAAGCAAATCCTGGGTGACTTCTGGGCTGTGGATGAAAAGCTGATTATTTCCATGAAGGAAAAAATCCATTTCTTGTTTAACTTCAACCTATTGTCAGATAATTTCAGCTGAAAACCTTGATACCAAAGTAAAAAGGGAAATAAATAACATTTTTTGTGGGCAAGTTACAGGATATGGCAGGAATGGAAAAGGAGTCCTGCATGGGGAAGGGAATATCTTCTTTCCGTTTTAGGGGTTTGTTTTCCTTGTTATTGTTGTTGTTAATTGCATTATTAGGTTGATTTATTCCCTTAAAATTTGGCTTTCGTTAGACACCAAACGTTGTCCCAGCCGGCAGTGTTTCAGAGCATCTCCCTTTTAATGGGGTGTTGTAAAAAGATGCCACAAAATCTAGCATTTGTGGAATATTTATGCCATTCCAAGTGCAATCACGGGTAGATTTTAATTACTGGAGTACACAGATAATTACAACTCTCTTAAAGTGTTGAATTGTCACGAGGGAACAAATTGTCCAAGTGATGGTTTAAAGTGTGGGCCAGCCCCATTAACCACCATGGAAATTACTGACTTGATGCGTGGTTACATGACTCCTTAATTATTGAGCTGAAAGCTCCCCGTTGCAAATAGAAGTGTCGTTCTGTTTGCAGGATATTAAATAGTAACCAAAAAAAGGAAAAAAATTCATCCAAAATTGAACATTTAGGGTCATAAAGAAAAAATCCTCCTAAACAAAACTGGGGTCTTAAATATATGTGAATAAACCCCTGTAGCCTCCTCAGGCAAAGTTTTCTCCTTTACTTTCAATAATTTATTGCCAAAAGTGTCCATTTAATTCTGTTTATACATGATGATGGAAAAGGGGATCTGACCTACAGAGTTGGATTCTCATCTGGTTTAAAGGCAGGTGATCCCTCGCCCCTCTATCTGCCCTGTGAGTGGGCCAGGTGTGTCTATAGTGTCTATACTGGGGTTTTGTCGTTCATGTTCACGGTGCAGAGTAGGTGTATGGGGGGAGGATGCCTTTGGGCAGATGGGATGTAGGTCCATCTGTCCTCTCCCCAGACCCATGCAGCATCCAAGGGGGTTGGCCATTTGGGGATGCAGAAAAGAGTTGATGAGGCAGCAGGTTGTGGGTATTCTTGGGTTAATTCACTGAGGGTATGGACATTGCTCCAGGGATTCGTGGTTCTCAGGGCGTGGAGAGAACACGTGGCTGGTGGCACTATGGTGGCTTTGTCCCATTGTGGCAACAAAGCAGAGACACCAACTGAGCAGTGTTTCTCTTTCTGTTGCAGCTGGCGCTGAGAGGACCAGCAGGTCCAATGGGTCTGACGGGGCGGCCGGGCCCCATGGTAAGTGAATGGGCAGGCAAGGACGGAGCAGACCCAGTTGGCACCAGTTCTGTGGATGCTCTGGGTTACCTGCACGAATGACTCTTTCTTACCATGGTATGAATCTTCCCTCTGGCTCTGTTGCGGAAAAAAATGTAATAAATCATGTTCTCTGTCCAAAGGGACCCCCAGGCAGTGGAGGACTAAAGGGAGAAGCTGGAGAAATGGGACCTCAGGTGAGTATGGGCAGATTGGGCGACCAGGAGGGTCTGGGGGAGATGAAGGTGTGGAGCAGCCAGTTCTTCTTTAGAGGCTGTTGTGAAGGAGCGATCCAGTAACCCAGTGTCAGCTGAAAGTAGTCTGTTTTGTGTATAAACGTCCCTTCAAGTATCCAAATGCTCAAGACATAATTTTAAGCCAACAGTGTAAAATTCTGCAGGTGGTAATCCTCTCCTGCAAAGGCATCTGGGGAGGAGTCCTGTATATAAGAGATAGGCTGGAGTGTGGGGAGATTGCTAATGCTCAGGAAATTATTCTTCCGAGCCATAAATCCTGCATTAAGGGAAAGTTCCCATTTTCTAATGGTGGGGGCAGTGATTTGTCTCCTCCGTGTGGAGCTGCTTGCAGGGCAAAGGCCTCCTCATGGATAAACGTGTGCAGTTCCTCTCCAGAGCTGCTCAGTCCTGAGCCTTTCCTGGGCATTTTGAACCACGGGCTTTGCTCGAAGGGTTCACATCCCATTTTGTAGCCCCGGTGACCTTCACAGCCCCAGCAGTTCCTGATCTGAGATGCCAGCAGGCATTGGGTCCGTCTGTCCTGCCTTTGGGTGACGGCATTTCTTCCTCTTTCCTTGACGCATCGCAGGGTCCACGAGGCATCCAGGGTCCTCCCGGTCCGGCAGGAAAACCAGGCCGCAGGGTGAGTGTCCTGGGAACTGCGCTGACGACTGCATTAACTACAATTTCTGCTAGAAATTGTCTCTGCTGCCAAAGAATTTGTGAGCACCGAGAACGTTGCACAAGAGCGGGCAGGTGGCCAGCCGGTGGCTTGTCCAGGACCTCTCCGTCCATCCAGGCGGACACAAATGAGGATGAGAATTAAAAGCCGGGTGGCGTAGGGAGAACTGCAAATCCACACTTGCCACTCTTTTGTCTTCATTTTTTGTCTGGCTGTGCGACGCTGGGGTTGTAGCTGCATAAACGCTCCGGGCTGGTTTGGACAGTCCCCAGGTCTCGGTCCCTGGAGGGTTTTGGGAGCTGGTATAAATCGAACTCACCCGCTCTGTCGACATCCCCGATGCTGATTTTTATTTTATGCCATCCTCTGGCTCGTCATGATTTGACTTGCCAGAAGAAGAAACAAAGTCTTTTGTGTGACCCACTTCTGGTTTTCTTTAAAAAAAAAAAAACCAACAAAAACTCATTTCAATTTGCAGACTTCATCATTAGCATATCTTAGAACGTGCTGGAAGATAATTATTTCAAATTAAAATCAATGACCATCTCCCAGCATCCCATGTAGAGAAGAAACTTTGCTGCCATTTGTCTCACACCCCTCATTAGTGCCAGGCTGAGCCTGGGATGATGCTTCAAAAACAAACCAACATTTTTCCCTCGCTGAGGGAAGCTGCTCCCCAGCCGGCGAGATCCCGCTTAAATAAAACTTCACTCGGCCGCAGACCGAAGAGCAGATGTCTCTGCGGTCCTGCCTTACCCTTTGTATGTGACTTTGCTTTTCTCTGTTGCAGGGACGAGCTGGCAGCGACGGTGCCCGGGGAATGCCAGGCCAGACAGGACCGAAGGTAACGCCGCGTATTTGTGTGCTTTTAGAGATTGCAGCCACTTCTGAGCACCCGTGAACAGAGGGACCCTTGGCAGAAGGAGCCCACCTCGCTTGCAGGAGGTTATTGAAATGGTCCAGCGACCCCTGGGAAGTCATGAGCTCCCCGTTTGAGAGAGGGAAATTAAACACACACCTAGAAGGCAGAATAACAATCTTTCTTTTCTTTTTTTTTTATGCAACTTTTCTAAATTGCTGGATCCTCTTAAGAATGAAATATGCTCCCTTGGCTGCAGTTGTAGAACAAATACTTTGGAATCCCAATTATGAAAAACAAACATGAATGAGCGGTTGGAAACATCCTAAAATATAACTACCAAAAAAATACCTATTAACTGGGTGAGGAAACGTAGAAGGCGTGGTGAGGAATTCTAATGCCCTGCATTTTTATTTGAGACAAAATCCCTTCATTCAGCTGTGATCTGCTGGTATTATCAAGCAAAGAAGAAGCTGTTCCGCTAAAATTGAATGCAGAGAAAGTTTGCTCAGGGAATCATGTATTAGAAGGTTTAAGTACTTTATTATGTAGATACTTAAAGCTGGAATAGATGGGGGGTTTTGATACAGAGACAGGAGACTGCAAATCATTTACCCAGTAAAGTGCTTTAATGAGTGCCGACTGCCCTCAAAGGACTGGATGCCAGGGAAGAAGGGAAAACAGAATAACGAGCAGAGCTGGAAAGGAGAAGGAAATTTGCGGTGAGCAGAGACAGAGCGATGCTCTAGGACCCGCCAAAGGACAGAGCTGCTGGTTATACTGGGTGCACCTCGGCCAGGCTGATCTGTTCCCTGAGCCTCTCAGCTGCCACTGACTTTCCTTTCCCTGCCAATAGGTAAAGGGTTTGTGAAAGGGAGGAGCTGGTACCTTTTTCACACACTATTAATATGTGAAAATATAAGTGGCTTCGCCTGTGTATAGGGAAAAAGGGACTTTTCTATCTGTTGGGTGGTGCCCGCTGCCTTCTGCCCTGGGTGTTAGGAGATGGTGTCACCCATGATTAGCAAACACCCCCATGTCGTCTGTCTTTTCCAAAGAGTTGAGGCTTTCAGGAAAAGTCTGTCTTTGTGAATTCCTGTCCCCATATTGCCCCCCAGAACACAGGAGACTGGAACAAGTTTGGAGAGAAATCCTATTGCTATGGTTCACCGTGAGCTCTCCACGTAGTGACCCGGAGGAGCTGTGTAGGCATGGATGAGAGCCCTGGGAAGGCTCCTGCTCCCGCCTGCTCTCAGCACTCCTGGGGTTTTGCTTTTCCTTCCTCACACTTGAATTTCTCAGTGTTGCCTGTTTCCTTTGGGAGCATCCATGGACCTGGACGGGCGACAGGAGGAGTGCACTTAGGGGATGCTCGCATGGCCATTTGTAGGCAGACGCTGGCAAGCACTGCCCGTGCTCTGCCAGCCTGAGGTTGCATGAATTTCTCAACACAGTGCCAAGTACAAATTAACATGCCTGGCCTTTTAGCAGAGCTCATTATTTTGGGCTTGGCATTGTACTCCCCAGAAGGATGCCCAAAGCTCTATTTGGCCCAGAGCTGCATTTCCAGCAGCAGGCAGTGGCAGGAGCTACTGGTGATATGTGAGAAAGGAGGTGATGCTGAGAGCCAGCCTTGCCTTGATTTGCCTTCCCAGTATCCGTAGTTTGGGGCTATATATCCCCTATACGTCCTTGGTCCCACAGCTGGCTTTGTGCTGGGTCGGGCAGGGCAGGCTGCTCTTTGCAGGGTGCTGTGGAGATGCCCCTTTCCCAGTACCCTTAAGCATCCATGTGAAGTCACCAAATTTTCCAGCCGAATTCCTTTTAAGGTCAAACCAGATCTGTCTTCTGACCTTGACTTCATTAAGACAGTTTCCAGAATTTATTTATACATATATATTTGTTTCCTTGGAGTGTCCAGCAGGGTTAAAAGAAGGTATGGGATGGATGGCAGTAAAGCTCAGGGTGGTGTCTGGGGACCTGTTGGCAGGCGTGGGAATACCAGTGTCCAGTTTGCTTACCGGTGGATTGTTGTTTGCAATTCCATGGCATTAAAATTAGTTAATTAAATAATTGGACAAGAAGAACTTGTCCAGAAGGGGGATGCTTTAGATCATGGAGAAGTCACCCAGAGAAGCTCTGAAATCCACAGGGAAAAACATTTAAAACTGCAGGTGCTGGGGGGAAAGGGAGGAGGTAAAATGACTTTGGGCTTTTTTTCTGGTTTTAATCTATAGCTTTGAAATCATTGCTGGTCTGATGGGAGGTGAAGGCTGAATGTCTGAGGGGGAAAATCGATCCCTTCTTGACACAGAAAAGAAACAAATTGGAAAGATATTCAACAGCAGGTGGAAATGTGTACTAAACTGGTTTTTCTTTTAGGGTGACCGAGGGTTTGATGGCTTGGCTGGTTTGCCTGGTGAGAAGGGAAATAGAGTAAGTTGTCATCCCCTTGTCTTCTGGCCACAGTCTGTAATGAAACCTTGGCAGGAGGAGGTGACTGGGAGGTGCTGGGAGGAGGGCAGCTATTGCTGGGGACGAGCTACAATGGTGCCATTAGGAGAGGGTGGCAGTGTCCTGTAAGAGCGTGTGGGATGTCACAGCATCCCTCCCAGGCCTGGCATTCACATCCTGGGAAGCTGCAAGACCCTTTTGGGATTGCTTGAAATTGGAAAGGGGGAAAAAAAATCGCTTTAATAAAATGCAGACTAAAAAATAAAGCAAGAAGCAAAACTTGCTTTTAGACAGTGCAGTCAAGGATGGAAATTGCCAAAAACATAATGGGATTCTTCTCTTCGTTTTATAATTAAACAATGAGGAAAAAAATGCAAGCAGACGGGTATTTTGGCAGGCTGTTCGTGCCTCCCCTCCCTGGAGAGTGCAGCCACTGCTGTATAAAGCAGGGGAGTGTTTGAACAGAGGAGATTGCATCGTGATTACTAGCTACACAGAAAAGGGAAGAGGGTGCCTGAGAGAGATGCTTAATCAGCCAGAAATGGAATGGCATGCCTTGGGTAAAGCAGTAACTGTGTGCAGAGCCTGAGTTCCTCTCCTGAAGGAGCTACAGTGCCTGCTTGGTTCCCAGACCCCTGCTGAAGTGGCACCAGTAAATCCCATGAGCTGTAGGAAGTGGCACCAGTAAATCCCATGAGCTCCAGGAACTGGCATCAGTAAATCCCGTGAGCTCCAGTCCCTGGAGGATGTTGGTCTGTCAGTGCTGGAGCCCACGTGTGGTCCTCAGCAGGGGCTGCTGCTTCAGAGAGCACAGAGGCGGGACCCCTGAGGGTATGAGGACCTTCGGCACACGGTGCAGACAGAAAAGTCAAGCCCGTTGCTTGGTTTATCACGTTACCCGATGTTTTCCATTGCCAGAGCCTGTCTGCCCTCTCTGAAGCTTTTTCTACCTTTCCTTTATAGGGTGAGCCAGGCCCCCACGGACCCCCGGGGGCACCCGGAGAGGATGGGGAGAGGGTAAGTCTATCTCTGGACTCAGCAGTGCTTTGAATTCATAACTAACTCCTGTAAACAAGAAGCAGATGCAATCTCAGCCAGAGACACGGCGAGAGCAGCCAGGGCGGCGAGCACCCATGTGTTGTCTGCTGCCGGTCCTTGCATCCTGGGGATGCTGTGGGTGGCCCTGGCAAGAGGGAAGGAGAGCAAGGAGGTGGGAATAAAAGTGGAAAGAAGAATTTGGTTTTAAAGATCTGGTCAGAAAACTCAATTTTTGTTAAAAGGAAAAAAAAAATAGCACAAGAAAAATGTTCATCCTCTAGGTGAGCAAACTATCACTTCTGATTTTCTAACATCCAGCAAATTGCAGCAACACTTGGGGAATAGAAATTCCAGACAATTGTGGGAATCAAACATTAAATTGTTCTCTTCTCCTTCCACACTGTTTAGTCAATAGTCGAAGGCCTTTAGCAAAGCTCAAACTACATGATTACAGGTCTAGAATGGCTGGTTTAAGAGGAGAGATTGAAAATGCTGAATCTGTGGCTGAGGAGCATGTGGTTTAATCAGAGGAGCGAGTATGGATTTCCCAGGCTTTAATTCCCTTCCACGATGTTTGCTTTCCACCTTTGGCTATTTGTTTCCTCTGTAAAGCACAGATAATAACACCTTCCTCACCACGAGGTTGTTAGGATTAATTAGTTGCGGCTGTAAAGTGCTTTGAAGTTGAAAAGACCAAACCCGTGTCCTGCGGGGGAAGAATGAGTGTTGGGAGAACTTTAGTCCTAAAGAGAAAAAGAAACCATTCGAGGTCTGCAGGGAGAGAAGCTCAGAGGGCATAACTGGGAAGAAGAGCATGAATTTTATCAGGAGAATAGGAGGGTTTACAAGGGCTGGCAGCTGGGATTGATTTACTAAGAGGGAGACTCAAGTTTTGGGTGATTTAAAAGCAACTCAGGGGAAGCACCATCTAATATTCCCAGGGGATGAGTGGGGGCATCAGCAGGGGATGGGAGTGGAGGGATGAGGAATTCCCCCTTTGCTGCCTCTAGTTTATCTGAGGAACCCTAATTTGGCTAAATCATGTTCCCAGGGCAGTGCTCCCATGCTGGCTTGCCATTCTGTTTGGTACTAAATCTTGTGGTTATTGACTCACGTGCCCTGAATTGTTTCTACAATATCTTGTCTATTAGCGAAATCCATCTTTATAAACATCGACATGAATTATGAAGTATCCTTACAGCATTTCTAATCCTTGGTAAATTCTGCACACGCAATATTAGTCTCCAGGCTTACGAGGTCTTCCTTATGCACGGCTACCCCTTCATTACTCCAGGGAAGCTGGTTTTCTCTGTGATTATTATTTAACAAGAATGAAACACCTGTGATGTGACTGAAATATAACTGGTTTGTTCTGTCTCTTTTGCTGCCTCTCTCTGCGCCTTTGCCGCTGAGCAGGGAGATGATGGAGAAGTCGGACCCAGAGGTCTACCTGGAGAACCTGTGAGTATCTCCTCCTTTGGCTTGATGTACAGCAGCGCTGCTTTGGTCAAGGTCTTGATGTGCTAAAGGTGGTTTAGGGGTCCCGTGGGGCAGCTCTGCTGGTGCTAAGCAAGACCCCTGAGGTACTGCAGGGTCTGAGCTTCTCTTGCTCGAATGGTTTAGAGAGTTCTCTTTGCTGTAAAAACTGTTTTGCTTTATTTTTCACAAAGGTGGCACAAGAAGAGAAGATGCTTTCTGGGGTTTTTTTTGTTTGGTTTATTTTTTGTAATTTTTTTAAGGAATAAAATTCTCATTGATTTTGATTGCCCCCTGGCTAATATTTGACATTTAAACCCTATAATTTTAAGTGTAAAGCTTAGATTAGATTGATCTCATACCTTTCCTGCATGTATTGTTCTTCCTGATGGATTATTTAGGATTCAGGTAAGTAGGCAGGGGTAGAAATCATGCACGGTAAACATCTGTGAAATACAATTTTCATGAGTGTTCATAGAAAATTCTGGTGAGAAAAAGGTTTTGTCTGCTCTTGCGGGTAATGGCAGCAATTAGCCACGCAGCTCCCTTGCCCACATGCTTACTTTTATTCAGTGTGAGTGATCCCGTTTAAATCTCGGGATGAAATCCTGGCAGGATTGATCTTGAGGGGAGGGCTTTTCTTTCAGCTCTGACTTCCGTGGGGTCAGTATTCTGTTCACAGTGCACAAAACTTCAGAAATCTGCGGAGTTTGTCAATATTTTGGGCCTTCACGTGCTGCTTACTCCGCAGCGGCTGAACCAGGAGGAGGAGGGAAGAGGGAGTTCCTTCTATCATTAAGGTTAAGAGGAGATGGTAGTGTTGGACAAAAATCTCTTGACCAACCCAAGGAAATGCTTTCAGAGAGTATCCCACTGAAAAGAAGCAGTTGAGTTGTCAATTTGAGATTCTGAAAGCATTTTTTTTTTCCCCCAATACTGAGTATTTTTGACTTTATTGGCTATGGTAAACTCTGCTTCTGGCTGGCTGTGGATTTTTGTGTGGAGTTGAGTTGTTGGCTGCTTATTTCATCTAAAACGCATTTCCTTTGTTATGAAAAGAACATTAACTATCTATCATTTACCATCGGCTTTCCTTTGAAAATGTCTTATTTTGTTGTTCTAAGGCCCAGCGTGGTGGCCTGAGAGTAATTGATGAGAACTGTTGGACACACTTCATGACAGAAAGAGAAGCATTGGCATTTACGGACTTGCTGGAACTAAATTATAGACGAGATGTCTGATTAACTTCTGGGAAAGATTAATCAACTCGGCTATCTCCTTAGCACATGTCTAAGCAATAACTTATGGGTTATTAACTTCTTAAAAGCATTTATGTGCTCAGGTAACACAGTAACAAAAGAGGAACTTAAATGACAATAATGCATGCAGGGAAGTTTGTTTTTCTTTCAGCAACACGAGTAAAAATACCTGCGATGGCCGGAGTAAAGGTTCACATTGCATTACAGGAAACCTTTTGCCATAAATATATACACCCTAAAGCTGCACGTTTGTCTTTTTCTCTGCCCTGAGCCAAAAGAGGGTCTTTTTAAATTTCGTGGTAACTGAAACTAGTGCTGGGACTTCAATATGTGTTTCTCTTCATCGCGCTCCGTTTCCTTCCAGTTCCCATCGCCAGCTGATACAAGCAGAGTTTCTGCTCTGCTGGGGCTTGATGCATCCAGTTTTTGCTGCAGCCTGTGTTTTTTGCAGTCTGTGCAGTCTCCAAGACCAAACACTTTAAGTCTTAATGTCTTGGATTTTATCCTGTAACATTTCATTTTAATTCCTCTGCCTCTCTGCATAATAAGAAGGGAAGTATAATATTTGGGCAGACAGATAAAGCTGCCCGTCCATCAAGAACAATTTTCCTCTGTGACAGTGAACGAGCACCATCCTTGTAAATACCCAGAGTTCCCTAATTTTAGACGGGGCCTGCGTTTAAAAGGTGAGCTTTCAGATCTGCAGCTGAGTGTACGCAGGACCCCATCCCTTTCCTTTTACTCCAAACCCACCCGGAGGCAGAAGGCAGAGGAGATGCTGGGGTGTGATTTGCAGAGCTTCCCGGTGAATGAATACAATTCTCCTGCCATGTTGAGGCTTATTCAATGGGATGCTCCAATCCTACCCATTTTCCTGAAGATGATGTGAGTTAAATCTGGCGAGAAAGCTACAAATGGAAAGAAAACACAATGATACCAGGAGTCCTGACTGGTTAAGGTTTAAGAACCAAATGTCTTTGAAAGTGTACATTTACGCTGCAGGCTGAAAACCTTTTCCCACCTTGCTGAGTTGTCTAGATTGTCAATAATAGAAATTAAATCTGGAGAGATTTTTGAAATGCTAACCCTAATGATGCATCCGTGGTATCGGGTTATCAGGTCATTCTTCATGATACTCCACGGCTAGAATGACTCGGCTGCAAAGTGTTTTGCATCATGGTCTGCATTACAGTGTAATCCAGGAATATGATTAAATTAATTAAAAAAAAAAGTTGGTTTAAGCTGGCCTTCTTCCAATCCAAAGAATAAATGTCTGTGCTGGTATTATTAATCTTTATAATTCAAGGATATGTGTACGCAGGATTTCTCTTACTTGGTTATTGCAAAACCAGCGAGGTCATTGCTGTGCCAGCCCCGACACTTCCCCGGGCAGAGCGATGCTCAGCCGGGCACAGGCTCACCCCAGTCCACTCTCACGGAAGCGCTGGGGGGAACTGGAAACACTAACCCCGTTTGTTTTCCCCCAACAGGGACCCCGAGGACTGTTGGGACCGAAGGGGCCACCAGGACCCCCAGGGCCACCGGTGAGTTCCTGGGGCTGCTGTTCTTCTCAGGCCGGCAGCCGAGCTTTCCGGGCAGAATACCCTGTCCCCGTTAGTTATTCAAACAGACAATACAGCCACATAACGTTATACATCTGTGCAATGAAAACAAGCGGTGTTCAAGAAAAGTTATGGCTCAAAGTCCAGCTTCTCCCCCATTTTCAGTGGTGTCACGTCTCCATTTACGGCAGCTCAAGATTTGGCCCACCTGAGTAAATATTAATGCTTCGCTCAGGCTGAAAGGGAAGAATGAGAGTTATTAACACAGTGGCTTTGCTATTAACTTTTGCCTGAGGACTGGTGAGACTTTAAAGCAGTTTGTTCATATTTCGGGGGAAAGCCAAGGAAAGAGCATGCCGTTTTTTATTCAGGAGACAGTCACCTTACCTGTCGTGCGCTGCTGGAAGTGCTGATGCAAGGGCTCTCTCCGTAAATCACTGCAGCTCGCTGAAGGCCCAAAACTTAAAAACCAAAACTCAGGCTGCTGCTAGAGCTAAAGGAGTCAGCATTTAATGGTGAGCGTTGTGAAGCCCTTAACCCCTACTGGGACGTGAAGACATCTTCCCTCTGAGCTCCTAGTCCTGCTGAATTTAATGAGGTTTCAGGAACTGCTCCCAAACTGGCTCATCTCCCGTGAGCACGCCATTATAACCGGGTACCTCACCCTGCCCCAGAGCAGAACGGTGACAGGGGAACCCCCAGCGGGACATCTCCAGTTGACCATGTGCCACGTTACCCTCTTAATGAAGATGCTCAAGGTGTGTTTGACCTCAGTTGCCTTTTGTGGTCAAATCCTCATTTTGGCACAAGGCAGGGCAGCCCCACTGGCTTCACCCGCTGCCTTGTTGAACAATGCATTTATGTCCCAAGTGAGGTCTTTTGTCCAATTTTTCCTTTTTCCACTGTCAGAGGCGGTCGGCTGTGGTATTTAGCCAGGATTTGTTCGACCTGGTGCTGATTCTGCCTCGCAGGCAGGTTAAACCAGCAGGGAAAACACTGAAATGACTTTTTAAAGTGTAAACTGGATTCGTGGAATTGGCTGCTTTATCAAACACCTTTAGAAAATTGTTCTCTGTCCACAAGGTCCAAAGGGCCTCCTGATGTTTTGTTATTTTTATGGTGATTTCTCTGCTTTTGTCATGCGAAATAATGAGATGTTTTCTTAGTGCTGTTTTTTAAATCCTTTTTCAGGGTGTGGCTGGTATGGATGGACAAACAGGTCCCAAGGGGAACGTGGTAAGTTTTCACTGCAAACTTCACAGTCCAGATATTATAAAGAATCATAGAATGGTTTGGGTTGGAAGGGACCTTAAAGGTCATCTAGTTCTAACCCCTCAGTAAAATGTACTCTCTTAAATTAGATTTGCTAATCGCTTTTTTAGTCTGGTCTAGATTCCTGTCAGAGCCTGTGAAAACCACAGAGGGTATCTTCCTACAGCAAATGGATGTTAATTTATTATAATTTCTGATGGAATTACACATTATTTCCCCATGAAAGATCAAAAATTTTCATCGAAATGTGTGTTGTTCTAATGAATATAAAAATTTAGTAATTTAACTGAGGGGGGAAAGAAAATAACCTTTATGTGCCTCATACTTTATACTAATCGGATGATATGGCCTCCCTGCAAAAGAGCTGCTGCAAAGCCAGGTAGTGTTGGAGCCCTGCTCAGCAATGCATGTCCATGCAGGGAAGTGAGAGTGCCCTGAAATAACTTCAACCCTTTCTGTCCCAGCGGGGAGAGAAGATCTTTCCCTCTCCCAGGAGCTCTCAGTTCCTGGCGGTGGGATGCAGAGGGTGTGGAGATGCGGTGCCGGGGGCAGGAGCCGTGGTGCTCAAGGAAGCTCTGGCTCCGCTCTCCCCTTTCCTGCCTTCAGCTCTGCCCTTGTCTCCTCGCAGGGTCCTCAAGGTGAGCCGGGTCCCCCAGGACAGCAGGGTAACCCAGGTGCTCAGGTAAGAGGAAAACTCCTTTTCGATGGGTAGGAAAAAGGAATGATAATTTTGAATGAGCTTCTCTCCCCAGCCAGAGTCGGGACCAGCAATAAGTGGATTTGCTGGGAATTGACTTGATGATACATCGCTGGCCCAAAAATCTTCCAGAAAACGCTCCCAGTTTCAGGTCCCCACAGTTCTCACCTGGCTTTTGCTGCCACGATGCAAAGCCAAACCCAGGTCCAAGCGGTCTCTTCAGCCGAGCCTCATCTTGTGGCTCATGTCTAATTTTTAGCATCCCACGGTCCGGTTGCTCTGGAGTCAGATGTGTAATACAGATGTCCGAGCCTTGCTGTCAGTCTTCTCCACAGCTCCCACCAGGTCTCACTCCTCAGAGCATCTCTGTTTCCATCCTGGGGATGAGCCTGGCTGCCCACGGCAGAGCGGTGCAGCTCTCCAGAGGAGACGTGCCGTGCAAAGATGAAATTTTATCGTCTCTCTCAAGACATTTTGAGAATGAATGGAGCTGGGGAGATCCCCAGCCGTCGCAGGCGCTAGAATGATGCTCAGCTGAGGCACTGCCAAAATGTATTTGGAACGAATAACTTGTTCCTTAATGACCCTAATTTTTTTTCTTTTCACAGGGTCTTCCAGGTCCACAAGGTGCGATCGGTCCCCCAGGAGAGAAAGTAGGTTTAAATACTGCAGCTCTGACTTAAAACAACTGTTGCCATCAATATGCATTTACTACTTCAGCTGCTCCTTTGCCCCATGTGCAACATCTGTTTGCAGCCGTGCCTATGAAAGTCTAATGCTTCTCATTCCAGACAGAAGAGAGACAAGAAAGCATGGTTTACCTCTAATTCACAATATTTGCATTCATTTCCCATCTTAAGAGAAAGATTTTGAAGGCAGCCTATGGTAAAACATTAGGAGACGACTGAAAGTTGTCTTTTTTTTTCCGCGGGCTCAATGCCTGGAAGTCTTGAACGGGATGGAAATGGGAAGAGCCCGTGGATTTGGCTTGCTCAGCCGGGATCCCTTCCCTCTGGTCCTCCCTCACTGTGGACATGGCAGAGGTGCTGGTCTCGGTTCTCCCAGGCAGCCCCGTCACCATCAGGGTTAAACAGGGGGAGCAGTTTTTCCTACAGAGGAGTAATTCTCCGGGTGTTTGCTCAGCTCCTGATGAGCAGGGACACGGTGTGTGTCCTCGGAGAACCCTTCGTTTGTGTTGGCAGCATGGGGTGGACTCAAATTATCGATAATTCTCCTGCAAAATGAGGACATTAGCGGTTCTGCAAGATAAAGGGTTCTCTGGTTTCAGGGCTGAGTCACACACTCGCAGCAGTGGCGCTCCTCGGTGGTGTGGGAAATCAGGGTTGCTTAATTAAAAAGGTAATCACTGAACGGTGTTAAAGCAGCAAGCACGGGCAGTTGGGGAAGCTCCAGTCATCCTTTACCTATTAAGCACCTTGCCTTTTGTCACCAGAGAATGGGCATTTCTTGGTCCAATGAGCCCCGTAGTTTGATCCCCTCCAACCTGTGCAGCATCGTGCCCTCTCTGCAGGACGGCAGCTTTGATGCCTCGTCCCCACCGTCCCCTGTTGAGCTCTCATTGTGGTATCGTGACTGTCTGTGTGAGGGGCCGGCATTAACGCCGCAGCATCCCAGGATGCTGGAACAACTCTGCCCACAGAAATAAGTGGACTCCTGCAAGTCAGGGCAGCTTTTCCAACAGACTCACCTCTCTGCCACCTTTCACAGCTAGGAAAAGTGAGAAATGGGTCTGAAAAACCCCATCCTCTGGTGTTTTGGAGACTCTGACCATTTCAGCTGTTGATTTTCTCTGTTTTTTAGGGACCACTGGGCAAACCTGGTCTTCCTGGCATGCCTGGTGCAGATGGGCCTCCGGTAAGTCGTCCTCTCCTGGGTCTCTGCTTGGCACCAGGGCTGTGGGGGCCTGATCCTGCACCCATCCACCCATGGGGTGCACCACGGGCTGGTGAAGCGTGTAAGCCAGCAGCCTCCCCACACTTTGGCTGGATGGAAAGGTCTGAGTTTGAGAAGCCCTAGCGCAGCACCAGGCGCTTCTCACCATCCTTTCGTGCTTTTCTTCCCCCTCTTCCTGGTTCTCCTCTCTGGTTTTCAGTGGGTTGGCAGCTCACCGAGGTAGGGATGGTCTCCTGGGGGTGTGTGTTCATGCGTACAGCACACGGGGTGGCCCTCGTCTCGCTCGGGGCCTCTGGGCACTGCTGCGGAACAGTGATAAGAACAGGTTGAAATTGCATGTCGGTGTTGTATTCTTGCAGCTTCCTCCTAATCCTGCTTTAAACATTGTTTGCTCCTTGCTCTAGAAATTGGTCTTAAAAATCCCTGTCCTTTAAACCTGATCTCATTTTTTACACACCTCAGAGGCACCTGGTTTTAAGAATGACAAATGTGAAATAGTTACATTCCGCTAATGCAAATGCAGAGCATGGCAAAGAAAATTACATTTCCCACCCTGGGATTATCATTCCTACGGAGGGCATTTTTGAACATTGGTACAATTGTTAGCTGAGTCAACAGAGCAGCTGAAGCAAAGCCCAGAACATCTCTAAGGCTGTAGCTTTCGATGTGAAATTCCTCCAGCAGCCTCCAGGGAAGTTCAGGCTGGAGAAGATGCCGGGTCTATTTTTATGAAGGTTTTTTTATAGGTTGCATGAGACCTTCATGCTGAGCACGTGTGGGTGTGCGTGGACACAGGTCCTTTGCCACAAGTGGCTCCTGTAATTTGCAAATGGTTTGTAAGCACACGGGTTGCTCTTTCCAAGGACAAAAACCCGCCCATGTCCTCTTTATGGAAATTGGTCTTGGGAAAATATCTGAAAATCCCTGAGGGCCTGAAGCATCTGACTCCCAAAGCCAACCAAGTTGCTCATCAATTTTTGATCTTAGTAGCAGTAATGGAGATGGGCATTTGGAAAATGGTAATGATTAAATGTAGAGTGGACAAGGGCTTTTGAAATCTTGTTGCACTTCCATTTTGCCTCCCCTGGGGTGCAGATATCAGGAGGTGTAGGCAGGCACGGTTGGATGATGCCCTTTGTGCACTGATGCTCTTGGAACCATTTAAACTCCCAGGACAAATTCATACTGCATTTTCTCCTACTTTTTGTTGGTGTATAAATGACAGCTGTCATTTTCTTTCTTTATTAAACCAGCATGTTTTATGAAATCCAGCTTGTCTGACATTCCTCTTCTGAAGACTGGTGGAAAATAGTCTTAGGACTTTACTTGTTATATTGCTGGAAAGTCATTTGTGTATTTAGAAGGGAGTTCATAAGTAAAGAAACTATTGATTGCAGAAGGTCTTAGTGGCTTTAGAGCAGCTGGATGTGCTCTCACCATCTTTATAAAATGAAAGGGGTGCAGTGAGTGCCCTCATGGGAGACTTACTGCTTTTGTACAGACATTGCCAACCAAAGAGCCATCTTCCATCCTGGATCCATTTTGGTTCCGACAGGAAAATCAGTACTAGAAACGACTTTCGTGAATTTTCCCTGTTTCTCACTGATCCTTCAAGCTATATCTGAGGCAGTTCACGCTTTTGTTTTCTGCTGACTGCAATCCCAGCAAAAGGATTCTAAAGGCTGTGAATGAGAATGTGTTGGAATCTCTTGGATGTTGAGTTATTCAGCATCAAATCCCAAGAGGAATGCTGGCCTGCATCCAGCCAGCCGGCGTCTAACGGGGATGCAGGTTAGCTGAGCATTTGTCATGAGATCTTGTAGCGGAGTCTAGGAATTAGGAAATTAATGAGGGGCTTTGACCAGTCTGGGCATCTTGTGACCTTCACAAGTTTGCTCACACATGGAGTTAATTTTATCTGGTTTCCTATCTGCGAAATTGAGATGCTGCTTGCTGCTGAACTCACTGAGGTGTTCTAATATGTGAAGAATATTGCAAAATGGTTTGTGCTTCTCTGCTGAAAGCTGGTGAAAAGTGTAAAATAAGCAGGTGGATTACCACCAAGGTCCCAAATGCTGCTCTCTTCCTTTTGGGAGAAACTTGAGCTTGCAAGCTGGTTTCAGGGGGCTACTTGTGTAAGGAAGAGCTTCCTGGAGAACAACTGTTGTTTTACAAATAAATCTTAGCTGCCTGAGTGAGCTTGTTGGCTTCTGAGGCATTAGATGTGCACTAAACCCATTTCCCTCTTCTCTGTCTCTTATCTTAATAGGGTCATCCTGGCAAGGAAGGACCTCCTGGAGAGAAGGGCAGTCAGGTGGGTGTCAACCAAGATCCTCATCACTGGCAAGGGGAAGGTCACGGTAGCTGGATGGAGACAGATCTCCATGAGGCTCTGGGGGTGGCTGGGCAACCAGGGGATGCGGGTCAGTGGAGGTGGCAATAAGCAAACCCTGTTGAAATTTGAAAGCTGAGCCGAGCTTTCATCTGCCTGGGAGTCTCTTCTGGTGCTCGGGCTGGTCTTTTCTCAACTCCTTCTGGTAAGCAGCGCTCTCTAGCCCAGTGAATGCAAAAATTGAAACTGTGAAGGGAAACTTCTCTTGATCAGACAAAAATAAATATCCTTTGTTGCACAAGGAATGCAGAAAATAACTCTTTTTGTATTCCTGGTCTTCCCTTTTCCTCCCCTCCCCTTCAAAGTCCCTCTTTAACAATATATTTGAGAATATTGCTGGAGGCTAGAGTCCTTGAATTATACAGTCATCTGTCTGTCGGGGAGATTTGCCATCTGCATTCCCGCTGTGTCCCATTCAGTTGAAAAACATTGCATTTGTCAAAAGTCTTTGATTAGACCACAGGCCGGTTTGATGGACATCCGCTCGAGCCTTGGTCGGGTGCTGCACGGAGCACAGCCCACAGCCGTTTGTCCGGCTGGTGTCACACGAGGCTGAAAATTCAAACATTGGCCGCCTCTGCAGAATGTAAGAAGAATGTGAGAAGTGGTTGTGCCAGTGCTCCCCATGCTGGGAGATGTTTAGCAAACATCAGGGAGGTGATCTCGGAGCAGGGCTGGTGCTGCAGGTCTCCTCCGGCCGACACTTGTGCGAGGTCTGGGATGCTGCTGGACCATCGGCTCCATCTGGCTGGAAAAAATGGTCCATCACAGGCTGGGAGAAGTGGAAGGGTATTTGTTTAGTTAGGGAATTGAGCAAAACAAAAACCAACTGCGTTCAATAAAGAACCTGATTTATTTGCGGGTCTAAGTGTGGCAGTGAGGGTGGGAAGGAGTGTTTGCAGGGCACGTACTGGGCACCATGTCCAGCACAGCTCGTGGTGTCCCTGGGGATGTGCAGCAGTGCCAGGAAGGAGCTTTGTGGAGTATCTCCTCCTTTCCCACACAGTTGAGGCTGAAGGACATCACCCTGAGGCTTGTGCCTCAAGCATGACTCCTCTCTGTGATCATCATCATCACAGGCTCTGCTGTGTAGTTGTGGGATGCTTTGGGAGGGGGGAGACAGCAGAACATGTGCTTCCTCTCTTAGAGAAGTTGTTCTTTTCTTTAATCCAAAACAGAAATAGTCAACCTTCTGTATAAATCCCCTTTCTAACAAGTTATTGCTGTCTTGTCTCTTCTCTTCCTCCTTTCCTCTCGTACAGATCTTTGCCGATGGCTCAGCCCAGTGCACCTGCAGGAGGTGATGTTCCTGTAGCTCTCTGTGCTATTTTGGGTTGGCCCCTGCCATTTCCACCCGGTCTGAAGGAGCCAGGTGGCTGGGAGATTTGTTTTGCACACATTCTCCTTCTTGCTGCACCTTCATATTGATTTTTGATGTTTTTCTTGTCTGCATTTTTTTCACCCCAGGGTCCACCAGGTCCTCAGGGCCCGATCGGTTATCCAGGACCACGCGGAGTCAAGGTAAGGAGGCCACAGAAACAGTGTCCATGGCGTTGCTTGTTCAGCTCGAGTTCTCCAGCTTGTGCTGGAGGTGGACACTGGCCAGTGGGTAGAGATTCCCTACCAGGGCGCTTTGGGCCACCTCAGTGACCAGCTGTATTTACCGCTCGAGCAAGCCTTGGTCCAGTGTCTTCTCACGGGCCATGAGAATTACAAGTCCCCTGCTCTCCAGTAACCCCTCCTAGCACCGTTCAGCGCTTTGGAGAGATTTCTCTTTTAATTCTTCGTGAGCATGGCTCAGTCCCATTCCAATCGTTTCCAGTTTACAACCAAAGTAAATCTCAGCCAGAATGTGAAGACTTTAACAAGGCTTGTTAATAAAACAAAATAGCCTATTACTAAAACAAAGCAAGCTTTTCATGCTCCTGATCCGAAACCTTGTTAGACGAAGCTTGTGCGTCTCAGCAATGTGCTTTTTCACTAGATTGAATTCCAGCTCTTTCCTCACTCCTTTTGCCTGCAGTGCTTGCATGCTGATAAGGAGGCGGTGGGTATTTTGTTTCCCCATCCAGCCCTGGCTGTTACGCCCATCAGGATGTATTAGTTCAGGTGCAGATGCATCCTGCATCCCAAAGGTCCAATGAATCTGCAGGGGATCTGTGCTAGCAGATACAAACACAGCTTGGGGACTGACTAGAGGTGAATTTAAGCCCTCTTAAAGCCCCTTGTATATTTTTTCGGTAGCAGAAACCCATTTGCTGTTCTGCCTTCAAAATTTAAGCTGGATGTGTTTAACCAAAGCAAGCTTCCGTCTCGTTTCTTGCAAGGTTGTAGATTGAGACGTAGTGGTCCATTAGGGAATGGTTTGCTGTTGTGTTTACCACTAAAGTGGAACTGTTCCACATTAGAGCGATCTCAAGAAAGTGTGTCATGCACCAAACCCGTAGCGCCGACAGACGAGGTTTTGCTTTCTACAAACAGCGTTCTATGAACTGCATGAGCCTCCAGTTCGGGGGGGAAAAAAACACGTCTCATTGGGTTTGCAGCTATAAATAACTTTCAGATCTCGCCTCGCTTTCCAGAACCCTGTCCTGCTGCACAAATGTCGATGTACTCTTCTTAAGATGCTAAAGGGAAGAAAAATATAAAATACCCCAAGCAAAATATTATTCCCTAAAAAAAAAAAAAATAGAAAGAGCTTCTGGTTTTTATTGTAAAGAGCTGCATTTTGCAGTACAGCTGGTGTAGATACCTGAGGGTGATGTTTTATCCCAAGAGGCAGGATGGAAGCATGGACGTCTGCCAGCTCTGGGGTAGTGGCAGAGCAGGGACCAGATCCTGACCACGTTCAGCACCTTCAGGCTGAACACCATGGACTGAAGCTTTGCAGCATGTCACCGATGTCCCCACCAGACATGTTTTTTTTTTTTTCCTCCTTTTGGTGCCTAAATGTACTTTAAAAAAAAAAAAAAGTGCATGCACAGAGGTGAGAACCGTGGTAAAAAGGAACCAAGTTTAACCTTTGTAGGTGTTAGAGACAGCGCTACTACCTGCTGCAGAGCAGTGTGCTGGCAAGGCATTTGTGGAAATGGGGTTTTATTTGGAAATTATTTGTAGAAAACAAACTTTTCATAGTGCGTTTTATCCCTGGAAACAGAATTCCTGCAGTTAGGTGAGGAACCCCAACCTGCCAAATCAAGGCCGCAGAGGTTTGTGACTGTCAGGACTCTCTGGTGACCCCCAAAGCCAGACATCAGTGGCTGGTATTTGATTAGCAATATGTTTAGGAACATCATGGTTTGCAGAGATACCATTGTCAACATCAGGGGAAGCAAAAATCACCATAATTAATGATTCTTCACTCTTCAGCTTACCTATACCGTTGTAACATCTTTTTTTATCTCCTGCAAGGGAGCAGACGGTGTTCGTGGATTGAAAGGCACCAAAGGTGAAAAGGTGAGTTAACACTGCACGTTTGGGTTGATTTTCTACAGCCTCTGAGTGCTTTTGCAGGCTGGTCCCACAAGATGGTCCCTGTAACATTTGCTCCTGCACGGGATTTTCTCTGAGTACCCAAAGGACTGGTAACCTCTTTGGTTTTGGAGCGGGTGTGGGCTGGGTACCCACCATAATGTTCTACCACGTCTTGGCTCAAGACCTAGGCATAATCGAGCCTCTGTGGCCTGCTGAGGTTTTGAGGTATTTGCTGGGGCAGCTCAGGGCCCAGCATCAGGATGATTTCCTCCTGGCAAAATCTGTAGTTTGAGTGATTCAGTGGAGCTGAAGGGTTTGCGGTGTGTTACAGCTGGGTAACAGTGTAGGGGATATGCTGCCCAGACAGTCATCGGAGCAGCTTGTGAAATCCAAGTCAATAAGAAAGTCAACACAGTCTATCTCTGCATGTCTCAAAGATGCAATTGGTTTCTCCCAGAGGATGAGCAGGAGGTGGAGAAAGATCTCACCTGGTCCCATGAACGGATTCATGTTCCTTTGTTCTTGCTCCCAGCAATTCAGCAGCAAAGCTGTCAGTTTTAGCCAGGGAATCCTGGCAGGATCCTTCCAAACTTTAAAAGTCTTTCTGGGAACTGTGTCTTCATTGTCCATGAGAGATTTGCTGTAGGATGAAATACATTATTGATTTGAGCTCTGCAATTAAAGCTTCTTGGCTGAAAGAAATATTGCCACTGTCCTAGAGGTTGCCTCGAAGCCTGGTGTAAAACATCCTCCATGCAAATAAAACCAGGTGTACTTCAGAAATAATTAGTTCCTAGTACTGGCAAGGTGGTGTTATTCACATCGGGCCAGATTTGTGATCTTGACTTGCAGCCAGGATGGGATGTAGGGAATATGTGCTGTGATCCCTTGGGGACCTCGGCTTTCACAGCCTGGCTGGGTTTCCATACCCGTCTGTGCACACCAAGGACTTACAGAAGCTGATGTGACGGGCAGTGCAGGGACCTAATCTTGCCCTTCCCGGGAAGGAGCCATACAGTGAGGCTAGAGAAACCTTTTTTTCTTTTTTTCCGTCTATACATCTTGACTGTTTTTTCCCCTCTCTGTTATTTAGGGTGAAGATGGCTTCCCTGGCTTCAAAGGTGATATGGGCATCAAAGGAGACCGGGTAAGAGTCTATGACTGATGTGATCATGTAGTGCTTTGCCTTTCAAACCCGTGTGTTATAGTACAAATGCAGCTCGGGGAGGGCAGGAAGGTGGGCTCTTGCCGGAGTCCTTCTGGCACGTCTGATCTAGAGGCAGAAGCTCAGGAATTTCATGTTCACATCAAGCTCAGCAGTTGTAAATCCCTAAATTTGCTAATCCCACCTTGAAGATCAAAAAAACCTGAGTGGTGATAGAAGGCCCTGTCTTGCTGCTTTGACTGCTCGGAATACTGCGTGATCCAGCTGTATCATGTATTTATTTCCAGTATCTATTTTCCTTTGCAATATTACATCTAGGCTCTGGTAGGCATCTGTATTTGCTGAGCCTGATGTGCTTCCATACCATCAACGAGAAGTGTGAAGTTACCGGGAACACACTTTAATAGAAACCAAAGCAGCACTGCGAAAACTGCCAGTGGTGGAGTTTGATATCAGACTCGTATCTTTAGCAGAAAGTCACATTGCCCGGTCGCAAAACCTTTTTAAAATCAGTGGAACACACAGACCAGCAGAAACCCCAAATCATGCTCAGACTTGGCCAGCGGCTGCAGCCCATGGCTTTGCAGCAAGTCTGTCCATCCTCCTCGCCCAGACCTTGGGGACAGGGGACTGTCCTCGTCCCCTCTCCAAGCAATGCACCACCTGGGGTCTGGTGTCCCCCCCAAGCTCTGAAGCCCTCCCAGGGATCAAGAGAGCTCTGCCATCATTTATCCCCCTGTGAAAGGAAAAATGAATGCTTTGCGTGAAAGCTTGTAAAAGTAGAAACCAAATCCTCCATTTTTCCTGGTGTTTAACTGTGTAATTGAACAGTTAAAATAATTGGAAACTTCCCCAGCTCCAACTTCTCGCCAAGGAAGAAGGACTGAAGGTGGCATCTCAGGGAGGTGACTCCTGCCCTCGCCAAATGCAGGCAGACAGAAGCTCCTTCAAACAAAGCTCACGGCTCCAGTTCCCACCATCAAGCTCTTTGTGTTTTATGATGAGCGATGAAAGGACAACGGGTACTCGAGAGCCTGGCAGATAAATCTGCGGCCACCCAGCTTCTGGTGAGCGAGAAGAAGGCTGCCTGTGTTCACAGCGTGGAAGCATCTCCTGTTACCCTGCGTGACAAAGTGACAAGTGTTGTTTTGTGTGCCGAAGCCTGCGTTGTCACAATTCACGTTAATAGCTCCATCCTCTCCGCTCTCAGGTTTCCTAATGATTTTCAGCACAAAAGCTCCAGCCCAGTCTTTCTTCTCCAGTTGCCCCGTTCGACCCTCAATTAAACACTTCCCAGGGCCTTGCTTGTACATCCAACTGCGATTTGGGAACCGGGAGGTGGGTACAAGGGTGCGTGGCAATCAGAGCTAATGGGGGCTGTTTTGGTGGAGAGGCACTGCATGTAGATGGGATAATTGGGCCACAGGAAACGACGGCTGTTGCGGGAGATAATGACCAGGCTGTGTGAATGAAAGCTCGGTGCTCTAATAACGCTCTGCAATTTACTCAATGACAGTCTCGTCTGAACCTTTTGGTGAACAACAGCTTTCTCCAAGAGTTCTATTGGTGGCTCCATGGAGTATCTGATTGCAGCCGTGAGGGTTTTTACTGTCAGCAAACATAGGGTTTGGGATCTATCTGCTTCATCAATGCTTGTCTTGTGATTAACAGGGGGAGATTGGACCTCCTGGGCCCCGAGGTGAGGATGGTCCTGAAGGTCCCAAAGGTCGCTCTGGCCCCAATGGAGATCCCGGTCCTCTTGGTCCTGCTGGAGAGAAGGTGAGTCTCAAGGATGGAATGGCTCAGGGATGTCTAACAGCAAAACCTGCTTTTCTTTGGTTATCTTGGGTGGGTGTCCAGCATGGGGGCAGTAGTTTTAGGGCAGAGGGATGAAAAGGAGCTGCAGGAGCTTTCTGTGAAGGCTGGCCTGAGTTGTTCAACACAAAGACCAGAGGAGACCCAGGGGAGATGGTTTTACTGCAGTGGTGTGACTTGAGCACATTGAGATGTTGGTCTCTTTCAGGTTATCTATCTTCTTATGTCTTGAAAAAAAGACCAGCGAAAAAAAATGGAGAAATTGAAAGTATCATGGACTCCAGTCTAATTTCTAGGTGCATCCTTTTAAAAAAAAAAAATCAATAGCAAAAAAAAAACCCAAACATTCCCCACTAGGTCCCTGACACATTTATAGCTCTCGCTCTGCATGGTGAGCCAGGGGATGATGGCAGCGCCCGACAGCTTTATTGCACCCTGGTCACGTCTGCTTTGCTCTTGACTTCTCTGCACTTGGCATCTCCCCTTTCTGCTGGTGCAGATGTGAAGCAAGGCCTCTCTTGCCAACGCTAACATATTTTTATTTGTGTTTCAGGGAAAACTCGGTGTACCAGGACTGCCCGGCTACCCGGGCAGGCAGGGCCCGAAGGTAACTTGGTGGGGTTTGGTCCTTGAAAGGTGCGGGGGGTGCTGGGGACCCCAGTGGGCACCAGCCCAGCTCTGCTGGTGGTGGTGGGCGGAGGGCTCCATCCCCACTAATGGGACGAGGTGGAACAGCAGTGTTTCCCTCCTTTGCGCCCATGCGGGACAAATTTATAGATGGGTAAAAGTAGGTCCTAGCTCTGAGCTGGTGGAAATTGGTGACTGGTTCTGCATCGCTTGGGTCTCCTGTGAAGCACTGGGAAGAGATGCGGTGGGACAGGGGCTGCAGCACACGAGGGTGTGTGGGGCTGCTCTCGTGATAGGTACAAACAGGCTCCATGTGAGCTTTCGTGCTAGTAGCAAGCATAGTAGTCCTTCTCCTTGTATTGTATCTTCAAAGATCTGCGCTAGCGTTAACTAAATTAATTAAGAAGAACAGCTAATGAATCAGGGACTCCCTGAAATTAAAATAAAACTGCCATTTGCAGATTTGCAAACATCCTTTGTGTCTTATCTACATGCCCACCTTCATTTGGGCCATTTTCAAATGTTCTTTTTAAATTAAAACTGTGAATTCTACTACATAGACTAAGGCTGCAGCCCATTTTTCACATGCCCTGGAGGCTTTGGGAACTTACGTTTTTGTTAGCTTTTTTTTTTTTAAGAATCATATTTTATTATTCATGTTCGTTGCCTGAAAAAAACCCAGGCTTGTTTAACACTAGAGACATAATTATCTGCAAGAGATTGTTTCCTGGTTGTGGTGTTGATGGTTTGTTTTTTAATTTGCATTTTATATCTGGGGTAGGGTTGAGTCTTTTTTGCATTTCTTGGACTAATTCATATTTTAAAAGCAGCAGCAGCTATTCTCCAGGCGCTCACATCAGAAAGGAACAAGCCAGGAGTTAAATTTTCATGTGCAGCATATAGTGGCTTAGGAGCTAAAACCCAAAACCCTGCCTGTTCCCCAGGCGCTCGGGACAACCCTGGGCTTGGGCTTTTTGCAGTGACTCCTAATGAGGCATGGACCTTTTGTGATTTTGTTGTTGTTATTTTTGGACAAAATGTAGTTTCTGAGGTCATTTTGGGTCTGTCTCCGGTTATGTTTTTATTAAAGGAAGGTTAAAAAAAAAAAAAAAAAGGCATTGGGAGCTGCAGCCGTCAGCGGGCACTGGCGGGGGTTATTCCAGGCCAGCGGGCGCCGGGGTGGATGGACAGAGCTGCCCCTTTCGCCGTCTTGAACCACTCTCTCTCTCTTTGCTCTTTCTCCCAAGGGCTCAATCGGCTTCCCAGGATTTCCAGGAGCCAACGGAGAGAAGGGCACACGGGTAAGAGCCGTTTTGTCTAGCCGCTTTGCTGATTTTTTTTTTTATTTTTTTTTTTTAATTTTCTCTCCGAAAAAAAAAGCTCCTTGGGCAGGACGTGGGGAGCACTTTGGTTGGTTTTGCATGAAGGGGATGCTCCGAGAAGGGTCACCCCATCCGCCTGCAGCCTGGGACCAGGTCCCCGGCACAGGGAGCAGGGGACCGGCGAGAGCCTGGAGCAGGCAAAGGGCTCCCGACGGCGGCTGTTGGGAGAGGAGGATGCCAGTAATAGCAGAGTCAGCTCCACAGACAGCAGCTTTCCAATTAAACACTGGAAATTTTTCCCTCAAGATATTTTAAGAGATTTCTCTGAACCTGAATCCTTCCCGCGCTGTCAGACTTTGCTCAGGGCACGAAGAGCTTTTTAATTAACAGTAATTATTAGAGATGGGTGAGTCTGTTCAGAAGCAGCAAGAACCATCTTTAGCCTAACTTGGGATTCAAAATGCGTAGATGGAAACACTCTCACAAGTTCCTCCTCTTAATGAGCGCAGCTATTCTAAATTCATAAACACCCTTAAAATGTGGGGGCTCCAGACCTGTCTCTCCCTCTCACCCCACCTCCACAGACTTTGCTCCCGAGCAGGGATTGTCTAAATACACTGGCGATTTATTTATTTATTTATTTTATTTTGTGGAAGACAAGCTTGAATTAGGGGATTCAGGGTACAAACATAAAGTCATTCTGCACCAGCTCTGGTCACGGGGAAAAAAAGGAGGGAGTGAGGAGACCGAGTGGAATTAGTTTCCTTTTTGCTCTCATTTAAATACAAATGACTTCTAACAGACGTGTTTGATAGGAGCCCAGAAAATATAAATCACTTTGCACTGCATTAATACCAGGCCACTGAAATTTGGTTTATATCCCCCTCCTTTTTTCTTTTTTTCTTTTTTTTTTTTTTTCCCACTGAGTAATTTTCATTTCATTCTGAACTACAAACACGGCACCATCTCCCCTCCCTCCGCTCCGGCCGGGAGGGAGGAGGGAGGCCATGAATAAGGCAGCTGCCACGACAGCCTTGAATTCACTGTAGCTCTATAATTACCACCCGCCTTATCAAGTATACAGCAATAAAATCCTTGTGCTGGGTTTTTGGGTGGTGTAAAACAGGGCATCGGCAGCGCAGCGGGGCTGAGACGTGCTGCTTTGCCTCCCCGAGCATCCGCATCCCTCTTGCTCCCTCTGCTAATTTTATTCCGGTGGGATGGAGATCCAGACCGCTGGGGTGGGAAACCTTCCAGGGAGCAGAGCAGGTACCAGGAGCTGGTCATTTATGAGATAGGAAAATGCCCTCAGGGTTGAGCTGGTTGAATTTTGGCAATGCCCAGCCTGAAAGGGATTGAGGAGGGAGCAGGCGTGCTGGGAAAAGGCCCAACTTCAGGACCAAGCAATAATAAGCTAAGAAAAGACAAAAAAAGCAGCAGTTTGCTCACTTTTATTCTCATTGAGCTTTGTGCTCTTAGGAAGAGGTAGTAACACTTAGTTACACCCCCTGGCATGCCACGGTTTTTTTCAGTTTAGGAACAGAGAAAGGTTTTTTGCGTTTCAAGCCCAGCCTGGAAGGAGATGGGGCAGCTCCTGTGGTCCTGGCTCAGGAGCTGAGATACGACTGGACCAGATCTGGCTCCAGAGCATGCTGTGGTGGGGCTGGCACCACCGTTCCAACAGCCCCAAAACCTCTGGTGTAAAGGAAGGAGACGGGAATTTGGGAGAAATGAGGGGATTTTTTGTGCATGGGGAGCAGGGACTGGCACCCCGACCCCTAAGGGGGAGCACAGTCTGGCACACCTCTGTCAAATAGAAATAAGCTGGTTTATTTTATGGTAATTTTAACTTTTTTCTCTCCAGTTTTCTCTCAATTGGACCATTTATGTCATTCCACACCCAGTCCAGCAGCATGTGCTTGTTTTATCAGTGTGTTTGTGTGTGAGAGAGGAGAGAAAGAGAAGATTTTCATGGACAAATCTCGCCTTTACTATAAAAAGCCCGGCTTGAAAATGTTTCCAGAGTAGCAAAAATACTGATTTTCAGTAACTGCTTTGGTTATCCTCTTTTTTTTTTTTTTTTCTCCCAAATATCTGATTTGAAATAAGTGAAAAGCAGTTACATACAGAGTGATAGACTGAGCTGGGATCACACCACGCAAACCAAATGGAGACCATCAATTTAATTTAAGCCTCGTTGAATTAGGCTTGATAAATCCCACTCTGTTTCTCCTATGACCACTAAATTTGCTATTTTTATGAGCGTGTCCACGTATAGTCAAGGAAGAGAGTTTCTAAGATTTGTTCCTCCAGTGCATTGTGGAGTAACCCAATTTGCAGCTGAAACAACCAAAACCCATTTGTTTGTCATTCCCTTTTTACAAGGTATTACCATCACACTAGTCAACGCAGTTGTTTATGTGTCCAAAATATTATGAATCACACGTTTCTCTTACGGTCGTCATCATCTAGGAATTGAAATAAGCTTTCCAGTTCATTATTTCAGCAACACGAGTATTCATCCCGAGTCCTTAAATAATAAAAAAAGGTGAAAAGCAAAGGCAGAAGAGCAGCCGATCCTGCCAGCGCGGGCAGCTGGATTTTGGTGCCGGCAGAGCTAAATCTCCCCTAACCTGAAACCACAGCTTCTGGCTGTTCAGCTGCACGAAAGGGCTGGCAAAGTTAAAAATTAGGGGGGGGGGGGGGGGGGGGAAGGATGTTTGGTGGTTTTGGAGAAGTGTGACCTGTTAAATATCAGGATAGTTTTGGTGAGTGGCTGCTCGTCGCGGTGCCAGTTCTCACCCAGCTGCCCGCAGCCCGAGGCCAGCTCGGATGAGCTTGCTTGGAGGTTTTCAAAACCTGATCATAAAATCAATAGTTAGACGTGAATAAGTGGTCTTATTTTTAGAGCTAATAGGCCTCTGCCATTAGCAGGGGGTAATAGATCTCCCTGCTCACCAGCTCTGACAGAGCCTGGGGCGTGTGTGGAGGTACTGAAATCCAACCATTTATTTGGGTGCCTAGAAAATAATCTGAATTTAGGTGCCTTTCCCTCGGTGTGCCTGTTTGAAAAATATAGGTCTGTGTACATTTACCGTGCTATATAAATTCTTTGCAACAGTACACGGTGCTGTATGCATGATTAATGATAGCAATAAGCAAGGGAAAATTTTGCTTAAAAATAGAATTGAAGAAGGAGGAGAGGAGTGTGTGGGGCTACCTGCAGGGAGGTGGCACACACTCCTCTCCACCTGCTCTGGATTTAGCCTCCCGTAGCTACAGGAAAACCAGCTGGAGTACTTTAAAATGATTTTTGTAATTAATTAAAAAAAAAAAAAGGTACGCCGGCAGGGTATATTAAATGGAGCTGCAGAACAAGGAGGGTTCAGCAGGACTAATTTTAGTAGCTGGAAGAAAGTTGATTGTAAAGTTTTCCAGCTCCTGTTTTATGTTCACCTGGTTAATGAGTGCCAAACGCGAGAAGGCAGGATTGTGAGATGATGGATTTGGGGCAGAAAACGGCAAGTGATATTTTAAGCATTCTGTGTTCCTTACATAGAAAGCAAGTCTTTCTCTCCCTTCCTGTAGCAGGTGATTGGGGACAACACTGGGCTTCAGGTCCAGGGGAAGAAAGTTAAACCTGTGGGTATATTTTTGGTAACTTGACAAAAAATAGCGTTTTCAGGGAGCAAGCTCTAGGCCATTCGTTTTCTTTTAGGCGCAGGGTAATGGAGCTTAACGTAATGTCAGATTTAGGACCCAGCCGTCTGTGTCTTTTTTTCTGTCAGAATTAATCACAGTCCCCCATTAGAGGAAGCTGAGCGCGTCTGTCAGATCTCGTAAGCCCGCTGCTTTGTCGCTGCTGCAAAGCAGTCTCTTAAATTACTTGTTTAATGCGAAGTTCGCAGAGATGAAAAAAGATTTGTAAATATGTGGGGCAGCTTAATTGGCTTTGTGTGGTGTAAAATAACTGCTCAGAGCAGGAACTCTGCTCTGCTGCTCTTATTCCTTGAAATATTTAACAGTATGGGTCTTGAAACACATGTGTGCGTGGGGGTGAGCCAGCCTGCCCCACTCCCGGCCAGGGCAAGGACTAGGACAAGCCCTTCCTGGGTGATGGAACCAGCAAAGATCAGAGGAAAAGGGGTTGTACGTTTTGGGGTGGCAGAGCTGAAGAGCTTTCTGCTGGCTCTGGTGTGTTGGATGGTTTCTCTAGGAGACTGCCTGATGCAAGGAGGTGGCCTCATCTTTGACAATCTTTGTGGTGTTTTGAAGGACTCGGGATACTTTTTCTTAGGAGATTCCTTCCCTTGGATGGTAGATGTCATGTGAGCATTTGGATTACCGTGCAGGTCTGTCTAAGCATCATAAATGAAAATAAATAATAGAATCAGGAGCCAAACCCAAACTTGCTGTTGTCCTTTTCATTGTAGATGAGAACCAGGGAGGTTTTGGGAGCAGTTTGTGTGCAATAGGCTCCACTGCGGGTTCATCTCCTGCAAGCTCAGCCTGTGATGCTGGCCACTAACTCCTCTTCATTTCTTTTTTCATTCCAGGGGACACCTGGCAAACCAGGTCCAAGGGGGCAACGCGGTCCAACGGTAACAATCCAGTTCTTCATTCTTGGGCATTGCAAAAGCTTGTTAGTGCCAGGGGAAAATGTGATCTGATTTACGTCCTCACTGGGTGGGACTGGGCCTTCAGCAGTTAAAGCTAAGCTGGGGGGGCACAGTATTTTGGGGCTGGGGCTCACCAGTGGGCATGGTTTAAGGTCATAAAAAGATCATACCTCCAGTGGCAATGTTGAAGGCTTCTGTCATCCTCTTATTACTAAGGGAATGACTCATTGACCCGGTGCAACTCAGGCACTTGGGTGCTTTGCCTGATCACCATGTAGTGCTGTGGGTAGCAAAAAGGGCTAAAATGTCATCTTTTGTGTCTTTTTAAGGGTCCACGTGGGGAAAGAGGCCCTAGGGGAAGCACTGGGAAACCTGGCCCAAAGGTAAGCTTTTGGGGAGCCTAGTGGAATTGTGTCCTAAAAAGTGCTGGTATAAGAGACCATCTGGTTCATTTCCCTTCATTCCCCTTCTCCCCTTTCTCCATTGTATTTTGAAAGCTGAGCCCTCCTGAGCTTCATCACCCAGCCAAATGGCTCAGAACCCAATCATAAATATATGCACAGGTCTTAAAAACCCATTGGCCCACATTTCAGCGGGACATCAAGTGCCAGCACAAATTAAGGGCCAATGCAACCAGAAGCAGAGGGAGCACCCCCACGTTGGGGACCAGCACAACCCTACGACCCACTGGCGCTTCCCCTAAGCCCTGTTTTTTGGTGTTTAAGTGGCATTAGAGCCACCTTAGAGGCCTTAGGCTGTGCCGTGGGCGAGGGGACACGTATTGCTGCTGGGCTCCAGAACCTTGCACCTTGCCCAGCCACTTGGAATGCACGCTGTCCACCCACAATTGGTCACTGAGAAAAATAGGTATTTTTCTGCCAGCCAATCTGGAGGCACATTCAGCTCCAGAACCTGCTGCAGAGACCAATTAAGTGACCATCAATCGCTGGGCATGATGGAAGCAAAGCTTTTGTAACGAGACATTGTCACCACCGCGCTGCTGGCTTTAAAAATAAATGTCTCGGCTTTGTGTTTGGCATGAATTTTTGATAAATACCTCATCTTTGCGGCGGCATTTATCTCTCAGAGGGAGGCCGTTATCTGGTGGAAATATCCTGAGCTCACTGACGTTATCTTTCCTGTATTTTTATTAAGCGATGTGGGGGGAACGAGCAGCTGCTTGTTTGTCACTGGATGCTGCTCGTGATACAGAATGATGAATAGAGAGGGGCCGGGGGAACCGGTGGGCTGTGGTGTCACCGTGGGCTTTGGTGCCATTTGAAGTCTTTGTGCACAGCAGCTGCAATGGTAATATATGTATTTTTAATGGCGTGTTGTTTTGTTTCTTCGTAAAAGGGCAACTCTGGTGGTGATGGCCCCCCTGGTCCTCCTGGCGAAAGGGTAAGGCAAACTGTGGGGCTGAAGTAGGACTCGATCCAAGACCATTAGTTGAAGAGGGCAGATGAGGCGGGTTGATGAGGCTGAGATGGTGCTGGGGGAGGTTTTGCAATGAGCATCCTACCAAGTACCTTGTTAAGCAGAGAGGGATGGGCAGCTGGAGCCAGGATGCAGCTTGGCACACCTCGGTCAGCAAAAAGGAAATACTGTTTTTAGAAGTCCAAGGTGAAACGTGCTTGTGTGGAGGGAGGTCTCTCAGGTCACCTACAGCCCTTAGGTCCTTTCTGAGCTCTCCGAGGAAGGCTCGAATGGGACCTTGGGTGTCCTGTGCATCCATGGGAAAAGGGATAAGTCACCCATGGGTTTTGTGCAGGCAGCCAGAGCCCCAGTGTTCTGGAGGAGAGGGTCCTCCAGGACCTCATGCTGCTTTCCCCAGATTACAGCACACCAGGTGGAAAATATTGAAACAATGGGACTTCCATGATTTTTTTTGGCCTAAATTTCTGCTTTTTTTCCTGGGCTTTCGTTTGTTTGTAGATTTTCTACAAAATTGCCCAGGGAGGAAATATATGCACCTGGTTCTTGCTTTGTATCTGCTGGTTGTGACCTCAGGGTCAAGGGGGGAGCTGCTGCTGCTGCTCCGGGGAAGCATCACTCTGAAGAGCATCAGCTGCTGGGGGCAGTAGCCTCAGAGCCACCAGTTCTTCTTTTTCATTCCTACGTGAGCTGGTGGTTCCCAGTTGCTCTCAGTTGAGCTGGGATGGGGAAAGACCTATTTTTCATAGCACCAGGAGGGAAAGGAAGAAAGCATTTAATAGCCCTTTTCGTGTTTGCGGTGCTTTATGCGGCTGGCCAGGCCACCCGGTTAAACGTGCCCAGTGGTTCTTATCTCTCCATGCCCTTCTCTCAAGGGATGGCTCTGTGAAGCTGCATCTTGCACTTTGGGGCATTTTTTGGGGGGTAGAAGTAGCTGGCCTTCCATATCTTTGTGCTCATCTGCTGTTCGCGCAGAGCTGGTATTTCATAGTAAAGTGTTATACGTCCTTTAACTATGTTTTCTGGCTTGTTTTGCGTCCCAGGGACCACCAGGGCCTCAAGGACCAACTGGATTTCCTGGACCAAAAGGCCCCCCTGTAAGTATCTCTCTTTCTAGAACATGCAAAGAAATACATAAAGTCTTTCCCATCCAGCTGTGACTGCCTGTGCCAGCTCAGTCTTAGCTGCTTCCCTGACAAGCAGTGACGTACCCAATAAAAGGCATTACTGAGACATCATGATAATAACCCGACGGCTTAAGATTTTAAATAGCCAAGTAAATTGCGGCTGATTATAAATGCTCATTTCCTAATGACTCAATATCACTAGGATCTTTCATGGTTGCTCTGTTCTTTATTTTCCCTCTGTACACTGGGAGGACAGCACAAGCGAGTAACACTTCTGTCTCTGCAATTATTATACACTGGTGGGGGATCTCAGAAACCTTTTTGGAGTGATTTCCTTCTCTGTGGTGGACAGCTCGCTCCCGCTCTGGACCTGTAAGATAAATCTTTCCTTTGGGAGATGTATGGGAAAGGGCCATATCTTTTAGGGTTCTGAGCACCCCCGTTTCACTGTAAAATGGATGGGAACTAATGCAAGGAGGGAAGCAGGTTTGATTCAGTCCTTATCGATTTTACCACTGAGCACTTGGTCGTGTTCCTTCTCACCCTGTTTTTCTGCTGTGTAGGGTCCTCCTGGGAAGGATGGATTGCCTGGTCACCCCGGACAGAGAGGAGAAACCGTAAGTAGCCAAAACTCTTGGGCAGATCATTAGTCCCGAGTCTTGTCTTGCCGGTTGGTTTTTCTAAACCCTTCTGTGCAGCTGGGGAGATGTGGCCACATGTTTGGTTTCCCTGGAGGTCTGTGTCTCTCCAGCTGCATAGGATGGTCTACAGGAATCACCCCTCTTCTGAGCAGGACGGGTCGGTCTAATGATGATTTATGTGAAGGTTGTGCACCAAATCCTCTCTCTCTGTCCCTTTAGTAGATTGTGGAGGTCAACATGGGCATCGTGCATGGAGAAAACAGGAATGGAGAGACGTAGTGATGCTGATGACCGGCATGGGAGGCAGTTGGGTTTCTGCCGTGCTGGGTGCTGCAGAGGCAGCTCCTCGCGAGGTGGGAGGATGTTGGCTGAGGCTGAGTCAGGGTCAGAACCAGCACTTGGTGTGGTACTTGCTTTTGGGAGGTGGAGAAGGAGCTGGGGGGTGATTTCTAAGCAGCCCCTGAGGATGGGTTCTGTACTCTGGGGTCTCACCGAAGCGCTGGTCCCTTTGCCCTGCCATGGGAAGGCTGTGTCTCTGCTCTTCGGAGCGTTATGGGTAACCTCTGCGCTTTCTTTTTCCCTTTCCTTTGGAGAGGCACAGGTTTTACATCTCTCTATTCCAGAGACATAACTCTAAGGCTGTCAGAGCAGAAATTTTTCACGCAAGACAGACTCCATCCTTTGCAGGCTCAGCTTTCCGCACCCAGCTGTGTTAGGTCAGGGGCAGTTTTGTTTTCTCTGGAACCTGCAATGGGGAGAAATAAACGCTTTTCACTCCTTGATGCACCCTGTGGCCAACGCCAAGAACTGTTGCGTAGAGTTACAGAGAGAATGAGAGTTCCAGCCCAGTTTTGGCAGTGCTTGTTTTGAGAGGAAGGCAGTTCCTAGCCAAGATGTGTGGTGCAATGGTTTTGCTCTAGTTTTTCTGTCCGCAACTGGTTACTGCAGCACCTCGTGTATCGGCCGCTGCCTTAGCACCCGAGTAAGAAGAGCATCTCTGCTGACGCTGCCTTTTAGCCAAAGCTATGCACAAAGGCCTCACCGAGTTCTGCTTAAGCCCCCTCCAGCGATAATTCCTTGCTGCAGCCCAGGGAGCAGCTCCTGGCTGTTTTGGTCCCTCGCTGTATCGTACGCGTGCTGCTGTGTCCGTTCTAAAAGGTTTTGTTGCACAGATGTAATCATTGTTTCTCACCAAAGGAGAACGATGAGGCATGTGGAAGGTATGATACCCTGGCTGTCATGCGTCTCTGGTGGTCTGTTCTCTGCACCTTTTTTTTTTTTTTTTTTTTTTTTTTCCCGCTTGAAGGATACCCTAAGCCAAAATGACCCTTCTGCCACGTATTCCTCTGCATGCAGTAATTAGTGTTCTTCTGTTTGGCATTTTTGGGGGATGTTTATTCTTTTTCCTCGGCTGTTTACAATCCAGCTCATTCGCTGTTGTCAGTATGTCCCTCTCCCCAGCACTGCATGCTGCATGTTAGCAGATAGACTCTTTGTTCTGTCTTTATTTTACAGGGAAAAAAAAAACCCCAACCACCACCAATTTCCTCTACTCAGCTTTGCATTTCTTTCCGCTGCCTTTCCTAGCAAATGAGCATTAAAAAGGCTTTGCTCATTACGCATTTTTTGCCCTTAACTTATCACACAACAATTTAATTAACTTCCCTGGCATTTGCTAAGCAAGGCAACGCAAACACCGCTCAGCACAACGCCGGATATTTATTTACACTCTGTAAGACTGACTTTAAGGCAACGATTGTGGTATTTTTGAACACACAGTCCTCAGGTCAGGATTAACTTAAAGGTGAAGAGAAGCGTTTTCACCTGCCAGAGCCCGACTGTGACATTTAGTCTTCCCTCATTTGAGTTATCTATGACATCCAGGACACCTACACTCAAATTAGAGGGAGCAGTAAAAAGTTTTCCTGCATCTGCTGTTACCAGCTTTTGAGACTGGAATAAAGCATCCAAGTCTGCATGAATATGAATGGAGAAAGGGCTTTCAATCATTTGGGGTCTGAAAGTATTCCCTAACGGCTTTCTGAACTCATTGCAGCAGTAGCTTGCCTATAACTGGCAAATGCTTCCAGAAAACCAAAAATCTGTTAATCTATGCCATCAACAGGCTTACAAAAATCCCTTTCCCTTGCATCCTTTTGGGGTGCACACAAACCTGCAGATGCAGGTAACAGAAGTCCCTTTTTTGTTCCCCTTTCCTTACACAGTGCCAAAAAACAAGGAGAGAGACATAAAAACAAATTAAATATTGTTTCCACATCAGTAGCTTACTCTATACCTTCACACAATAAAACCTGAACTCGAAATCTGTGTGTCAAATAGTTCCCTTTTATTTTACTTTTCTTTTAGTAGCATATATGCACACTGAAGGACAGTGGAACATCTGACCATATTAAATTTAAAAAGATTGGATCTAAAAGAGAAGAAAAATGCTAAAAACTCTGTGCCCAAGGCTCAGACAGGATAAAAGGAAACCCCTTTTCTTCAGATTAATAAGAAAAGTCCTGCACAGAACTGGCTGAAATATTTTTCTGAGATAAGAGTTTAAATTGTACATTAGTTTCACAAAGCTGTTTTGCCATTTCCCCATTAATGGCAGGATATTTTCTGTGGTCTGCAGACAGCTAGAATAGCACTGAGTAGCTTTTTTAGCATGACACATTACCGTTGGCTTGGGATTTATCTGATCCTCTTTTGTGGCAATGAGAAAATAGCCTGTGTGCCCTAAATGACATTTCTCAAGCTTGTCAGCATGCTATACTAAGAATGATAATTAATGTGCTTTTTAAAGAGTGGCTTAGGAGAGCTAAATAATTGCAGTGGTGATAGTTCGTTATTGTCACTCTTCAAAATGTCATTATAAGTAGCTGTCACGGAGACTCCGCTCCTCACCCGCATTTGGAGAGAAACACATTTGTGATTTCTTTCAACAGACGTTGATGAAGGAAACAAAGCTTCTCAGCGCCCAGGGCTTCGGTGGGGCTGGAGGTTGGTGCTGCTGGTGCCAAAAGTGGAAGATGGTCACCCAACCTCCCGGCTCCTGGGAGCAAAGGCTAAAACAGAGCTGAGCCTGAACCAGAACAGGGAGCAGGAGAAGGGACGTGGTTATTAACAATTGCACAGCATGAAGAAACTCCCACATTCTGTCTTTTTAATAGCCATTTCCTCTATAGGACTTATGAGTGTAGCAAGTTTTTCTATATATATATGGCCAGTCCTTCAGCCAAACCATAGTAGCTCCATCAAAACAGCAGAGCTGAGCTTTGAGAATCCCTTTTTCTTCCTCTGTTTCATCCCTGTAAAAATGTACAAATACACATTTTCCACTTTCTGTTTGATTTCTTTTTTCTTTTGTCTTTGGGTGTTCACCCGTTTCTGGTCAGTAGTTTCACCGGAGGAGGAGCAGTTGGGTGGCAGCCTGTGACCCTGGCTGGAGAACTCCTTGGCAGAAGTGTCATCTCTCTCTCTTTTCCATTTCTGTAACAGGGTTTCCAAGGCAAGACTGGCCCTCCAGGACCCCCCGGTGTCGTAGGCCCTCAGGTAAGAAACAAATGTTTGCACCAGTCCTCTGTGCTCATCTTCACCGGTTCGGCTGGAGCTGCTGAGACCATAGGTTATACAGCAGAGAGCATCCACTTCCAGGGAAGGCAAAGTCATGTCAAAGCAAGCTTGATGACTTTGAAACTCCTGGCAAGGGTGTGGAATCATGGAATGGTTTGGGTTGGAAGAGACCTTAAAAATCATCTCGTTTCAACCCACCTGCCATGGACATGGACTCCTTCCACTACACCAGGTTGCTCAAAGCCCCATCCGGCCTGGCCGGGAAGTACCCCGGTAGGTCCCAACCCACCTTGTTGAGGTGTTAGGATGGATTTAGACAACGTGCCTGAAGGCTGCTGTAAATAAGGTGGCTCCTATGAACTTAACTGAGCTACCTCGGTGTAAAATAGGTGTAGGGTGAGAGAAACCAGCTACACACAACCCAACTGAAAGACCTTTGGTAACAGAGAGTTAAATGTGATCTCAGAGGGGTGTTAAACGTGATCTCAAAGGGCTGTTAAATGTGATCTCAAAGGGCTGTGCAGCTGCTGGGACAGTCAGGGCAGTGTAAGCGTGAGGCAAGAGTGCTCGTACGTGTTGTTGTGAAGAAAGGCATCCCTCTTTAACATGAAGTGCTGCTAGATCCTGTCAGAGTTGGGCTATTTTTCTCCTAGTCGCAATGAACTGTGCAATCTGCAAACACTAACTACACAAGCAGAATTCGTACCCCCGAAGCACAGGCTCGGGGACCCGTTCTGTAGGCAGAGCCCTAGACTGAGAGGGACTGACTTTGGCTTGAGTCTTCTTTCCTGAACTGCTGGGGAGGTTGCTCTTTAATTAGGAAGTAATTAATATGTCCTCTTTAATGATAGCGTAAAGTCCCTGATTTGTAAATTCCCTGATTAGGGGCAATTCCCTGACCGTGTCTGCCTTCTCAAGTGCAAATTAGGTTCTATGGCAATTTTATTTGGCTCTGCTGCGCGTACTTAGCGTGATCTGTGGTTGCTGAGCGATCGCAGTGTTATCTTTCTACTTACACTAAGTGGCACCCTGCGGCGTGACATGAATTGCAACCACCGTCCCAGCGGACACCAGCGAGCAGGGACGTGATAGTCTTGTGCGTGTGGCTTTTGTCCTCCTCCAAAACAGGCCACCTGGGAATCTCCTGCACTGGGCCTTCACTCGTCACCATTAGTGCCCGCGTATGGCACAGAGGCAGGCAGTAATTACCATGTAGTACCAGCCCCATGTAAGGAAGAATCAGCATGATTGTAGGGTACTTAGGAAGTCTTCAATTTTTTTTTTTAAAAAAACCCTAAGTATAATAAATGTAGCAATGATATCTCACTTATGTGAATGCTTTCATTCCAGAGGTTCCCAGTGCCTCTAGTCTGTCAAGTGCAATGTTGCCCACTTCCAAAACAAGGTCCCTCTAGATGCCAAAGGAGGTATCTCTGCAGGGATTCCTGGTGGCACTGCAGGGGACAGCTAAGGGAAGGAGCATCTTCCATCCCATCGCAACCCTAAGGAATAAACTGATAGCCTGCATCTCCTTCTTCAGTGTTTGCTCTGCTGATACCCACCACCTTCTCCCCGACCTCTTGTTTCTTCAGGGTCCAACTGGTGAGACTGGGCCAATGGGTGAGCGGGGACACCCAGGTCCACCAGGCCCCCCGGGTGAACAAGGTCTTCCTGGACTCACTGGAAAAGAAGGGACGAAGGTAGGGACCAGCAGCTGACCGAATTCCACCCTCCTTTCAAGCCTGGACACCTGCGTCTCTACCAGAGATGGAGGAGAGGGATGATTCAGAAGAGACATGATGTTTCACAGTGTCTCATCACGACTCGAGCCCAGAGGGAGGAGCTGGGTCTCTATGGAGCCTGCAGATCCTCAGATGTTTCTCGCTGTCGTTGCAGGGGGACCCTGGTCCCGCTGGCCTCCCAGGGAAGGACGGTCCCCCCGGCTTGCGAGGCTTCCCTGGAGAGAGAGGTCTCCCTGGCCCCATTGTGAGTAGAGGCTGTCCTGTCCTTCCCATGGGAAGGATGCCCAGGCGGTGAGCACCCACCTCCCAAAATGACTTTGTTTTCCTCCCTCTAGGGTGCTCCAGGGCTGAAAGGCAATGAAGGTCCCCCAGGCCCCCCAGGTCCAGCAGTGAGTATCCTTGCCCGTGCAGGCACCACCTAACACATTTACAGGCTTGGCAAGGCAAAACGGAGGGTTAGTCACAGCTCAGTGCTTTATCTGTTATTTCCTTTGCACTAACTAATGACTTGCTGGATATTGCTTTATTTTATAAGACACGCGTGTAATAGCTCAGTCATTTTGTGGTGTCAGCTATGAACATACGTGACAAGCTGAGAGAATTGGCATGACTCAGGACACTGAGAATTTTGTTTCTAAGGCACCTGCTTTCCCTGTGAAAGTTGTCCCCACTTGAGATTCGTGCTCAACACAGCCTTCCTGGAAGAAATTATTCATCATCCAACCCTCCCTGCTGCATTGGCCATGATGTGGCTCATGCTCTTGTTCCAAGCTGATAAGGTGCCCCCAGGAACTGAGCTCCCAGCACCATCCAGAGGAGAACCCAGCCCTTTCAGGGATTTTAATTTAAAAAAAAGATCTGCAGAACCTCTTAGGCTGATGGTAGCATCACATGGCAGTCACTCCATCAAATGTGCTCACTTACTGATGATGCATTTGCAGCATCCTGCTGCTGAATTTCTTTTTTCTGTATATACATGGAGCTTGGTACTCCAGTTAACAACTTCCTTCTTTCTTCTCCAAACAGGGCTCTCCAGGAGAGCGTGGTCCCGCGGGGTCAGCTGGCCCCATAGGCTTGCCAGGGCGACCTGGCCCCCAGGGACCTCCGGGACCCGCAGGTGAAAAGGGAGCCCCAGTAAGTACCAATGTAAAGATTAACATCTGTGAGTCAAATAGAAATGTGTACAGTAGGAAGCTGAGCACAGACATTCCCTTGGGGTAGGTATATAAAAGATGGGTGGTTTTTTTTTAAAAATGAAGGACTTCAGTTAGAAAGGAATTTTCTCATCTTGGGTGTATCAAACTGCTGAACGTTAGCTGCTCAGCTTCCCCGTTTGTGACACCCGTGCTATCAAAAATGGATGTGATCCCAGGGACTGAAATGTCTTCAGGCAATGAGAAGGGATGAGGACTGAACAGGTGAAATGACAGCCTGTGACCTCCTAGTGACAAACAGCCAAAGGACAGGCTTCTGGGCAGAGAAGGGAGCCAGCCCCCTCGCTGCTTACAAGGATGCAATGGCAGCAGCAATTTCCACGGAGCCCAACTAAATCTTTCCCTTCTCTCTGCCCGGGCCGAGGAGCAGCACGTGCTTCCCAGGACGCTGGGAAGGGTTCCCAGCAGCGTCCGTGTTCCCAGGCATCCTGCTGGTGCCCGTGGAAAGAGCCGCTCTCGGCAGGAGCCCGGCTGAGTCCTGCCATATGGTCCCTCTCCTGAGCCTTCCCCAACCAGCCCGCGCACACTCGCACGTCTCTCGCTCCCCAGGCAGGCGCCTGAAATGTCACGTGCGGGAAGGAGAGAGTGGGCTGGGATGACTGCTTCTGTCCCTGAAGAACCCAGCAGCAACAGTGATGGTCCCGAGGAGGAAGGCTGAGCCTCTTGATTCTCACGCCCAAAGGGTTTTACAGAGACTTTGGGGTTGTCTGCCTCAAACTTCAGCTCAGCTTCAGACCTGGCAAAATGAGCAAATGCTGGCATCAGTTATTTCAGACTATATGAGGACACTTACGGTGATAGATTGTTATCAAAAGTGTTTATCAGCCACTGTATTCCACATTTGCTGGCTTATTAGAAACTCCAGCAGCTAGTCCAGAGGCAAGAATTTCCTGGTGAATCAGCTTTATGGACATCTGTCCTGCCAAGCACCTATATGATGTAGCAGTGGATAGATGAATAGGCAATTTACGTGGCATCTAATTATTCAGAAGAGAGCACCCAGGATTCACATGCAATTAAATTATGTACAAGGAAACGGAAAAATATTCACTGTTCAGTTCCTGTAAACAAACAAATTTGATTGAAGGCTCCAGGTCTGAGGAATACGAGTAGGTGTTTAAGCGGGAGGCCAGCAGAGGTTGCTTTATTCGCTTCAGGTGTTTTCCTTTGTCCAGAAGCTCAGGAGGGATCTTGGGGCCTCCTGAGAAACCCCCATCAGTTGGGGATCAGCCAGGGAGGGAGCAGGCACCAAGTGCGGGGGCAGCCAGCACCAGAATCAGTAAAAACTGGCTTGTGGGAATAAAAATTAGTTGAGGTCTTGTTTGTCATCCAGAGAGAGATGGCAGAGGGTTCAGATTAAATCTGATTATATTGCTGTAGCAGTTGAATTGCAGCTGTGATCTGGGTATTCACCGTTTAGATTTGTTTGTTCTTTCTTTATCTCCCGAGATAGAAATTTTGTCTTGTTTCAGACAGTGAGCACAGAAAGTCTGATGAAATATGAGCTGGAAACCATTTTGGCTATGCATGCCTATAGAGTCAGGGGTTATTAGCAGCTGAATAAAACGTTAATGGGATGTAATGGGTTGGTTAGAGGGTGGAGGAGAGCTCTGTGTGACCTGTCTGCTTGTTCTGCTTCCAGGGCGAGAAGGGTCCTCAAGGACCGGCTGGCCGGGATGGCATCCAGGGCCCGGTGGGACTGCCGGGTCCAGCAGGTCCTGTTGGCCCCCCAGGAGAGGATGGAGACAAGGTGGGAGCACCTCCCAGCTGCATGGGGGTCACTCTGTGAAGGAACTGGGCAACGTGACTCGTTGCCGCCACGCTGCTTCCACTGCCATCGGGTTGGATGTGATGCTGGTGGTAACTCAAGGATGTTTTATGGCGCTTGCAATCCCACGAGATCAGCAGCATCCAACTCGGGGAGCAGCAGGCGGACTGGGGGGCTGTGCTCTGCCAGCCACACCGCGTGCTGGGAGCCAGTTAGCCTCCCCCAAAGCCTGTCACAGGTGGCCCGCCTGTGGGTGCCTGGCCTTTCCAAATCAATTACCTTTCTCCACTCTCTCATTAATCCCCTCTGGACCGGAGGATTCTTAGAAAACATTAGCTGAGACGAATCACTCCTTGCTGCTGACAAGGTCTGCAAAATGATGCTTTTTGCATCGCATGGCAGCTGAAGAAAGTTTTAAGATGTAAAAGGGTTTGGTTACACCTGGAATGGCCAAATCTCTGGCCTTTTTCAGAACATTCTGGGGTATTTCTGTGGGAATCAGCATCTTTGGGATAAGGGTGCAGACGTATGGGACTATTTCTTGCACGTTGAGATATGGAAGTGGTCACCAAGTGAACTAACTGTGACCCTTTGTACCCGGCAGGGCGAGATTGGGGAGCCTGGCCAGAAGGGCAGCAAGGGCGACAAAGGGGAGCAGGTGAGTGGGGTGGATGTCGTCGTAGCTAATTATGTTGTGTGACTCCCTGGAAACAGAAAAAACAGAATAATTTTAATTTCTTTGTATCATTGCATTATCTTCCTTTGCTTCATCAAATACCCACACGGTGTAAAAAAAGAGCAGGCGCCTGAAGTGTGAGCCTCCAACTCCCAGGAACACACTGAGATGTTTCCATGTCACCCATGTACTGTGTAAATATCTGCAAAACATGAGCAGCCTTTGCCATTAAAGTTGGGTGTTTGGCTGTAGCTCCTTTTCTAGTTGCTTGCAGCACACTGAAGCGCCCTTTATGTGCTGCTCAGAGCCTGAGGAAGATAAATTACACATAAGTATCTAGACAGAACTGAGTGGTGTGATATTACTTTGCTGGAGCAAAAATGCCCTTAGACGTGTCTGCTCTGCCATTGGCACCAGGGCTGAGGGATGCTGGTATCTGGGAAGACTTGACCCTGTCCTCCCTCTCTGTTTTGGGAATTAATGCACATCTAATGGAGGTTGGGTTGGAAGGCATCGCCTTTTCCAGGTGAGTTTTTCACTCTCTGCTCCTAATGGTGACATTGCACTTCTTCATGACAGGGTCCACCAGGTCCTACTGGCCCGCAGGGTCCAATCGGTCAGCCTGGCCCAGCTGTGAGTATTGTCCCCTTTAGCAGAAATCCCCTTTCTTACCATAAAATCTCCTGGGAATCACTGAAGGATGGGCAGTCTCTGCCTGGCACTGCTGATGCCCAACACATGAGTTGGGCATTGCCACTGGCTGTGGCAGAAGGTGGTGGGGATGGAGATTTGCATCTGTGTTGTGGCTTTGCCAAGCTGTGTTAGACTCTGTCCTTGTAGGGTGCTGATGGAGAGCCAGGTCCTAGAGGACAGCAAGGCCTCTTTGGTCAGAAAGGTGATGAAGGACCCCGAGGTTTCCCTGGTCCCCCTGGCCCTGTGGGCTTGCAGGTAATTTGCAGCATCAAGGGAGGGCTTAGGGTAATGAGAGCTGGGGCTCCACCTGAGATGTTCACAGCTAAAACTCATCCCCTCCACCTCCACAGGGCTTGCCTGGACCACCTGGTGAGAAGGGAGAAACAGGTGACGTTGGGCAAATGGTAAGATGCTTTCATACTTCTGTTTTCATCACTGACAGACATTTCCCCAAGAAACGTGTCTTAAATTTGTCTCCCTTTCTCTCAGGGCCCGCCAGGCCCACCTGGACCAAGAGGCCCATCTGGACCACCAGGAGCAGATGGTCCACAGGGTCCTCCCGGGGGAATAGGAAATCCCGGTGCAGTAGGAGAGAAGGTAAAGCATCCAGACAAACCTGAAGGAAGCCCACAGGAGTTAGCTACAACACTCATGCAGGGGCTTTGCTATGTCAGCAGAAACCCCGGCACCCTGCAGAAATGTAAGTGCTCATCCTCTTTTCCCCTCTACAGGGTGAACCTGGTGAATCTGGTGAGCCTGGTCTTCCTGGCGAGGTTGGCCTCCCAGTAAGTACGCTGCAGGGTGGCTGTTGCTCTGATGGAGAAGAGCTTTTCTTCAGTGGTGTCCCCTGAGGAGCTGGTTGAAGGGGTGACAGAGAGAGATGGACGTGGCTGGGGCTGCAGGGACTGAACCAGCCATGTCCTTGGTTTGGGTATTGGGTGACACATCGCCATGTTACTGAGTATTTATAGTATAACATTTAGTCACAAAATATGGGCTACCCACGACTGAACAACATGAACACCACTTTATCTTTGTGGGAAGGGACTGCTAAATCATGTCCTCATGTTTGGAGATACAAATAGAGCTTCTTTCTCAGAATCGATTAAAGGAAAATTAGAGATTGGTAAGTTGTTTTCCTGGATAATAGAAATACCCATTTTTCTTTTACAGGGTCCTAAAGGTGAAAGAGGTGAAAAGGGTGAAGCAGGTCCCTCTGGTGCTGCTGGTCCACCCGGTCCCAAGGGTCCACCAGGCGATGACGGTCCCAAAGGCAGCCCTGTGAGTACCCCCTCCTGTCCAAGCAGTGCTTCCTTGTCTTGCCCAGCAGAGAGTTCTGCATGAAAAGATGTTTTCCAGAGATTTTTGTGGCAATTTGAAGCAGTTAACCAGCCAGAGAATTGCTCCTCTAACGATATGTGGTATTGGTCCCCTTCCTTTAGGGTGCTAATGACGAAAAGACCCAGTTGTACCATATCTTCCATCAATACTTGAATTATTAGTCCTTTTTGCAGGCTATTAGAAAACTCACCCCTGTGGAGAGGGCCAGCAGTAGGTTTACTTTGCACTTCAGCTTATGCCTTGCCAAGGTCCTCTGCACCAGGGCGAAACCTCCAAAATAGGGGAGATTTATGTGAATGTGGGAGTTGTACCTCCAGGGTCAGATCCCTGCTGATGCTAATTGCTGTAGTTCTATTGAAGCCAACAGAGCTATACTGATTTATACCAGATGACAATGGTACAGTATTTATCTTGCTGGCTTCTTTGATGCTTGCTGGCTGAAGAAATTTATTATGCGATAAGCAAAGATGGCATGAAGCAGCAGAGGAGGCAGGGGAGTTAGTCATCTCTCTGAACAGATGGGTTTGGGGATATCACATTATTGGTTGAAGCCAGTTGTCTGAACGCTGGTCTCAGAATCATTTGAAGTGCACAATAGACATTGTACGGAGAAGAATGTGAAGTGTTTTAGTCATTAAATGCTTTGAGAGGATCTTTGTGTGAAAAATGTTACACATCCTGTAGTAAGCAAAAGCAAAGTCTTCTAATCTGCCCGTTCCCCAAAGGTGCGAGGATTTCGCTGTCACTTGTCCGATGTATTTAGGAAAAAAATGATGAAAGTCCCAGCATTGACACTGGAGCTTTGCGTAGTCTGGATGCAGAGCTGAACTGGTGGCTGTGATGGGATGAAATTACTGAGGATGCAAAGATGGGATGTGATCTGGGATTGTGTCTGAGGGTAGGGAATTGGGGTTTTCTCCATAGGGTTGACTCCCCATGTTGTCGCTGGGTTAGCAGGCACTAGTGCTCTGAAATTCTCCAGATGCGATATCTCTGACTTGGGGATCTCCTTCTTCTCTCTTTGCAGGGTCCAGTTGGTTTCCCTGGTGACCCTGGTCCTCCTGGAGAACCTGGTCCAGCTGTAAGTGTTTATCTCGCGCAAGGGCAGTTCAGTGCCTCCTCTTGGTTTTGTGAAATACGACTGTATGCTCTTCATTCACCAGCAGCTCCTCTGGTGTGGACTCTTTCTTTACTCGGGAAAGAGTAGGAAGTCCCACCATAAGACTGTTTGTCTGAACTTTGGGGCAGTAGTGCCCCAAATCTGCTATCCACAGTATTTGACAGGATGTTTGCCGTTGTTAGTGTTCTCAACAGGAGATGGGAAGGGATGGAGCCTGGTGACATGAAGACCAGCTGAACCACACCTGCTGCTGCTAATGCCCTGCTCAACCCTATTCATACCCGAAGTACACCTGCTTGTTTCTTTCTTCTTCTTTTTTAGGGTCAAGATGGTCCCCCTGGTGACAAAGGTGATGATGGCGAACCTGGACAGACTGTGAGTAGCTGGATAGATGAGATCTGTTTCCCATCAGTGCCCACGGTTTCTGTCCAAGGACTAAAGAACTGTCCAAGGACTTTTAACACAGAAGGACATAGAGCATCTAATTCCCACCAACTCCTGCTTGCACTGGTCCCCTGATGGCTGTCCCTCCTGTCTGTGTCAGCCTGGCTGCTGCCATCCATCCAGGCTGCTCAGCAATACATCCTGAATGCAAAACTTAACTTACGGAAAAACAAAAATCTAAGTCTTTCATTTTAACTTTGCCGTGCCTTATGGTGTTGTATGGTGGGAAGGGATAAAACAAGATACCACCTGCACCCCCGAGGAGGTGTCGGGAGTTGTACCAGCCACCCACACCTCGGCTTAGCACAAACTCTGCATCTCAACTCGAGTTTTACACGTTTGCTCCTCCTTCCTGCGTCTCGAGGTGCAATTATGGCTTGTTCTCCTCCCCTCTCCATCTAGGGTTCCCCTGGTCCCACAGGAGAGCCAGGCCCCTCCGGACCTCCAGGAAAAAGGGTAAGCTGATTGTTTAGGAGTATTTTTCCAAATGTATTTGTATTGACTTTTTGAAACTAATGTTATTACTAGGTTTACAGTAAATGCAAGGCAGTAGACTGTAAAATAAATAATAATAATAAAAAAATTGATGTGCCATCCACAGCCATTGGAAATTGATGGGAAGTTGTCAACCGAATTCCATGGATTTTTTGGAGTTTTTAACACCCAAAAGAAAATATAAGTATGAGGTGGTCCTGCTCTTCCTGCCTTGCTGGCAGAGCCCAGGGATTCATTTAGCAAGAAGCTAATTTAAAAAGCTTTTCAGAGATATTTGTCTCCATTTTGTCTTCTTCCCTGGGGCTGTCGCATCGTTTTGTTAATTCCAATAGACCATTTCAGATCAGCATGATCTAATTGTGTTTTCCATCTATTTTGTGCTTTCTCTAGGGCCCTCCTGGTCCAGCTGGTCCCGAAGGAAGGCAAGGAGAGAAAGGAGCCAAGGTAAGAACTGAATGGGATTTCACTTCTACCACGTCCTTTGTATGCCAAAAGGATCACCCTCTGACAGCCTTGGTGTTTGAAAGACAGTGAATTGATTTTTCTGTATATTACAACAAATTAGCCTGAATTTGGGGCCATTGGCCTCAAATCTAAGCTTATGTTTCATCTTTTAACAAACTCAGTGGAGATAATTAGAGCTTGGTAAGGTCATGGGAATGTTTTTCTTGCTTTGAAATGACAAAGTGCCATATTTGGCAATTTAATGTGTTGTAAAAACTATGGTACGCACAGCCCTATGTCCTTTCCCAGGGCAAACACAGCATTATTGGACTATGACTGTTTTTGTAGGGGTGGTGGGGAAATGTAGAGTGGGATCAGAAATTGTAGGTCTGATTGTTGCAGCAGCCGCAGGATCACTGGTGGCAGAGGATGTCCTCTGCTAGCTCATCTCCCAGGCCCAAACCCAGGAAAGCTTCCTGCTCTGGAAAGCTGACAGCCAAAGAGCGGTTCCTGCTGGAAATCAGCAGAAGTAGGCAAGGCTGAAAAGCGAAGGAGCTTGGAGACTTGTCCTCAGCGCGTAGTAGGAAGCAGTAGGAGCAGTAGGAAAATCAACAAACAGAAAGTTTTACATGTTTTTCATGGAATTGCATTCACTCCGTGATGTCCTGGCAGCAGCCACATGTGAGAAGGTTGATTGATGCCCCAATGCAAATTGAAGCGTGCTGCCTCTCGCGTCTAGGGTGAAGCTGGTTTGGAAGGACCTCCTGGGAAGACTGGCCCGATTGGTCCCCAAGGTGCTCCAGGGAAGCCTGGTCCCGATGGCCTTCGAGGGATTCCTGGTCCAGTTGTGAGTATTCCCAAACTGAGCAAAGTCTGAGAAAGATTCTGGGCAGGGTTGTTCCTGGTCCTTTACCGTAACCCATCTGCCTTGAAAGATGCCTTTCTCCCAGTGTGATGTTCTGTCTGTGCTTACATACCTGACAGCAGATAAAACATCTTTAGTGGAAATAACATAACAGTCAATATCACCTCACGTCGTGTTTTATTTGAGTCTTGGTTCTGCTCACCCAACTCTCTGGGGTAACATTTCCATGAGCTGCAAAGTCCCTTTTCCAGTAGAGATCTGAGCATGAAAGGAACATAAATCCTTTTGCCTTTACCCACCTGTGAGAAGCCAGGTCAAATGTTCCCTGGCACAGGGACCAGATGAGGATGGGTGAATAATCTGAATAATCCCAGCTGGAAGCACTGCTGTTGAATGTGATGGATTTGAGGGAATTGCACTGTTTTACAGGGTGAACAAGGTCTCCCAGGATCCCCTGGCCCAGATGGTCCTCCAGGCCCTATGGTATGTCCAGACCATCAAATTCCATGAGTTTTTGAAATGGGTGAATGTATTTTACATTAATTCATTCTCTCTTTCTCTGTCTCCTAAAGGGCCCACCGGGTTTGCCTGGTCTTAAAGGAGACTCTGGTCCTAAAGGAGAGAAGGTGAGAATGGCACACGTGAACTCACGGCATGATCTGATGCCCATGGTCGGGGTGTGGGGGAAAAATTGTCATTTTAGAGGGGTCCTGCAGCTGGCAGGAGAAGGCTGAGGAGTGCCACCCGCCCTGTGTGCTCTCTCTCATACTCGGGAAACATTGGACATATCTTTAGAGGAGTGGTGGAGAGTTGTCGGTGTGCCCCAAGGGATGAATCAAGTTTTGCCACCACCTGTCTGGATCCAAGACTGGGTTTCCCATCCTCATGTCTCCAGCACTGATGACAAGGAGGGACACGGAGGATCTGAATTCCACTCTGTCAGCCCTTGAAGTCCACAGCAGCTCTAGTTGTGGGGGCTGCCTGAACACAGACTCTTTAGCAGAGGGCGTAGGGAGGTGCAGACACCAGGCTTGCTTTGGGACATCGTTCTCAGCCTTGTAGAAATTCATGCAATATATGTTAGCACATGGAACGAGCAGGTGCTCCAGTGCAGCAGTTCTCTTTCTGTATTTGTAGCATTTTCTGTTGCAAAAAGCTAGTGCTTTTCTCTGTCCTGCCACTTCCAGGTGTCAGGAATAGCTACAAACTCCTCTCACCTTGCTTAGATATTTGGGTTTGTGTTTAGAAATGCCTTTGCTGGGTACCTTTGGTGTTCAGTTGCCTCCGGCAAGAGATCATAATTAACATCTGCTGTTTTCCCCTAGGGTCATCCAGGTTTAATTGGTCTTATTGGACCGCCGGGAGAGCAGGGAGAAAAGGGTGACAGAGGTCTCCCAGGCCCCCAGGGCTCAGCAGGACCTAAAGGAGAGCAGGTAAATATTCTGTAAGACCTTAATTAAATGTGCTTTTGAGCTGTGTGGTTTGCTGACTTTGAGCAGGTACGGCATGGAGGGATGGCCAACCTTGGCAGGAGACTCTTCCTAATTTCTCGGGGATATTTTCTATGTTAATGTAGTTTATTCTACATGTGAAATATAGAGATGCTCCAAAATGATCCATTTTAGTGGAAAGCAGATTCTCAAGGGTCATATGAAAAGAATTGAGTAGACTCGGAGGGATGGTAGCATTAAATATGTATCTAGAGGACTAATTTTTTAGAACTGTGTGCCTAAATGAGATATGAGGTTCCTCAGTCATGCTCTTGTCTGGATCATGCACAAGCTTAAAAACCAGTTAAAGCTCCAGATTTGTATGGAGTCCTCCAAAACTGGGCGGTAATCTGTGAGCAGATGTTAGTTGTGTAGTTATAAGCCAGCACCTCTGCATGCAAATCAGCGTTGTTCTGCTTTTATTTTTCAGGGTATCACAGGTCCTTCTGGACCAATTGGACCTCCAGGGCCACCAGGATTACCGGTATGTAATAAGTAATTATCTTTTAATTCCTTGGGAGCTACACAGCCCTTCTGGGGTTGCCTTGGTGCTCCCAGATACCCAGCACAGACCTTTTGGCCTGACCTTGTACGAGGACGCTGATGGGAATGGGGGTTGCCCAGCTGAGCCCATTATAAACACTGGAATGAATTACAGGAGCACTGAGGGGGTGACGTGTGAGCTGAGAGATGGGCACAGGGGACACGGCGTGACAGAGGCAGGGAAATCAGCCCACCCTGTTTCTTTCTCCCTTTTCTTTTGGATTTTCTACAATCATGTGGTGATTTCTTGCACTTTTTGCTATTTGCATTATTTTCCCCTGGGTGCCTGCACCTTTGGGTGACCAGCATTTGCTGTTGCTGGGTGTCCTCAGCCCGGAGCCAGGACCAGTCCCGGGTTATGGTAATCACCCAGCAGCTTTTCCGGTCCCCATCCAGGCAGGAGTGTGGAGCCGCTGACACAGATTGGTCTGACAGAAATGCTTTTTGTGCGTTGGCAAATAAAAGCAACACCGAACTCAAGTGGATGTGAAAAATGGAAACAGAAAGGAAGTGAATTAAAATAAAAAAAAGCACCTTGTATAACACTACTCTGCCTCTCTCTAAGGAGAGACTGACTTCTCTGCGAGGAAATGTACTGACTCCTTTCTGTATTTTTCTCTATACAGGGTCCACCTGGTCCCAAAGGTGCTAAAGGATCATCAGTGAGTATAGACATTGTTAAATGAAAAGGCTGAGGAGCTCTTATTAAGTGTGTAACCTGCTGCGACTTCTCCACATCAGTGGCATTAAAGGCAATTAGCCAAAGATGACTGTGGCAAATGCAGCCTTTTCAGGCTGTCTAAGCCCAGAAATTATAATTGGGAAAGGTTTTTGTTACCCACACTGTACTACATTGAACATCAGTGCAGCAAAGATCATAAGGAGGAATCCAGTGCATAGTCCTTAGGAGAAAGCCTACTGCTGTAAAGCGGAGGGTATTAAAAATAGACTGTGAAGAAGCGGGAGGTGGGAAGCTGAAAAGCAAAGAACTCGGTGAGAAACGCGACACTGAAGCAAGCTTCATGTTACAGATCTCCTATGCAGGCAGCTAAAAATTCCTCTTGGGCAACTTCCTAAAGTCTTTTTTTTTTTTTCCATGCAGAATTCAATGTTTTATTAATTTTAAGGTTTTATTTGATTTATAAAGCTGTTGGATTGATTTGGAGAGTTAACATTTTCATGCAGTGGAAGATCCTTCCTTTTCCGTAGGAAGCCTAAGCACAATTTGAGTGTCTAACCCCAAGTGTTTGACCCATCTTTTCTTTTGCCCAAGCATTGAAAAATAACCAAAATAAAAATTTTCTTGGTGAGGTGCAAGGAAACTCCTCTTGTGTGCCTGAAGGGACAAGAAGAAAGTTTTTGCCATGAGAGACTATTAAAGGAAATAATGTTTGGGATGTGATATAGGTGACAACTGCTTTTTCCTGAGTGACTCAAATGGTTTTCTCTTTTTTTTTTTTTTTTTTTTCAACCAGGGTCCAACAGGTCCAAAGGGTGAATCGGGTCTTCCTGGGCCCCCAGGGCCTCCTGTAAGTAGAACCCGTTACATGAAGTGTGAAATGAGGTTCAGGTTTAATGGGTGTTACAATGTTAGGAAGTAGAAGATTTCTGGACAAAGATTCAGCACATTTCAGAGTCCTGGCAATGGATCGATGTTTCTGAGAGATGCTGGGGAAGAAAGCAGGATGCAAAGGGAGAAGTTACTAATGGAAAGATGACAGGAGAAGGTGGACCCAGTGTTCAAGCCTGGTGGCCAGGGTTTTTATTGGTGTTTTACTTGTCTAGTGTGTATCTTGTGCTGCTGCTTCTCAGTGCTGGTGACTGCTTTGGCCATCTCTTGTGCCTCTTCCCTACTGCCAATGCAATGAGAAGTTGTATCTTCTTTCCCCACAAATCAGGGTCCTCCTGGAGAAGTCATCCAGCCGCTGCCCATCCAGGCTTCCAAGAGGACCAGGCGAAATATTGACGCTAGCCAACTGGTGGACGATGGAAATGCCGACAACTACATGGACTATGCAGATGGCATGGAGGAAATTTTTGGGTCGCTGAATTCCTTGAAACTGGAAATTGAGCAAATGAAGCATCCATTGGGCACTCAACACAACCCAGCACGTACCTGCAAGGATCTGCAGCTCTGTCACCCCGACTTCCCAGACGGTGTGTCCTGGGACAAGAGGGGGTGTGGGGAAAACACAGGGGGTTTCCCAACTCCACCCAGGGAATATAAGGGAGTGCAGGAAGAGAAATAATTTGGATAGTCCCTGGGCTGGTGCCCCGTGAGGAATGTGGCTGACAGAAGTAGAGAAGAGTTGGTCTAGATGATCATTGTAGGTCCCTTCCAACTGAAATATTTATATATGATGAAAAATAGCTGTTGCTGTAAGATACCACATTACTATGTGGAATCAGAACATAACCAGTTTTCCAAAAACATACATATAAATAGCACCCTATGACAGAGAGGAAACATCCCTGGTGGGATGGTTGCTGAAGTGCCCATTGTCCTGCCTTCACAGTGCTGATTCTTTTCTTCCCTTTTCTTCCCTCTCGTGCATCCAGGTGAATACTGGGTTGATCCTAACCAAGGATGTTCCAGGGACTCTTTCAAAGTTTACTGTAATTTCACAGCTGGTGGAGAGACTTGCATCTTCCCCGATAAGAAATCTGAAGGAGTAAGTCCACACAATTTTTTTTTTTTCTTCCCCCTCTATATCATGGTGATAAGAGCTTGTTTCCTAATATGAATATTCATAGACAGTCAATTTCAGGAGAATTGAACAATAGCGAGGAAGGATTAAAGATCCAGAACGTTACTTTGTTACACAACATTGGCTTCTAAAATAACAAGGAATGTGTTTACAAGGAGAATTTCTTTGAGTAAGTCAGATTTAAACTGTGATTTGGGACAAGTCTTTGACGATTTCCCAGGCATAATAAATGCTAAAACCTTAATTTTATTTTTTTTTTTACTTTGCTTTATGAAGGCAGAAGCGTGTGTTGTCGCAGGAACCGCAGCTCCCCCTGAGCTTCATTTAACTCATTCCTTGTCTCCCTCCTGCAGCTGGGCTGCGGCTCCGCTGGCTGCGGGCATAAGCACCACTACCCTTTCTGTGTCTTCAGGGAGATAAATATTTATCTCCTGACATTTTTTTTCCTGGTGTTTCTTGTGGGTATTTAGTTTCCTAAACGATTACAGCTCGCCTTAGCGCTCCTCCTGGCACTGATGCACAAGGTTGATTAAGTTATTTGTGTAACGATGTGCATAGCTCAACCGTACTCATCATTTTCATCCCGGATCCATGCGCTCTGTTTTCTGGAGCTGCTCTCCCTGATGCCTGGGGACCAGCTCTTGCACTGGCCAAGCAGAAACTCTTGCAAAGCGGCCTGGGGGAGCTCTCTCGGTGGCACAGTTGTGCCCCAGCTGGGTTAAGATGCAGACAAAGCTGTTCGCTCCAGTGGAAGCCGTTTGCTTGCTGAATTTCATCCGCCAGAGATATGTGCCAGCACAGGACAAATAACATGCAACATAAATCTTCCTCGAGTTTTTGTTAGGGCTGTTTAAATAGGAGGCGGATTTCTTCTCCTTTGCATTAACTTGCCCCAGCTCTCCTCAAAACATTGACAGCTCAAAAATCAGGCTCTGCCCATGATCTTACAGCTGCTCCAACTCCTGCCACCCCGACTCTGCGAGTGGCTCTTTGGCCCCATCTCGTCTGCTGTGGAGCTGCTCTTCTGACCACAGGCTGCGATGCTCCTCAAATGCAAATGGTGCTACACTTGTGCAGTACTGTCATAAATAAGAAAAAAAGCTTCAGCCTGCTCTTTCTCCAAGTAGAGGAATGAAAACAGCTACCAGACCGGCATTAAGTATTGGCTGAGTGGTTTTATTATAAGCCACAGCAGAGTTTAAGCCATATCTCCTTTCAGACCCAGCAGAACCACACTGACTCACTTTATGGTTCATGTACTGGGAAGGAAAGGACAATCCCAAGACACCTGCATATAGCTTGGCCGTTGTTTTTTGTGGAGATTTATGGCAGAAGTGAGGGAGCTGGTGGGAGGGTAAGGGAGCAGACGGCGGCCACGCTCTTTTCTTGGGCTCCGACTCAAAAAAAGGGATTGAGCTGCTTCGGTGAGGCTGCTATAAAGGATGCTCTGACAGCTTATCGCTTGTCAAGGTCACCCCCTGCATCACTCCAGGTAGTTGGAGCTTCATCATGTGTGATGCTCCAGCACCGACTGTGGAGGATGCACTGCCTGTGCTACACCTTGTTGCTGCACAGATGCAGAAGACAGGCAGAGGCTTTTCCTTAACAACACTCTGCTTTTCCCAGCCCCACAGCATCTGGATTTAACGTTAGAGTGACATCAGCCTTCTCTACTATCACCATTCCTTTCCTACCCCAGCCCTCCCGTGAAGATCAATGGATCTTTTACCGCTGATATTTCCTTTTTTTCCCCCCTCTATCTGTCCTTTTAGCTCTCCTGCCGATAGACTGCACTGCTGGTTTTGCATCCAAAGGGTCTAGGAGGCAGAGATCATTAGCCCTGAGCAAAGGAGGCTGATGCCAAGGCAGCGCTGGGCACCCCAGGGCAGCACCACAATGTCCTGTTCTGCTTGAGAGGCTGCTGGCACCTCAGGGCTCTGCTGACTGCTCTTGTTACTGGTGTATAAAGATTAAGAAAACATTTTAAAGGAAGTCGGACAGTTTCAATAAGACATGCAGACTCTGCTTGTGAAACCGAATGTAACTTTTTTTCTTTCTTTTTCTTTTTTTCTTTCTCTCTTTCCTCCTTGCCGTCCGCAAACTAGGCTAGAATTACTTCTTGGCCAAAGGAAAACCCAGGCTCCTGGTTCAGTGAATTCAAGCGCGGTAAACTGGTAAGATGCATCTCAGTGCTTTCTGTTTTCTTTAACCCGTGTCGTATTTTACAGAGTAAAATGGCTCGTTGGCCCAAAGAACAGCCTTCCACATGGTATAGTCAATACAAGCGGGGGTCTTTGGTAAGTGGCTAACCCTGGCCCTCTAGTCTGAATCAGAGCTCATCATCTGCTTTGGTATGGCCAGACCTGCTGCACTCTGCATGCTGGACTAATACCCATCGCAAGTCGCAGTGAAAATATTTAAGGTGGAATACTGAAAAAAAGAAACAAAACCCAATGGGGTTTTTCCAGTCTGCTTGACTGGAAACGGAGGTGAAGAACTTTCCCCCACATTAGGAGGGGACATGCTGATGTGCTGGGGGGACCCTGCAGAGCTAGAGCTGTTGCAGGTCTGTCTCCATGGATCACTGCAATGGTTGCATCCCACGGGAGCCCTCTAAGCAGTTCCCATTATGGGCAAACTGGGTGTCCCCGTGCTGCCATCCCCCAGCAGCGTAGCCTTATCCCAAGAGCCGAGCCACGCAGCGTGATGCTTCAGCCTGGAGCTGGGAACGCTGCTGTTGCATTCTGTGCTCGCTGGTACCCGGGCTGAGGGGGTGAATCTGCACGTCTCCAGACTGGTTTTCCCCAACAGAAGAATCTCATCTCCCATGCTGGAGATGAGCCACATTGGGGGCTCCCACGCCACCCCCGGAGCTTGGGAGGTGAGAATTCATTGGTTTAAAGGAAGATTTCAAGCCAAGCATGTTTGCTAAGCTTGGTGGCCTGGAGTTTGACTTAGTCACAATCAAGGATTTTTTCAAGGGAGAAAAACTGTCATAAGGTCAAACAGTGTTTGATGTCAGCAAGACAGAGAAGAAGCTCTAGTGTTTTGTCCCTTAACAGGACATGCTCGTTGTGGATAGATCTCTCCCACGGAGCCTGAGCTTTGGTCAGGGGCGTCAGAGCAGCAACTGATTAGTGTAAACCAGGTCTCCTTAAGCAACAGGAAGCTTCCACGTGTGTATCAATTCTTGTAGGATTAGTGGGATGCAGATAATGAGCTCAGCCAAATCAGGAGAATTAGGGAAGAAGGAAATATTCAGCGGATAAAACCGCCCTGCCCCTGAAAGCAGGAGATGCTCTGACAGACCCCGCTGAGCTGCCTCCCCAGGGCAGTGGTTTCTTGCAATGCCCCAAACTTCCACCTTAAAAGGCAAACAACAAAGAAAATCACCGCGTTGTTTTCCTAAGCCACATTTCACCGCCACTAAACACATTTGCTCTGATTCTGCCCACAAGAAGGATATGGCTTCTGCAGCTTTTCTGCATCATCGAATAAGGCCACAAAGCCAAGGCTTCAGCCTTGTAGCTCCTTGGAGGGCAGCTACTCATAGCTTAATTACAGAGCACTTCATCAGTTAATATTAGGAGTACCTCCATTTCTCCATCTTCTCTGCTTTTTTTTTTTTTTCCCCGGTCTGTTTACCAGCTACATTAGAGGCTGAATTGCCAACCTAGAGCTTAGGGCCCATTTTTTTTAAACAGGAATTTCAGCGCTACTTGGAGCCCTTTGTTCCATCTTTCTGTGTTGCTATTTTCTTGCTTTTTTACCTGTCCTGCGTTTTCTGTTTGGAAAAAAGCCACCAGCACGTAGAAGACCTGCCCAAGCAAACCACGAAACTGTTAAACACACAAGCCATAAAAGTGAAGTTTGATTTCTTTTTTTTTTTTCTTAAAAAATACCTCTCATTTCACCCCAGTCAGTATTTGGAACTATGAGGCCGGTAGATCGGGGAGCCGTTTGCCTGGCCTGGATCCAAGCTTATTTGGAATTTGTGTGTAGGTGGGTGGGATGAATGAGTTTGAGTTCCCCTCTGGGTGCAGCGTTGCTCCTCTGACTCCCTGGAGAAGGTCCCTGGTGTCTTCCCACGCAGCCTGAGTGCGGTCTCTTGGGGGGCTGAGCCCACGGGGACCCCCAGAGCCAAGGGGAAGATTTCCAGGTGGCTGCTCAGCGCTGCTGATGGGGGAAACTCTGCATGAATCCCAGTGCTTGCACAAGGTGTGCAGCCGTGAGGATGCTTGCCTTTCTTCTGGGGATATCTGAGGCAAGAAGGATGGTAGTAAATATGAAATACAAAGAAACCACCTTGTTTTGATGCTTCCGCACCGTCATTAATCAATGACACGGAGTACTTGGACTTGATTTCTTACCATTTCTCATGATGCAGCCAAACTGCATTTAGAGGGATAAAAGGGTTTTGCAGATGTTTTCTTCTGGACTCTGCTTTCCTTCTGCGTGTGTTACAATTCCCAGTGGCTCTAACAAGGCCTGCCACCCATCCTGTCCTGTTATCCTTCGTAGCCATATGGCACCTGCCACAGGGAAATACTGTCACACAGAAAACAGGAAAGGATTGATTTTTATTTTTTTTTTTTGCAAAACGGCGTTCCCTCAAGCAAGACTTATGTGCACAACCAGTTCCCAGTGGCTCCAGTTGCAAAGCTGGGACAGGTCTTCATGCAATCTGCAGAGGGAGAACAGCAGCCGAGACCCCGTAACAAGCGGTCAGGCTCCCAAACCAAGCACTGCTTTGAAATAAGAATAAATAAGAGAAGTGGCTCCTGCAGATCAGCAGTGCCACGTGTCATTGAGTGCCACGTAGTCGGCACTTTGTGTCCCTTTCCTTCCACGTCCTGGTGGTTTTCTCATAGCTCTCCTCCTGGCATGCGTGGCTCTCTCATGGTCAGTCATATTTAACTCTCAGAAGGACAGTGCGACGGTATCCTGACAACCGGTTGGTATATTTATTTATTTTCATTATCTTTTTACTCATGATTTTGTTGTCTGGTTATGAATCTCTTCTACTGTTTGCAGCTTGCACCGCAACGTGATGTTTCACGGTACCTCGAAGGACACTACGATGTTTGCGTTGCCTGTATTTTTCTCCTGGTCCTTGCTAAGGAAACCCACTATCTCTAGATGACAGGACCCAAGAGCAGCTCTGGTAGCTCGGCCATGGCTGGAGATGCCACCACAACAGTTAGTTTATACATGCAAACTGGCCGTGCCGATCAGCGTTTGCTTCCTTGGTGCGGTACGAGAGAAAGTCCCAGAAAGTCCTGAATCCCCGAGGTGCTGGAAGTGGGCTTCAATAAATTGTGTTTTGCATAAAAATATCTCTAGACACCACGCTCCTCCAAGGGAGAAAAGGAGCCTTATGTGTAGAATGGAGCAAATCCCTGTGCCGGTGCAGCTCTGTGTTTCATGGCATGCCCTAAGGGCAGCAGATGCATTTTCCCTTTAGCTGAGCGTGGCCTCGAAGATGAGGGCAGCACAGAGTCCTTATCGGCAGGAACAGGATTGCTGCAGATTAAGTGCAAAGATTGCTTAAAAGCCAGTGCGTTGGTGCCCAGGAAAAATGAATGGGAAATACCCTAGTGTGTGCAGAATACAGTACTCAGAGCAGTTAGAACATCATGTAAATAGGACAGAAAAATAAAGCCCCAAACCCTTACAGAAATCTGTTTTCTCTCCTCTTCAAAAGCTGGAGAAGTATGCTCAGCATAAACGTGAGGCTCATATTCCCAGATTTTCGTAGCACTGCACCTTTTTGGAACCAGGGCTGAAATCCTCCTTCCTTTCTCCTCCTGCCCTGCATTAGCCTTATTTTTTTAGCTCATAACCAGCAAGAGAAATAAACTGCCCTTGGTAGACATGTCCTGGCTGCAGGAGGACCAGAGCAGCCTCGTGGCAGGAGCGGTGTCTGCGCCCCAGTGGGGTGGTGAGACCGAGCCCCATGCCCAGGGTGGTAAAGATGGATGGGACTGGTGGTCCTCAGAGCCCCGAAGATGTGTTGCATTGCCCCTTACTGCCCAGTGTTTCCCCTTCTCCGCTTCCCATAGCTCTCCTACGTGGATTCGGATGGCAACCCCATCGGAGTGGTGCAGATGACTTTCCTCCGGCTCCTGAGCGCCTCGGCCCACCAGAACATCACGTACAACTGCTACCAGTCCGTCGCCTGGCACGATGCCACCACCGACAGCTACGACAAGGCCATCCGCTTCCTGGGCTCCAATGACGAGGAGATGTCCTACGACAACAACCCCTACATCCGAGCCGTCCTGGACGGCTGCGCGGTACGTGGTCTTGGCCAGCCCCTGCAGAAGGGATCGGTGCTGGAGATGCGGAGTTGACTGTCCCCCTCATCTGGTTGTCCAGCACCTTCTGCCTCTGAGCAAATCACTTCCAAATTTCCTGTGCTCGCTGATGTAGTTGTCGTGAGGATTGTCCCCAGCATGGGAGACGTTGAGCTTTCTATTCCTTATGCTGGGAATACACAATTCTGCTCAGAAGAATCTGAGCAGAAGGTCAGGGGAAGCTGCAGCACCCTTAGAAAACAGATTAATTTTTTTTATTGCTGGCTGTGCGTAAAGTAAAACCTGAAACTGTCTGAAACCACCAGTTGTTTTTAAATGTCCCCCCTTGCTTTGCCCTTACTCTGTTTTCTCACACGGGGAGAAGCAAGTGATGGCACCCAGTTGTGTATGAGTTTTGCAGGCTTTGATGATAATGTTTTTAAGTGATTACAGGAAATCTTGGAGACAAAGCATTAAGGGCTGGGGATCAGGTTGGTTGTGTGGTTTTTTATGTTACGCTGCTGTGTGCAGCCCCAGGAGGGCTCTGGGCTGTGCTGGGTGCAAGGAGGCACCCAGCTCTGGTCCAGCATCCCCTGAGCTGCTGGAGGAGCCCCGGCACAGGGCTTTGGTTTGCAAGACGAGATGATGCTATGGGATGCAGGAAGCAGAGTTTTGCATCCCTACTCCCATTTCAAATGCAACTTGTAGCATCTTTCTCTCCATCCCTGTTCCCTGTGACTTTTTTGCCCAGAGAATAGAGGTAGGTGTTATGCTGCATCCTTGCTCTCCCCACGCTGCTCTTCACCTTGTGGCTACCAGCAACAGCCAGAGTTTCCAAAGGGACCCAGCATCCTCCCATTGCTTCTGCCTCCTCCTGTTGGGTGCCTGATTTGGGACTGAGCTCTGAAAATTCTGCCCTTGGGAGCTAAAAATTTGGCAAAGCAGGTGCTGCTTGCATTTATTTCAAGACCCAGCGTGCCGGTGCGGAAGCGTGCGTAATTCTCACCCTTCTGCAACTGCAGCGCTTGGAGCCCACGGGACAGAAAGATTGAGATGTTTGACAGAAGCCCTCCACGTAATTTGAGATGAAAGTGGTTCTGTTCTGGCACAGGCACGTTTGTTACTGTAGGAGCAATGAGGAAAATCAGATTAGAATCACTGCTTCTTTTAACACATTCTCGGAGAGGGAAAGGGCATCCGTCCCGCTTCTGGAAACACTCAGAAGCCGCGTGGGGAAGTTTATCATCAAGTACTTCATATCTCCTGCTAATGCAATGTGTCCTCAGTAAAAAGTACCTTCTCTTCCTTTTCCCTCCTTAAGTCTTAGGGATGCTGCAAGATCACATGTTGCACATTTTAAGGCAGATACACCTGCTGAAAACCCTTCTGGTTTAAGTGGTTTGGCTCAGGTGCCCTGTGTCCTCTCTCCCTAACGAGGGATATTTGCATGTTTATTTGCTCGGTTACTTCTTGCAGCCAAGTCTCAGTGCTGCAAATAAAGGACTATGGCAAGAACTAAGTCAGCGGGAGCACCAGGAGAGGCTGAACAAGTCCCGGTGCGATGGTGGGGACACAGAGATGTCATCTCCCATCTCACGGCTTTGGGCATCGCTTCCAAACCGGCATGCCCCAGTCCTTCCTCTTGGCTAGAGATGTTCTTGCAGGCTATAAAAAGGAGGTAAAATATGTCGAGGGAGCTTATTGCAGCCTTGCAGAAGGAGGCTCTACATCTCCTGTATTCCTGGACCATTTCCGGTACCCTGGTAGATCATCCTTCCTGAAAACCACAGGCAGGATATTTAAGATTGAGCCCTACAATGTGAAAAATGAGGTTGGGCTGCCTGACGTGGTGTTACTGCAGAGCTCCTGGTAGGACCCGCGCTCCGGCTGTGATGGAGGGAGGCTGCTGCAGCCGGTGCCGGAGGATCTCCAGGGCCAATGTTCAGGCCATTATTTGAATGTGTTTTTCCTGATCCTACAGTCCTTTCTCAGTAGCTGTGGTACAGCCTATTCTACTGAGAGACACAAATCAGAGGGTAAGGTAGAGCCAAAAGCTGCTCCATAAATTCACTTGTTTGTGCAGCTTTGTATGCCCTCGGGTGCACTTCTGCTCCTCTAATAATTATTTATATTTCGGAAATAACTGTATGGCTACCAGGCACGATAAAAAGACAACATCACCTTGTGAATTCCATCAAACTTTAAATGTGATCTTTTTGGTAGCGCTCGGATAATAGTCAAACTAATATATTCAAATTAAATCGCTCGCATTTGCTCAACAACCCATGCGTGTCCTCGGGGAGGCAAAACAACTACACCACGGCCACAACGATTTTACCAGGCTCCTGTTGCAGCTCTGAGATGTGCTGACAGCAGAGTTAGTGTCTTTAAATCTGCATGGCAGCAGCTTTTTCTGCTCCAAAGTCTGGGCTCGGGACAGTCGTCTCCCAGGGGTTTGCTCAGTGGTCACCATCCCACTTGAGAGCACGTCTGCTCCATCTGCAGGGCAAACGTAGGGTGTTTGGGTGCTGGGTGCCCCTAACTCAGCTCAGAAAATGCTTGGGCAAGTTGGTCACTGTATTCCCAGCTGACTGGTCAATGCTCGTTCATGATAACTAGCTGTGGTTGGGTTGGAGGCATCATCAGAGCTCCTCTCTCTCCCTCTTCTCCCCGTCAGGCAAAGAAGGGCTATCAGAAGACCATCCTGGAAATCAACACGCCCAAAGTAGAGCAAGTACCTATAGTCGACATCATGTTCAATGACTTCGGAGAAGCGTCACAGAAATTTGGATTCGAGGTGGGACCAGCTTGCTTCATGGGCTAAGAGCCACCTGAAAACTAGTCTCCAAATGAGCAACCTCGTAACCTCATTGCGCCATTTAATTAATTAAAAGAAAAAAAAAAGAAAAAAAGGAATTCCTTGTCACATGCACGTTCTGAAACTGGACAGCGATGGGTTATTTTTTTCCGTTTTGTTTTGTTCCTCGTTTTGCCCAAGTTCCTCTGTGCCACCGCACCCACACTTACCGAACCGCCAACCCAGAGGACCGTTCCCACGACAGACGCAGAATCGCATGACCGACCGCCGCACACGTGGCCCAGAGACCTGTCCCCGTGCTGCCATCACCGCTGCTGCTCCACAGCCACCCAGCAGACCCCACCTCCATCAAAGACGACTTCTTCTCCTTGCCACGAAGCAATACCAAGCGCTTGTCTATACGTGAGTGTTTGTTTGTTTGTTTCTAAGGGAAAAATGGAAAAAACTTGAAATTCCTGTGTTCGGCTTGACGTTGAAGTCCCGGCAGTCCTGGCTCCAACGCAACCCCTGCGGAAGCTCATCGGAGGCATTTTGTTGACTTCCACGAGATTTGGATCGGCTCTAGCAAGCAGACGTCACGGCCACTTCCAGAATTTTTAATATCTCCATTGAATCGGGCAATTCTACATTTTACAAAATTGAACCCCATGAATTTGATACCTAAAAAGTCACACTGGGCATCTCTTTCCCATGTATTAAAGGTGCTTATATTTTTGTATGTTTGTAAGTAAATATTTGTATTGTATATTATTTTAAATGTCTAAATGTTTCTGGCTTCAAAACATGCATGTGACCCTGTCTGTATTAAAACCACCGCCCTTCCCACCACCGGCCCAGCCTGGGAATGAAGACGGTGGCTCACGTCCCTACCAGCCTTGCCTCTTCCCAATCCAAGCCTGGATCTGGAGTGACGCCCAGGCATGAATCTTTGCAGGATGAGGGCCCAAGGAGTGGCAAACCAGCCCCCCAAGCCACAGATGCCTTTTGGAATGATTCGCTTCAAAATAAGGAAATTAAGGCCTATTTTTAACAAGATTTCTGCAAATCCCTGATCTAAAAGCAGGATCTGCTTTAAGTCTCTGCCTTTTTATACACTTGCTTACCTTAACACACGTGTTTTAAATTAATTCTTCTTTTTTTTTCCTTCAGCATTCTTTTAAAATAATAATAATAATAATATGAATATAAAAAAAATCCATTCCCAGTGGCAGATTGCAGTGGCAGGGGAAATCCGTTTGTCCTCTCTGAACATAAAGTGTAAAAAAAAAAGAAAAAAAAAAAAAAAGGTGCTTTTTATTTTTACATGTCTCTGTGGTGCTATCTATTTGAATAACTTTTAAGACAACACTGGTGATACCCTGCCATTGGCCAATCTCCCACCAACCTTTGCTTTTTAGCCACTTTCAACACAGACTGCAGGCTTTTGCTACAGTCTTTGATTATAAATGCATGCCACCTTCGTACTTGTTATGTAGAAGACCCTCTCCTTTCCTTAATCATATTGCGGTAGCTTATACGGGCCATGTAGAAAAAGTATTAAATGTGCTTACATCTTTTTTTTTTTTCTTTCTTTCTTTCTTTCTTTCTTTTTTTTTTTTTCTTTTTCTCCAAGAATATTCATGCATTTTATCCGGTGGTAACCGTACCAGATTGTACTCAGTCGCTGAATGTTTGTGGTGCTAATTTATGTATTTGGTGGATGTCCTGACGCGATGCTGAAGCCGGGTGGGTGCCTGCCCACCCGGCGCTCCCGGGATCTGCAATTTTCCTGGTCTTCCCACGGTGGCTCTGCCAGGATGGCTGCTTTTGTCTTTTTTTTCCATGCAGTGTTTTCGGCTCGCAACCTGCTGACACCATCTTCTCTTTCCCTTTGTTTGTTTGTTTCCTCCCTGGCCGTTTTTCTTGGTTTAGATCTCTCGGCTGGAAAATAGATGTTGCAGGGTGCTTTTTTTTACTATTATTATTTGGCCTGGAGTATTACAGCAACGCTTGAGCCAAGGGGGGTCTTTCACCATAAAGGAAAAGACATCACATTTACTGTGAAGAAAAGCCTATATATGATGTCTTTTCCCTCCTCCTTCCCAAGCAGAGAGCAGCAGCAGCCGAGGAAGGGAGGCGAAGCCGTGCTGGAGGCAGCGGCGATGCCGCGCGGTGCTTTTCGGTCTGGGAGAGCCGTGTCCATCCCTCTCCCTTCTTCTGTTGTGTTCTCTCCTTTTTGTTTTTTTTTTTTCACTTAGGGGAGAAAAAAATCAGAAAAAAAAAAAGGTGCTACCCTAAAAACTGCAGACTCCGGCAGCAAAGCAGTGAAAAGGAGTATATAATAATTTATAGGGGAATTCAGCTTCTCGGTCACCTTGGCAAGAGCCTTGTTCAGGAACGGTGGGAAGGTCAGAAAAGGTTGCACGTTCCTCTCTGCGACAGATAAGCCATATATTGATGTATGTACACACGTGTGCGTCTGTCTAGGTCATGTGATTCTGTTATAAATTTTCATCAAGGGAGCTTTTTTCTTTTATTTTTTTCCTTTTATTTCTTTGCTTTAAGAAAAAAAAAAATCCTCTGTTGAATTCCACAGTGTTGTAATTGTACTGAGCTCCAAACTGTTCCGATTTCCCCAGACCACTTAGCTACGGTATATTGCAATAAAATTACTACTTGTATTTGCAGACATTCTTTTTGTGTAATTTTATTTCCCTCCTCCCCTAATATATATGACTTGAACAAATGTTGATAAGAAAAATAAAACCTATGGAAAAAAATTTTAGTACATAAGGCCCTTTTTAAAATATAGTGTCGAATGACATATTGTACATTTCTTCAAAGTCCAATAAACATGTCATAAAATTTAAGTGTAATGCCCATAAGAGCTATTTTTAAATATTTTAAACCTGTGTAATAAAGGAATAAATGTAATAGATTTTTTTTTTCAATAAATCAAGTTTACTGTTTCCACCTAAACCACCATGATGTGAATGTCTTCTTGAAGTTGATTGCAGCGTGATTTCCCCACGACCCTTCTGCTCGGTGGAGCCGGAAGAGTTCATCAGAGGAGCGGTGAAAGCGCTTAAAGGTAATATACACTGTAAAATAATAAACCAAACCCATCAGAGAGAGAACTTCCAGGCCTAGAATCTTTTTTTTTCTCAGTGAGAAACTCGGATGGACCCAACGGTGCAAAAATCCAACCCGGGGACTTCAGTGGCTGGGACTTGGATGAGAAGATCAGGTGGCCACCAGCTCTCTGCCTTCTCCACCCCGGTGGCAGCAGTGCCCCAGGAGTCTTCGCTTGGCACCACAGCCTTTGCTTTGAGTGATCTCCTCGCCCCAAGAGGAATTCAGGAAAAAAACCAAACATTTCTCCAGCTTTTTGGTGAGCTCCTCAACCCCAAACTCCTGTCTCAGGCCCAGGGCACTGCTGAATGGACATGCTGGGGGAAGTAATGTAGGGGACGCTTTGCTCGTCCTCTCCTCTTTACCCCTTGCGGGTTTCACTCCAGGGACTCGCAAGAAGATGACGGCTCCTCTGGAAACCGCTGTAAGAAGTTCCCCCCATCTGCCTGCCGACACTAGCCTCTGCTGCTGGATTTGCATCACTCTGGTTCTCGGGGGCTTCTTGCAGAGATCATTGGGTTGGTGCTGCTGGTTCACAGGTTCAGGAAGATGCCTGCACCTCGAAAATGGGCAACACAGCAGGTAAGGTGCAGTTCAAACATAACACACGTGTGCACAAACCCCACCTCTGCACAAAGCTTTGCAATGTCCACACCAAGCTGTGTGTCCCGTCAGCCTCTCCCCTTCATTCTTTGGCTGCAATTAATGGTAGATCTCTGATTAAAAGAGATCTTCAGGTAAGGAGCCAAAATTCTTTAGTCCAAGTATAAAATTAGCTTATAGGAGTAGTTTTGGCAAATCTTGCAGTATTATAGACAAATCTTTATCCAAATGGACCCCAGAAATGCAGAGATACCACAGCCGGGGGAAGAAACTAGGGGGAAAATTAGCTTTAATTACTTAGACCTGGCTAGAAAGATTTAACTTGGATCCTGATGATGCTTCAAGGTGACACTGTGTCCGTGCTGACTTGACAGTTGTGATTTACACTGGATCATCGCTGGTTGCAGCAAACCCTTCTAGCAAATGCCTTGAGGTCTCGCTGCCGAGAGGAGCTTTGATCTGCCATTAGGAAAAAACAGCGATCCGAGCGAGGATGTGACTGTTTATGGAGCTGCCACAGACACCGTGGTGTATTTTTCACCTCTTTTTTGTATAACAAGAGTTATATTATAATTAATATATGTTAATATATTAAATATATTATTATATTATATTATAATCAAGTCCTTGATTTGGTGCTAGGGCTACAACGCAGTAACTCTGTCTGCTAAGTGAAATACGGAGGGTAATTTATTGAAGACCCACAAAAGAAAAGAGCAGCAGATGATTGAAACGGAGCGTGAGCACCCACGGCAGCTCCGTTTTGCTCTGTGGAGGGGGTGAGGATGGGACTACTCAACCCAAACTCACACACACCCCAGGGGCTTTGCCTGGGTCTGGTCCCGGTGCAGGGGATGCTCCCCCCAGCCTCGAGAATGGTGCAGGGTCCACAAACCTCAGGATGCACCAGGGAGAGCAAGAGGACCGAGCTCAGCACCCACACGGGCCCCGGGGGGAGCAGAGCAGCACTCACCCCACGTACAACCAGAGGAGTTAGAGTTAACCAAGCGCAGCTGAGCCCAGTTGAATTTCCAACCACCTTTAAAAGCAGCCGAGCCAGCCTGGGCAGGGAAGGGGAAGGTGTAAGGCTGCTAGTGTCTGCTTTGCTTTGCCCTGCCTGTGATTTATTTTTTTTCTGAACAGGCAGGGGCTTAACTAGGCTGGATTTATGCACTTCTGTGTATTAAGGAGGAAGGCAAAGCCTGAAGAGTTTTTCCCATCCAGGTACCTGAGCTGACCCAGGCATGAGGATGTGTACATTTACTTCCCGGCTGTTTCGTCAGGTAAACCATGAATCGCTGTGTGACTTGATTTCTGCAAGTACAATGTCCCTACGTTTGTCAGAGTAGGCAGTGGGGCAGAGAAAAGAGCTTTCAGCGTGTGCTCAGCCGTGTATTAGCCACCTGAGACTCCACTGAGAGGTTACTTGTGTTACAGGAGGTCACAGGGAGTGCAACCTCATGCACCCATTGCTCACATGGGATGAATCATAAAATCATAGAATGGGTTGGAAGGGACTTTAAAGATGTCCTTCTGATGTTGGTGGCCCCAGAGCTGGAGGGAGCACTGCAGGGGGGTCTCCCCAGAGTGGAGCAGAGGGCTAGAATCCACCCCCCCCTGCCCTCTGGCCACGCTGCTGGGGATGCAGCTCAGAGTGTGGGGGGCTTTCTGGGCTGTGAGCACACATTGCTGGGTCATCCCGCTGCCCAAAGGTGTTAAACGGCACCAGTCCCAGTATCGACTCTTGAGGAGCCCCACTCGTCACTGGTCTCCACCTGGAGCACTGGTGCAGGTGAGCCCTGGCCCTGGGCTGTGTGGGAGCAGCTGGTGTGGGGGGGTGGTTGGGGTGAAGCCGTGGTCTCACCATGTGCCAGCTCTGCTGCCTCTGCAACGGCACACACCCAGCACGGTGCAAAGTGGATTTTCCAAAACCCAGCTCCCTCTAGTCATGCTTCACCCCTGGGGCTGCACCACCTGTGACCAGTGTGTTCCTGCTCCTCCTGGGAGCTGGTGGGGAAGAGGGCCGGGGTCCTCAGCCCAGCTGGGGTCCACATCACGCCGGGGGAGGCACAGTTCTGCCATTTACCACTCCTAGGGACACACCGTGATCACACACCCTTTGGTCTCTGCAAGGCACAGCAGCTTTGGTTGGGATGTACCATGCTCTATCCCTGCTCTATTATTATCTCTCAAAGCGATGCTTCTCCCAGCTCCTTAAATACTGTGTTTACGTGAGACCGGTAAAAGTGAAAATGGCTAAAATAGAAGTGTTGGCTAGGATTAAATTTAGAGACCAGACCCTGGGCATTTCTTCCCTATGGTCTAGGTGAGTTTGGGCAAACAGAAAAACTGTGAATGGGTGTTTTATACAAAAGCATTGGGCTTCCTTAGTGTAACTAAAGCTCTCCTGGAAAGAGAGCAACAGCAAGACATAGTGGGAGGGGAGAGGAATGTGCCTTAGCATGAAGAGAATATGTAAAGCATCAGGTAGAGCGAGGCTTTCGCAGTGTGCAAGACAAGCCAGAGCTATTTTCATTGTTCAACTGCTTTTTGTCCACCATCCCCTCCCCAGCCGGGCCTGGTTTGACTTGGGTTTTTTTATTAGTATCTCAATCAAAGGACTAGAACTGATCTGACCCACGGCTCCTTGCGGGGGGAAGAGAAAAAACCCAACCTGTCCATGACTTTCTGTGAGAAAGAGCAAGAGAGCTGGAGATGCCTCCTGGCAGTTCACTACAACCCATAAATTAAGCTGCAGAGTCTCCAGCAAAAGCTAATACAGCGCGAGCCAAATGTGTCCCCTCTTTCTTAACACCTCGTGCAGGATCTCTGCCTCTGCAATTCACTGCTCTGGCTTTCCTGCCAGCCAGGCACTCCACCAGACAGAAAATTCCCAGAGTTTTTAATTTTATTATTATTTTTTTTAATATGGGTGACCTGAGCAGGACAGACCGCTGCCGCAGCGGTGAGTCGCATCAGGCTGATTCTTGTGTCACTTGGCTCTGAAGCCGGGCGTCCCTCTGCCAAGAGCATCGCGTCCCATCCTCTGCTGGGGTCTGGGTGAAGGATACAGCCCGCAGCAGCAGCAGTACCCGGGACCTTCACCCGTGGCTGGAAACACTCAGAGATGTCTCAGCTGCAGCAGTGATGGGAATTATCAGCTCAAGGGCTCTCAGCTGCGCTCGGTTTCTGCAAGACCCAACAATCTCAGCTTCTACCAGTGCTGTGCGACCAGACCCCTTCTTTCCAGAGGGAAGCTGGGTTTCACCCAACTGGGACTAGGGTCTGCCCAGCACCGCAGTGGGTGGTGGGGCGGGATCCGGCCCTGCAGCCCCCAGTGCTGCTGAGGGCTGAATCTGAGCTCATCTGACACAGCCCCCTCTTCTGCTCTCCTGTTTTGCTCCCCTTTCCCCTTTGCTTTGCAAGAGCAGCAGGTAGAAGCAATAGTTTATCATAACTACATAAACAATCGTGTCACTGCAGTGAGGACTTCTGTTTTTTCCTTCCTTTCTGTTTTCTTTAGCTGTGTTTTTCTCACTGTCAGGCAAGAGCAGCCTTTGAAGCCAACGTGGGCTGATGTTCTGTACATCTGTCAGTCGCTGTTTAACCAGCCCTGCTCTCCTGCCATTGCACAATGGTACAAAACCCCAGAGCTTTAATGCTTTTCGAGGCATCTGGCTTAATCCAAGTTCTGATTTCAACCAGGAGGCACTACTGACGCTAGAGAATATAAAAGTACAGCTTCGTGACTTGAGCAATGTCAAGAAAAGACAATGCTTGAATTCCAGCCCCTGGCATGCGGTGCTTACGGTCAAGTGTGGGGATGGCAATAGGTCTGTGGTTCTTCCCATGGGCTGCTCTCCATCTCTCCTCCAGCACAGCAGGATGCTGTGCCGCAGTTAGCGACCCACTGGGGATGGATTGTCACTGCAAGATCACCAGCAGCGAGCTCTGGTCCACCAGGATGGTCCTGCAAACGCACCTTCGGATCGTTACCGCATTGGAAATAATTTACTCTTAACTCATCCCTCCCTTGGTGTTTCCAGCTGTGGGGAATGGTGGTCCCCTCTCTCATCGAGGAGAGCTTCAGTACCAGCATCTTCTCCGGGCACATAATCAACCTGCTGGATTTGGGGCTCTTGCTGGTTTTTCCCCAAGTCACAGCACTGAAAGCTGTTTTTGCTTTTGATCTCCAAAGCAGGGGGAGTGTTAATGTGCTGTAGTTTTATTTATGGCACCTATTGCCATTTCATTTATTCCTTGTAACTTCTCTGGCTGCAGATTTTTTCCCATCCTGGGGCATCATGGCAGCAAAGTGATTTTCTCCGGAGGCACAAACTCAATAGTTCAGACAGGCCCTGTGTGTTTCTACCTTCATAGCAAACAAAACTTAGCAATTTATGCTTGTATTTAATGGGTTTTCTCAAATAGCCCAGAGCAGAAATAAACACCCCAAAGAAATCAAACACATGAAAACCCTAAAGAAGAAGCTGGTTTTTCTCCTTCAGAGAGAAGGCAACACGCTTGTTTTTTAAGAGATGCATAACTAAGAGAGCTCTGAAGCGCTGAAATTACATCTTGTAAGGTGCAGGCTGTCACGCTCAGAGGCACCCCTGGAATCGCTGCTCGGCACAGCTGAACGCAGAGAGCAAACGTGCCATCTTCGGGCCCTGCACTGGGACTTAATGTTCTCATTCTAACTAATTATTAATATGTTAATTTAACAACGAGATGTTCCCCTTTGCAGAGAATTTTCTGCACCGCACTTGGCTTTTTGTCAGCTGCTCCTTAGCTTGGCAAATTTTCCTTTTTCTCCATTTTCTTGGCACAGGCAGGGCGGAACCGTGGGATGCACCCAGGGGACCCTTCCCTGAGCACCCCAGAGTGGGGAACAGGGTATCTGTGTTGGGTGAGCATCGTGCTGGTGCTGACTGCAGTGTGACCTTGGGGACATCCCTTAGCAGAGCTGAGGGGTGGTCCCAGCCCTGAGGATGGGGACTGCTGTGGTTATGCCATTGCTGGTGCACACAGAGGGAAAAGATGCCCTGACTGTGCCTTTTTAAGGGCAAAAACTTCACCTGGGCAGCTCAGCAGGGAGGGATCATGACCTGGTAGTGGCATACCTCCACCATGGGTGGTCTCCTCCTCCTGTACATGAGTGTGGTGAAGATTCATAGAATCATAGAATGGTTAGAGTTGGAAGGCACCTTAGAGATCATCAAGTTCCACCCCCCTGCCCTGGGCAGGGACACCTCCCACCAGACCAGGTTGCTCAAAGCCCCATCCAACCTGGCCTTGAACCCCTCCAGGGATGGGGCAGCCACAGCTTCTCTGGGCAACCTGGGCCAGGGTCTCGCCACCCTCACAGGAAAGAATTTCTTTCTAGTATCTAATCTAAATCTCCTCTCTTTCAGTGTCAAACCCTTCCCCCTCGTCCTATGGCTCCCTTCCCTGGTCAAAAGTCCCTCCCCATCTCTCCTGGAGCCCCTTTAGGGACTGGAAGGGGCTCTAAGGTCTCCCCGGAGCCTTCTCTTCTCCAGGCTGAACCCCCCCAACTCTCTCAGCCTGTCCTCACAGCGGAGGGGCTCCAGCTCTCACAGCATCTTTGTGGCCATCTCTGGACCCTCTCCAACAGGTCCATGTCCTTCTGGCGTTGGTGGCCCCAGAGCTGGAGGCAGCACTGGTGGGGGCGTCTCCCCAGAGTGGAGCAGAGGGGCAGAATCCCCCCCCCCTTTCCCTACTGGCCACACTGCTCGGGACACAGCCCGGGATGTGGGGGGCTTTCTGGGCTGCCAGTTTACATTGCCAGCTTGTGTTGAGCTTCTCATCCGCCAACATCCCCAAGTCCTCCTTCTTAGGGCTGCTGGGTGTTTGGGCTCTACTTGTGCTTGGAATTGCCCCAACCCACGTGCACATTTGGTCTCTTTGGGATTGCAGTGATAATTCACATCCAAACATCTGCTGGGGGCTCCTAGAAAGAAGCTGGGGTTGGAAAAACGCCTCCCTTCAGCCCCCATCTCCCCAAGAACTGAAGCTTCTCCTCTGCAGGTCGGACCCCAGCCTGGAGCTGCTCCTTGCTGCTGATGCTGAATTTCAGGAGAAAGCAGGAGCAGCTACCAGAAAAAAATTGCCCCTTTTTAAGGTTTTTCTTTCAAGCAGGCTGATCAGAGACCCTGTTGAAACGGAAATCAAAAAGCTGCCAGACTTGAAACATTAATTAAGATACACAACAGGGAGAGAGGGGGAGAAGGAAGGCGGGGAGTGTCTATTCATGGATTATCTGCTCTAAGAGGAAATGTTTGTGTATTCGAAACGCATATATCATTTTGGTGGCGAATGAAAGAAATTGAATCAAACTACACAGGAAGTTTGTACACCACCCTGGATTTAATTTTCAAACTTGCATTGGGCAAAGATTAACCTTGCTGAAGGGCGTTAGCGGAGCAGGCAGGACGTGTAAAAATTAATCCCTGCTATAAGTTTCTCCAGGAGGAAATACTAAGCAGTATTAAATATTTATTGTATATAAATACCTTCTTTTTCGCCCCCCTGCTTTCTTTCCTGTATTTCAGTTGCTCTTTCTGCCCAAGCCTGCCTGTCTAACAAAGCATCACGCCTGGTTCACGCTGTGGCCCGGACTGCGGGTGCCTTTGCTGCACAATACAGATGCTAATCCATCTAGCACTGCTGAAAAATATAAATATTTTTTTGTAGGAACCACTGTCTTTGATGCGGTGGGACCCGTCCCTGTTCCCGCATCCCCAGCTGCGGTGCTCGGGAGCCTCGTGGCCGATGTCCCCTGATGTCCGAGGAGCAAAGAGAAGGCACAGTTTAGCCTCTAGTCTCAGCACTCAGGGAAGCAAGGATCGGTGCTGAGATACGTCTTTGGAAAAGCCGTTCAGTCCCAAAAGTAGCATCTCTCGTCTCTCATCCTTATGGGTTTTACACTCCCAGTTAATCTCTTTCCCATCAACAATTCCACGGTTGCATTTATTCCAGGCAGGAGAGCCCGCTCAGCTCTGTATGCTGGGAGGGATTTCACCAGGCTCCATGGCAGGGGGTCACCTCACCCTGAAACGCCTCTGCTGATGTCTCCTGTCACCTGCCTGCGAAGGACCCCGGCAGAAACCCCTGGTTGTAACGTGTGGCATCCATCAGCCTGAGCAGCTTGAGCCCCTGGAGCATTGATGCTGCCACCTCCTGCCCCCTCCATCTGAAATGGCTGCAAATGGACACTGGTTTGCCTCAAAGAGAAAAATGGGGCTCAAATATAGGTCCTGAAATAGGTCCAAAAAGAGACCAGAAATCCTCCCCAGCGTTTCTTTCTGCTCACCACATGCAAACTCCCCAGGGATTAATTAGTGTTTTCCCAGAGCCTGGAAAACACAAAGCACTTCGTGTGTATTTTCAGTAGGTCTGAGGGGGATGTAGAACACTTCTCCATACTTTGCTCCCTATCTTTTTCCTGTAATTTCCCCATTTTATGTCTGGCAAAACACAGACGTTTCCATTGCCAAGTGTTGTATAATCTAATTAAACAAATATTTCCAAAAGGTTTTGAGACCCTTGGTTGAAAGCCAGCTGTTTGCTATTACATATTGTTAATAAGGTCAGCGATGCTCCAGGCCCAAAATGTTTGTGTTAAATACTGTAGATAAAGTCGTGGGGAAGCCCTACGCACACCCCAGCTCCTGCAGCATCGCCTGTTCCAACCAGAGCTTTCCTGGTGCTGGGAAAGGCTCCAGTTGCTCCACCAGCAGGTCCATGGAGCATCCCCCGGCTCCTCTCCTTGTCCCACGTCGCAGATCGCAAGGTTTTCTTTTTCACCTGCCTGAGGAGAAAGGTATGAGGAATAATTCATTTGCCACCTTGATTTTTTCCACTCCCTTCCCTCTAAAGATTGATACCGTTTTACTTAAAGGGGAGAAAATCAAGTTGTGCTGATCTATGACCACACAGTATTTATTCTCATGGAGTCTCATCTGCAATTTGTTCAGCATCTTTGGAATTAAAATCCCTTTGCAATCTCCCCAGCTAGCTGAAAATATGCCATTATTTCCCTCCTCTTCCTTCTCAGATGTCTTTTCCCTCTGATCAGGGCACAATATTATCGATGCTGTGATTCTGCTTTACATTCAGATGGTTGTGAAAGTTTTGGACCGTAAATAATGCTCCTGTGCAGCTCGAGCAGAATTATTCTGAGGTTCTGGGTTTTTTTTTTTTTTCCCTTTTCTTCTTTCTATTTCTTTTCTCTTTCCCTTTCTCTCTTTCTTTCTTCAGATCTTGGAATGGGTGATAAATTAATCATTTCTTCCCCCGTAGCAACCGCCAACGTACAATATGGAGTGGATTTCTTCCCACCTGTGATGTAGACTTAGAGGTCACCCTGCAAATGGCAAAAAAAAAAGAGTCTATCTCATGGATCCCGTGCTGCCTGGGAGGAATAAACCAGCCTGGCACAGAAACACGGCTCGGCACGTTAGTCCTAGAAAGCAGCTTACAGTCCCGGTGTCCCTTCTTTGTCCCCGACACCTGGAGCAGGGACAGCCTGGCCAGCTGAGTCCACACCTGGGTGCATTTCTGGAGCAGCTGCAGGCTGCTTTCCACTTTTTGCAGGGATTAAGGTGGTTTCCACGGGTTTTTTTTCTATTTGGCAGGATGATGGGACTTGTGCTGGCCTGCACATGTCCGCCAGATCCTGCCCCAGCTGGCCAGAGCTGGTAAGATGTGATCAGCCAGGCTGCTTCACTGCAAGGCTGTTTATTTTATCTGATTAGAAATAGAAAGCAGCTGAGGGCAGGGGGGAGATGAGCCCATCCCATCGGGTACCACCGGTTCCTCCTGGCTAGAAACCAGGCAGACTCCCATCCAACAGAGACAGGAGCATCCTCAGGCCACCACGTCACCTGCATGACCTCGCTCTGCTGAAATATGAGGGGTCAGTGTCCTGGACCCGCACTCTGGAGTGTCCCAAACTCATCCTGGGGGCTGTAGTGTGTCCCCCGATGGGACACTGCCTGTCCAAGGGCAGAGCTGCAGGGTCTGGTTTGTGTCGGTGCTTTGTAACTCAGAGGAGAGCCCAGGTGGCTCCAGCTGAGGGGTCAGGACCCCCTTAATTTGCTCACAAGAGACTGCCCAGCCCTGGTGTCACCCCAGAGCTGGTGGCGTGTGGCCATGGAGGAGAGGAGCCCCGTCCTCCTCTGCCCAGGGGAAGGGCTGGAAAGGACTCGCAGACCCCTCCAGGATGCTTTTTCCTATTGTCCAGTGGATCCCTCCCTCTCATTTCCAGCACAAATAACAATTTGTGACTAAAAGGAAATCCACCTGAAATGTCTGGCCCACGGAGTCATTACCCACTTGAAAAGGCTTTCCTGGGCCCGATCCAACCCCCTTCTCATGGCTGCGTTTCTATTTATTTTTTTAAAGCAAAAGATTTCATGTTGTTTTGTTTCTAATTTTCTAGAGCGCTAATCGGATTGGCAAGCAGAGAAAGAAACTATTCAAGAGAAGCAGCTGCTGAATAGCAGATAGCATATAAAGCTGGGTGTGTAATCCAAGCTTTACCCACAGCCTTATTAAGATCTAGATGCTTTATTGCAGGCATATATCCGGCTGGATTTCATATTAAGTTTTGTGCTTTCTCCCTTTCCCCCCCTCCCCTTCCCAACTTTTTTTTTTTTTTTCCTCATATAATTTGCTGCCTTTTGCTGGAGGAAAGAGTCTCATTTAACTGGTACATGTGTTGCACTGAGCAACATCCTCAATTTAAATGGAAATTCTATCAATAACAAATGCGTTCTCTCTCCTCACCCAGGAAAGGGCTTAGAAATATCATTCAGAGGTAAAAAAAAAAAAACAGAGCTCAAACCCGTCGGTACAAGAACAGCCACAGTTCTCTTGCAGAGGCCAATTGCAGATAAGAAACTGCCCATTTGTTTGCAGCCAAGGTGGTATAAATTATCCGGAGAAAATATGAGTTCAGTCATCAAGGTTGAAAATTAAATGAAGGTGGGGGGGAAGTGGGAATCTCATTATATAGTTACTATTATCGTTTATTGCCACAGCCCGGAAAGACTTTGGCTGAAAATAGGGGCCAATGGGTGGACAAGGAAACAGAGCGAGAAGCTGAGGGAGCAAGGAGGAGTCTGCAGCAGGTGTGAGTAACAGCCCTACCCCTTCCCCAGCAGCTGGAGAGGGGATTGTTTAAATCACTTAGTCAAGGGCACGAGGAGTTTGAGGTGGATAAAAGCACTAAATGCCCGGTTGGGTCCCAGCCTGTTGCCCTCCCCAAGTCTGCAGCTGTTTCTACATGTTTTCTTTTCTCACAATTCACTCATTATATTTCAAACGTGACTGTAAACTTCTTGAGTCAGAGATTTTTCTGTATCATGTAGTGTTATGGACGCCCTGTAACGTGTCCCTGATGTGGCAGAAGCCTAAACATAACAAATAATTTAAAATGAAATGGGGTTGAAATACATTTATCCCTATTCTTGTGGAAAAGAGGGAGAAAATCTAGGATAAAATATGCAATTTTCCTTTCATTGTTCAAAACTCCAGAAATCTTCAGAAACAGCTCTTTTCTGGATGAGAAACTTTTCAAAATGAGAAACTTTGCCAGATGTCCATATTGTGAAAAAGCCATTTTCTCCTGGAAGAGATGCTCGGAGGAAAATTTTTCAGCCAGCTGTAAAAATAAATCATTGAGTATTGCTTCGTTTGACTGATGAGATTTATAGGCCACTGTATCAATGATTTATAGAGGGGGTGGCATAAAGTTACTTTCTTGACTGCACTCAATAAAGTCAAAGTCTTAGACTTCTCCCCAGCTGGTGCCGAGAAATGATGCTCTACTGACGCCAGCGACGCCGGGTCCCATCGCACCGGGTGAGGATCAGATCCGTGGGCTCTTTCCCATACACGTGATGCAGAGTTATATTTTTCTCATGTTCATTCGGGGATGATGGGGGATCCAGGGGGAGGCACCCAGGTGTCCCCAGCCCCACAGTTCCCCTTCCTGAGAGAGCTGTGACTGATCCCCCTGTTTTTTCAGAGCCGGGCTCCCAGAACCAGAGCGCGGGGAGGTGAATGCCCCCCCCCACCCCGGTCTATATTAATCAAGCAGGAGGATGTTCAGCAGGTCCAGCTGTGACAGAGATTGTGTGGGATGCCACGGGGGATAAATATCTCTTTCCATTTATATTGGTTTCACCTGTTAATTTATTTACTGCTGTCTAGACCACCGGGTCCCGGTGGTCCCCGACCCCCTCTGGCTGTGACAGCAGAGACCCCAAGCTGCATCTCCCATCTGTGATGGGCTCTTCTTCACACGCACAGGGCAGGTTTCTCTTGCGACGTGGTGCACAGAGGTGAGGATGCTCCAGCTCCCCCAAAAGTTCCCGGTCCCTGGCCAAATTTGGGGTGTAGCTGATTTTCTAAATCAGTCCAGGTTCATTTATCACTGCTCTGGATCCTCCGCCCATATGTTTAAATACCAAAGAAATGCAGCCTTGCAAATATCTGCTCACCCGGGATGAATAATTTTGGTTGACAGGCAATCAAAAAAAAAAATGAGTATTTTTGTTGCCATCAACAACTCTTAAGATATTTGGTGAGAAGTTTCCACATCCCTTCTTTCTGCAAAGATGCACAGCATCTCACAATTTGCTGCTGCTGCTGTTAGTACGGTTTTCTTTTTGCCTTTCAGCTTGGTCCCAAGGTGCAAAACTCTTTGCAAACGCTTAGTGCCTTCCTCAAAAATAACACAAGCAGGGCCTTCCACCTTGTGTCATAAATCACAGCAGGAAAATTGATATTACAGGAGCTTACAAGATCCACCAGGCCGGGAGTGATGCTGAATTCATCAGTCCTGTGGCATGTCCGGAGCTTAGGTTTGAGCTTAGCCCTTTACGACTGGTGCTGCATACAGGAGAGATTTCTGAGCCTGTGGCAACGATAGTAATGAGGAGAAATAATACATAATCATCTGTGCTGTCTGCCTGGCCTGCCTCTATTTCAGGAAAGGCTGGAGGAGCCACCTGTGTGAAATAAAAGGCTTTAAGGAGCAAAGGAATCAATTTTATCCAAAGCTATTTTTCTCCGAGACTGAGGAAGAGATCCCCTCTGCCTTCGTGTACATCCCTGCTTAGTAACTGGAGTCTTCTGTATGAAATACTGTATGAGAAAACTACAGTTTCATTCACTAAATAGAGTTTCGGAGACAGGGAAGACACAGCGCTTCCTGAGGACCATGAGAGCAGCGAAAGCTCTTTAACACCTTTAGTTCCTGTGTAGCATCTGCTGATATTTTATTTTTGGCGCCTATAAAGCATCTATTATCCCTGCTGAGTTTTTGTACCCAGTTGTCTTTGCTCGTGGAAAAATAAAATCCACCCAACAGTAAATAAATGCCAGTGACAAAATAAATAAAGAAGGAGATTATCCTGGGAAGGGAGCTGGGCCTGGAGCTGCAGAGGCTGGAGAGTCCTGCAGACAGGATCCCCGCAATTCAAGGGGCCCTTCAATCACCAAAAGTGTTTTTCAAAGAAACCTATTTCTTATGCTAAATCTAATGACTATATCGGCTGGAAGAACTGTGTCCCCCCAGGGCAGCCTTTTCCACTGAAGCAAAGAAGTGGTGTGATTTTCCAGGGTGGAGGAAAGGAGGAAAGGTTAACATATTATTAAAAACTTCATTAATATGCTAACGATCAAGAAACTTCTGCTAAAAGTCATTTCTAACTGATTAACTCTTCCCCCACACCTTTCCCCCTGTGTGTGCCTACCCCAGCACGGAGCTAAATGACTTTTCCATCATCTCCCCACACTTTCTGGGACAAATTCCTCCGGTTGAATCTCTGGGGCTGGACCCATCACTGCAGACGATGGCTGAGAGCGGCCCATCTTCCCACCAGCCGGAGGAGTCTCCCTCCAAGGACCATGCCAGGACCTGACCCGGCTCCTTCCCTGGGCATCCCAAGTCGGGGGACAGTGGGGCCTGTGTCCTGGGGTGCCACCAGTGAGGGGGACAAGCGGCTCAAGGGGGCTAGTCCTGCTCTGCCAGTGTGGAGGGGGAGATGGGCAGATTGCCACGCCATGGAGATGTTTTTCCCTCTCCGCCGTCTGTCGTGAGGATCCTCCCCGCCGTGACTCACAGCCGGGTCCATCTGTCCCCACCGATGAGCTTCCGACACCGGCAGGACCAGCAGCGCTCGCTTCCCTCCGAGAAAACAAAACACGATATTCCTTTGGAGAGGGACCATCGGCAAGGGCTGATATTTCAGGGCTTATCTATGGCATGGAGTTCTCACTGTATTTTGCTCGAAGGAGTTATCTCATTAGTGAACTCGGATGCTGCTGACTCATTTATTCCACTGCTTTTAGGCTGGCTATATATATAGATTTCGGCACTAAGGCGTGCTTTGTATTTCGGGAGGAGTGGGGGGAAAGGGAAAAGAAGCAGGAGGAGAGAGCATTACGGCGCTCAGCTTCGTGCCCAGCTTGAGGTTTGCTGTAATGGCTTGCAAATGAAATGATGCCCCATAAATATCAATCTGTTTTGAAGGCTTCTCACACGCTGTAACTTGTCATCGCTCCAGCTCCAGGGAACCGGGGCACTTGCAGGAGTGTGTATTTCCAGGGAACGGGTCTCCCGCTCATCACAACAGAGGCGAAAAGAAATTAGGGGCTCTTTGCCTTCCTTTTCCTTCCACATTGCCCGCATCCCCTCCACACCATCACACCTCTGTCTGAGTTAGCCTTCCTCCCTCTTTGTCTTCGTTGACTCCCTATGGCTTTTCAACTCTTCACTGGAAACTTTTCTTGGCTCCCATGCCTTGCACACTAAATTATTCTTTCCCTCTGCTGTTATATACCAGTGTGATGCTCCCAGATATGTTCTCCTATACAGTTGGGGTATGGAAACATTGTAGAATTGATTAAAAAGGGAATACCTCCTTTTTGGCATTGGTGTCAGGTACTGGAGTTTGTTTGTGGTCTCCTTAGACAGGTGGGACCAATTGCTTTTGGAAGCTGCTTCCTTTCCCTGTTGACCTGAGCACACCTGGAACTGGTTGCTTTGCCTTTGGATGGCTGAAGAGAGAAGAACTGAACCACACTTTTAGACTGGAATTTTCAAAGGGACTTACGTACCCTAATTCCTCTGTAAAATTAGTCCCTCCGGCATCATTCTCCAGCTCCCCGTCTGCTGGTGAGTCTCGGGGGCTGGGGTCAGCATCTGCAGCCACAGAGACCTCACCCTGGGAAGCTGAAATAGCCAAATTAAAGATTTGGTTTTGATGGCTTTCATGCAGGTAAGCCAGGAAAATGAGCCTAAAGCCCTGTCTGTGGCCCATCAGATGTCCTTGCCAAGTGTTGGTGGTAATGTGATTGAAAAAAGTAAATAAACATGCAAAAAAGTGTATGTTATGGCTTTGTTGCCTGACCTAACACCCAGTGGTGATCACTAACAGAGTTATTGATCTGATCGTTTGCTGCTATGAGAATTTTGAAAATGCCAGGTGGGTGTTCATAAATCATACAGTCCCACACGTTTTTCATGCTGGAGTCAGAGCCCTGCTGTGGCCGTGTAAATCACTGTGTACAGAACCTTTATTGGGTGCTATAAATCTCAGAGCTCTCACCTTTTTTTTTTTTTTTTTTGTCTTTAATAATTGAAGTCCAAACTAAGAAGAAGAAAGACTGAAATCATTTGCAAACTCCATGTTTTGGGGGGATATTTCTGGAGGGTTTGGAGTGCTCAGAGAATGGGAGCCTGAGATTAACAGACCAGAGGGTGGGGAGAGATCTCCTATGTGTGTATGAATTTATTCCTCTTTGAAGCTGAACTTTTCATTTACAAAAATAGCTTATCTTGATTTTAAAATCAAGATGACTCCACCACAAACACCGCAGCATTGCTGCTATTCATCTTCTCTCTAAAAAATGTAGGTTTTATTCCTAGTCAGGAATTAAAAAAAAAAAAAGGACTGCTTAGGAGGAGACCCAGAAATCTTGCTGTCAGGAAATTCACATCATGCACTACATAAAACAAAAGAAACTTGGGGTTTTTTTCTTTCTTTCATGGGGCCTCTTTCCAAATTAGAATGAATGAGATGATTATAAGGATATAAGAAAAAGATATTGAAAGAACAGTCCAAATTGTTTTAGACATGGATCTCAGGGGGGAACATAGTTATAAAAATTAAGCCAATTAGATTGAATATGGGTTGTTTTTCCCCTTCATGAAGAAGCACACAGAGGTAGATAATTAAGACCAGTACAGATGTAAGGATTAGTATTCCTGGCTGTGAAGCCCACAGTTTTAATTAGTCACTGGGTCTTTCTCCAGGGCCACGCTAATAGACAAGGGCGGGGTGACCTTTTCTTTGCTTTTTCACCAAGTTCATTACAGCCCTGCTCATTGCCACCAACCGTTACAGCTTTATGCTCGCAGCTGCTCTAAAGGCAAAATGAAAGCCATAACCATGGGTCACCCCAAAGGCACATCAACCATATCATCCAAAACTAAGGAGTCCTCGGTGTCCACCTTTACGTCTGCATTTCTTTCTGGAGCAGGGGAGTGAGAGACAGGGTGGCTGATGGAGAGCAGGCTCCAGAGAGGGAAAGGGACGGAGGTATCAGTGCCTATTGGGGTGTATGGATCTTCTTTTCAAAGGCATATGCTCGACTCTATATGAAAGCCACCAGGACACAAGCTTTGAATACATGTGGATGCTCGTGAAAGCGTCCCCTTGCCTGCCCGACTTCCCTCGTGCTCTGCCTGCAGGCAAACATGGATTTATCCTTTCCCTTTTCTACCATTTCCCTGTTATCTTCAGCTTCTTTTAAGAAAACTACCGTGAGAACTTCTTAAGGAAATCTTAGGAAAGCAAAGGCATCTTTAAAACACTGATAATTTCAACACCTTGTCTTGCACTGCACGAGCAGATTCCCCACCAGCATTTTGAAATACCAGCAGTTGGTTATAAAAAGTTAAACTTTCTGGATGCGCTCTGATCCGCGCCCGGTGGCTGAGCTGTAGCTGCCATCACAGCCATCATCCGTCCCCCACAGCATCTATGGACAAAACCTGAACACGCAGGAGGGAACGTACATTTACTGTGCCCAGGGCACTGCTAGAGGTCTGGGGGGAGGGAAGTGGGGCAGCGATTTCAGTCTCAGTGAAGGGGAGAAGCTCAAGATGCTTTTCCAAAGGTTTATTTTAAAAGGATTGGCATGGCTGACAGCAGAGTGTAAGACCCAGTAAAGCTCTTGGTGTCTGGTAGAACACAGAGGAGAAACTCAGTCCCAATCTTAAGGACATTACTCCTCCTGACACAAGCAAACTCTCAGCCAAGTCTCATAAAAGGAGAAAAAAAAAAAAAAAACCCCAGAACTTTTGTTCTTCTTAAGTGATTTAGTTTGACAAGTAAGTACAGCTGAGGGCCTGGCGGTTCCCAGCACAGGGCTTCTCTGCTGTTAATTTGGGAATGAAGCTCATTATGCACAGGAAGACCAGCTTGGTGCAGACAGCCCAGCCATCCCCAGCATTGCACCCTCCATTGTCACCTCCAACCCTCTTTCCAGGAGCCGAGGGGACAGGAGGAGGGTGCAGACAGTGCTCCTCTCCTGCACAAACTCCCCGAAGGTGTTGGCAGGGAGAAAGCTTTCCTATCTCCAGAGGAAAGTTTTTCCAAGAGTTGCGTATGGATTTGTGTGTGTAGAATAACCCAGCTGTTTAGCAAACCATTTGTCTCTTGGGTTTATTGATGCACAAAGATTATTTGCAGGTCTCTGAAATGGAAGTATCTGTCTCATCCCCTTTGTGACCGTGTCAGAGTCTGTGCCAGGCTGGAGGAAATCAGCCGGACTGACTTTGCAAAGTCCCTGTTGTTACACCGGGGTAAAAACTCATGTAAAGGAGATCAGAATCAAGTCTAAACCTGGCAGTAAATGAACTGCAGCAGCAAAAGCAAGTTTAATGGATGTGTACTGCAGTTTAATGGATATGTACAGCTCCTGTTTTATTGCTCAGTTTTAGGAGAATAGCAACCATTTAATTGACTTTGATAGAAGAGGGTCTCCTTAGCACTGTAGTCTAGGGCAAAACCAATCATGAATATAATTAGGGCATTTACTTCTAACATATATTTGTTCTTTCTTACTGTAACTCCTGCCTTGCAAACTTTGCTGGCTGCAGGAGGATGGGTGTTGGTGTGTTCCCCACTTTGCCATTGAAAAGAGGGGACCACTTTACCCCCAACTCTGCTTGTTCCTGCCACAATGACCCAAGGGTGCTATGGCTAAAATGTCACGGGCTTCACGCTTTTCTCTCGAGCACAATCAGTGTCAGCAACAGTGTGAGAAGCACTGAGGGGTGTGGGAGAAGATCCCCCCATGGTTCCCCTTGTCTCTGCAATGGGCACCCCAGGCTGCTCCTTACCCCATCAGTGCCACAGCAAGCCCTTGGCATGGCCACCACAGAGCATCGCTCACTTTCCCACACCCTGAGAGTGGGGCTTTAGTACTTTTAGTAACGAACATGTCCCCTCCCTCTCTTCCCCAAGACAACGTGCTTTGGATGCTTTCCTTTCATGTTTCCTTTGAGGAGTGTTGGAGGTACAAGGGCGTGCAGTGACTGTGTAGGTGGCTGCCAGTGGCTACTGGAAGCAAATCAAGGGCTCCACCTCCTGCAAACCCCCAGGCTGGAGCCTCAGCCTGGGGAGTAGGGATGAGCCTTGCTCAGCACCATGAGCAAGCAGGAATGACAAGCATCCCACCAGGCTCATCAGTGAGGTGTGGAGAGAGCTGCCCATGGAGGATCTAATGAACACTACAGGCAGGGATTGCTGTTCCTGAGCCTTTGCCAGGTTTCACCATGCTGCAGCCTCAGAAATGCCACCACATCTCTTCCTTCCCTGGAGGAACCTGCCCAAAACGCCTGGTACTGATCGACAGGGAGAGGGGAGGGTGACCCATAGGCTCTGCTGATTGGAAAGAGGTGGCTCCTCTCCCTCCTAGAGATTTCATGGAATCACAAGCAGATGACACTATTATGGTGGCAACCACCCTTTTTCAGATGGCTCCTGTCCATTAAAGCAAGTACCTTCATTTTTCCTTCTGAGCAGAGAAACTACTCTGCTCTATCTGGTTACAAACATCCAACCTTTCACTTCTGAGCAAGTCCATCCTTTTGCATTCTTTTCATGACAAAAATAAAATAAAAAACAAATGCATAAATATGAGACAATTATCACTCAATTATTTCCAGTCCTGTCACCAGAACACTCTGTTTGACCTTATTCACAGTTACTTGATCTTCAGCTCTTTAATATTTCAGATGACCTTTTGGGCTGGAAAGATACTGCTGTTTCTCACTAGCATTCATGAGTCAACTTGTGCATCAAGTCACAGCAGTGGACCCAACCTCATTTATCATTCCATTTAAGGTGTCAGCAGAGCCATTATTCAAATGACTGGCCACACATGTAATCAATCTTTAATGAAACAATAATTGCACCTTCCACTCTGCAAGACCTCTGCCTTTCTTAAAGGTTTCTTGTATATTAATTATTGAAAACAATTGTGTTTTACCAGCAATAAGTTATGTTTCATCAGTTGCCATCTTTCAAGAGAAATTTCACTGAGAAATTTATGACCCTCTGTTTCACCGAGGGATGGGTAAACAGCAGTTTCTGCTCCTCTTTCTCTCACCTTAGTGTTTCTTGTGATTCCTGTAGGTTTTTGCATCTTGCCAGAAACAGAGAAGCACAGGATCAATGGGCTGCTGGGCCATAAAGAGGTAACATGTACATGCCACTCCGAGGGGACCTTGGTGAATGTCCCTGCTCAAAGTGTCCCTGTTCTGTGAGGGGTGATGCTTATGGCAAAATAATAGAAAAGCCCCAGAAAATGTTTCCAGGGTGGGGGACCTCGGGGCTGCCTCTGTCAGACTTGCATTATTTACCAAGATTTGAGAGGGTTAATTCTGAGGCATGTGTTAGTGAATGAGGCTTTCACCAGGTGAGGCACCTGATTGCTTCTGCCCCATAAAAAGCCAGCAGCTGCAGGCTTCTTCTTCCTTACAAACTGAGAAGAAGCTTCCCTTGCGTATGTGTTTCTCCCTGGAAGTCAAGTGGAGGTAAACCAGAAGCTTTTGTGATGGTAGCAGTTGGAAGCTGAAAAATCTTATCAAGATCTAAGTTGGGGTTTTTTTGTTTTTATTGTTGGAACAGTTGATATTTTTTAAATGAAAATTAAAAAATAAATAAATCTGAATTTATAGATGCTAAAGTACTTTATTCCTGAGAAAGATTCATGAGAAAAAGTTAACTGGCTGTAATGCTGTTTGGTTTGGGGATGAATGGCTTAGTGATAGAGCAATGTTTGTGAAAGGGAAAGCACTGCCTGTGGGGTAAGTGCTATTGTTGGCCCTGGTGCAGTCTCTGTGGATTTCAGAAATAGCAGCAGGGTGCTTTCGTCCTGCAGCAACAGTGAAGTTAATATTAAGAAAGTTCCTATTATTAGTCTCTTTGTTTCCTCAGTACTGTGTTATTTTACTTGTGTATGTCTTTCACTTTGTTTGCAACCTTTCAGCTGTTATTCCAATTGGATTTATTTTTTTTTTTTTTGTTCTCTTCTTCCTGAAATTACCATCAGCCTTGTTGGAAAAGGATATTACAATGGTCTGGTACCCTGAGCTGTTTGCACTAATATCCCAACGGAGGAGGTGAGCTGGCTGGGAGAAGAAAATGAACAGTTCTATTTATGCAGCAAATCTAATGATGGTGGAGCAATGTAAATATGCTAACAAAGAGCCTCTGTTTGCCTCAGCTGTGACAAGGCTGTATCTTGGGGAACAGTCTCTTGTTAAGTTTCTCTCCCATCCTTATTGACTCTCTCTGTGCCGTGTTATGGCAGCTCTTGCATTATACAACAAAAAAGGTGATGGATAAAGCAACCTATTGAGCAGGTAAAGCTTCATCTACAGTGCCGTATGCAGTTTTTTCTTCTTTTTTTTTTTTTTTTTTTTCCCCCCTAAACCGTTTTCATGCAACTCCATTCTTCCCTGCTGTCGGCTGCCCTGGTTCAAGGTTCCCCTGTATTGAACTCTGAGCTCTGTGCTTAATGCACAAGATAAACCAGCAGTTGAGAAACCACTTCAGCAGAGCCAGCCTGGTACAGGCACAAAGGAAACGTGGTGTGACTGTCTCAGCAACACACACCTTTCCCTCCTCTCTGTCCCCCCTGTAATTCTCATTTCACTACCAGCCCCCTCCTTAACACACCACCAGCCCATGGCGAGGAGCTCCTCTCCACCCACCTTTGGATCTGGTCAGGGGTGAATGAACCAGGGATTTTTCTTGCTTTACCTGCGTTTTCCTGTTTAATGGCAGTTCGCTTCCCCCGTGGGACTTTGTGAGGCGCTGAGCTGGGTCCCACAGGGATGTTTCTCATTTCAGGGAACCATGTTCTGTGAAGCAGCAGGCAGGGATCGGTGTGAGGGCGGGAGCAGGACCCCAATCTGTCCCTGCCCAAGGTCTTGGTGCCACTGTTGGTTTATCAATGAGGTGCATGAGTGAAGCCTTTTGGGGTCAGGGACAAGTGACACACACCTCCCCACCTTGTGCCAGCTTATTGTAGTCTACCAGTGCAAACTCCTCATGTATAAGGGTATTTCACTGTGTTTATTGGCATGAATAAGTTTTGCTTGTATATCCTTGGGGCTGGCTGGTTGAACGCCACATTGGGGATGATGCATAGGGCTGAGGTTTCTAAAGGAGCACTGGGAGGCTGAGGGCATGGACCTTGCCCTGAAGAAGGGGACACTGATGAGGCATCCCATGGAAGGGTCCCAGCTTGGGCCACCTGCATTCAGAGGTGGCTGCAGCGTTGCCTCAGCCATGGGGAATGATCTTGGAGCAAAGCCCCAGAGCCCTTCAGAGGGAAGAGGGAAAAAAATGTTAAACCATTCTGCTAGTACAGGATTAGTTAGTGCCAGCTTAAATCTCACTAATTTAAAAGGCTGGATTGCAGGGTGATAAATGACATGGGTTCCTGTATTGTTTGATAATTAATTGTTTGAATCCTATTGTATTAAGGGGTGGAAAAAACAGGAAGATAAAAGAAGAGGAATGCCTTCCTCCTTCTGTGCACACTGAACTCCATTCGTTGGGAAAGGATTTATAGTTTTCATCATAATTTAATTCTAAAACCTATCACTTAATTAAAGGGATTTATTAAAATCCTCTGGCAGTGCCTTCTTACGATTAGCCCAGGACTCAGCCCCTGAATGTCATGGAGAAAATTCATCAATTGATTTGTTTAACTGCACAGATCTCACCCCCTCCCTGCTCTGGCTGACTCTGGGTGGAAGAAAGAAATCTATAGTCAAAAGCTTAAAAATCTGCAAGATAGATTGGTTTGCTGATTTCATCCCTTTTTTCCTTTCCCTCCCCCTATCTCTGGGACCAGTTTTACAAGCCTTTGTTAATGAGACGATTAATATTGATGGTAGGGCACTAAGCTGTCAGTTTGTCCACCAAAGATAAGGAGCGAGCCTGGCTCCAGTGTTTGATGAACTCTGCTCTGGCCTGCCAGCAGCGACAGGGACACCAGTTGCCCAGCCTCCAAGGAGGACATGTGAGATGGGTTCATGCTGGGATGAAAATGGTACCTGCCTGTCCTTCAGCAGGACTTTGGATTCTGTATATCGTATGAGCCTCAGTTAGCCCTGACCCTACAGAGGCTTTCTGACATGGATTGCTCTGTGAAACCCCCCCAAAATGAGCGAGGTCCTGGGATTCTATGGGAGAAACGCTCCACTTACTGATGGCACAGCCAAAGAAAAAGGCTTGGAAATGCTTCTAGGCTTCTTGAAATGCCTAAAGGTTCAAGATACTGGAGGCAAACAAGAACACAGAACAGGTTGTGAATGAGCATCCTGCCTCTTCACCCTTTCTTCAGCATCCAGGCTGGTCTGGGAAAAAAGAGTCTGTTTATGCCCTGATGGGGACTCGGGAACAGGATCACATCCAGCTGCAGGACTCAGCTCCCTTGTAACCAGCCCCAGCCACTGTCACTTGTCTCCCAAAGAGTTATTCTCCTCCTGTTTGAACTTCTGATAAGATGTATCGAGAACCGCTCTTCTCTAAACCCATAAATCCTCCCATAACCCAAGCGCAGAGCTTGGGACTCTTATTAAAAAACTCATGAACGAGTTCAAACCATCTCTGATGACATTGTGCCTGTAGCCTTTTAAGTCTTGCGCTGTGAAATCAGGACTTTCAGCGCCGTGTTTGGCATTGCTCCCCGAGCTAACGGCTCGTGCTGAATACAAATCAGCCCTTAAGGGCTCCATCTCTGGATCCTCGTGTCAGGCTTAAATGCTGTAAATCTCTGGATGTAGCTGTCTATTAGCCCTGTTTATTAGACCTGGAAGGACTAGGGGAGGAAGAAAAGAAGAAGAAACCCACAGAGGGAAGGATCTTTCAGTTCTCTTCCTGCGCTGTACGGTGATGTGGACTGAAGATGAAATGTTGCTTTGGGAGACACCTTTGCGGTCTTACTGTGCTAATGTTTTAATTGGCCACTGCGCGTTTAGAGTGGGAGAGTCCAACAGTAGTGATTGATCCTTTTCTTTTTTTCCCTTTGCCATCTCAGGTGCAGCTATTCAAGTCAACCCCAGATGGGTGTAAAGGCTTAGTGTTTGGGGTAGAATGTATGAAGGCTCTGAAAGTATTTGGGAAGGCTTTTCTTATCCCTTTAATGGGTTTTCTGACCCTAAATGTTGGTGACCCTCTCCTGCTCGGGGGCAACAACATATTTTTTCTGCCTCTTGCCCAGATTCTTGATGCACAGGCAGGCACCTGCTCTGACCGCACCGGGTGCTTGGGACCAACTGCATGAACCTGGTCAGACCCACCCAGCAGATAGGGTTCATCTTCTGATGTGAAAAGATGAGAATAGAAAACCCCTTTCCCTGATACCTCCTCCCACATCTTCTGCTTTCAGACCGCAGGCCCTTTCTGTCAGGGTGACTGAATTTCCCTGTGATGCTCCAGGTAGTTCCCATGAAAATCCCAGGTGGCCTGGGGAGGACAAACCACTTGCTGCAGCATTTTTCTCAAAAATATCTAATTTCACTTGCCCTCTCAGAAGTGCTTTTTCCAAAGCTTTCAACTCTCCCCTCTTTTCTGTTGTGGGGTGAAGGTTGCCGGTTCGGCAGTTCATTTGCATTACAAAACGCGAGTAAGATGTTGTCCTCAGGCTTATGAAGTGCTGTCAGAAGACTGAATTAAAATACAGTGCCCCAAGTCCCTCCTGGTTTTTATTTAATTAAGGTCTTTCATTCATCATTTATTTCTGCATCCCATCATCTTTGGTAGTTTATGAAGAAAGAGGAAAATAAGGCTTCCTTCTGACAAAGAAGCTGATAAGTGTTTTCTGAAAGCAACAGGCTCCTCTGGCATCTGTACTCCTGTTGATGATTTCTTTAACCCATACATTTTTTTTAATGATACAGGCATATTTTTTTATTTGCTTTTTTTCTAAAGGGAGTTCTGCCAAGTTTATAAGAAAGAGAGGATTGTTCCTTCCCCCTCAATGCTAGTTACATGCTGAAGTCTCCCTGCTGCTCCCGACGCTGGTGCCCAGTGCTTTTGGGGGACAGTGAACTGGAATGTGTTACTTTTTTGGACAAAACTGAAACCTAATGAGGAAGAGGGAAGAGTAGAGTCTGTCTCCTGACTCTTACTAGAGACTGCTCTGAGTCAGGAGCTCCCATCTCCCTTCAGCAAATGTCCCTGTGCTGGATCTGGAGTCTTTCAAGTCTGGATATAAAAGGGATGGTGTGCACAAACCTTGGCTTGGTTTCTATAAAAATTCATTCTGAAAAGGGGTTTATATTTATCCTCCCATCTTTCTTCTCGTTACCAAAACACACTCTCTCAACACAGGTAATTAAAAATGCACACACATCTCAAGAGCAGAGCTATTCTGAAGGCAGCTCAGGTGCAGCCGAGCATGCCCACTTCTATATTTTACCCTTTGAACTTCACAGGAGTCAAAGAGAATAATGTTCAGACAGTGATGAATAGCTTATACTCCCATTTGTTTGCTTAGTGTTTTCCTTTAAGAAAATGTGAACGCTTTTGCTGGCTGTGAAAGTGCGGGGGAGAGGCTTCAGTCCTCCCGAGGTGTGAAGAGAGAAGTCGCTCCCGTCTCGATGCACCGTGATGTTGCGGTGTGGGGGGGGGTCGCATCAATCCCGAGCTGCCAGAGCACCCTTCAGCCTGGGACTGGGGCACCCGGAGCTCTCCCAGCCCTGGGGAGACGCTCAGCTTTGTCAAAACACTTCAGCTCCGCGTGGCTAGACCCCACCTTGCTTTATAAAATCCCTCGCTGCGTCTCTCCTGATCTGCCATCCTACTTGTCTCTCCCCAGGGTGAAGGCTGGCATTCCTAGCACTTGCTGGGGAAAATTCAGGGATATTTATCACTGTCAGCGGGGAGGCGGAGGGGTTCTCATAACAACTCGCTACATGTGTTTCCTGCACATGATCTGCTTTTTTACATAGGCTTAAATCTGGATCGATGATCTGCCCTGTCCTCCGAAGAGCTGTATCCCGGCAGTGACATTTCAAAGCTGCCTTCAGCATATCACCACGAGCCGTGCCAGAGCAGTTCCCCAGCTCTCATCCTTTCTAACGATATATTATTTAAGAAAATTAAATCCGAAGTGCATATGCGGCCATCCTTCTGATTCACAGGGTCACACACCAGGGGCTTTGATGGAATAAATTAAACCCTCTACTTTCAGCTTGTTGGTGCAGTTGCCTTCATTCAAACCTTTTCTGACAGCGCTTATCAATTATTTGGGTCCACATTAGGAGGGAAAGACTCCGTGCCACGATGTCAGTTGTTGCCGGTGAACAGCCCCGAGGCTGATAGCCAAAATTCTGGGTCCCCTGGGCGCTGCTGGCAACAAGTTGGAATTTTCTCCTCTCCTTTGCTCCGTGTGTGTGTGTGTGTGTGAGCAGCAGAAAGGGGTTCTTATCAAGTCCCATCCGGGGCTTCTCCTCCTACACAGTCATCGCAGCTGTGCCTCATTGTTCATGGCAGAATAATGGGAGCGAGGGTAAGATGGGAGGAGAGCTCTATCCCGTGGGCACCGGGAACAGACGATGCTCTTCCCCGCTCCCTCTTTAGCCTCCTGCTGATTTTGGTCGGCTCTGCCCCAGCTCCCATTGTGCGGGGAAGAAACACAGCTGGGGAAGAGAGAACAGGGGGAGGAGATCGGGGAGGCTCTCAGCTACTTGTGCAGTAATAACTTATTTATTTAAAAATTTGAAAGGTATGTTATCTCTGTGGTGTATCTGAATACACCAGGGGTGAAGACAGCTAGAGAGAGGAAAAAACTGTGCATCTTCTGGCTCCATTTTAATTCTTCCCCTCCCCCCACCTTCTTATAGAAACACAGTTAAAATGGTGAAATGTGAATGTTTTGGACCCAGTGTGTGACACGTCACGTAACGGTCTAGTAAATAAGTCTGGAAATGCAAACTTCTGTTTCTGCAGCGTTGCTTCAAAGCCAAACCCAAACTGAGAGAGAATTCACTAAAATTCATGACTGCTGGGAGACCCTGCTCAGCCGAGCTGTAGCTGCCAGGGCTCCCCCCAGCCCCTGCTGTGATTCCCCAGGATGGTTACTGGGATGACGGTCTCAGGAGAGATCAATGAAATGGGACCATTACTGTGATTTACGATGGGCTGTATGGATCTGGTGGCAAACCTGCGAGACTAAGCTTCCTCTCTGTCCCTGCATATTGTCCTCCAGGGCCGGGCTGGGGAAAGCAGAGGGCTTTTTATTGGGAAAAGCAGGAGGCTTTTATCGCTGCTTGCCTGAATGTACCTGTTCAGGAGATGAATAAAGGCCACTTTTCTCCAGCGCTGTCGGCCGGGCTCCTTTTACCAGCAAGTTTTGCCCATTTTGTTCTGACACTTAATAAGAGCTTTAGAAGGCAGAAGCCTCGTACTGCATTTTCTGAAATAGGCCCCCGCTCAGTAAAGCACTGGTATTAAGGAAGCACTTAAACTGAGGCAGATGTTTACATGAATTTTGGAGCAGAAGCTGCAAAATGCTTAGAGAATACACGGCCGAGCTCCGCTCCTCAATAGAGCACTGAAATCCTCCGCTTTGGAGCCGTGGTTACATTTCATTCTGTAATTCAGTTTTCAAATACACAGAGCGCCTAAAATGATGTTATAAAACGTTCACCTCGCTGTTAATCTGCACTACAATCTAACCACCTGAAAGCTGCCTTTTTGGGGATGAAACAGTGTATTTTGTTGATATTGTTTTGGGTTTTTTTCTCCCTCTTTGTTGCTTTTTTCCTTGTTCCTGGAACATCCTTTGCCTTTTCTGCCAGTATCTATCAGAGCCAGGTCTGGAAGTGCATGCGGTGAGTGAAGCCGGGGTGAGCTGAGAGGCTCAGCACCGTGCCCAGTGTTTGGGCTACAGCGAGGATGGAAATGGCCTTGCTTGAGGGGATGGGGCAAGAAATACCGGGGAAAAATGGGCAGGAGAAGCATTTGCTTTGCCTGTGCCTTGCCAGGGCAAGCCTGGCTGCTCCTCTTGCCGGCAGGAGCATCCGCGGGATGTTTAATCCCTCGGAAAGCGTGAGCCCCATCGTACCGTGTCGCGGGGATGAAGGAGGTGTTGTGTGGAACGGATTATTCAGGGAAGGAAGCTGCGGAGGCTCAGCTGGAAGGTGAGCCCTGTGCCACCAGGGCCAGAGCGGCTGGTGCTGCCCACGCCGGGCAGAGCAGGGCCGGCTGAGTTTAATTGTGCTAAGAATCTGATTGATTTCTTCTTTTTTTTTTTTTCTTTTTTTCCTGTAACTCATTACCCAGCAAGTCATTTTAATTAACACCATCTAATATGGGTTGAGATGTATTTTGCAAATGTCAGCACTCTTTTTTCTTTTTTTTTTTTTTTTCCCCTGTAGACCAAATGCGGAAAGTTACAAGAGGACAGCGCTAAATGATTGCAGTTGATTTAGCAGTGGTAAAGCAAGTCGTTAGCAAAGTGCTTTATGAAGCCATAAATGTCCTTTCCAAGTCCTTTATAGGATTCTTGGGGAAAATCTGTTTGTCACAGAGGAAAAGGCATTGCACTGCTCTTCACCTGACGAGCAAATGGGTCAGAGTAAACACGGGGCTCTTGTGTCTCGCCTTTGTGGGGCTCCTCTGGAAAGAAATGGAAAGGCAGAGCCTGGTGCAGCACCCTATGGCCCCCAAATTCTGCTCAGCTCCTGGGTGCCAGTGTAGGGACCTCCCCCCTGAGACCACCAGGGACCCCTCAAGGCAAGGTGGTGCCAAGGTAGGATCAGTAACTAACAGGAGCAAGGCCAGCTCTTACGGGATCAGGTGGGAATTGAATAAAACACCTGATAAAGTCACTGCAAAGCTCTTAATGATTTCAGTTGTGTCTGCTCAAGCCCCAGGAGCAAACTGAGCCAGTCTAAGTTTTGCTTACAATTAAAGCCTCCTCTGTTGAGCTATACTGGTATGGATCCCCACCAAAGTGTCAACAACAGGAGGCATTTACTGCTTGTCATCTCTTGGCTCAGTTCTCAGAGCCTGAACATCAGGAAAAAAATATTTTGGTCTGAAATTCTGATTAAACCTTTGAAACCTTCAGCAAATGTCCCCCATCACTGAGGACTGATGGAAAAAGGGTTGCAGAGAGAGATCCAGCAACTGCCAGCTTTGTGTGCGTGAATGTAGAGGAATAGGTGAGCAGCCCTATAAAATACACTTTCTCCCCTTATATCTCTGACAACATCACCCCTTCCTTTCTGCTGGCGTTCAGAGGGGGAAATGAAAAGTATAAAACTGCAGCATCTCTATTAGAAAGCTGATACGCTTAAAAATGGGACAGATACTCCCGTAGCACAGCTGCAATATAACTGCAGATAAAAGCATGTCAAGAGCAAAGAGGTTGATGGAAGCAGTGACCATGGACTGGGCTATTCCTTGGGGTTTTATTTAGTTCAGTTTTGGAGGCAATGTACTAAGTGATTTGCTGTTTCCAAATCACTCTCAGAGCTGCCAGATCTAGTCTGATAAATAGCAGTCAAGTTTAGTGTAAAAAGTCCACATTCATAAACTAGTGGCTTTGTGTAAAGGATCCTCCTCCCCCTCATTACAGCGGTTCAACAGACTGTGCTGAACCATTGAAGAATTTGGTACAATATATATCAAGTTTAACAACATGTGCAGAGCTATATTTTCCAATACATTTCTCTCGGATACCCTGCATTCCAAGCCTAAACATGAAATACAGCAGGTGCTGCATTCAGCATTGTTGCCTCTCATCACCCGCAGGTGCAAAAATGATCTGTAATATTTAATATCTATTCAGCAGACAAGATTTAATGCAGACTTAAAGCACGAGGCCTGGTGTTTTTTTCCTTCCTCTCCCTTCCATTTGTACAACTTCGCTGGCTTCAGTTCAAGCTTCATTAGGAGCAGACAATTACGTACGGCAGCCAAGGATGTACAGCTCGTAATGAAGGCTGGGGTTTGCAAGCTTCCTCCTACTCCCTACCAGCAAGCCAAGCCCATAAAGCTGGTACTACATCATCATTTTTCATTCATTGCGTGTAAATATTCTTTCCACGGAAAGTGGTGTATAAATGCAGCCCGTGCCCCCCCGCCGAGGGTTAAACTGGGCTGTGAGTGGATGCTGGTGCCAGCTGGGGAGCGTGCCCAATCTTGTGAGGGGAAAGGCACCGAGGCATCTCTTGTTCTCACTTCTAAAAAGTAGTTTTGCTGGCAAAAACATGCACCCCCCTTGTATCACACATCCCTTTGGATGCTTCATGGCCAGTTCTGCAGTCCCAGGGAGGTCTTTTAGGTTCAGGCCATTCCAGGTTGTGTTTCAACAGATGTTTTTATGGAAAAAACCCACCATGGGCTTCAGAGTCCTTTCCCAGCTGTCTCCAATTAACTTAGATCTCATCAATTAATGACCAAAGACTTCTTGACCGTAAACTGCATTTCAATTTGGAAGTAGATAAGTAATAATGGTAGTGATTAGGATGAAATCCCAGAAATGTGTCTGCTTTACCTACCAGGGCACCTCAGTCCAAAGGGTGTATGCCGAGGGGTGAACAGTTGCGTTTGTCTCCAAGGAAGAGACCATCCTCCATCCCACCGATCTCCTTGACCCTCCAAACCCAGCACCAGGTGGGGGCTTGGTTCCCTTCCCGGCACACACAGACGTAGGCAGCCGTCACTGCCAACATATGTTTTTATCTGTATCTCTGGTGGGTACCTCGGTGCTCGCTGAGGCTCACCGGTGTGAATCCCACGCTGGAGACGTACCTGACCTACATAGAAGAGTCTCAGCTTTAACCTTCAAGGTTTACACTTATGGATTTTTTTCTGCGAGTAACCGGAGAGCTGTATCGCCCTGGCATTTCTCTAGTACGTGTGATAAAAACTTGTGATTTATATTTCTTCCCATTCTTTAGCATTTCTCCCTCATTCCCGTTTACCCAGCAGGTGTGCTCATTTTAGGATGAGAGAATTAGGAAAAAAAAAAAAAATGTGTCAAGCATACAAAAAGAGACTAAAAATCATAGAGTCCCTGTTTAGGAGAGAGGTGCTAATTTCCTTTGGGGGAAAATACTCCATGAGAGATATAAATGGATCTTTCCTCTGTTTTACTCCATAGCAATTACTTCTGCATGGCCAGCAGAAGTAGGCTGATCAATTAATATTTTAGCCTTCCAGTCAGCTTGAGTTTAGAGCTCATCTCAGCACCAGGAGAAGCTAGCACAAGAAGCTTTCCTTGTTGGCCTTTGTAATGCAGAACTGATTCCTTTGCAATACCCAGGAGCAGAGGATGAGCTTGTGCATGAAGTGGCATCTCGGGAGGTGATTGTCCCCCTGTACTGGGCACTGGTGAGGCCCCATCTCTAGTGCTGTGTCCAGTTTTGGGTCCTTCACCACAAAAAAGACATTGAGGGGCTGGAGCGGGTCCAGAGAAGGGCAACGGAGCTGGTGAGGGTCTGGAGAATAAGTCTTATGAGGAGCGGCTGAGGGAGCTGGGGATGTTCAACCTGGAGAAAGGGAAGCTGAGGGGAGACCTTCTCGCTCTCTACAACTCCCTGAAAGGAGGCTGTGGAGAGGGGGAGTCGGTCTCTTCTCCCAAGTCACAGGCGATGGGACAAGAGGAAATGGCCTCAAGTTGCACCAGAGGAGGTTCGGATTGGGTATTAGGAAAAATTTTTACACTGAACGGGTTGTTAAGTCTTGGAACGGGCTGCCCAGGGAAGTTGTTGAAGCACCATCCCTGGAGGTATTTAAAAGACGGGTTGACATAGAGCTTAGAGACATGGTTTAGTGATGGTTTTTTATCAGAGTTAGGTTGATGGTTGGATTAGTCTATTGGACTAGATGATCTTGAAGTTCCCTTCCAACCTGGGCAAGTCTATGATTCTATGATGCAGTGGCATATATGGTGGTGGCATATGGGCTGTTGGAGGGAGACGGGGGAGATGTCTGCGAGGACAGGCACTGGGAAAACAGGAAAATGGAGGAACTTTCTCCCAGCATCAGCACTTTGACAGTTGTGAGTGAGACGTGCAAATGAGATTGATTTGCCGTTCTAAGGGGAGTCGGATGAGTTTAATTTATTCTTGAGCATTTCTGTAGCACTGACATAAAGCTGTGCTGATGTGCATGACGTGCACGATGCATCCCTTCGCCCTCAAGCTTCAGGAAGGTCAGTTTGGGAAGTTCTTCAGTGTAGGGTGTTTCATTGCAAGCCCACAGCATTAGGAGCTCTGGGGGCTGCATCTGCCCCCTCCCTCAGCTGCAACACTCCTGGAAATCCTTTAATTTTGGGACTGGCTGCACTTAGAAACAGGATAGCGGGAAAGAGTTCTGACATGATGCTTCCCAGGCTTCGGAGGCTCCCGCTTCCCCGCCACAGTCACTGCTTGTGGGAAGCTGAGTGTGATGCAGCAAAAGGGCACGGGGAGAAACATGGCTCATGGTAAAAAATATTTGCATTAATCAGATCCATCATCTGACGTTTCAGGCATGTCATCGAGACAGGGGGTGGGACCCAGATCAGCCCCAGCCTTCCCAACATCTGGAAAGAGCTTGATGCTAACGTGCCCTGAGAGGGATGTGCTAATGGCTGGGTGAGGGCAGAGAGCAGCTCAGGGATCCTGGGGAAGGATAGGGTTAAACCACCTTCCATTGCAGAAAGCCTTATCATGGGCAAGCCTGAGTCAGGTGTGATGAGTAACTTTAATGGCTATTAATTAAGTTCCAAGTCATTACCAAGGAGGCTATGTAAGTCTCAGTGGCTGAAAGCAGAAGCTTTTATGTTTTTCTGCGCTTCTAGGTTAGTGAAAGCATTTTGGTCCTTCCCTTTAGAGGCTAAAGTTGTTGCTGAAATATTTTCATTCTTTGCTTGGTATTTAGACGTGGCTGCTATTTCTCTGAGGTCTCCATATTCAGGCTTCAATTCCTGTCTTTGTGTACACTGTCTTGTTTTCTGGGGGTCAAGGAGAGGTAGGTATCGAGGGGCTGGGTCTGTGCCCTCGGGGGCACCTTCATTAAAGGTCTTAAGAACGGCAGGGGGGAGCATGAGCAGGGCAGGGGCAAGGGGCGACCACTGCTGCCTGCAACTGCTCTCCTCCCTATACCATCTACGGGATGAGACACTATAGCAAAAATCCTGCTTCTGCCTGCACAGCTCTCAATTTTCATCGCTCTTACTACTGTGTGTGCCTTCAGCAGAACAGCATAATTGCAGCTCGGTCTAGCAAAGAGCTGGGGCGATTTCAGGTCTCCCTTTGAGGGCTTGTGGTCACCACGATCTCGGGGACTTGTTGACAAGATTAAATTTTTTTTTTTTTTTTTTTTTTGCTTTTGGAGAGAACAGGTTTCCCTTGTGCAAAATCACAACCTCTACTCGTTCCGCAGTAGCGATGCTTCCTCCTGTTTGTTCCATCTGCTTCTGCTCAGAGAGCTGGAGTTGGCAGTGCTGCTTCCCCCCTCTTGGCCGGCGTGCTGCCCTCTGCGCCGCAGCGAAGCCCCAAGCATCCTCCTGCGCTGCAGAAGACGCGCCTGTCCTCAATGTCAAAAGAAGGTACCCGCCGTCTTCGGGGAGGTTTACATTCACACACGTGCACAGTTCCATATGTCTTCACCCTTCAGCCAGTGGCTTTGGTGTTTGGTTTGAGTTTTATTACCTGGGTAATGATGTCCTACCAGCCTGATTTCGGCTGGACTCCCACCGTGCTGCTCTCCTTGGCAGACACAGGGATGAGGGCTCAGCTGCCACCTCCACCGGGGTGGCCAAGCTCTTAAAATGAGCTGGGTCCTTAGGGGTTGGCAGGGATGGGTGCTGACACTAAGGGGTGATGGTTGGTGGGTCAGGAGGGCAGCGGAGGTGGCTCGTGCCAGGGTCTGGTCCTGTGCACCTCCAGGAATCATTCCCCGCTGAGAAGCAGCTGGGAGTGAAATTCAGATTATGGCAATGATGAAGCTGTGCCCTGACAACGCAGTAAGTTCTGGGCATTGCTGGCTGCCAGAAATACTGAGCCCCATTATGCTACTGCTCAGAAATACTCTGAATCGGGCACAGGGAAACCTTGTGATTGTGTGGAAAAAAAAAAAAAAAACACATTTAGCAAATCCTTCTTGGGTTGCTTCCTCTTTCCTTCTCTTTCCTTCCTTTCTTTGTTTCTGAGGCCTTAGCTAATGCACGAATCATGTTTTTCCACCTTTGCTCTGGCACTCTTTACAACAACAAAAAAAGCTTTTTTTAAAGTAAAATATGTGATTCCCAGGTAACCACCTAGCCTTGAAGCTGAGGGTTTAAGAAAAACACTGAATACCTTATAGCTCATGATTAAAACACTGACAATGATCAAAGCAGCACCAGGCAAATTATTTAACCTTGAAAAAAAGGGAGGTTCATGTTAAGCATTAAGGAAAATTCCAGTTATAAAGATGGGCATATGCTGGGAGGGAGTGATGACCGGACGCAGGTCAGAGCTCCCAACTCCCTCCCCTTCCTTTCGTTATAAGGTTTGGGACTGTCTTTTTGCTCTGTGTATGTATGAGGGGTCAGATTGGCTTTACTGAGAAACAATTAAACTAAAGGGCTGGCTGTTCTCCAAATAAAACTCAAGTTAAGATACCTGGTTGAAAAATTCAGCTGAGCCATGGGAGCCCCAAGGCTTGTTGTCTCCAACAGCACGTTCCCCAGGAGCTGGTTCTCCCCACGTTCACCATCAGAGCCTGGACCTGATGAGCCCCAGCTGGTGAGCAAAGGCAGCTGGGAACTCAGTAAAATGAGCTAAAATCTTCCCTAACGAAGCCTGAAATCTCTGCATTGGAGGCTGCGTTGCCCTTTTCACGTATTCAGCCTCAGACCCTGTTGTTTTTTGCTGGAAAAACTCAAGAAAAAGCAAAAGAGGGGCCAGTCCCTAAGGCCTGCGCTTGATTTAATACTAATCGCTGCAAACATCCAAACTGTGGCTGGGGCTGGCTTTAATTAAAATGACGAAATAGGGGAGCCATGGGGATGAATTACTGAAGGAAAATGTTATATTTCCCTACAGCTAGTTTAATTAAAAAAAGCAATGCATCAGGCATGAAGTGCCTCCTTCCCCGTGCCAAAGCGGGAAGGGCAGGGCTGGCAAGGGGAATGACGATGGCATCCTGGTAGGACCGTGTCACCCAAACAGTTTCCTCTGTCATTAAACCCACATTGCTGGCTCCAGAAGCCCCTCTGGTGCATCCACTTGGCTGGCTTTGCTGCAGTTTTTCCCCTCACTGCCCTTTGTTATTTGTATAAATTAACATACCCCCAGGCTCAAACGTCTGAGATGCTGTGGTTTGGTTGCAAAAGGAGAAATAAATAGAGCGAGTAGTGTCTCTCTCCATCCACGGCTGAGCACTGGGGCTGCTCATGAGCTCTGGGCTGCAGGAGGGATGTGGGGACGGAGTCAGCCCTTCCAGCAGTTGTGGGCAGGACACGGGCTGCCAAAGGTTGGTGGCAATGGCCTTGCTGTCCTTTCCACTCACACGTGCATGATAGTTAGGATCTGAAGGACAGAAGCAAGTCTTCGATGTTGGAAGGGAGGTGGTGGGGGTCCCCTGGATCTGGCTTTGCTGGGGGTTGAGGCGATGTGGAGGGTTGTTTGCTTTTCTTCCTGCCCTCAGGCAGTCAGGAGCGCTGGCAGATGCTCCTGTGGGGAGCAAAGGATTGCTCCTGAGCTACATTCGGTCCCTTCATGTCCCCGTGCAAGCACTTACCTGTCACTGCCAACTGCCGGGAAGTAACAAGGCATCCACAGGCAGCTGGAACCAAGTTAGGAAAAAAAGAGGCAGAAATTAGAGCAGCTTGGACTATCTCAGCGTGCTCTTGGTGAGTGGAGCCCTGCAGAGGGGGTGTCAGCCCCACTCCTGCACAGACCCCTGTGATGTCCCGGTAGGAAGAGCTTTTCCTGGCTGATGCATGTGAAGAAACAAGCTCCTGGCTGCCACCACCACCTTGGGCAGATGCTTGGGGGCTGCAGCTTCCCAGCCAGCTCTTGCAGGCATCACCAACTCCTGTCCCTGCAGGCTCTGGCCAGGAGGATTGGTGCAGATGACAGGGACACCACAGGAGCCTCCTGCTGGAGTGCCAACATGTGCCCAGACCAGCAGAGAAAAGTACTTAGCAAACACATAGGAGGATCTAAAAGCAGTTTTCTTCATCCTGGTAGACATTTACTTACCTCTTATATCACCTACGAGCTTCACAGCTGCCCTCTCTATGCGAGAAGGTGCATTTTCCAGCCCCAAAGTCATTGGGGTCTAGTAGAGCCTTTGTTTTCCCTACTTGACGGTAGAGCCCTATTGTTTCTTTCTCAGGCTATTTTTGGATTCCTTTTTAGAGTAGAAGAGTGTCTCTGGATAAATAATTCTTGACCTGCAGTTTGACACATGCGTTCAACTGAACTCCTGTGCATGATCTCTCTAGCTCTCCAGAGACGCCTGCTCTCCTGCTATTAAAAATAATACTCTCATATCTAGCGTTTGCTTCTTGCCCACCTCTGAACTCCCAGGATCATCTGGGCCTGCATTAAACAAGACCAAGTGCAGCCCATCTTCTGATCTCCCTGGGTTTGGCAACCAGAGCATGTGCCCACCAGCCCGGCTCGTGCACGGTTTCTCACTGAGTCCTAACGCACTTTGATGATTATTGATTGCTAATTCCCACCCACGGTGGGAGCCAAAGAGCTTCGTCCAGTACTCGGCTTCAAGGAAGCTTTGGCGTGAATCCCTCAGCGTGTCAGATGGCATGGGGCTTCTCGTGTCTTTTGTGCCACGCTGAAGAATTAAATCATCCTGTGAGTCAATACATGTGTGTCTGCGCGGACAGCCATGCCTGCAGATAACTGTGCAACCATGGTTACAGTCTTTTAGGTGCCAGGATATCTGGGGCGGATTGTAATTTTGGCTCTGTGGCTGTGCTTCAAAAGATGAAGGGGGGGGGGTGTCTGCTAGAAAAGGCTCTGTCCCTCTGGGTCTTCGGAAGGTGGAAATTGTTGGGGGTTTATGGTGGTTGGGGCATAAGGACGTGCAACAGCTGGGCATGGTTTAGTTGTCGTTAAATCGGTGAATGACACAATGACCTGCAGGGCCCGTGTTGCTCAGAGGGTAAAGCAAACTGCTCGTGGAGCTGCTGGGAGCTGGGAAGTCCATGCCACCAGTTGATTTACCACTGAAATGGTGATGCTGAGCCGGGTCGATAAAGAAGCCAGACTCCAAAATGGAATTAAATAATTATTCTCACTTTCTTTCACTTCAGGAGGATCCTATTAGAGAAAAGAGCCTGGATTACTGGCTGGCTGACATTTTCCTCTGAGCCTGTCTCCAGATTGGATTTAGCTCTTTTATCTCCTAATCCCCAGAGCTTTTTAATGTAGAACGTAATGGCATCCAAAGGCAAATTTAATTTTGACAAGTAATCTGACTTCCTTTCCTTTTCTGGAGTCGGGTTTTAATCCTGTTTGCTGTCTGAAGCTGCATTATGTGGATGTATTTAAAATCCTCACTGCTCTAAAATCTTTCAAAGAGGGAGAAAAATAAGGGAAACTGCCAGCCTGGAAGCAAGGAATAGTTTCTTATCAAACATTTCAAAACATTTTATTGCTGCTGGTTTTATTAACCCCTGCACTACCCTTCAACTTGGCTCTGTGCTTCCTTTCTTTTGCTCCATTGTGAATGTTAGAACCACTCAAGGAGTGGAAATTTCAGGTCTTCTTCAGCTCTTTTGTTTGTATTGGCAGGTTGAGTCTGGGGACCTTGGGGTGATGTCCCTCTGCCGCCAACAAGCCCTGGGGTGGAGGATGCTGCCTACCAGGTCTTTGGCATTGGGCATCAACCATTGGAAAAAAAAGCTAAACCAAATCAGAGGGAAAGGGTAGGGTAATGGAGCTTCAAAGCCACTGATCTCAGCAGAGAAAATAGAAATGTATGTTGTTATTACATTTCTGCAACTCCAGGTCCCAAAGAACCACATCGAGATGAGGATCAATTGAACTGATCGTTGGCTATTTCCGATGCAGCGACATCTCACCCTGGGCTGAGTTCATACCTGAGTTCACCCTGGTTCATACCAACTCAGAGCCTACAGTTTCCCTGAAAATATCAATTGCAAATAGGGTCTTCTCCTCCTGAGAAAATCTGTACTTATTGACTGGGGACTGTTTTCAGAAAAAGCCATAAAATGCAGAATGTCCCTGTCACTCTGCAGCAACTCAGCTGATGGTTCATTATTCCAGCACTTAAATACCTGACTCCCGCAGAAGCAAAATGTGCAGCTCGAGGCATTGATGGCATCTCACTGTTAAATAAAAAAAAATGTATATCTGTCTCGTTCTAGCTTGGTTAAAAAACTACCTCAGCAGAAGAAGGGATTACGTATAACTACATATATTTGCAAATGCCAGCCTCAAAATTGGAAGAAAAACTTGCAGCAGCGCTGTGGGTCTGACGGAGATGGAAATGGATTGGTTTTACGTGACGAGGCACCGCTGGTCAGAGGGAAGCTAAGTGAAATAAATGGGGGCTTTGCTGCGGATGCGTTGGTGATGAAGCCAATTAGGGTAAGTCGGGTCGTGTCCCACGTGCCAACATGCCCCATTAGGCTTCAGACCGGGGCCACGCGCTCTCTGTAGAAAACTAGTGTACGAGCTGCATTCGTTAATCAAGGGGCAAAATGGTGAAACCATTTTCTGTTGCAGTTCCCATGTTTTCTTTCCCCCTCCTTCCAAAGTCACCAATACATCTCACTCAGGATGTGTCGTGGAAGGGGATGATAATTTAGAGGATTAGTGCTCCAGGGATGCAGTAGCAGGCTGGCTTCATTAGGAGCAAGGGAAAAATATTTGGGCAGGGTTTTTATTTTCATCTGCTTTTGTTTGCCTGGCTCTGAGCAATCTGAAAGAAGCAGTGCTTTTCCAAGCTCTTTTTTGGCTATGGACAACCACACCTGGGCCATGCTTCTGCCTGCATTCCCACCTACTCACCAACATGCGCCACACAACCCTGGCATGGACATAAGCTGGAGGATCTTCTTGTATGTAGTTGACTGGAAGAGCATGTTAAAGGACACGCTGCTTTGAAGGCCTCCTTGATGCAGCTATAGAATCAAAGAATCATAGAATGGTTTGGGTTGGAAGGCACCTTAAAGATCATCCAGTCCCACCCCCTGCCATGGGCAGGGACACCTCCCACCAGACCAGGTTGCTCAAAGCCCCGTCCAACCTGGCCTTGAACCCCTCCAGGGATGGGGCAGCCACAGCTTCTCTGGGCAACCTGGGCCAGGGTCTCACCACCCTCACAAGCAAAGAGTTTCTTCCCCACATCTCATCTCAATCTCCTCTCTTTCAGTGTCAAACCCTTCCCCCTTGTCCTATGGCTCCCCTCCCTGATCAAGAGTCCCTCCCCAGCTTTTCTGTAGGCCCCTGAAACCTGATGGCCAGCCGACATCTCCATCAGCTTGAGTCCTTCACTACGCTATTGCTCGGTCACTTTGGTCCCCAAAAAGAGGGGGGATTTGCAGCTGTTGTACCCACATTGTGGAGATGCTCTGCCCTGCCCTGGAGCAGGGAATGCCTGGGCAATCACAGCCAGCTGATCCAAAATGGACAACAAGGCAGCTCACCCCGCAGCCCCCCTGATCTATCAGCCTCCACCTTGGCTAATCAAGGGCCAGCTTTGCTGCTAGAGAAGGGCAAATTGAATTCACTGGGGCTGCTGTTGCGGCAGATGTTTCCTAGCAGCTGCCTGGTGCATGCGGTTCTGAGCATTTGTGTTAATGATGATGATGGACACTGGAAATACGTCTCTTCAGGAAATCAAGACCCGATCAGCCCAAGCACCATGTAAGCTTCATTTCTTTCACAAGGCAAATTACTTGGGCATGAAATATTGTCACTCTTTACCCCGTGGATGACTGATTCCAGATTTGACCTAGTGCAAGGCAGTGTAAGTAAACACATCTCCATAGCTCCCGTAAATGATCTGAGTGATCTAACGCTGAGAATCAGGAGAGAAGTGATAATACTCTCCCAGTGTTGTTGGATGAGCTTAATATATTTTTCTCCTTGTGTTTAGCAGGGTGTTTCACATCAGGATGGCAAAGGGTGCATCCATCAGTGCACAGATGACGTACGGCTCTGTGGTGGGTGCAACGTTACCAGCTCGCTCACGTGTGGGGCGTTGGGAGGATTCACTGATGCTCCCCAGTCCCTTTTATCATCAGCCAGCCCAGCCCACAGCTTCTAGAAAGCATTTCTCCCAAGCTTCTCAACCGTGTTTAAGTTCATCGAACCCAGATCCAGCACCAAACTGTCTCTCTGACGTCTTCATACCCAGGCATGAACAGCCTGGAGGGAAGCGTGGATGTTGGGTGCTGCAGGAGGGGCACAGCTGATGGTCATCTGCATAATTACAAAAAATCCACTCCTCTCTTTTTGTTGACAGCATTTAAAACCTGAAACACCTAAAGCTAATTTTAGAAATAACCCATTTGGTTTTTGTAATAGAGGGGGATCACTGTGAACTATTCATTTTTTTATCTCACCTGCTTTGTCACCTGCTGTCAAAACACAAAGCTCCAAAACCACCATTGCCAACAGTAACCCAAGCCAAACGGTAGGCAGGAGCACCACGATTAATTTAGTAAAGATGATTTAGGAAAATTGTAATTACAATAACAATTCTCTTTGTACCATCTTAGTTTGTATTTTCAGGAAAGGAGCATCAAGAGGAGAGGACTGAAGCTGTATCACCATTTTGACACATCTGCAGCAAATAAAGATTTCTGCTGGATAGGTAAGTGCCAAGCTTCTAGAGAGGAAACACAGTGGAAACCTAGTGTCCTTGATAAAATGGGTAGGAAATATAACCTTTTTACATGTGTCATGAGTAGCCTCTTAGTGGAAAACAGAGTATAAATACCCCCAAACTCACTCCCTGGGCAGTAACTCTTTAACATTGGGTACGTATGTATTAGTCTCAGGGCAGGACAGGTAGTTTCCTACTGGAAAACTACCAAAACATTGTATTCTGGTCTGGTTGCAATATCTCACACCTCCCTGGCTGTTAAACAACGTGTCTGCTCTGGTGGGGCCCCTCAGCTCATGCCCATAAGGAGTCAGCCCCAACGCCTGGAATGGAAAGGGCTTTGTCCAGCCAAGAAGGGGTGAAATGGCAAAGCCTGTGTGTGTTATGGGCTGTGAGATGGAGAGGACGTTGGGACCTGGGACAGATGGAGAGGAAAGGGGGGCAGCCAGAAAAAAAATTACAATTCCAGCCAAGCAATATGTCCGGTTACCAGTTTTGCCCCTCTCTTTCTCTTTAATATTAAAAGTAATAACAGTACATTATGTGGAACTGAGAAACCCCTCTCAGGACCGGGCTTTTATCATGTGCAGACTGAAGGGTGGTGGATTAACCAAGAAACATCGCTGTTTATTTGGGAGGCAGTGACAAACAGTAGAGTCTGAATCCCTGCATCCCAGCACTGCAGAGAAAGCTTAAAGGAGAAGACAAGCAACCTGTCTCTTTACCTTGTCTTTTTTTTTTTTTTTAAGTAACTAAAAATATTTACATTTATATTAGGCTTCTGTAAATGCCTCTAAAGGCATGCTGAAGTTGGGCTTTACAAATTTCTGCAGAATCTCCTGGGAGCAGCAAGGGCGTCTGAAGAAGCAATATTTGGATGGGAAACTTATGTCCTCCAAGCTGGCAAGTTGCAACGCTGACACAGATTTTCTTGTAGCTGCAAAGCTCTCTGTATAAAGGGTATAAAGTCCCTTCTGCCTTCCCCTCCTTCTCCCCTCCGTTATTTAACAACTGGCTATGATTTACATGGTTCATTAATGCAATGGTAACCCTGACACACACATTCCCAAATAAGCCAGAAGGTTTATATTTGACCTGGGCCCTCTGTTCACTGCAGATGCCCCAGAGGATTTGAAGAACAGTGATTTGAAGTGATTGCCTTGAATAAGAACGTTACGCTGTGCAAATACAATTGGATGCAAGCATTTAATTTTTAAAAAACAGGGCTATTGGAGTGCCTTTGAGCTCATGAAAACAACAGTTTAGCTCCCTTCGTGGTCTTGGCTCTTTCTTCTCCCCGAGGACAGAAAAGGGAAGCAGGACCAGTTTCAAACTGGAGAGGTTTCTTCAGGCAGCTTGGCTGGGATTGCTCCGAAATGGCCCCTTCCCCCGTGGGTCCCACCCTGGGGGACTGACATCCCTGGCAGGGTCGCGGCAAAGATCTGGGGTGTCCCTGTGCTGCTCACCCCCTCCCCAGGCAGCGCAAACAACCCCTCTGCTCCCAGCCAGCTTTCTGACAGCCAGCAGGTCGGTCCCAAGGATAAATTATAAAGGTGATTGTTTGTCCCCCTCGGGTGGGATTTTTATTGCTCCATTTTGGCTATTGTGGAGTGAGGGGAAGAAAAGGAGAAGGTTTTAAATGATGATTGCACAATAAATGGCAGCATCTCTGCTAATGTGCCGAGTGCCTACAAACAGCTGCTGGTCAAATCCCCGTAAAGGCTTGCTTTGATGGGGTATATAACCTTCTCCCTTCCTGCAAATAGCTTAACTCCATCATGTCCTTGCCCTTTCCCAGGCAGGTGCGGAAATTCCAGGGAGCTGGAGCACCGAAAGCACAACTGCTGGGGCAATGGGAGGAGACGGGGGGCTCCCCGGGGACTGGTGCCATTCCCTGAGCTCCCTTCCTTCCGTGGAGACCATCAGGCTCAGAGATGGAGATATATAGTGAAAGAAAGCCTGTAAAAACAGTGGGAACAGGAGACAAGATTGCTGAACATGAGAGAACAAAGCAGCTAGACCGTTCCCAAATTCTCATGTGCCCAAGATTCCCCAGGGTCCCCCCTCTGATGTCTCTGAGAAAATATTTCCTTCTGCAAAGTTTATTAAAGAGGCTCCCAAAAGCAACAGGAGAGGGAGGGAACCTTTAGTGACATAAAATAGGTCTGGTTCCACCTCTTCAGATTTTTTCTTTGCCTTTTCCACCCCAGATGAGAGCTGGACCCCGACAGTCTTAACCCCACGAAAGCCAGCACATGTTCCTGTGCGTCCCACGGTCACTCTCGCAAATTAATCCTTCCTGCACCCTCTAAGGTCTTCCATGATCTGCACAGCTCTTCCCATCTCAACGTGTCCCAACTATTTACATACAGAAATAATTATTACAGTTTCTCTTTCTGGCTCCCCAGGCTACAGGAACCATCGCTGGCAGATTTGGCAGGCGGGAGAGTTTCCTGGGGAAACAAGGCAAAGCAGCCGCCTTGCCTCTGTGCCAGCTCCACCCCCAGGAGCTCTGGCACCATCCGAATCTGAGAGGAGGGGAGAGATTTTAAGGTTATTTCCTTGGGTTTGCAAAAAACAGGGGTTGGATCGAGAAAGACCCAAGTTAAAGGCTCCAGGCTTGCTTCTTTGCTCAAACCCTGGCATAACCCATAACCAGCTGCCTGTTGGGCATGAAGGGACTCACAGTCCGAGCTTGGGATGGCAAAAAGCTTCTCTGGTCCAGTATCTCTACAGGAACCAAGATGGAAAGAGTGGAGACAGCTGTCCCTGCTTCCCCTTGTGACCCTCTGAGCTGTCAACGGTCCTGGGAGGACACTAACAAGAGGAGAAAGACAGATCCTGGTGGGTCTCCATGGGGAGCAAGCTCAGGAAAAGCAGGGATTATCCATAACAGCTTTTGGCTCGGTCTGAAAGGAAGCACTGAAGGCACTGCGAAGTGTTAGAGCAAAGTGAAGACATTGAAACACTTCTCAAAACGCCCCTGTGGACCTATTAATTGCAATATTGGATCTTCCGTCTTTTCCAGCAGGTTCCTAGCACTAGGCACGCAGCCAGCTTTGCTGTGGTTTTGTTTGTTTTCCAGCTAATGTAGCAGCAGGATCAATTCCAGATAACAAACCCGGAAATGTCACAAAAATGATGTCCAGTTCCCATGGATAATTTGTGACATGCACCTGGTAGACAGTCGTTAGTAGCACAATTAATCGTAGACTCAGAATAGTTTGGGTTGGAGGGGACCTTCAAAGGCCAGTTAGTCCAACTCCCTGCCACTAGCAGGGACGTCTTCAACTAGACCAGGTTGCTCAGAGCCCAGTCCAACCTGACCTGGAATGTTTCCAGGGATGGGGCATCTCCCACCTCTCTGGGCAACCTGGACCTGTGTCTCACCACCCTCAGTGTAAAAAATTTCTTCCTTATATCCAGTCTAAATCTTCCCTCTTTTAGTTTAAAGCCATTACCCCTTGTCCTATCACAGTAGACACTGCTAAAAAGTTTGTCGTCATCTTTCCTGTAGTCCCTTTAGGGACTGGAAGGGGCTCTAAGGTCTCCCCGGAGCCTTTTCTTCTCCAGGCTGAACCCCCCAATTCTCTCAGCCACTTGTCACCGATCTCCGTCTGGACACTGAGCCGTTGATTAACCCAGCGCTATGGCAGAGGAGTAGGGGCACCTTGCAGAAGTGGATGTGAATCATGGAAAAACCTATCATCAGAAAAGCGGTAAGAACACATTTGCCCCGTTGATTATCACTGGCCACTGGCAAGATGGGAAAATTGGGCTTGGAAACAGGGAAACACACACAAAAACGCAGCTGTGAAGGTTCCCTGTGGCACCTCTGCCCTCAGGACTCTGAGTGGCATCTGAGCGGTGCTCATCTGGCGCCGTGCTGCAAATGAGTTCAAAATGTGACTGTCCAAACCGAACCGTCAGCTCTTGTTACCAAACCCATTAAGCTTTAAACGGCACTTGAGCCTTGCTCCTCGCTCGTCCACGCTGGGCTTGGGTTATTTAACACATGGGCTCAGCCACAAGCCCCAACGTTTGCACCTGCAGCCCCAGCCCTGCCTCAATCTGGTGGGAAAGGGAGGTTTCTCCTGGGGGGGAAGAACGAAAAAAAAATCAGGAGAAAGAAAAGGGCAGGAGTAGGCCAAGAACAAGCAAAAAATGGATTAAAAAATTAATAGTTTTTGCTTTTTCCAGTAGTTTGGATGGGATTACACCAGGTGCCACCTTTCTGTGGTCCCTGTGAGCGCTGGGTTCTGCAGGTCAGTGCTTGCCATGCACAAACTCTTCCCTTTTATCTTCTCGCCTCTCTTTTATTTTTAAATATGCAAATACATCAGAGGAGCTTTTCAAACTCCTGACTACAAATAGATCTGAAGGGCCTTTGAGCTCTTGAGAGGCTTCTGCCTCACTCTAAAAAAGAAACTCAACCAAATGCATGGATGCTGTGCATTCCCTCTGCTGCTCCTCCATGCAGGATCCAGCGCGAGGTCCAATCCTGGCTCCCAGCAGCTCCTGGCCTGTATCCTCCCAGACCCAGCATCATCTGCCCAGCGCTGCCATCCGCCTCCCAGGGCACAAGGCATCACTTGCAGCAGCTTTCCCCTTTCCATCCTTCTCTGGGATGGGTTCAGCTCCGTTTCAGGCAGGGGTTTTGGGGAGGAAAGCGCTGGGTTGATGAGCTGAGCGAGCAGAGGCAACGTGGGGCTTTAACTTGAAAACAACTGAGCGTGAGTCATAATTCTCAAGAAAAGGAATAAAAGAAAAAATAAAAATGTGCCAGCTGGGAAGCACAGCGGCTTTGAAAATCTCTGATTGGCTCTGATTGAAGTATTGAACTGCAGCGGGTCTGCTGGAAAAACCTGAATGAAGGCGCGGAGGCCCTGATTTGGCTGAGCACACCCGGCTTTGTGCTACTGGGAATTCGGCGGTGTAGCAGGACAAACCCAGGGCAGCGGAGCTGGCTGGAGGAAACTCTACAAAAGACACAAGCAATTCCCGTTATTCCCAATATTGCATTTTTCTCTACATTCAACACTTTGGCCAACTTTGGTTTGTTTACCCCATTGCTATTATTGGCTCTGCTTTAAATGCTGAAAAATTGAGGCCCAAGGGGAATTTGGACTGTTCTCCAGGTGAGGGGAGGAGAGCCCCAGCCCAACGCAGCCCCACAGGACCTGCTCACTCCTACTCTCCCCGCAGCTGAAATCTCTGTTTCATAAAATGATAGCATCGTAGAGGTTGGAAGGGACCTTTAAGATCATCAAGTCCAACCATTAACCTAACATTGCCAAAAACAGCACTAAACCATGTCCCTCAGCACCTCATCTATATTTATTGCACTCTGTTTATTTACAGCAAGGAACTTTAAAAATACTAAACGCTCAGAAGGAGATTTCAGTTCAGATTTGATCCCCAGGCTGACGTGTGGTGTACAGTTTAATAAGGCTGGTTTACGTATGTTGTACCCCAAACCTAAAGTTCAGGGGTTTGGTGGCTGTAAATATTCAGCCCACATAGATTGGGTCTTTTAAACCTCCTTTTAAATATTTATGATGGTGCTTCCATGGCTGCAGGAGAACGTTGTAACAGTATTAAGAGGAAAAAAAATCCTTCTGTATCTAAAAGCTCAGCATGAGGCATTTTCATATATTATGCATCACTAAGTGCTGTTTATGGCCGTTCTTGGCAGAGTCTATACCGTATCGTGGCAGAGTTCATGAATTCGGGGCTGTGGGGAGCCCAGGGTGCTGGCTGTGCCATGCATCAGCCCTGGCATTGCCTTGGCCTCAGCAGGCACAGCTGATGGGGCAGATGAGATCCTGGCAGCTGAAATCACTTGTAGACTTTAATCAGCTTCTAATTAAAACGGAGATGGGTTTTTGTCCCTATGCAGAGCAGCACAGCTCAGCCTGACTGACACCTCTTCCCAGGTGCTGCCGGGGAATGGCCTTATTACCCTTATCTCTTTAATTTTCAGAAGTGCTTACAGTTGAGGGGAAAGTGCTACGTCAGCTCGGTTTCCCAGGACTCGTGAACCTGTATCATGAACTTAATCTCCCATGTGAAGTCATTTTGTGCACTGTGAGGGGAAGCAAACTGGATTTTCCCCTACTGCATTGAAATTGGCCCCCAGCTCTACAGAAATAGCAGAGTGATGGACAAGTGAACGGATGCAGAGCACGCACCAGCGTGCATACAAAGGGGGAATGCCATAGGCTTCATTTCCTTAGGAAATCAGGTTTAAAATTAAGGCTAATCAGAGTTAAAAAACACTGCAGTTACCCTAGACCAAATGATACTATAATGTACTCAGCATATTACATTCTCAATAGCAAAGCAGCATCTGCTACATAAAATGAAATGTGTGTGTCACCATATGTAGGCAGCATAATGTGGACTCAAATTAAATAAAAACATTTCAGGGTATATGGTCCAATATGCAATCTGGGCCCTGGGAAATGCTGAGATTTACTCTAAAGTTCTTAGCAGTTGGCTAAAACGCTGAACCCAAAACAGTGCAAACTTGTTTTTTTAGCAACATAAGCTGTTGTCTGCACTTCCCTCCCTAACGAGCCAATATTACTTCTGGAAATTCAGGAATGTATTGTTTTTCTTTTAATTTTTATTTTATCCTCTTTTTTTATTATTATTTTTAATTTGTCTGAGGCTTTTAGCATCTTTCCAGGAGTTGCAAAATGTCTGAGAGGGCAGAACCCCAAACGGTAGCAAATACTGCCTTCCATTTAATAGCTGCCTTCCAGAAATAGCATGGAAACTCTTGGAGAGCACACCAAAGCCCCATAAAACAGTCAGATAGCCTGTTATCCCTGTACCACAAATAAAAAGGAAGAGGTAAACTCTGCAAAATGACTTGACTCTCACCTTTTCCGGCTATTTTTTGCCTGCTGAAATCTCTCCCAAGCAAGGGGTTCCTCAAGCCAGGCTGCACAATTTAGTGCTGTTTTAAAAGAGATCAGGCTGCTAAACTGCAGAAGGCAATCTTCCCTGTGTGACTCGGGCTCGTTCAGTCTCTGATGTTAGTTGTTATCCTCCTTGACCCCATTTGTTGATACGAAAATGTGGTATAAAGTGTGGATTCCCTCCAGGTGTCACAAAGAGGAGGAATGTGCTGGAGGTTGGGTAGCAGAGGAGTTTGTTATCATGAAGCTTCATTGATCCTTGTGTGAGTTTAAGGCTGCTGGGAAGCTTGCAAGCCCTTTAAAATCTGCTAATGTGGATTTTGTTTTCTTTCGAAGAGAATATATCAACTGCAGAAACCCCTTTAAAGCGCTGGGGAGGAAGGTGATGTTTGCACAGGAGCTGTGACCGGCTGCTTCAGAAAATTCTGCCCTCCTGCTCCAGGTTTGCCTGGCACGGGGTTTTATGTCTCTTGCTCAGGTCCTTGAATTATTTGGATAATGAAGAGGCCAGGAAAGGCACTGTTCTACTCTTTAAAAGCAGCAAAACAAAATTTCCAACTGTGAGCCTTGGACTGAAGCATTTGATGAGGGGGAAAAAAATACGACCGTATCAGAAAGCAAAGGAAAACACAACCCCGCTAATGGAACTAGCTGTGCAACCATCTGGAAATTTGGGATACACCTGGAGAGACTCTGGGAAGTCACTGGGACACAAAGGCAAAATACCCCCACGCCGCTTGCACCGGGAAAAGGGAACTCAAGACAAATTATAGGGAGAAGACAGTAACAAACCTATTCCTGCCCGGGGCACTGCGGTTGACAGCAGACTTTGCCTTGGGGTTGCCTGAGATTTCACGCGGCATCGGGGAAAGGTCTCGGCATCGCACAGAAATAGGAGGCTGGATGCTGCCGAGGTTGCTGTCTCCCACATCCATCCACTGCCCCATCCTCATGAGGTTCAACAAGAGCAAGTGCAGGGTTCTGTACCTGGGCCGGAACAATCCTCAGTATCAATACAGACTGGGGGATGAGGTATTAGAAAGCAGCCCTGAGGAAAGGGACTTGGGGATGCTGATGGACGAGAAGCTGGACATGAGCAGGCAGTGTGCACTTGCAGCCCAGAAGGACAATCACATCCTGGGCCGCATGAAAAGATGCGTTGCCAGCAGATCCGGAGAGGTGATTCTGCCACTTTGCTCTGCTCTGGTGAGACCTCACCTGGAGCACTGTGTGCAGGTCTGGAGCCCTCAATATAGGAAGGACATGGACCTGTTGGAGCGGGTCCAGAGGAGGGCCATGAAAATGATCGGGGGATTGGAGCACCTCTGCTATGAGGACAGGCTGAGGGAGCTGGAGTTGTTCAGCCTGGAAAAGAGGAGGCTCCAGGGAGACATAACAGCAGCCTTCCAGTACCTGAAGGGGGCTACAGGAAATCTGGGGAGAGTCTGTTTACAAAGGCCTGCAGTGACAGGATGAGGGGCAATGGCTTTAAGCTGGAGAAGGGCAGATTTAGATTGGATATTAGGAACGAGTTCTTTACTATGAGGGTGGTGAAACACTGGAAGAGGTTGTCCAGGGAGGTGGTTGAGGCCCCTTCCCTGGAGATATTCAAGGTGAGGCTCGATGAGGCCCTGGGCGACCTGGTCTAGTTGGGGGTGTCCCTGCTGACTGCATGGTGGTCAGACTAGATGACCTTTGGAGGTCCCTTCCAGCCCGGACCATTCTGTGATTCTATGACTTTATGATCCTACAGGAGAGCCAGAGAGGGACTCTTTGTCAGGAAATGTAGTGACAGGACAAGGGGTAATGGTTTTAAATTGGAAGAGGGGAGATTTAGATTAGATATTAGGAAGAAATTCTTTCCTGTGAGGGTGGTGAGGCACTGGAACAGGTTGCCCAGAGGACTTGTGGATGCCCCATCCCTGGAAGTGTTTAAGGCCAAGCTGGACGGGGCTTTGAGCAACCTGCTCTAGTGGAGGTGTCCCTGCCCATGGCAGGGGGGTTGGAACTCGATGATCTTTAAGGTCCCTTCCAACTCTAACCATTCTATGATTCTATGATTTCTCTTCACCACCAACCGTGTGCTGACTCAGTGCAGCAAACAAAGAGACGAGCTGCAAACATTATTAAAAAAACCCATCAACCTGAATGGGGTTTGGTTTTTCTCTTGCCATTAGGTCTGTATTTCCCAGTTCCCTTCCTACTATTTGTCTTCTGCGCCTCCCCATTTCTTCAGCTGCTGCATTATTTCTTCTCTCTGATGGAAAAGGCTGTCTCTTACCATTCCTCTCACACACTGCTGGTTTCTGACCTGTTCTCACTTGGTCTCCCTGAAGCATTAGTGGATGAATTGAAGTCTGGTGGTGTCTGCTCCTCAACCCACTTCTGAGCAGGAAGGTGAAGAGCTACAAAGAATGAGAGATGTTTTCTTTAAAAAAAAAAAAGCATACCATGTTTTCAGATGCATGCATGCATCTTGCTTTTCGTTCCTATCTCCTCCATCTTTTGGGTGCATTTTGAGTTCCCAGGGCTGAGACAGCAGGTGAAAATGGATGGGAAGTGGCCTTGCCTGACTCCAAACCAACTGCCTAAGAGATCAGGTCCTCGGAGAAGGAGGTAAATCTGGGAAAGTTGCCTGAAATGAGCTGAAATTGGCCCTAGGTTGTTTATAGCACTTCAGGGTATGGGCAGATAGTGAGGCGGCTTTTCCAGTGCCCATGTGGACATTCATTCTGCAGTGAAGACATGAGCAGACTGGGGCTGTGGTGCCTACAGGGAAGCATTTGCCGAAGCATCATGTCATGTCCCTCCTGGAGAGAGGCTGCTGCTGACAGCCCACAGCTCTGCTCCCCACCACCCCCTGATGATGGTGCGACCGATTCCCTCACCCTGAGCATTAGCTCTGCCTGTGCTCAACACCAAGGAAAAACCACAACCTTCCCCATCTCCCCTTTCCAGCTGGGATGGGGACAGCCCGATTCCTCCTTCATGGTCCTTCCTACCGAGTCTGTGTGGGACCTGCGGGTGTTGTTACCTTTCTGACTTGGCTAATCCATGCCTTTTCCAGTCCATCCTCATCACCAGTGCACTCTGAAAGTCCATAAAGGCTCTCCTGCAGGTGATGAAAGTGAGGAGGGGACGTCCCACAAGGGGATGAGCAGACAGAGGCTCTGTTAAGAAAATGTTGTGGGCTGGAAATTAACCCCCACAAGCAGAGAGACAGCCCAGGGTAGACAGCTCTGCAAGGAGGCACATGGCTTGGCCCGGTGCTGTCCTCATGAGACCCAGGAACAGGGAAATGGCTACTGCTCGCTGGTGTTCCTCAGCCCTTCCTACCTTGGGACCAAATGCAAAACCCACCAACGTGAATGGGGAGGTATTAGGGGGCCAGTTATTGAAGATGTGTTCAGGTGGGCCAGTCAAAGAGCAAGCAAAGAGCAGGCTCAGGCGTGGGGGCAATTTGGAAGGTCTAGATGAAGTCCCCTTGTGTGTATTGGCCAAACACACGGCATCAGTTTGGTGTCTCTGCTGGGAGTGGACAAAGGCAGCTGCAAACAAGATGTTTCTAGATATAAACAGTACGTGGGCACATATAGGATCATTTTTCAAGATGCGAAAAAAAAAAGAATAAACAGCCTGTAAATACTTGTAACCCTGGGGCAACAGAACCATATATCCTGGCAACGTATGTGGGTTTTACTGTTCCATGACAATTTGCTTTGCTATTCATGAAAAAATATGTTGGTGCTGTTACCTTAGCAACTGCCGCATCACGTTATGGTGATGCTCTGCCCGAGGTACATGGAGCCCTGCCTTAAAGCAGCACGTACGGCTTGGTGGTGCCTTTCCCCCTGGAAAGGGAGAAGAGCTGAGCCCACACCCTCGCCAGGGATGCTACATAAGTGGGGAATGAAACAGGAGGAAGCACGTTAATTTAGGTTTGCTTGTTGGACCACAGATCATGGCCCAGAGCCACTTTGGATTACGTGCTTTATAAACTTGCAAGAAAAGCGGGGTATTTTCCAAAAGTATTTCCACTTTGTAAGGGAAGGAAAAGGGACCACAGGCAGGCTGGATGTCCAGCTTTGTTCAGGTGCCTCCACCCCTACTGTCTATATTAGCATCTTCTACTAGAGTGGGCCAATTTTCCAAAAAACACCAGGTTTGGCCTTCTTTTGGGTTGATGCCACTAAAAACCACTAATGAAGGAATTCACCCCCGGTACCTGGAGCTGGGATCCTGATGCAATTCCTACGAGAAGATAAGAGGAAAATCTACCACACAGGCAGCCACGGTGGCATCCAGGCTGCCAGAAGAAAACATCCCATGTTCATCGTTGAGTCTGTCTGCATGAAATGGGCTGTTCAGGAGGATCACACAGGTACGATTTCCTCTGAGGATAGATTGCCACTCCTCGAGTATCAGACGCTACTAACCCATTGCTGCAAGCAGAATGAGGGCTCCCAGAGGGGTCCTTGCAGCGACTCCTCCTGTCACACACTCTGAAGCCCCACGACAGTGATGCTCATGCCTGGCATCTCTCCCTCTGACATCATTCTGCCAAAGGGATCAATACTTTGGGTCTATTTGGACAGTCAGGTTTACACCAGGCAGCCCTTGAAGGACCACCAGCAAAACGTGAGCTGAGCCAGTGGCCCCGGGTAGGGGACAGGATCTATCTCACCTCACTGATTGTATGAGAGTGGTGAACAGGGCAGGAGATGGGAAGGTTTTACAAATCTATATCCCCAAACGGCTCCACAAGGTAGTCTCCTTGGGGTTCATGTTTGGTGGAGCTGTTGCCCAGTGCAGTTCAATTGCAATGCTTGATTTGGGTATTTACCAGGAGGTAGCAGAGCCCTTCCCACCCAGAGGATGGAGGGCTTTTTGCAGAGGGTGAGCTGTGAGCTGGGGAAAGGGCAGCTTGTGCTACTGCGTGGCTCATCCAAGTCCAACCATCAGCAGAAGCAAATGAAAATGGTTGTGTCTCCCTTGGAGCTGCTGCAAAACCTGTACCATGAGTATGGTTGCACCCCAGTGAAGATTTTGAATGTGGAAACTATTTATGGTTCCACCTGGAGTCACACATTGCTCTCCACCCCTTCTCGGTGTCACAAGCAGAGGATGAGGCTAAATACAATGGCTGAAGGAGAGTTAGTGTCATTATATCCAGCCTGGGGCTGCTGAAAGTCTCCTACTTCTTTGTCCAAACTATTGCAAGTGGAAGATCCTTCCCGTTCCATTGAGTTTGCTTTCTTTTGCCCTCTGGGTGTATTGGTGCTGCCAGAGCTGACTTTTACCTCCCAGGTCTTCCTGACAGCCACCCTGGCTCCCGTGAATCGGCTCAAGCACACCAAGCTGGTAGCCCTGGGAGAGTCCTTCCTCGATGTGGGGCAGCCCTGGACATCCCAGCAAAGAGAAATTGGGCAGTACCAGTATGATCACACGCTGCTTGGGGGGAGCAGGCAGGGAACCCACTTCCCAAGAAGGAACTCGCTTTCCCACAGTTTTCTGCAGGAGATACCCACGCAGGGAACAGCAAAGAGCAGGGATGGGCTTAAGGATCATTTCAACATCCATCGTCTTCAGTAAAGGTTCACCCTGGTACAACTGACACCGACATTTCAGGGGAAAGGGTGCAAAAAAGACGGGAAGCCGTTTTCACTGAATTTATACAAAAGGCAGGATAAATGAGTATGGAAAAAAAAAAAGGTCTTCTGAAAAAATTGCATCTGATATGTGCCTTTCTGTAGGTAACAACGTTATTTTCACCATGTCTGGAATAGCCTTCATCTCCGCAGAGAGGAAGAGAGCAGGACCCCAGCGAGCAAGAGGCACTTGGCTCCACGAGAGGTTTTCAGAGAGGCAGCAGGTGAGTGGAGATGGCAGAGCCAGGAAAGCTCCCCACGAGGGAGACCAGCAGCCTCCTCTTTGAGGAGGAAATAGAGAGGTTTGTTCTCTAAATCTAGACCCTCGTACAGGGCAGAGAGAACTAGGCCGCGTGAATTAAGGGCCACCATCTGGCCCTGTGCAGTGAAAGCAGTGGATGGGGCTCTGGAAGGACCAAACCAGCTGAAACCCAGCGCAGAGGGAGGAAAGGCCAAGCAGGAGCTCACTGGCTTCCAGGGGAGCTTCAGCATCCTCAGTCGAGACCCAAAGAGGGAACAACACGCCTGTCTGTGTCCCCCCCGGCACACGGCAGCACCAGATCAGCCCTCCCAGTTGCTCACGTTGTGGCTCTGCAGACCCCTCCGGTTCTCAGCGCAGAGGAAGGGGCTCCCTGCCAACCCCTGCTGACCCCTAATGTCCCCTGACATCCTCTGCCGTCCCCTACCATCCCCTGTCCATGCGGTGCTTTTGTATCAGGATGCATCCCAGCATCCCGGCAAGTTTGCATCCCGGCAGTGGACCACTCTGGAGGGCAGCACAGTCTAGAGAGCAGGGTGCTGTCCTAACTTGCATCTGATAAAGCAAGAAGAGAAACGAGAAGTGGTTTGATCTCCTCTTGTGCATCACGCAGCAGGGGTTCATTGAAGGCACCTTACCTGTAATTTCTGGAGGAGCCGGGATGCATCTTTCGGAAAGGCTTTTGGCTCTGATTTAACTATGTCAAGCAAGGGAGAGGGCACCGTGCCTTCAGCTGAGTTATTTCACAGTCTGATTATCCTCCCCTGAGGAAAAAACAGGTCCTATTTCTACTCCAAACTGTGGACTCTTGTTCTGACTTTACCAGATAAAAGAGCCTTCACATACAGAAACCTTCCCCCAGGCAGCCTCCCTTTTGCTGGTGAAAGAGCTGGAGCATCTTTAGTCTCACTCCATGGGCAGGTTCTCCAGACCTTGAACCCTTTCCAAACTTCTGGAGGTATTTTTCAAAGTCTGGGTAAGACACCATGGGAACCAAAAGATTGGGTTGTGTTCCCAGGCTCCTCTGCTGTGTCACAATAGGCAATTTTTGATTCTTATTTCTCTTTGTTTCTGTGATTTACTCCCTGGGAGTGGAGCTCTGTGGGACAGGGCTCTTTCCGGGAGGAAGGACTGTCCAGGGGCTCATGCTCTGGAGCCTGGAGCTCAAGTTCAATAAGAAGGTTCTTGATATTAATTAAGAAAGACTTCAAAAGAGGAATAAATTAAAACCGGTTGCAGAGCTGACACTTTTGTCATTTACCCAGGTGCAAGCTGTGACTATTACCATGAAGGTCAATGAAGCAAGATGTGTATAAAAGCAAAGGAAAGGGAGAAAAGAGATTCCCCTTTGGGGACATGCTGTTGCTGCCTTGGAAAAAGTGCTGTTTCAGAGCCTTATCTGGTACCATCATGGAAAACAGGGGGGATTCTTCTCTTCTGAGGTTTGGGACAGCCAAACTGAAGTCACCCTCCGTCGTCCCAGCTACTTAAGGTGAAGCTGATCTCATCACTGAAGATTTTTGTATGAAAGACACTCTCATTGCTAGTCTTCTGCCACCTCTTGAGTCTATTTTAAGCCCTGTGAGCTCCAGCTGCACCTGGGCCCTCACACGGTGCATCCTGAGCTGCGTCAATGATGTGCTGCCTCGTGTCACAGGGCTAACGGGACGCTGCTCGGGTGGGTTTTGAAGGCACTTGAAACAGCGCATCCAGCAGAGAAACACAGCCGTGTGTAACTCCCTAGTTCCCCCTTCCCTCCCCTGAGTTTTGGTGAGAGCCGATTCCCAGGCAGGGCATCCCGCTGCGATCCCTGCCAGGGGGAAGGTGATGCCCACAGTAAAAAAAAAAACCCTTTTAAGGCCCCAGGGGAGGATGTGCTCAAACCCTGTCGTACCACTGATGCTTTTGGCCTTATTGCGCTGCTTTTGATAAAGTCAAGGGGAGCTTAATGCTTTTTAAAGGTCCTCAGCTTTTATGGGCTATAAAGCATTGACCTTAAAGGGAGGTGCTGAGGGAAGTATATTAAAGACAGATCTGTGTAGGATAGTCAGACAGGCCGGCTTTCCCACAGCTGCTCTCTAGACTGCCTTTCGCTAAGCTTTCTTTAAACTAATGTGTTTATTACCTTCCTAGAGAAGAGCGGCCTGAAGCTGCAGGGTGCTCTGAAACCTGCTCTTGGGAGGTCTGGGGCAGCCTTCCCTTGGACATTTGCACACAGAAGCCTTTTCCCAGTTTGTTCTCAGCTCTTTGTCCCCACGGAGCCTCAGCCTGGGATCACCGTGCTGCGAATTTCCTGCTTTCTGCTGATCTGATTTCCAAGTTTCCATAACTTGGAAAGGGCCCTGTGTCAGCTCCTCACTGCAGAGCCCACCTCCTGCTCCAGTAATAACCAGAGGACTCCAGAAAAAGAAATCCTTTGCAATGAGCAATCAAGGGGGGAAATCCTCTTGTGGGTCCTCTGCTAATTGCAGGCCTGTGGCAAGTAGTTTCTATTAAAGCATTTAATGATAATTAGGAGAACGAGATCTGCATTGCATTTCTAACCTCTGGAAAAGGGGGATGATGCTATTCACCTGCATTGCCAGCTACTAAGAGACTTAATAGTATTTATGAGGTCCTGGGAAAAACGTGGTTTGGAAGGCATTTAAGGAGTGTGTGTGAGAGAGATAGGAGGGGTAAGCAGTTCCTGTGGTCTTGAGGAGGGGAAGGGCAAGGAGGGGCCCAGACCGCCAGCAGGACCCAGCCAGGAGTCCTGGCTGGGAGTGGAGGGTTGTCACCCTGCTTCTACTGCCTTAAATTAACTTGGCTCTGAGCCTTACAGTGAACGTTGCTCAGAGCCCTCCCGGAGGGCTTGGTCTGGGGAGGCGTCTTTGCTTGGGGGGTTAGTACTTAGGGGGTGATGCCATCCCTCTGCACCCCACACTGCCCCATCACCCCCGGAGAGCTGGGGCACCTGAGCGAGTCCCTGAGCTCCCGGGTGGCAGGGAGGGAGGGGGTTAACCCCCTTCCCCTCCCCGGCTCCAGCCCCGGCCCCGCCGTGCCGCTGCCGCAGCATCCCCCGGCCCGGCCCCGCTCCCCCTTCACCGCCGCTCCCGAGGCTGCCTTTCCCCCTCTCCCTTTGCCGTGTTTAGTTAAATTTCCCCCGCCTTAGTTGATGTCACATCCTGTTCCACAGCCATCCCCTGCTAGTAGCCAGCCCTACCAATTCCTTTTTTTTTTTTTTTTTTTTTTTTTAATCCCTGTCCTCTCCCCATCACCCCCCCTTTTCAAGGCAAACTTTTGGCAATAGCAGAGATAATCATTTCGTGCTCCGTTGAATTTCTCCTCGCAAACGTCTTTCGATCAGGGGAGCCATTAAAAAAAGGAGAAAAAAAAAAAAAAAAAAAATTGCCAGAGAGCCAGCACCGGGAGCAGAGGAGAGAAACTGGGATCCCAATAAATATGCAAAGTGAAGGCTCTGCTAAGCAGATTTCTTGCATTGCTTCCTGGGGGTGCTGAGAGCCGCCCGGAAAATCATTCTGATTTATTTATTTTTTTTTTTTAAATTACGTTTTGTTGTCTTTTTTTTTTCCTTTTTTTTTTTTTTTTTTTGTGTGTGTGTGTGTGTCTTATAATTAAAATAATAATAAGAATAAGAATAAAGGACTGAGGAGGCAGCGAGGCGCTCGGTGATCGGCACGGGGAGACTCGCCCGGGAGGTGATCTGTATGCAAGGTGCCTAGAACTGGGTGCGAGAGATGCAACCGGCAAGCAAGCTCCTGACCCTCTGCTTCCTCATCCTGATGGGCACAGAACTCACTCAAGTAGGTTCCTCTCTTGCTTTTCCCACTCCCCCCACCACCACCACCATCACCACCTCCCCCCTTGTCTCCCTTTCTCCCCATCGCCATTTTCTATTAAACCTCGAGAGCACAAAAGAAAACTGGAGTAGGAAGCGGTACCTTCGTGTCCCCCCCACCCCCCCTCCCCAGGCATCCCCCCTTTTGCTCAGCCCGCCCTGCAAAGGATCCTCCGGGAGGTGATGGGGGGGACGCGGAGGAGCTGGGGGGGACAGGTCGGGGGGATCAGGAGACCGGACCGGGGAGAGAAGGGGGGTGCCCCGGCGTGCCCCCAAATCCGCGGGGGGCGTAGGGCCCCCACCTGCCCGCCCGGCTTGCGGGGAAAGTTGGCGTGCGGGGCTGGGGCGGGCGGGCAGCGGGACCCCCGCCGCCGGGCTCGGCTGGCCCCGGCCACCAGCGCGGGGCTGGGGCTCGGCGAAGTTCGGGGCTGCCTGTCCCGGGTCCCCGCAGGGACGAGACGTGAGTGCACGGTGGCGGTCCCTCCTCGTCACCCCCACAGGCTCCCTCCCTCCACACCGTCTCCTCGTGTGGGGGTAGCTTTGCTGATTTTTGGGTGACATTTAAATGTCCCTTGATGTTTCCATCTGTGACAGGCTTGTGGGAGAGAGGAGCATCTTATTTATCTCCCTCTCCTCCCTCCTCCTTTTTTCTTTTTCCCTTTTTTTTTTTTTGTTAAACTGGATTTTAATCCTTCCATTTACTGTCCCGGCCCCTGGACAAGTGGGGCTGGGGGGAGGAGGGACCAGGGAAGGAGGCACACAAAAGCCATCTCTTGCAAGTGGAAATAAAACTGCATTTGACTTCTTTAAGATAATTGGGGAGAGGCAGGCAGAGATATGGTCTTTTAGGTGGTTTTTTTTTTCCCAGTCATTGAGGAAAGGAAGAAAAGTAATTGCAAGAGGATGCTCTAGATTGTGGGGTTAATTGTGATGCTGCCTGGAAGCAAAAAAAAAAGAGAAAGAAAAAGAAGCTATAAATAGGAGGGGAATGGAGGCTTCTTAGTGTAGGAGCAATTAGCAGCTGGGCTCTCATCCTGGGTGCTTTATGTAGATTGTTTTCTTCCCTTTCTCCTGCTGACAATGCTCTCTCCTGTCACTGCCCTATTGCTGAAGTTTCAGTAGCTGAAGCCTTTGGGCTTTGCACCCTCAGAGTATTTCTGCTGCCCCCAGGAAGAAACAGCTAAAGTAAGAGCTGCCTTAATTGCAGGGAGCCCTCCAGAGAAGGGATGAGAAGGGAGTAATTTGGGGGAGGAAGCAAAGAAATCCAAGAGCTAGGTGGCTGAGGAGGGGTGGGAAGGCACCAGAGCTGCGAGTGAGTGCCCAGGAGAAGCCCATTGTGTGCGAGAGGATGCGGGGGGAGCGCGCATGCGTGGGGCTGGACAAAGCCACCAGCGACCGCCAGCATCGCTCGGGGATCAGCAAAAAGGGGCTCCTCGCTACGCACGGCCAGCGCAGGACCACGGCAACATCCTGGCGAAGCAGTCCAGGGGGGCTGCCCCTTTGCCCCTCCAGCCTCCCCTCCTCCCCCAGGGGCTGCACCTGTGGCCTGGGGACTGGCGTGGTACCCCCCCCCTCCCCAGCGGCTGTCACCGTCCCTTTTTGGCCTTGTCAGCCCCCATCTCTCTGCATTGATTGGTGTCTTTCAAGGACATCGAGTTACCACCTCTTGTGCCAAGGATGCTGCTGTGCCTGGCTACTTTTTCCTTGCTTTTTTTTTTTTTTTTTTGTGTGTGTGTGTGGATGCAGCACTCCCAACTTTTCACCCAACTTTAATCAAGGTGGGGATGGGGACTCAAACCTGCTCTGAGCTGGGGGGCTGAGCGCTGCGGGCTGACTTTGGCAGTGCTCCGTCCCTTCCCGCCGGTGGGAGATCGGAAGCCCCTGCTAAAGCCCTGCCTTTGCTGAGCCGCCGTCAGCTGGGGCTAGTTTCTGGATTGCGGTGGCTACCTGGGCTTTGCTGCCTGCAGGTAGCCGAGCCCTGCCAGGCCCCGCGCAGAGCTCTCCCACCAGCGTGCCTGCTGTCTCGCTTGGCACTGCAGAGCCCTCTCAGAGTTTTAGCATCTCATTTCTGTAGCACAGCTGCCAGATGCAATCCCCAAATACGCCTTTCAGCCCAGGCACCGCCCAGCTCGGCGTCTTCCACGTTTAATTCCGTGCCGGATTCACATCTCCATCACATGCGTGGTGTCTCTCTCCCATCCCCTCCAGAGATCCCGTGCCAGGGGAGGAGGGATGGAGGTTCAGGGGAGAGAGGTTGCTGATTTTAGGCAGCTTTCCCTGCTGGTGCAGAAGCTACTGCTGTCCCCTCCTCTCCCTCCCTGCAGTGGTTCTGGCAGGCCAGCACACCAGAAAGGAAGAAATAGGGAGAGGGAGGGCTGTTAAATGGGGCTGGAGGGGGGTGAGCACATGGTTGTCCTTCCAGCTGGGTGATGGGAAAGCTCTCCTCGTGGAGGGGAGGAAGTTGTCTTCAAGGTATTGGTACTGCAGCATCCTCTGATGGTCCCCCTGGGTGGGACCCAGCTGGGGCTGCACCCCCAGGTTTGGCAGGGGCTTTGAGACCTGCTGAAGGTGGATGGTAGTTTTACCTGTGTGAAACAAGGGGAGAGCTGCCCCCACACACCCCAGTCCTTTGCAGAAGCCCCTTCATCTCCCATGTGTCCCCGACAGGCAGCACCGAGGAGGGCGGCGGGAGCCTGGGGTGGGACCTGCCTGAGGCTCTGGGGTTTCTTTTAGCTGCCAAAGGTCTCCCAATTCGGTTTGCACCTTGCCTTGGCTCTCCACAGGTCACTGATCAAAACCTGAAATGACAAATATTTTGGCTGAGTCAAACGGGCCGGGTGTTGGTATTGGGCTGGGGGGGCAGAGCCGCTGCTTTGGGCACCCCAGGGGTGCAGCACCCTTTCTCTGGCTGTGCAGGCAGCTCTGGGCACAGGGTTCTCGGCAAAGCACAGGGCTTTCTTGCCTTGTCTTCTTCTCGGTGAGAGCCAGGGCGGCTCTCCTGGTGGCCACGAAGGAGCAGAGCCAACTTATGCTCTCTAAGGATCTCTGTCACGTGCGGAAAGATAGTGCTGCCAGCAGGGCAGGGGATTTGGGCTGCTGTAGTAAAGCCAGGGGTATGGGCAGAGGGGCTTTAGGATGCCATCTGCTTGTCTGTCCGACCCGTCCTGTTGTCGTGCCTTGTGCTTGCTGGCGAGCTGCTGGGATGTTACCCGTGAAAACCTCTTTGCATTCCTCAAAGTTTTGCAGGCGCAGAGTGGAGCAGCCGGCGCCCGGGCATCCACTTACCCGGGAATCACTGAAACCACACAGGAAGAAATACCTTCCTGGAGCAGGCAGTTATTAAGCATTTATGGCTTTTTCAAGGAAAAAAAAAAAAACAAACCACAACCAAACAAAAAACCCAAACCAAACAAAAAAAAAAAACCCAAACCAGTTTTGCCCTTAATTTTCCTAAAAGCACATCAGGTGCTTAGGGCTATTTTCAGGGAAGAGGGGAGCTGCCAGGGCTTCACGCTGCCCTCCCCAAAGCTGCCTGTTCCCCTCTGCCCCAGCAGCACCCATGCATCTGGGGTTTCTCCATCCCTGGGGAAACTCCCAGTGCCCAGTTTGGTGGCCAAGCTCTTCCCTCCCCTGTCAGGGAGACACATGGAAACTAGAGTAGGATTAAGCTGCAAATCTGCAGCCTGTAACAGGAGGCAGCTGCCTCATCTCATAAACCAATTTGTGTCTCATTTCACTAACTTCAGCTTTAACCAATAAAAAAGAAAGGTAATTTTCAGCCCTGGGTCGTATTTATTACTCAAGTTATCAGTCCTTGTAATCAGTATTAGCATCACCGTGTAAAGTAATACAAAACTAATTACTATCTAAGCGAATTAGACAGATGAAGGCTGTAGACCGCGTTGACTGTGGAAGAAACTAATTCTCGAGTTATGAGTGATAAGTGTTGGCTTTGCTCTGCTGTGATGAAGCCACGAGCGGAAGGGAACAAGGCAGGGACAGGGACACCTGAGGAGTGGTCTGGGTGCCTCAGCTGGGCTCTTTGGGAGACCCAGGTCATCAGGGGGATGCCCAAGAGGTCGAGACAGTCAAGCAGATCCCCAAAAAGGGGAAGATGCTCTTGGGGAAACTGAGGCACAGCTTGAGATGTGTCTTAGCACCAGCAAATCCTGACTGCGGGGGAAAGAGCACCTCAAAATCCCGATGCTCCCTCCCTCTTCTGCAGACTCTAGCCATTGCTTGCCACTGCCGTCCTGGAGCTGAGCCCTGGTCCCAGCCTCTGGACCAGATTTCTCCTGGAGTTTGGCCCTGGGGAAACTTTTTCCCTGTTCAGGACCCGGGTCCTGGCTTCCAGGCTCCCTCCCCATCCCAGCTGGGAGGCAGCAATCAAAACCATCCAAAATGCAAAAGATCTCCTGGAAAGATAACAGTGGGGCAATGGCAAGTGTCAGCGCTCGGTCTAGGAACGCGGAGCAGTGAGTGACCCTGGAGCGGTGCCCTGTTTTCTAGCAAACAACACGCAGAACGAGTTCTCGGTGTAAAGGCACTTTGTGACTGGAGGCGTGTGACCGACCCAGGGAAATATGCCAAAAGAAAAAAAAAAAATCATCATCCCTAACCAAAACATCCGAGTGACAGGAACCCGCTGATGCGCCCGCGAAACCTGCGCCGACGTCGATGGGCTGTGATCTAGCCCCCGGGCTCTGACACGCGCTGGCACTCGCTGGCAGAGCATGGGTTTAATGTCGAGAGCAGCTTTAGCTAAACACGGATTTAGACAAGGGAAGAGCTGCAAAAAGGGATTATTCTGTTCCAGCGTAACGTAAAGAGCATGTTCTTTCCGCCGCGGGGTGTTTCTGCTGGCTGTGCAGATAACAAAAGGAGAGGTTGTGGGGGGGTTTGAGTGTGGAAGGAGCAATCCCAGTGTCCAGAGCTGGGGGTTCACTTTTCGGAGTGTATTGGGCTCCTGTTGGGCTCCCGAAATGCGGCCATTCCTGGGGCCAGGCTCAGCACCAGGCACAGGCAGTTTCCCACAAAGTCCCACCAGGAGCTGGCGGTGACGTGCAGCATCATGTTCGCTGTTTCCAAAGCACTTTGGGGATCTTTAATTGGTATTTTCTTTTCTTTCTTCACTTTGCCCGTCTGTCCATCCATACCCTCCCTGTGGCAGGAGGGGAAGTTTTCTCTGTGTTGGTACGGTGCTGAGGTGACAGAGTCCAGCTTCAGGACTGAGGCTTGTGTGAGTGATGGTAGCACAGACAGTGACAAAAAAAAACAGCCAAAAAAGTGAGGGCGTTTGGAAGTCAGACCCAAAAAGCAGGGGAAGCTGGTACCATTTAGTTCTGCGGCATTTGTGACCTGCTGAGGGACAGATGCCCCACGGCAAATGCCACAGAAGATTGTCCCGCGCTCCAAAGGTGATGGGTACAAAGTGTATATTCCTAAAGGAGGATGAACTTGCCCACACTGCCTCCCAGGGTAGGTGGGGGTGCCTTTTCTGCCTGGCACTGTTAACAGCCCCCCGACGTTTCCTGCAGGCTGGTGTGGAGGGATTTTGGATACCTCCTACCCCAAGCCCAGGCAATGGGGAGTGCGAGGGAAAGGGGATGGATGTTACTGCATTCAGAGCGGGATGAGAAACATCATCCTTCTCACAAGAGCAGAGTCCAGGGCTCTGCCCCCTGTGACCTTCTGGAAAGCACAGAGCTTTCCTGCAGCCCCTGGCCAGAGGGCATGGGACATCTTGGGGGTTTCCAGTGCAGAGGAGGAGCCAGAAGGAGCTGGAGTTTGGGCTGTCCTATGCATGGCAGAGCAATCCCAGTGCCTGGTGAAATTCCTGAGCCCTGCGCTCCCAGGACAGGAGCCGCCAGCCCTGGGAAGGTGCTTGGGACACTGCCCTCCATCGAGCAACCAGCTCAGGTGGACACATGCTCCTCGCTGGAGAAGTTGGGTGTTAGCTGAGATGCCTCCTGCGCTTACTGAGCCAGCTTGGAGCCCCAGCAAGATCTGAGGCTGTTAAAATACAGGTGTATGTGTTTTAAAGCAGATCCCATCCTCTCACGGGGCATTAAATAGGAGTTCTCTGTCTGGGCTCTACAGACACTGTCCCCACGAAAGCTTGGGAGCAAGAGAAACTTGAGCACCTCTTCTCTGAACCAGCCAGGAGAGGGAGACAATGACCACCGTGTCCTGCACACTCACACAAACACAGGCGCACACACATAGACACACACACACGAGTTGGCCTGTTTGCAAACCTTGACCCTTGTAGGGCTGCTCTGGGCAGACAGTCACATTTTGCATTATCGTTTCCCAGCAGCGGAATTTTCCACTAAGTAGCTATTTTGGAAGACCCCGTTCTTTGCTTTTATCTATCGTTCCTCCTCTTTCTCTGCTCAGAATACATGGGTGCAAAGAGGAGCTTTTGTTCCCCAACAGTTCATCTTTCTCTGAGTTACTCTGCTTTCAGCAGGAGAGGCAGGGAGGGGGTGGCTCTGCACCCCCTGATCCCATGGGAAGGGCGGCTGCAGCAAGTGCATTGGGATGAGAAAAACTCCGTGACATCATGAGGGGTTTTTTTCTCAAGGCAATGCCCTGTGCAAAAAAAAAAAACCCAAAGTGATCAGGGGAAAGGGGAACTCAACCAGTTTAGCAAAACTGGTAAAAAAAAAAAAAAAAAGAGACTTCTGCAGACATTATGATGGAAAGTTGCTCTTTTAAGGACAGATCCTGCTTTGCTCTGGGAAGACCCATCAGAGAATGCTATCAGGTCAAAAAGAGTCGTGAGTCTCCTCCTCCTTCATTTTGCTAGTGTTTCTTCTCATTCGCTCTAGCATGAGGGAAGGCAATGTCAGGTCTCCCACATCAAGGTCATGTCCGGACTGTTTTTTTTTTTTTGCTGTGTTCTGTTTTGTTGCCGTGCTGGGCTTCTAAAAGCAGGGAAATCATTAAGGTAGGGAAGATGCTTCCATGTTTGCACATCACCTACTTCAGGCACTGAGATGACAGAGGTCACTTTCCTGCTTGATGCCCACAACCTGGCACAGCACGAGGAGACCGGCAGCATCTCATTGCACAGCAGCGACCGCCGCCTCTTCCCGCTGAACAACCCTTTGGCCCTAAAAAAAAGGGAAAAGGCGGCGTTTCTGGGAGCCTCTTTTTTTGTCAGGTCTCTGTTTTTGGGGCAGCTGACGTGGGCACAGCTCTGGGTGGCGGTGCCACGGGCGGACGGAGGTGCTGGGGAAGGGTTGTGGTTCTCTGCCAGCACGGGTGATATGGGCTCAGGCCCCCCCTGCTCCCGGCACAGGTCGTTAAGGCATCAAGCCACTGAACTTTCTGAAAAGCTATGGAAGAACAGCCCATCTCTTGATGTCCCTGCCTTAACTCCCTTTATCTTATCAGCAGAGTAAAGACTCCCCAAAAAAACCCAAAAAACTGCTGCTTTTGGCTATTTCATAAACACTGGAAGCAGGAGAAAGAAAGAAAATCACCTGGATTCCTCTCTCCCTCGTTGTTACACACTCAGCCCGTCTCTCAGCTGCCAGGTTTTGCTCTGCTGACCGCGGCTGCCAGAGCCCGGCCTCCCCCCGCCTGCAGGGACCCTCTGCGCCGGGCACCGGGAAAAGATTCCTGGGAATGGGCCCCCTCTCCTCAGTAGGGTCTTATGGCTGTGGCCCCTCTCTCTGTGCCTTGCTGGCCCCATCTGCAGGAGCTTTAATCATTGCAAAGCGTTTGAAGGGCATAAGGATGAAATTACCTGCATGCGCTGGTGGGAAATGAGTGTTCTTTTAGTCCGGGTGGAATCCAGAGCAAGGCAAAGGAGTGCTTGTTACCCCGCTGAACACCATTTTAAATAAGAAAGCATCCGTAGGTCTAATTCCCTTCGTATGTGTTTGGAGTAGACAAATATGAAGGATAAACTTTACTTACAAACTCAGTTTCAAAATGGACATTAAGATGATTTAAGCGTAACACTCGAGTGTTTTATATGGTATGAAATCAGATAAGCAATCAGGGTCCGGGCTGCTACAGTGCTGAGCACAGCATAAGCACCTGTTAGAGCAGAGCGGGCTGAACTGGGACGGGGAACGGGGAGCTGTGATTTATTCTCAAAGCCGGAAGCCATCTGAGGCTTTTGCCTAACGAACCTGTTCCTACAACCGCAGCCTGAAACACCTCCTTGGTGCTGAGCTCCCCAGGCACAACCCTGCGGGGCCTGACAGCGGTTTTGCCACGGGAAGGATGCTCCTGGGCTGGGTGAGGCTGGTTTCATGGGGTGGAAATAGTTTATCTGCTTCGGGAGCCCTAAGCGGGACAGTGATTCAGAGGGCAGGAGCGTTTTCTTACTCATTTCAGCAGCAGATTGACCTGTCACCTGGCTGACTTACCCATATTAGAGCCGCTCTGGCCTGAGCAGGGGGAAAGGGCAGGGGTGACATGGTTTGAGGGTGTTGGGAAGCGAGGGAAGGGGTGGCATTTCAGTTGCTGTAGCCTGTGGCACTCACCAGCCTCTGCCTCCCAGCTGCCAGAGCCTGATTCTGCCGCCGTGTTGTTGGAGGGACAGGATCCGACCTGGCATCAGCGCTCGTGCTCTAACTCATCTCTTTTTCTCCACCTGGTGGACTTGCTAAATGTGCTTCCATGTCAGTGCTTTACAGACACTCCCCAGCGCTCTCTGCAGAAACAGCTCCGCTGGGCTGTCACCAGTCTCTGCTCCCTTTGCCCTGACCAGCGGTGCTGGGGTGCGCTGGGATGACCCCACACCGAGGTCCCCAGCTAGGGGCAAGGTCCTGCTAAGGTGGGACAGGCCAGCTTGGCAGCAATTGCATTTTGGGGCACAGCTCCCTGCTTCCCTGGCTGGGACTTGCTCCACAGACCATCCTGGATGCTGTAGGGCAAGGAAGGGGTGGGTCAAGCCTTTGGGCACCCCTCAGCACCCTCTCATCTGTAGCCCAGCCAGCTCCTGGGGAGGGGATGGTGACACCCACGACCCCAAGGAGCCCTGCCATCGAAAGACCAGATCTGGAGGTGGCAGGTTTGGGGCTGAGCTGATCAGAGTCCAGTGGGAACGTGGTGGCTCCTGCGGGCCGGCCAGGCTGGGGTCCTGGGGCCATGGAACAGCACAGGGTCTCCTGGAGCAGGGCCATGGTGGCCACTCCAACATGCTGAGTGTTATGCCAGAGCGAGGGATGTCACTTCTATCCTCTGGAGAGGGCCAGGAGATTAATTTCATAATTTGCATTTGACAGGGTATTTAAAGGTCCAGTTAGGGAATGATTTGTGAGGACCTGCAGATCTCTGTTAGTTGGAGACTTTGGTTCTGAAGTCACCAGGACAGTTCTGCAAACGCCTTCAGACAACCAGAGTTGTGCACAAGCTCCATCTCGCTGCAGACTCTATGCCAGGCCCGTGCAGGATGGCTGTGCGCTGTTTGCAGCGTGACGGTCCATGGGATTCCTCGGCAGGGTTTGCCTCGGAGCCACACCAGCCTCAGCAAGCCAAGAGTTTTTCTTGGAACGGGGGTGGGATGCTCCGGCCGCGTCTGATGCTTGTCCCGTCTCTCCTGCCCATGGAGCCCTTCCTGCTGGGAACGTGGCAAGGGCAGGGCTGCCAACTCCAGGGCAGAGTTTTGGGCATTTTGGTTCAACGCGAGCGTATTGCGTCCCTGTGCTGATGGAGTGCGATGAGGCGGGGGGCAAGTGGGGATGCGGGGGATGCTCTCTGATGGCCCGCAGCCCTGGAAAGCCCACAGGCTTGGGGACCACCAGGTGCCAGCGTCCCGCACCCCGGGTGTGCTGCTCTCGACTTTCCTCGCTGGCAGCAGCCCCCCCCCCCCCCCCCCCCCCCCCCTTTATCCCCAGAAGAAGCTGAATCCGCCGACCCCGGCGTCCGCACCGCGCCCGGTCCCGCACCGCGCCCGGCGGCGCCGCCGGCAGCCGGCAGGGGGCGCCCCAGCGCCGCGCCGCAGCGGGGCCGCGCCGCAGCGGGGGAGCCGCCCCCCCCCCCTCCGCCCTGTGTCCCCCCCCCTCGCCGACCCTCCTCTCCTCCCTCCCCAAATCTTTTCCGTCTCCTCCCCAAATCTTTTCCGCTCTCCCCAAATCCCTTCCCCACCAGCACCAAATTTTTCCCTCTCCTCAAATCTTTTTTCCCCTTTCCCCAATTTGCCCCCCACCCCCTTTCCCAAATCTTTTCCCCTTTCCCCAAATCTTTCTCTCCCTTCCCCAAGCCTTTCTGCCTCTCCTCAAATCTCTCCCCTTCTCCCCAAATCTCTCCCCTTCTCCCCAAATCTTTTCTCCCTAAATCTTTTCCCTCTCCCTAAATCTTTTTCTCCCTAAATCTTTTCCTTCTCCCCAAATCTTTTCAATCTTTTTCCCCCAAATCTTTTCCCTCTCCCTAAATCTTTATCTCCCTATATCTTTTCCCCTCTCCCTAAATCTTTTCCTTCTCCCCAAACCTTTTCAATCTTTTTCCCCCAAATCTTTTCTCCCCTCCTTTCCTCCGCTCCCCCTTCCCCAAATTCCCACCCCCCCAAAAAAAAAAAAAAAAAAAGGAAAAAAAATTATTTCCCTCCCCCAAATCTCTCCTCCCCTCCGCTCCCCCCTCCCCTCCCCAAACCCCCTCCTTCTCCCTCTCTCCCCCCCCCAGCCTCCCACCCGCAGTCTCTCCGGCTGGCTGGGTGCTCACGCCCCCCCCTGCCGCCCCTCCCTCCCTCCCGCCCCGGTCCCGTCCCGCCTCCCGCAGCCGCTCGCTCCGCTCCGCTCCGGCTGGGGCGCGCCCGGCGGCGGGCACAGGGAGGAGGCAGCCCCGCTCCGACGGCACCGGCTCCGGTAGAGGCACCGGTAGCATCATCGCCAGCGCCGGGCAGGGCCGCGGAGGGGCGGCGGCGGAGGCGGAGGATGGGCCGGTGGCGAGCGGCGGCGGCGGCCGGGCGACTGGCGCAGCCCGTCCCCAGCGGCATGGAGCCCGGCGCCGGTGCAGAATGAAGGGTGCCTGGCGCCCCCCCCCGCAGACATGTCTGTGCCTTTACTCAAGATTGGAGTCGTCCTCAGCACCATGGCCATGATCACCAACTGGATGTCGCAGACGCTGCCCTCCCTCGTGGGGCTCAACACCACCAAACTCACGGCGGCCACGGGCGGCACCTTGGACCGCAGCACGGGAGTAAGTGCGGGGGGCACCGGGGATGAGGCGGGGGGGGGGGACGACCCTGCCTGGAGCATCCCTACCTCCCGGGGCGGCAGCGCCCCGCTCCCCCCCGGCTGGTCCGCTCTCTCTTCGCCTGGGTGTCCCCCGGGCTGCCTCAATCCCTCCTTGCCCGGTGTCCCCCCACCCCGGGACCACCCCGGCTGTCTGGCTCCCTCCCACCGGCAGGCCCTGCGGGAGCCCCCCCGGCTGCAGAGAGCAGCACCCCGGGGAGATGCAGGGCCGCCGGTCCCTCCCCCCCACCCTCCGGGTGATGGAGCGGGGAGCATCTCTTGCAAAGTGCCCCCCAGGAGCGGGGTCGGGTCGGTGCGGGGCTGTGGGGGGGGGGCGGCAGAAGACGGGGGAGTGGGGTGGTGATGCGGGGAGCACCTCTTCTCCTGCGCTCGGGTTTAGCCATCACTAGCCCCGGGCTGGGGGTGACCCGGGTGTCCCCCCCTGTGCTTTCAGCCAAAGGGTGGCAAAGTTTCCCTCGTCGCTGCTTTGGTGTCACTGGGGGAAGCGGGTTGGGACAGCAGGTCCCGCAAGATCTCATTTGCTTCCCTGCCTTTAATCAATAGTCGTTAATGGGATGGAAAATGCAGAGGAGAAGTTGCGGTGTATTGTGGTGGTGCCATATGTTTCCTGTCCCTGTTTGGCTGGGGGGGGGGGGGCTGGTACGGTGCCTGGTCTTGCCACTTTGGAAATGGCTGAGAAATCCAATCCTTCCGTCTGTCTCCCCTTAGCAGGGAAAAATGGGCACCTTTCGCCTCCAGGCTGCATGCTTGTGCCTTCCAAAAGAGCTAACCTATTACAGCTCTGCTGCTTCATGTAGTGGTTCTGCTGCTTGTGAATGAAACTGAGATTTTTTTTTTTTATTATTTTTTTTTTTTCGTTGTTACCAGGGATTATGAGACCCATTTATTATTAGGGTTTTTTCGGTTGTTTTAGCTAGAGAATCAAATTTTTGCTCTGTCCGCCCAGCCGTCTCTCTCGGTGCGTGCCTGTCACCATGGGTGTTTGCAAGGTTATTTGTAATAGATTGAAACAGTAGAAAGAACATTTCCCTTCTGGTTGGCAAAACGGCGGTACCTTCAAAGTGATCGGAGGCCGAATTGTGATTAAATAATGTATTTTGCAAAGTACTGGGAGATCAAAGGAAAATTAAGATCAGAGAGGTTTGGAGAGCACAAGGGGCAGGAGGGGGGCTGGGGAACGTGCTGTGTTTGTGGCTGGGCTCCCTTTCTGTGGCGTGTCCTGGAAGCTCAGACGGAGGTTCTGATGGACCCTCTGGACCACATCCCTTTCTTTGCCGGCATGCTTGGCAGGGCTTGGCACCAGGCTTCCCTTGCCCGGGACCCACAGAACGTTTGGAGGGAGATGGTTGTCTGGTGGACCTCCCCATCCCCAGGAGAGTCTGCCAGAGGAGGGGAGAAACGTAACTCCCGGTGTCCGTTTACTCAGAAGCGCTGATTTTCCTGCTGCCGGATCCGGGAGAGCTCTGCAGAGGCACCTTGACCACTGCTCAGCCCTCAGCCAGGACACCATATCCTCGCTGGTGGCTCGGGCACATCCTTCTCACGCTGTCAAGGAGAAGATGAGTGCTTTGTAACGATGGCTGGGCAGCAGGTTCCCCACCCCGATGCACTCGGTGTCTTACAGCTCCCTCCAGCCCTCGCCGCTTCATGGCTTTCCTCGTGTCCATGCATTCGCACTCGCGTTGCCTTCATGCTTCAGCTCTTGCTCTCCTTTTCAGACCCTTCTTTTATTTGTCCCCAATCCATATTTTTGCATTACAAGTGAATTTTGCCAGCTGGGCCCTCGGAGGAGCTTCCAGCACGGCTCCAGTATCTGCCACATCCATCCTGCTTCCTCCACTCAGCCCCCATCACCTCTCACCCCCCTGCCAGGCCTCCCCCCGTTGACTTAACCCCTCTTTCCCTGTGTTAATTAGGTGTTGCCTACCAACCCAGAGGAAAGCTGGCAGGTCTACAGCTCTGCCCAGGATAGCGAGGGACGTTGTATATGCACAGTGGTGGCACCTCAACAGACGATGTGCTCGCGTGATGCCAGGACAAAGCAGCTGAGACAACTATTAGAAAAGGTAATGGTTGACCCCCTTCTGGGAGTGGTGGTTTGGTTTGGCATGACATTGGGGTTAAAAACTCGAGCGAGCTGGGCTGAGCCTTGGTTTCCAGGGAAGATGGACCCCTTGGCCAGCCCTCCCGTGCTGTCCCCACGCCTGTAGTGGGGAATAATCAGCCACAGTCGGGAGGATAAATCTCTTAAGTGTTTCTGAGGCACAGAGGAAAAAGAGACCGTGGCCTAAGGCCAGGTTAAAACTGCTGAGATCAGAGCAAAAATATTGAACCACATTGCTAAAAAAAAAAAAAAAGAAGAAATTTTAAAAAAATGATGTCATTTACTCATTCTTTTTCATTATATTAACACAAGTGGTTTCAAAGGATGAGCCTCAACAAGATGAGAGAAGATAGAATTAAAAACCCAAAGCCCATGCATTCCTAGCCAAGCTGATATTAAAAAGGTCGAGTAAAACAGTACAAGCTGTCAACATCAAATAGCACAGAAATGACAGTTAGTGGTTTTCTTTCTAATGTTGACATCCACTTGATTAGTTTTTAATAGTCTACTGTCCGAAGAGATCAAAGAATCTCATTAGGGAAACATTCCTGATAACAAGAAATTTTCCAGATAATAGATTTCATTGAAGAAATGCTGTTTCATGTGAAATGGTGCTCTCCTCTTTAAAATATAAGTGGACTCCTGTGCTGGATATGTAATTATCCCTCACGCCCTAATGCTATGTTGGCATGTGTGGTGCATGACAAAATCATCCTGCTGCTATCAGGAAGTTGATGTATTAGTCACTCATAATAATATTAAACCTACTCTTAACTGATTTTTCCTATGTGGTAGGGACAATAAAGTGAGGCGGGAAACATTTAGCCCTAAAACACTTCTTTTGGTATGTCGGAGGCTTCTAAAAATAATCCCACTCAAGCTTTTTATTTCTCTAAGCAGTAACAGCACTGGGTCCAACAGCACATTTGCCTGAGAGGCAGCACGCGTTATATTAGCAGCTGACACGGGCGTCTGAGGGCTGTGTGTTCCCAGAACTGCTCATATGCATTAAACAAGCAGGATTTGACCCAATGCCCTCTGCTAATGGACAGGGGAGTTGGGCACAGGAGACCTGGGATAACATCAGTTCCCGTGCGGAGGGTGTAAGTGCTCAGTAATTTATTATTTTTTTTTCCCTTATGCAGCTCCGCGGCTGCCAATGGGTAAAGTGAGGGAGGAGCGGTATTTCAAGGCATGTGTTCTGGGGATATGTTACCTGCCTGCTAATCTGTCTGCATCTCACTCCTACGCTAACCTATATGAAACCCCTAAAATAAAGAGTAGGCTCTTAGTGCCAGACATCTGATCTTGACGAAGGCTGAACTGATAATCCCTGTAGGAAAACGCAACCGCAGGGAAGAGCTTCCAGCTTCCCAGGAAGGATTTCAAACCTGAACACTCCTTCCCTCACCTGACATTTTAACTCTAGCTTTGTGATGGGGAAAACTCGCAGCTCCCGGTTTCTCTCTGCCAGCAGATGAAGAAGCCTAATGTGTCAAAGAGGTAATTGTGTTTGGATTTTCAAAGGAGAACACCTGACAGTCACCTATGGAAATAATAAGGCGTTGCTTTTAAGGGCGAGAAATAAGCTGCATTTGCATGTGTGTGTATGTGTGTGTGTGGACACAAACTGATTACAGCATCTTCAGTGAAAATCTCTGCACGGAGGCTTCAGCAGCAGAACGTACTTGGAGGCTCAAAGCTGCCAAGACCCCGTCTACCCTCAACACGTGGGCACAGGCATATGCAGAGAAACTGCAGTTCATGCTGTTTGCAAGTGAATCCTGGGCACCCCGTCAGCTGAAGGAGCAGGCATTCAGGGAGGTGAGGTGAGCCAGGTCTGCTCGCCACCGCACAAACTGTTCAGCCCGTGTTTTGCCACCGAGGTGTCTGAGCTCATCTTTGGCTGGAGCACACGGAGTCCTTCCAGCCTTATATGTGTCAGGTGCTGAGTCCAGATCCTGGACTGAATCCAAACCAAGACATCACCTAAATCCTGTTCATAAACAGATTATGTTTTATCTTCAACGGATTTTTTTTTTTTTTTTTTTTTTTGGCCCTGTTATCTGGGAGGGCTTCCTCCTCTGATGGTTAAACCATTTTTGGTTTCCTGCCAATTCTTATTCTTTGCCAGCACTGATTTCCAGATTAAACAGTTCTTTCTGTTCCTTTGATATTCACTCCAAGGTGTGTGTAGGGAGGACAGTGACATCTCTTCTCAGCCTTCGCTTTGCCTTCTACAGACCTTATGAGATGAACTTCTCATGTTCTGGTCCATCAGCTGAGTCCGTCTCTGCTAATTCTTCCTGTGGACCACGAAAATCTCCCTCAAGATGCCTCATGCTATTGCTCCACCAGTTTGTCCAGCTTCCCAAAGCTAAAGATTCATCCCAGTTCAAACCCCAAAGATGATCTTAGAACATCCCTGTCCGAGCTGGAGTGAAAGGCTGATCCACAGGGAAGCTTGAGCAGGGTTTAAACCATGGCTTTGGCCATATAAATCTCAGTAGGGCCATCGGGCCAATATTGACTCTCCGTTACTCTGGTTTAGTTCTGAAACAACTCTGTATCAAACAAGATGACAAGAACAGCGCTGGAAGTTTCATTTGTATCAATTTTCTATTTCAAATGCTAAAATTAACTCTTTTCCCCAAGACAATCGCAGGTATCTCTCTCCCATTAGCTTGATGGAAAATGAGGTTTCACGTTGAGAGTGCGTGCTCTGCCAACGGAGGCAAACAGCATTTTAGCTGGTGTTTGAGGATAGCGGTTAATGGATGAAGCTGAGGGAATTTGAGAGACAGTATCCTTCAGTCTCGGTTCATTAGAGCACTTATGTACATGCTTAAGTTTAAGCTATGAACAGTCTCATTGAAATCTAATCATGTGCCAAAGTACTTTGCTGGATCAAGGGCTTAATATGCTAATGAAGGAAAACAAGTAGATCTTCAGCTGGTGAAGCACGCAGAGATCAGGAAGGATGGAGGCTGACTTTTCACAAGTCTGGCCAGGATCTCGCCTGGTTGAAAACAATACGGGCAACAAATAGCGAGAGTCTGGACTTGTAAAACCGATTCCCCAAAATAGCACAGCAGCTAATTTTAGGCGTCTGGGTTTAGAGACATGTGAGGAGGCTGTTTTCCTCTGCAGTCAGGGGAGAGGCAGACTCCTCCAGCGGTGATTCAGAGCAGAAGCCTGAGCGAGATGCTCTGATTCATTTCCTAGCGGAGTCTGGCTCTCCCTCCCCACCACCCAAGAGGCAGCGTAAGGGCCCCCCCGTAGCCTTGCTCAGCCCCTGCAGGGTCACATACCAGCACATCATTACAGAAATGCTCTTTTCTAATTACTTGCAGCTTGGCCTTTAATTGGGGGCAGGCATTAGTGGAAAAAATAAGATCAACTTTGTACAATCCCTACAAGTCATTCCTATTCCAACCCATCGGAACAACTCTGCTGTGTACATACAGCTTGACTCAAAGGAGCATAGACTGGATTACCAGAATAAAAAATATCTGCAGACAAGTCATGCTTGTCCAAGACTTCCCTTCTCCTGCCTCAGGGTGGAGAGAGGTCTTCAAACTCCTCCACATCCAGCCCAGGTAAATTAGCACCCAACCGTGTCCGCTGAGAGCTCGGGTACCCCGGGGGAGGCACAGCTAAATGGGAGCCTGAGCTCAGGTTTGCTCTTTTCTTCTTCAAACCAAGAGGGTCTTGTTCTGCCCTTCCCTGCTCCTCACACGTCCCTGAGCAGGCCCTTGGTGGCTGTCAGGATGGGTGCTGGTTCCTCTCTGGGTGATGTGTTGGGACTCGGAGACTGAAAATAGCTTCACCTTTGCTGAGGGAGACCATTAGGCCCCCGGAGCAGTTTTACTGGTTGTACAGTGTTTCCTGGCTGTTGGCCTTTGAAATATAGGTTGTCCATACATTTTTAATAGTTCCCTGTAATAGTTTTCTTGTCATCATGCATGAGCAATGGGCATTTTGATCCCCTCGGAGATGCAGCCGCCAAAGTTGGCATTTGACCTATGCTGGTTTCAGCAAGTAGCCTCCGAGACCTGGCTGCGTGCGGGTGTCCCCGCCGTCCCCTCGCGCTGTCACTCGAGGTAAGTCGCAGCAGCCCCGTGTCATTTGCTGGGGGCAACGTTGCACTTGGCGCTGTTCTTTCTCCCTCTCAGCCCTGGCTTTGGCGAGGACGGAGACGGGAGCAGATGCGGCAGCATGGGCTGTGGGAAGTGTCTGGGAGCGGATCCGCAGAGACGGCGCTGGCTCGCGTTTGGGTTTTTGCTCAGACGCCCACAGCTGAGGGGACTTGGACCGGGATGCTTTTAGCGGGGGCCCTGACGCAGCAGACGGGCGTCATCCCTCCCGGTGCCGACAGTCGCATCGCTGGGGCAGGAGCACCAGTCGCGGGCTGAGCCCGGTGAGGTACCAACCGTGCTACAAACACAGCCATCCCGGATGCAAAGACTTCATGCAAATTACACCCATTGCTTAATGCTAAATAGGTGCTGAGGTGCCTGCCTAAGCCAGAGCTTCATTTCCCCTCTCAAAGATGGGAGAAGGGAATATCTTAAGAAATCAGATGGCAGCCAGCCTTCAAAACCAGGTCAGCCTAGCTATCGTTTCCCTCCTCTCCTTACACCTTCAGCGCCAGCAGCTCTTTTTTCTCACGATGAGCCCAGCCAACCCTTCTTGCATCATTCCTTCGGCGGGGCCAGATGGGCGCTGCCCGGGGATGCGGCACCAAGAAAAGATGCCGACGCGGCGCATCCGCCCGGGCAGGGAAGGACCGGTGGGGCCAGGACACGCACGCCTCGGCCCCCACGGCGCTTCCCAGCTCCGGGATGCCCTCACCTGCAGCTGGGTTTGTTGTGGCAGCTGCTGTATAAACAGTCGGGCTGTTGGGATAATGAAGTTTTTACTGGCTGGGAGTAAAGTTTGCACTTAGGCAATCAGTAAGTGTCACTTGCGTGCGTGAAGAAGTGATAATGTGCACCTCGGCAGAAGGGTTTCTGGTAGTCAGGTGTGCTTCTGCTCTGCTAAGAGCCTCTCCTCGCGTGATGGCAGGTGCCATCCCAGCCTCTCAGAGAGGCCATCGAGAGTGACGCCTTTTGGCCTTGACTACAACCCTCATTTACATGTGTGATTGTTAAATTATTCTCCGCAGCGTGGCAGAATAAATGTTTATGAAACCAATTTGCTCTGTTTTAGAGCACGAGGGCTGTAATACTGTTGATTAACCGGTAAATAATGCCCAGGCTGATTACCCTTTAGCTTTGCTGGCTGTGTAGGACAAGGTCAACGTCTGGCGTTGGGGTGCAAGTGGGGGAAGCACCTTCTTAATGAGTCCCTTCTCATTTGACAGGTGCAAAACATGTCCCAGTCGATAGAGGTGTTGGACAGGCGGACTCAGAGAGACCTACAGTACGTCGAGAAGATGGAAAACCAGATGAGGGGACTGGAATCCAAATTTAAGCAAGTGGAAGAAAGCCACAAGCAGCACCTGGCGAGGCAGTTTAAGGTATGTCCGCTCTCCAAACCGCTAACGAAGCCGTGGCCAGGGATTTCGTGGGGTGGCCCCCGTCCCTGGCAGCTCACGTAGCCGTTGGCCCGGTCGTTTGCCCACCCGTGCAGCTCCCTCCTGTCCAAAGCGTGGCCAGATCCAGGTTGCGGCATCGCGTCCTCGGCCGCAGTACATTTTTCTATAGGGTAAAAGCATAAATCTCCGCTTTCCTGTAGTCATGAACCGCCTTGGGTGGCCCAAACAGGGCAGGGTAGGATTGCTCCGTGAGAGGGGAGACCCCAGCGCAGCTGAGGTCAGGGCCACCCGAATTTCCCTCCAGGGCCAGGCAGCCCTTCCCCACACCGTGCCCAGGACCTGATTTTCTTGGGAAACACCAGGAGCTGGGGCTCCGTTCCCGTTTCTGCAGAATGTGGCAAACCACAGCAGGCTGTCACCAAACCACTGCCCTCCTGGGGCTGGTTGTAGCAACAGGGCAACCCATCAAACAAATCAACCCCCCCCAAAAAAAACCCCAAAATACTATTGCAGCTGTCCTTGGGCTGGCAAACTGCACATCTCAAGGATGTGCAAACGTCCAATTTAGAAATAATGGTGTTGGCAGCAGCACCAGCACCTTCTGAAGGATTAGACCTGTTTTGTCCTGGTGTCATACAAATGAGAAGTGAAGGTATCAGCCTTTTAAATGAAGCTGTCATTGCGAGCAATGGTCAAACTTTCAAGAACACGACTGAGAACAAATGAAAGTGCCAAAAAGAGGCTGTCAGCAATATTTGGAATCTTAAATTTTAGTAATGCTTTGGATTAATAGATAGAAAAACCCAATTGACAGGAATTCCAGTGAAATCTGGGGATGTTTCGGCTCAGCCACCCAGCTGATTCCCTTCCTTGTTTTCAGGCAGCTGCCCAGCTGGCTGGTGTTTTAAAGCAGAATCTTTTAATTGATGAATTAAATACTGAAATACCAAGATTACATTATAAAAAGCTGGGAAGAAGGTTCTTAAAACTTTACACCAACTCCACCTCCTCCACTCCCTATCTCTGGTTACCGCAGGACCTTAAATTTAGCTCTGCGGTCTGGACATAAGGATCATCTTTCTGATTTAAGCATGAGTTTCTTTTTTTTTGTTTCCTTTTTTTTTTTTTTTCTTTTATTCCCTCCATTCAATGAGTTTAATCCTCCCCATTGCCTGCCTGGGAGCTTGCACCGGGAAGTGCAAGGAAATAAGAAAATAATATTCCCCACATTCCTGCAAACAGCAGGAGGGAAAGCTTCTTGACTTAAATAGGAGGGGATGGGAAGGGAAGAAGTGAGGCTGAGGACCGATTTCTGATCCCCATCACCCCAGAGCTGCTTCAGCAGCAGCAGCAGCCAGATGTCACAGCCCCTGGCCACTGTGCGATAGTTTAAGCAGCACCAGGTATACGGTGTATACTAACATGCTTCATTAACGGGTAGGTGCATGCATATTTATGTCTACTCATTAGCTGCTGGAGCAAAGCATCTTCAACAAAATGCTGCGTACTGTGCCTTTAAACGAGGCCTTCATTTAGTTTAAAAATAAAAATAATAAAAAAAAGACTTCGTTTCTGCAAAATAAATTTGATAATGGCTTTGATTTTTATGTTCTTTAGAGCACGCCTAAAAACAGTAAGGAATTTTTGCCTAATTTGCTGCCAAAGCACCATTTTAAATAACAGCCACAGCATTTTGTTTCTGCTAATGCCAGCATTAAAATGTGAGTGGTTTTAGAGCTCTTGTGTTTTGGTTTTTGTTTTGTTTTGTTTTGTTTTTTCTCTTTAGTTCCGTAAGAGTATTTGTCTATGAATGGCTATCTATATAAGGCAGGTTAGTGAGCTAGATCCTCAACAGTATTTCATTTTCTTGCTTACAGGGCTAACTTAAAAGCAAGTTTTTTCAATGCTGCAGTGACTGAAGAAGCAGTTCACTCCCATGTAACCATGAAAAGAGGGCCACAGAGCATTTTGCACCATGCATTTATTTTTTTGATTATTTTCCAAATTAGCACCATATCTCACTAAGGAACCTTGAACCACACAACCGAGATCTTCCTTTGCATGCAATTGTAGATGCATTTCATGAATAGTTTGAAACCCTTGTCAATGCATATATATATTATTTTATTTTATTTTTTGGAAAGAAAAAAAAAAAAAAAAGAACTCTTTGTGTATGTGATCTGAAGCATGTAACCCTAAGATGTTGCATTCTAAAAATGACAAATAAAGGCCTTTCCCAAATATTTTGGTGTTCTGCAGCCTGTTTAATATGTTCTTTCCAATACATCATTTGGACCAAAAATAATAATTAAAATAATTTTAATGATAATAATTGTGGGATATGAACATTGCACTCACGTAGGAAGCAACCAGGTCAAGGCAGAGTGTTGCAGATTTTTGCACGCATAGCACTGAACCAAGCTTATTTTAACCTTGCAGGCAATAAAAGCGAAAATGGAGGAACTTAGGCCTTTGATACCAGTGTTGGAAGAGTACAAAGCCGATGCAAAATTGGTATTGCAGTTTAAAGAGGAGGTCCAGAATCTGACGTCAGTTCTAAACGAACTCCAGGAAGAGATTGGCGCCTATGACTACGAAGAGCTTCAGAACAGAGTGTCAAATCTTGAAGAAAGGCTTCGTGCATGCATGCAAAAATTAGGTAGGCTCAGACCAACATGGTGGCACTGGCTAAACACCATCGATGTCAAACCACCCATCCCGTCTGGAGGCAGAGATGCTAAGGCTGGACATCTCCCCCCCACCCCGGGCCTGGCCTGGCTGTAAAGGGATGAGCTGGCACAGCCAGGTTTGATCCTGTAAATATTTATGCTCTAAGTAACATTAATCCCGGGAGTAGTCCTGCTGAGGATTACTCCCGTGACCGATGTTGCTCATGGCGTAAGTGCTTCAGGATCGGGCCCTCCACTGGGCATGTGACTTTTTGCAGCGTTTGCATAAGCGGGCGGCGAAACGCGGTGAAATGCAGGGAAATGATGCCTGTGCCCCTGGCAAATAACGCTTATGCAAAGCAAACACATGCACCCGTTTTGCTTCTGCATCCGTGGCCGATCCCGTTGCTGGCTGGACCTGGCGCAGCAGCAGAGGTCTCTGCGCCCCCCTCGAAGGTGTGCGTGTGTGTGGGCTGTGACTCGGTTTCCCTTATTTTTATTTTTTTTTCCCTTCCCTTTTGCATCTTGCAAATCCCCCGTTGAGAAGAGCATGATGGTGCGGGTTCGCGGTTTGGTCCGGACGATGCCGCGCGCAGGATATAAATCCTCCCCATCTCTCCCGTTCCCCGAGGAACTGGGATCTCCCGTTCCCCGAGGGAGCCCCCTTCCATCAGGCCAAGTAACCAGCAGTGCTTAAAAAACCCCAGAGATTCATCTGGAATCTCGTTCAGAGAGTATTAATTAACCAAAGCCGGTGAGTCTGTTGTGGGGAGACACAGCTGGAGCTGAACCCGGGGTCTGACCCCAAACTGGGAATGGAGAAGGGGGGAAGGAGGGCACTGCCTCCCGCAGCAGCGGGGGATCTCCCCCCGGTTTGTCGGCCTCGCTCTGACTTGATTTAATTTCTACTTACATTATTGACTTTCTTGTTAAGCAATTTAGATAATCTAAACACATTAACTGCTCTGCAGTCTATTTTGGTAGCACATATGAAATTACACTCTCAGGTAACTTCACGGAGGATCAGATCTCTTCTGAGCACTTTATACCCTTGGCCAAGGTAACGCTTTGTTTCTCTCCTCTCTCTGCTGGTGGGATTGCTTTTGCTTGTTTCTAGACGCCCCCACGCCTCCGTGAGCGGCCGCCTCGCCTGTATTTCCCCCCCTGAATTTCCACCCTCTCCCCTCTTACCTCCCACATCCCTTACCAGCTACCTCTCGCTGGAAATCTGGGAAAGTGAATTTCCGTGTAAGCCTGGACGCTCAGAAGTAGGAGCGTGCAGCGAGTCGTGCACCGAGATTCCCCCCCGGGGCTGCCCGGGCAGCGGGTATGAACACCCCCACCCCCGGCTGAGTGAGAGGGCAGGGCCTGATTTCTCATTTATTAACGAGCGCTGATGTGCCCAGGTTCGGTTCGGGGGCAGGACAGGCTGAGGCGAGTAGTGCCATCGCTTTCTGTGGTCCCTCTCCTCTCCTGGGATAGTCTTTGGGAAGGCAGCAGGGTTTGGGGGATGACAGGGAAGTCCTCACCTTCCTTGTCCTCACCCACCGGAATTTCACCCTGAGAGCTTAATGGGGACAGAAGTGATTGAGATTTTAATGACTTGGTGCTTTCCGTGTTAGCAATACATAATACCCGGAGCGTTATCTCATGGGGACCATACAGACATCTTGGGAATGACAGTCCTGTGGTGGGTAAGATAAGAAAGGATGGAGAACAGGTCCAGGAGCATCTGGTTGACCAAGGTCACATTGCACACACACCCCCCGGCAGCCCCACACCCCCAGCACAGGGCAGCTCTGCCCTGTGAATGGCTTTTCTCATTCCTCCCCTGCCAAAGGCAGAGATGGGTGAGATGAGAGGAGGGATCCACTTGCTGCATCCATAGCCTTCAGCCCATCTCTTGACGATGAGGAGGAGCTGTGTGTGATAGGGAGAGGGAACAGCAGCAGGACCAGGGATTCAAGTCTGGGCTGTAGAAGTGCTTTCCCAGGGATGGTTGTTTAAAAAAAACCATCCTGGACCCCACAGCCTCTCTCCAGCTGCCCAGCCCGGGATGACCTACCAGAACCAGGGAAGCTGGATGATCCTCCCACAGACCCTGGGCAAACTTTAGGAAATAACTCCCAAACCATTCAGGCCTCCAAAAAAAGATTTTGGAGAGCTCCTAGACCGTTAGCTTCTTCTGCTCTGGGCCATGTCCTGGCTCATTGCATCCCCATCATGGTCAGGTCCTCCAGCTGGGACATCCACCCAGTAGCCCTGGTAAGACTCAATGAGGCAGCTAGGATGGCCAGCTCTTGCAGGCAACGTCTTCTAGAAACTTTGGTGGTTTTGTGTTTTTTTTCAATTTTTCCAAGGCTTTATTTGGGCTTTTTGGCTGTGCCCCTTCTTTCTCCTCTTCTCTCTGTGACCGTGGGGTCAGGGCAGCTTCTCTGCCTCGGGGTGTTACAGCAGCCCTGGGTGCTCATGGAGACGGGTGCTGAGTCTCGCAGGGGTTCACCCGGGAGCGTTTCCTGCTTGCCCAGGAGGGTGATTTATTTGGTCACTTAACAGCAAACAGCACGGATTGAATTTCCAATGTTGTTTATCGCTCCGGAGTGTAAACCAGTGAAAACGGTAGTTAATTGAGTTAAATTCGGTTAACAACCTTAAAGACACTTTGCTGCCTGGCTGCTGAGGATTGCTGTTTGCTGCAAATTATCTGCTCAGAGGGATTCACTGACGTTTCAAGTAGCACGTTTCGGCTTAGGTTTGCTCCTGCATGGGTCAGCAGCACCGTTCACCCGGTGCGTGTTTGCTTCCTAGAGCTCAGGGTGCAGCTTAGAGCTCCCAGAACAGGACCAGGGACCTGCTGCAGTAACCACGGGATGAGGGAAGGGGAAGGGATGTGCCCTGTTGCCACCTGGTTCGCCTCTCCCCAACCTCTGGGAAGCACTGACGCTCCACAGTGCAGCAGCGTTTTCCTTAGACAAGGTCCTGTTTTGCATTTTGGGTTTCCTAAGCATTATTGATGGATCAATAGTGAAAACGCTTCCTGACCCTGGCATGTGTGTGAAGGGAAAAAAAAAAATCGATAATGGCACGTTCAATCTGTTATTCTGTTTACACTCTGAAAGATCACTATTTATACAGGGATTTTAACGTTTCCATTAATGTTCCTAAGAGAGGAGCCTTGGAGGAATGGAGAGGTTGTCGCTCCTTGATTCGAGGGGGAATTTAACTCGGCTGTGCCCTACCAGCTCGTGTTTGCCTGAGAGAATGAGCTTCCCCTGACTCTTCCACAAAATCCAAGCCCACATTCCTGGTGCAGAGACAGGGAAAGAGCCCTGCCATCCTGTCCCAGGTGGATTTTGGGATGGTGGGAGCTCCTGGATGGGTGACAGAGGCAAGGGCAGGGCACAACCCAACCGCTGCAGCCCCATTCCCTCTGGGGAGGGCTGGGACCGGGATGTGGGATATAGGGATCAGCCCTCGGCTTCCTGGGTAACCCCAGCAGGGAAGGCGCTGGGCTGTAGCAGCGGCAGCCCAAGCAGAACCACTGAGCCCAGAAGGAGACGGTGCTGGTGTCAACGTGGTGGTTGCGTTGGTGGATAAATTACTGCTGAGCCACTAAACATCGCTCACGGGCTGGACCTTAGGAGAAATATGGAGCGGGGGTGTTAGTGTCCTGGGAGGATGGTAACAGTCGGTTTAACTGGCTGGAGGAAAGTGTGTCTTCTCCTGCTGGAAAATTCCTTGTGCGGCTGGAGGAAGGGGATGCGTGCGTGGAGGTGGTGTTTCATTGCTGCTCTGCTGAGGTCAGAAGCGGTTGGCTGGGTCAGCCTGGAGGGTCACTTGGGAAGAGGCTGATTTGGGCTGTTTTCTAGGAACATGGACACACCGGTCCCCATGGGCCAGGAGCCTGAATAGTGCTGGGGAAACTGGAGTGAAAACAGATCCTCCGAGCATGCCCCAAAAGGTGCTTCTCACAGGCTTCCTCTGTGTCGTGGGCTCATGGATGAGCACCAGGTCACGTTCTCCTCTTGTACGTTTGTCCCTGAGTGGCTTGAAATGCCCGCAGTGTCCCACGCTCCTGCCATCCCAACAGGAGGGCAGTTTTGCTGCAAAAGGCTCAGCACCCATGGGTGCTAGGCTGCTCAGGGCTGCAGGGGGGCTTTTCTGGGCAATCAAGCAGCAGCTTTCAGGCAATCACAGCCAAGGCTTAAAAACTCCCCTGATGTTGGGCGTCTTGGGCTCCCTCCCCAGCTCTGCTCTCCCAACCCACCACCCCATGCTCAGCTCCTCACCCGCAGAGGAGAGCACTGATGGGAGTAGTGGGTGCTGCTGGTGGGTGCTTCGAGGCTGCTGCTTCTTGCCAGAACGTAGGGAGTCACAAGAATCCTGTCTTGTGAGCTACTGCTCTGAGTAAAGCTGCGACATGTCCAAGGGAAGCAGTAGATGACAAGAGTCCCCTCTGCCCCCAGTAGAGTAAATCTTCCTGCATTTACTGATTGCCAGCCCCATAGAAATGGGGAAAAAACCTGATGGTGTTTGGAGTGTGGTTTGGATCTCATGAGGAACAGAAGAATGAGGATCACAGGGGCTGTAGTTGTCCATCCCTGGGTGGAAAGCCCATGAGAGCTGCAGGGAGCCAGCTCACTAGGGGCCTTAAAGGATCCATTTTAAACTTTCCCCCCAGCATCTGAGTGCCTTTGATAGATTTACACCAAGAAAGAAAACACTTTGCCCTGTGTAAGAGCAACCCTTTTGCATTGCTGAAGAGCTGTTGTGAATGTGCCTCCAGCTAAACGTGTATGAGATGCAGCCTCACCACTTGCAAACAACACTGGTTTACCCTTATCAGCTGCTGCTACTTTTTTTTTTTTTTTTTTTTTACCTTTTTTTTTGTAATCAATGAGCTTTTATACAACCTTTCTCTCCAGGGAAATGGAAGGAAGGAGATAAAGTGACAGCAATGTAGGGCTGCGATAACGGAAGGCAGCGTTGAGCAGATCTGTGATTAGAGGAAGGCTGGTCCTCTGCAAGGGAAATTTGCAAGACATTAAGGATTTATTATTTTAACCCATTGCATCCCTTTGTCGATACCTTGCTCTCCTGAGCTGAGAGGGTTTGAATGCATCAGACAAATTCCCAGACGTTGTGTCTCAGTGAGGCCAGCAAAGCTCTCTGCTTCTCGGTGGGATCTCTCTTTATCTGTTTGTTATCTGAAGGCTGTGGGAAGATGGATGCTCCCTCTGCCCATGTCATGCTGGTGCATATCAAGAATACCTTCATCAATTTTATGCCCTGGGCTAAGGTGACCCCTTTGCCCACAGCTCAGAGCTGAGGTAGGCGGATGTGTCCCATGGCCGTAATCAGGAATATACAGGGGCAGGTGAGACCAGGCTAAGGAGAGAGGCAGCTAAGAGATATTGCAGAGTGTACGTGCTGGAAACATTCCAGGTCAGGTTGGACGGGGATCTGAGCAACCTGATCTAGTTGAAAATGTCCCTACTCAGGCAAGTTGGACTAGATGGTCTCTAAAGGTCCCTTCCAAGCCAAACTATTCTATGATTCTCTGATTCTAGTTGGTAATTTTGAGCAGAAGGACCTTGTCCTGGGCTGGCAGAGCTCCACACATGTTTCAGCAGCACCTCCGTGGGCTCCCACCTGCATCCCCCGTCCCGGGGGGATGCTGGGTTCAGTGCCAGGGGACAGAACCACGGAAGGGAACAAGCTGCCGGTGCAGTGAGTTGGGGGGAGAGTTGCCACTGCTTCATCTCGTCTTTAGGGCTTAAAAACACAGCCAGGCACTTACCTGGGCTTGCAAATGTGCTGACATGGATTCAATGGCATGAAATCAAGGGTGTGGAGCACCTAAATATGCTTCAAAACCTAGCTCGTAGCGCTGCACGGGTGCGGGTCCCTGTCGTGGTGATGTTGAGTCTGGGCAGGATTCATGGGGTGGCTCCCAGGGGACCCTCGGGACACCCCACCTCCTGCCGTGGTTGGGTTCATCTCCCAGAGCTGGTAAAGGAGGAGATTGGTGAATTCATTAGTCTCCTAAGTGTGCAGACACCATAGGGAACAGAGAAAGCGGCTGATAGAAGCCAGTAAACGGTCTTTGCGAGGAAGAGATTTATATTGATTTATATTGCGTATAATTTCCCACCTTGTCTTTTCTTTTTTTTTTTTTTTTTTTTTTTTTTTGGCATAACCTGTAACAAATGCATGTTTCCAACGGGGCTGGAGTAGACACGTCTGTCTTTTTATCTTGGCTGCACCCACTCTGTTACAGCAGAAACGAGCAGAGCTATTCAGCTAATTTCTCCACCTGGCTGCTCGACCCTGGCTAACTCTGCTCATTTTCTATTCTGCGACGCCGGCAGCACGGCTGGCTCGGGAAAGCTTGTTTTCTTGGGGGCAGTGTGATAAGGACAATTGTTATGAAGAGGCACAAAACAAACAAAAGCACCCGACAGTTGTTCCCGGCCTAATCACCTCTAATTAAATAAAACCAGATCTGCCCATCAGCGGGGGGGAGAGCGGTGTGGGTGGTGGCCGGCTCTGGTGCCCCTCATCGGGGCTTCGGGGCTGGCTGGCGAAGACCCACGGCCACAGGAGCGGCGGTGGGGGTCTGACGGGGTGCTCACCAGCCTTGCACTCTCTTTCAGCTTGTGGCAAGCTGACGGGAATAAGTGACCCGATCACAATTAAAACCTCGGGGTCCAGGTTCGGATCGTGGATGACGGACCCCCTCGCTCCCGAGGGAGAGAACAAGGTAAGACCGCGACAGCTTCGTCCCCGTGCTCTACCCACGCGGCTGAGGTCATTGAAAACTCACTACACGCAAGCACCAAAGCCCTGTGAAACCTGTGGAAGGTCCTAATTCATCTCAGGGGGCTCTGCTGACCTCCTCTGCAGCGGGAGGGGGCTGAGGATCCCTCAGGGAGGGAGGAAGAGGAGGGGGCTGAGCAGCCCCAGGCAGTGGTCCCTTCCCAGGGCAGGTGAGACTCACTGCAGTGATGAGCGTCCATGGTCTCAGAAGTGTCACCTCAAGGTCTGTGCCCCCCGTGGGAGGGAAAATTCAAATATTGGGTTTCTCATCTGGGTTTGGCAGCCAGAAGGGAGCTGGGGCCGAGCAGAGGGATCTGTGGTCCCAGACCTTGCTGCTCTTCTGCTGCCAGTGCCTCCAATAATGTCATCTGACTGCATTTGTCCTCCATCCTCCACCTTCATTGTTGTGAGGAATTAACTGACTGCAGCCAGAGAGAGATTTGTTTTGCTTTGTTTTGGTCTTTTTTTTTTCCATTCAGACCATTCAATTTTGATCCCAAGGAGGTAGGAGGCCAATAACTGGCTGAAAATCAATCCAGGCTTCCCATGACTGATGGAATGGAAAATATCTCGAGTGTTTGCTGAGGATTTTCAGGCAGCAAAACAAAACAAAAATCACAGAGCTTGGCTGTGTGGTAATTCCCTCCTGCATGCAGCATCCTTCATCAAAGGACGAAGGCACCAGCAAGGGCTGTATTGGGGCAGCTATTTTGAGAGCTTTGCCCTGTGATCAGTTTTCTGTAGCTGAGAGAAGATGAGGGATGCTCCAGAGAAGCCACCCCTGGGGGTGGCTCCATTGGCCCATGGATGTGCAGCAACGAAGCTGCGGTGACTTGAGATGTCGAGCTCTTTCCCTCCAGCAGCCAACCGGTTGGCACTGGTTTCCCAATACACCACCTCCGTATTCTACAGTTATTAAAATTTCACCCATAGCCCCAATAAGATCCTAATTATGGAGTGAGATGAGAAGACTTTACCCACATCACATCTTGTTTTGCTCAAGAGAAGGGACAGATTTGTCCCCTTCGGGCTGTGTTTGCTGCATCCCTCGGCACTAACATGATTTATACATCTGTGAAGGAAGAGTCAGGTGCCCGTTGCAGCTGAAGCTGGTTGATCAAATGCTAAAGATCTTCCCATATCTTCAGAGAGTTTTGTCTCAAACCAGTATTTTTTAATATTTTTATTACCCATGCCTTTTTCTGCAGTGTATTTTTGTCGTGAGAGTAGACAAGCAGTTTTCTCTGGATGGTAGCTCAAGCTTCACAAGCGTGTATGTGTATATAATACATACATCTACTGTGAATTTTCTTAACAATTAAATGACCTTCATTGCCTGCCCGGCAGAGTGGGAAACTGGGGATGGGGAGAGATGGCCAGTTTATCATACCCACCTTATGTCACCAAGCCCCAGGAGGTGTTTGGTCGTTCAGCTGGTCATTTGTTCATGTCAGGAAATCACTGAACACAACTGGGGGGAATTGCGAGTCCCGCGGGAGCAGCCCATCAGCGGGTGGACGCTGAGCACCGGGATTGATGGGGATTGGCAGGAGGAGGCTGCTCAAAGCCAGCCCGTGTGATGGGACGGTGCTCTCCATCAACCTCTGCTGCTCCAAAGCACGAAATGCTGGTGGGTCCTGCCACCTTGCAGCCCCAGCGTGATGCCATGGCTTCTGCTCTTCTGGGCTTCTCTTTGTCTCTCTAAAAACTGAGCACAAGGCACTGGCATGTGTAATTTTTTAATAACAAAGAGTGAAATGGGAGCAGCATAGAGACAGTTGTTTTTCTGGGTATTGTTGAGGTTTTTTTGTAACTTCCCAAGCTGGTTTAGTTGAAGGTGGGCATTTAATGACATGAGGAATGCTCTCCAGCACCAGGTCTGACGGCAGAAGCTTTCCCAGGCTGCAGGCCCTTCTCTGTCTTGGACACAGGGACGTGTTTTTTCCTAGTGCTTTTGCAGCCGCCCTCAAGCCCACAGTGGAGGTGTGAAGGTCAGGGCCATCTGCCACACGTCCATTCCCCACCTCTGCAGTGTTTCCAGGGAGGTAACGATGGAGAGCTTGAAGTTCCCCACAAAGTTTTTGCAGACCCCACTTGGCCTTGCAAATACAGCAGCCAAAAGCAGTTTAGGTGCACACACCGTGTGGAAACACTTGTCTTCTCTCCCCAGGGAGGCTGGAGACAGCCATATTGCAGAGACGATACCGTCAGATTTAGCACAAGAAGTTTGCACTACAACATTACCCAAATCTGCACCCTTAACGGCTTCCCTCTTGCTATTTTAATTTACTTTTTTCTCTTTCCTGAAGAGTTTCCACAGAAAGCAGCTATCTTTTAGGCAGCAACTGCATATGGAATGTCACTCACTGGATGGATATTTCTCCTTGATATTAACTGCACAGCTTTGTCATTTGCCTCCGAATTGGTTTCATATGACAAAAGCTTTTTTTTTTTTTCTTTTAAGGAGTCTAGACAGTGTCCCTAGCGAAGCAGCGCTTAAATGATGATCTGAAACCTCTCCCCCATCTACCGATAGTGAGATTTTGATGTCTTTGTCTCTCATGTTTTAGCAGCCTTGGTTTCAGCTTTTGATGCAGAAGTGTATGATTTTAAAACCAATATGGACTTTGCCTGAATTTCTTTGACAATAAGAGATTGCATCCGTCGCTTCTGCATGCCAAATTAATGGAGTTCTGCGCAGCAGCTGCTGTCATTCACTGAGTGCTGCCACGAATGGGGCTTACGGGAAACAAAAGCAGAATCAACATAATATGCAGGGTTTAGCCAGGGAAAAATTGCCCTCTGGAAGGACGATGTCCATCATGCAGCGTTCCCAGGGAACCTCTTCAGGTCCCAGTTTCCTGGGGAAATAACAGGTTACCCCCCAGGAAAGCTTTGCTGTTCAGTTGATTTCTTGGCTGATTTGGGGGCCCAAAAATTGGGTTTATTTCTGGGTGTAGGTGGCAGGCGTTGGAACACATCATTTTCCAGTGGGTTGGATTCCTTGCTCTGGATTTTGCTCCCAGCTCAGTTTCTAGGGTGATGTGCAAAGGGCTCTCTGCTGTTTTCTAACCCCATGTGTTTCTGTTACTTGCCCAGGTCTGGTACATGGACAGTTACCACAACAACCGCTTCGTCCGTGAATATAAATCCATGGCAGATTTCATGAATACTGACAATTTTACCTCTCACCGTCTCCCTCACCCATGGTCGGGCACCGGTCAAGTGGTCTACAATGGCTCTATCTATTTCAATAAATACCAAAGCCACATAATTATCAGGTTTGACTTGAAAACAGAGACCATTCTCAAGACACGCAGCCTGGATTATGCCGGCTACAACAACATGTACCACTACGCCTGGGGTGGCCACTCGGACATTGACCTCATGGTGGATGAGAATGGGCTGTGGGCCGTCTACGCCACCAACCAGAACGCGGGCAACATCGTCATCAGCAAGTTGGACCCCAACACCCTGCAGAGCCTCCAGACCTGGAACACCAGCTACCCGAAACGCAGCGCCGGGGAGGCCTTCATCATCTGCGGCACCCTCTACGTCACCAACGGCTACTCGGGAGGCACCAAGGTGCACTACGCCTACCAGACCAACGCCTCCACTTACGAGTACATCGACATCCCCTTCCAAAACAAGTACTCGCACATTTCCATGTTGGACTACAACCCCAAGGATCGGGCCCTCTATGCCTGGAACAACGGGCACCAAATACTTTACAATGTCACCCTCTTCCACGTCATCAGGTCTGACGAGTTGTAGTCCATCCTTGTTTAGAAACTGATCTAGAGAAAAAAAAAAAAGGGAAAAAAGGGAGAAATGAATTTAAAAAAGACCACAAACTAATATCAAGGAAACACACTTTAAATAAGTAAATATATAAACAGCTGCCAAAATTAAGACCAACATCATGGAGGATTATTCAGCATAAACCTGACAGATCAGCATTACCTCTACATTTCTAGAAGTCTGGCCCTGTGTTATAGACTCACGAGTAACCATGTACTTGCAGCTGGAACTGCACTTAAAGAACCACTTAAGTTTGGGGTTTTGTTTTGTTTCTGTTCCGATAGCAAACCTAGAGTACATCCTAAAGAAGTAAGGCAATGACTGTTGAAAGTTTATCCTTGGGAGACTCGCTCTCTTCTGTGTGTGGGTTGCATGGACATTTTTCCCGACATCCCGGTCAGCTGTGATGGATGTGTGATTTGTATTTCTAAGCAGAACAAGCTGACCCGTGAGGAGCTCTCGCTGTCTGAACAAGACCTATCACAGGTTAGTTTTCTTCGCCTTCCATTGCAGCTACTGTCTCTCAACTGTGTTCTTGTCACTTAGATTAACTGTGCTGAGACCCGAAGTAGCTCATGGATCTGTGTCTTAGTAACTATTAAACACGATGGTTTAAGTATGTATTATGAACAAGTTGTTGTACCCATATTGTTTGAACTTATGTATTCAGCAAATATATTGTATAATGTATGTCTGTTATTTACCAGAGGTGGCAAAACTTTGTATGTCCAGTTTATGCAATGAATGTTGTAAATGCAATGATGTAGTTTGGATTAATAAATGATGGTTTTGTTTCTAAAAAGAAAAAAAAAGATCAGTGTTCACCCTTATACACAGATAACCAATTTCATGTTGATAATTACAAGAATATTCTCTTACTGTTATACTATCTACATAGCATTATGGTGGTTGGAAATTGCTTCTGTGGAAATTCTGTGGCATCAGATTCCCATGGGAAGCCCTGTTTATGGAAGTGTGAAGGTAATTAATTTTTTTTAAGAGGAAAACTTTGTACTATCCACAGTTATCTAAGGAACAATAAAAATATTAGGAGACTTCCCTGCTTTGTTTATTGTCTTCTCTCTACAAGTGACCAAGGGAGGGACTCTTCATCAGAGAGTGGAGCCACAGGACAAGGGGGAATGGTTTTAAACAGAAAGAAGGGAGATTTAAACTACATATTAGGAAGAAATTCTTTCCTGTGAGGGTGATGAGACCCTGGCCCAGGTTGCCCAGAGGAGCTGTGGCTGCCCCATCTCTGGGGGGTTCAAGGCCAGGCTGGATGGGGCTTTGAGCAACCTGGTCTGGTGGGAGGTGCAGGGGGTGGAACTGGGTGATCTTTAAGGTGCCTTCCAACCCAAACCATTCCATGGTTCTATGACAGGACCCATCCTGCCTTCACTTCCCTCCCAAGGACCCCACTGAGCTGGATCTCGTGGGCAGCTGGGCTGCCTGGTACCCATGGCAGCTGCAAAGGGCTTGCTCTGGTGTCATTAGATCGTTGTCGCCTCCTTCCCAAACTGAGAAGCAGGTGATGGTGTTTATCACCACCAGGCTTGAGGGTTTTTCAGCCAAGTGGTATGTGAACAGCTATATTCACTGATGAGGTTCAGCCTTCGAGCTTGGCAGATGGATGCATTAGGGCCCTCGGAAGGAGCACGGATCACTGAGGTCAGGAAATTGAATATAAGCAATTGGCGACTGCTGCAAATTGCACATATGGATTTCAACCTCTCGGCCTTAGCAGAAGGTCCCTGCTGGGCTCTTCAGCAGGAGGGGAGGGGAAAGAAAAAAAAAAAAGTGGTGCGATGTGGTTTCCCAGAGCCGGATTAAACCACAAGCAACAAACGATCCTCCACATGCAGATACTTGAGCCGGTTACATGGGTTTGAGATACAGCCCTGTGTCAGCACTACTGCTCGTACAGAAATGCTGGCTGCATCCAGAATGGGGACAGCTCTCTGAGGACTCGTTTCTGAGCTACAGACCATATTTCCAAGGCTCTGGACTGCCAGGTTTGTGGAGATCTTCGATATTTAGCAGTGGGTTTCCCTCCAAGAAGCGAAAAAAGGGGGCTAGACACCCAGGGTGTAATTGGCAGCAGTATTGATCTTCGACGCACAAGAGAAATCTGTTAAGCCAAAAAGCTGTAAGGCACCTGCAGTCATTTCTATTTAATTAATGCGTCGCTTCAGTGCAAATTCATTTAAGGGGAGCATGTTGTTTTTGTAAGATTTAGAGCCGGATCCAGGGATGGCTGCAATCAGCGGGAGGGATGCTGATGGCTACGGGAGGGGCTGGGCTTTTGCAGCCAAGTGACCCCACTCGAGCGCATCGGCGTGATTCTCCCGCACGTCTTGCTTGAGTTTTGAATCATGGCTGTTATCAGCTGCACGACACGCCGAATTGCTTTTCGGTGTAGATTATTGTCCCAGCAGCTGGGTTTTGCATTCTCTCTTTTCCCGCCCGCCGCGGAGCTCCGCTGATGGCCCCAAGCACCAGACGGTTCCTCTCTGAGACCTCTGCAGGTGGCCACAGAGATAGTCCCAGCCAATCTGCCTGGTTTGGGGGAGATGTTTCAGGTAGATAGAGCACATGGCAGGGCACCACCCCAATGTGCCAGCAGCCCGGCCAGGCGTGCTGCCACACCGAAGCATCGCCGTGTGCCAAATTACCCAAAGTCAGCTTTGTCATTAGGCAAGATTTGAGGACAAAAGAACACGTTTGCTTCAAAACATTGATCTGCAAAAATAAATTGAATTACAGAAAGGCAAAATAATGCTGTTTGCTTTAGGGCACAGCTACATTTAGATTCTAATTTTCCTAGTGCAATTCGTTTA